>NC_044551.1:114891532-115491532 GCF_007565055.1 Rhinopithecus roxellana | reverse complement strand
CAATGAGCCTACACATACACAAATAGATTAAAATAATTTAATAAGAGAGCATGGAAATAGACTCACACATAGATAAGCAACTGATTTTTGACCAATATGTAAAGGCAATTCAGTGGACAAAGGATAGTCTTTTAAACAAAATGTGCTGGAACAATTAGGTACCCGTATGAAAAAAACAAAAAAATAAAACTTGCACTCATACCTTCCATCATGGAAAGAAATTAACTCTAAATGCATCATAGATCTAAATGTAACTCCTAAAACTCTAAAACTTCTTTAAAAAAAAAAAAGGGAGAAGCCGGGTGCAGTGGCTCAAGCCTGTAATCCCAGCACTTTGGGAGGCTGAGGCGGGTGGATCGTGAAGTCAGGAGATCGAGACCATCCTGGCTAACATGGTGAAACCCCATCTCTAGTAAAAATACAAAAAGAAATTAGTCGGGTGTGGTGGCGGGTGCCTTTAGTCCCAGCTACTCAGGAGGCTGAGGCAGGAGAATGGCATGAACCCGGGAGGCGGAGCTTGCAGTGAGCCAGATTGCACCATTGCACTCCAGCCTTGGTGACAGAGTGAAACTCCATCTCAAAAAAAAAAAAGGAGAAAATTGTAACACCGAGTTATGTGAAGAATTTTTTTATTTAACACTAAAAAAGATTCATAAAACAATAGCACCGATAATTTGGACTTTAGCAACATTTAAAACTTCCCTTCAAAAGAAACTATTAAAAGACAAGCTATAGGCTGGGTGCAGTGGCTCATGCCTGTAATCTCAGCACTTTGGGAGACCGAGGCAGGCAGATCACGAGGTCAAGAGATAGAGACCATCCTGGCCAACATGGTGAAATCCCATCTCTACCAAAAATACAAAAATTAGCTGGGCGTGGTGTCATGTGCCTGTAGTCTCAGCTACTTGGGAGCCTGAGGCAGGGGAACCGTTTGAACCCAGAAGGTGGAGGTTGCAGTGAACCAAGATCAAGATTGGCCACTGAACTCCAGCCTGGCGACAGAGTGAGACTCCGTCTCAAAAAAAAAAAAAAAAAGACAAGCTACAGATAGGGAGAAAACATTTGCAAATGGACTGAAATCCAGAATGTAAAGAACTGGCTCGGCACAGTGGCTCATGCCTGTAAAGACAGCACTTTGGTATGCCAAGGTGAGAAGATCATATGAGCCCAGGAGTTTTGAGACCAGCCTGAACAACACAGTGGAACCCTGTCTCTACAAAAAAAAAAAAAAAAAAAAAAAAACATGAAAAACCAGAATATAAAGAACTGTGAAAACTCAATAAGAAAACAAATCCTCAATAAGAAAATGAACAATATATTTGAACAGAGAATCTTCCCAGACTCAGAGGTCTTAAAGTCATTCCTATGGGAGTGGACTAGAATGAAGAACTGTCCAACAAATGATGGTGACAGAACATAGTACTAAAAGTTGAGGAGAACCAGAGATTTGGTAAGAAAAGGGAAAATGTGCTCTGCATTTATTAAACATTTCCAATATGACAAGATAGAGATCAACACTGATAGAAACTAGTTGTGGGGGTCAGGGGTGGTGAATAAGAGATCAAACGGGAGCATTGTTCTGAAAACCTATTATTTCCTGCCCTGGAACTAACTTACACCTATCTCTGCTCATCCATTACCTACCTCAGACAACTAACTCTTTGTCCTTCCTCCCAAGACCTCACTGCAACTTTTTCTCCTATGCCAACTCCCTTGTTAAAAATGAGAACTGTTTTCTACCTGGACATCTTTTCCAGCTGCCACTGCAACACTTAAATTGACTGACTCAATCTACCATCCTTCTCCATATCCTCCACTGTCAAGAGTAGTAGGCTGTCTCTCTGAGCATCCTTTGCTTTCCCTTCTCCAACTGCCCTAGAGTGTCCTGTCCCTGTCCTAGCTTTTATCCTTCTCACACTGTCTTCATCCTTCCCATCCACATGTTATATCTATCCTGCCTTCCATTCCTCAAAATTTAATGAATACCCCTCATAGCTGAGCTATCCTTAACACTAAGCCCCAGAACTCAAGCTGGGCTCAGAAATAAGGAAAGCCCACCATCTAGGTAGTTGAGTAGAAAAAATAATAAATGTTAATGTTGTATCAGTGGGAGGCTGTCCCTGGTGTCACAAGTTAGAAATGTAAATGCGATTTAAAAATATATTTTTATCAAATTGTTCATTGTCAAACTGACAAATAGTTCTACAAAGCTTATAGCAAAAACTGCAATCTCTTGTCTCATATCACCCCATCATAATTTTCTACCCTCTAGAGACAATTCCTTTCAACTCTATTAATGGTTTCTTTTGATAGGCACCTCCTTTACATTTCTAAATTAAATGCATTCAATGTTTCTATTATTATGACTATTCAAATATACTTGTAGCCAAGCCCTATACCGTGAGCCACATTCATCACCTTTTTCCTACAATTTCTTTTCTTTTGAGTTGTTACCTAATTTTAAAATTTGTTTTCTAAGTACTTTATTATTAATACTAAGTACTATTTTGTTCCAACTTTTTTTTTATTTCTTTTTGAGACAGAGTCTCACTCTGTCACTCAGGCTGGAGTATAGTGGCAGGATCTTGGGTCACCGCAACCTCTGCCTCCCAAGCTCAACTGATCCTCCCACCTCAGCCTCCTGAGTAGCTGGGATTACTACTGCTAAGCTGCTAAGCCTGGCTAATTTTTTGTACTTTTAGTACAGATGGGATTTTGTCATGTTGGCCAGGCTGGTCTGGAACTCCTGACCTCAAGTAATCCACCCACCTTGGCCTCCCAAAGTACTGGGATTACAGGCGTGAACCACGGCAACCGGCCTTGTTCCAACTTTTTCCAAGAGTTTAAATTTCAATACTTTAAAAATACTTTAAAATACTTAAAAAAAAGAAAACGCCAGGTTATCTATTTTTTATTTTCCTCCCTCTCTCCCTCTTCTTTCTTTTCTTCTTTTTTAAAAAAGTATAGCTATTGGAGATCTCAATCCATTTGCTCAAATTTGGACTGTTAGTCCTCTATACATCCTACACAGTTGTCTTCTTAGGATTTCCCTTTACCATTATCCTAAGAAATTCACATATTTCCTGTATTAGATAAGAGCCTTTGATTCCTAGATCCCATGATTTCTTCTTTATTGATTTATTTCCTGGTTTTCTTGGAACATCTGCTTCATTTCCGAGAAAAGGTACAAAGAAGATGTGTCTAAAAATTCCTTTATCCTAACACTTGAGTGACAGTTTGGCTGGGTAAGAATTCTAGGTTAGTATATTTAAGAGACTGATTCAATTTTTTTGATGTGTGACAGCTTTTAAATCTCACTGTTCCCTCTTCCCCTTCCCACCTCACATCTGGGTGACAAGAGAGCCTTGGTGGTCCATCTTTTGGCAATGGTAGCAAGTTCAAACCATGCACAGGAAACCTCAACCTGGTCCAATCCTCTAAACATCATGAAAACTCCAGGCCAGGTCTCCTTCCCCTTCATTCTCAAGTCATTTGCAGTCCTGCTTGGAGTCATCTTTCTCCCGAGAAAGGCGGGAGAAAGATGACTTTATATGAGTAATATATGAGTAATATGAGTAATATACCTTTCCATACCTTCTTGGTACGTGGATGGCATAATCAGTGTTGAAACCCAGGACAACTCTTGAATGGGAGTCCATTTTGACTCTGCAAAATCAGTGTTCTCCAGAATTCTGAATATATTTTTCTCCCCACCACATTCTACCTTCTGTAGTTGTTCTTCAGAAGTCCAATGCCATTGATATTCTTGATTGCTTATTGCAACTGATTTTTTTTCTCTGGAAAACTAATAAATTTCTCTATCTTGAGGATTTAAAAATTATATAATGTTGTAACTTGGTGTGGTTTTTTTTCATTTATTGGGGTGAGCGCAGTTTGCACTGTCCAAATTTGGCTCTCAGTATCTCTGTTCATATTCAGAATTTGAATGGCTCTTTCAGTAAATATACTCATGAACATTTTTAATTCCAGGAAAATTTCTAGCTTTGTGTGTTTAATAATTTTCCTTCTGTTTATAATGTCTGAACTACTGTTTTTTAGATGTTAGAATCATTGGACTCATCTTCTAATTATTTTTCTTGTTAAAATAACAACTTTATTGAGATATAATTCACATGCCATAAAACTCACCCCCTTTTTTTTTTGAGACGGAGTCTCGTTCTCTCGCCTAGGCTAGAGTGCAATAGTGCGATCTTGGCTCACTACAGCCTCTGCCTCCCAGGTTCAAGCAATTCTCCTGCCTCAAAAATTCCGAGTAGCTGGGATTAGAGGTGCACACCACCAAGCCCGGCTAATTTTTTGTATTTTAGTAGAGACAGGGTTTCACCATGTTGCCCAGGCTGGTCTCGATCTCTTAGGCTTAGGCAATCCACCCACCTCGGCCTCCCAAAGTGCTAGGATTACAGGCACAAGCCACCGTGCCTGGCAAAAACGTACCCTTTTAAAGTGTACAATCAGTGGGTTTTTTTGTAGACTTATGGAGTTGTGTCCCGACTGACACTATTTCTATCCTTTATCTTCTCTTTCATGTTTGTTCAACTTTTTGGAATATTTCCTTAAATTTATCATCCAATTCTACAGAATGTTTTCTGATTTCATATTTTTATTTTTTAATGAATTTTTTGTTCTGAATGCTTTTTATAGGAGACTGCACTTGTTTCATGGACACAATATTTTTTCATCATCCTGAGGATATTAATGAAACTGGCTTTTTAAAAGATTTCTTTTTCTTGTATTGTTGCCCTTCAAGTTTCTTTTATTTAGTATCTATTACTTTAAATGTTTACTTAAAATGTCTGGTAATTCTTGAATGTTCAAGAATGAGGTACCAAAATGGCATCATAACTGGGGCATAGGAAGAAGTGGATTTCACTGAAGAGTATTTAGACGGGGACCAGGCCATACTAACAGAACGCAGATTCCACAGTCTTCTCCTGGGCACAGAAGTTTCCAAAAGAGGAATCCTTTAATCTTCTAGTTGGAGTGTATTTGCCTGAATGCATAATGGGTCTGGGGATTTCACATCAAAATATACAGACTTTCACTTAATTCCCTTTCCTCCCCGGCCACTGATAGTTTTCAGTACAGTATCCTTGAATCCAGACCCTCTGCTTCAATGTCTTAGACTACCAGGGTGGGAAGAAGCAGTTTCCTGGCCACAGTGTGTTAAGGAAAGGGTCAAAGAAAGCATCTAACTGTTACTTTTGAAGATTCCAAAACATCTTATTTTACATATTTCCTCCAGGAATATGTAATACCTCTAATTCCTGAACCTTTAGCCTGAATTAGTTTGTTTCTTGGTTTGTCTCTAGACACCTAGTTTTCAGCTTTTTTTTTTTTTTTTTTTTTTTTTAAGATCTGTTAGGTCAATTATAATTCATTAATCTACCTTCCAGATTCCAAACTTTCATTAATTATCTCTTGGCAGCTGAGGTCTCTTCTTTGAACCTATGGCTTTACAACATTTTTATGCCTTTATTAATATTTTAGTAGGGTTTCAGAAAAGAGAAATGTGTATTCAATCTTCAACATTAAATATAAAGTCCATAATTAATTTTTCAATGTGTTATAAAGTTACTAGATTCCAAGGTAGAATTAAAACAACAAATCATAGGTTAACTAGAATTCTGTGGGCTGCTCAAAACTTGGCCCATCACAGTGTTTTATTATGGGAAAAAGTATTTCAAATTTCAAATATCAGCAAATGAACTTTTAGAATACAAGCAGTTTGTAAGTTAGAGACAATTTATTTTCTATTTCCTTATACCTTTCACATGTCAACTTGATAAACCTAGTAATCAAGGACATTTCTCATATATTTAAACTATGATTTTAGAAAATGCTGATTATGGTTAAATGGTATTTTCTCTAAATAGAGTACAAAACCCATCCAACAAGCATTTGAGACATTCAACAATTATTTGAACCTGTATTATCTTTGAAACTGTATTCCAAGCATGAGAGAGGAAGATAAAAGATAGTGCTAATTTTCAATGGCTTTAGAGTCATTTTCCTCTTTTTCAAGAGTTAAAGACAGACAAAAACAATTACACTGTGGTTTTGAGTCTTTTGACAGAAGTATACAGAGTGCCACAGAACTACCAGGATAGAACAAGTCACCTAGAAAAAGAGAAGTCAGAAGAGGCTTCCCAGGAGAAATGGCTCTTGAATTTATTTTTGAAAAAGTTAATAAGGCAAAGAAGGGAGAGGAAGAAGGAGAGAAAAGCATTTCCTGAGCACCTCCTATGTTCTTTTGCACTGCATTCTAGGAAATATTCCTCTAGTCTATTTTCTAGCTCACTAATTTTAGTTGAATTAATTCCAATTAGACTCCTTGGTTAAGTTTTTAATTTGATAATATTTTTGTTCCCAGGGACTATAATTTTTTTCATAGCAGCCTGCTATATTATGGATTCAGTGGCCTCTTGTATCTAGAGATACTTAGTTTTGTGCCATTTCCTCAAATGTTAGTTCTGTTTGTTGCATTTGTTGCCTCTTTTCCATGGAACTGGTTTTCTTCAAAAGTCTGGATATTCCTGGTTGCCTTATTCATGTCTCTGAGAATCTGTTTATATGGCAGTAAGTAAAAATTCTGAAACAGTGGCTTGCTTCTGGAGATTTCGGAAGAGTGATGAGACATTCTGGGAACTTGTGTTCTAGGTAGGGATGTCCTGTATTTTTTACATACTGTAGGTTACATGGGGGCACTGCCCTGTCTGGCCAGTGTCCACAGTGGAAGTCTGCTGTATCAGAAGTCTCATGGTTCAGAGAGCCATACTAACTTTATTATGGAGTTAACAAACAGAAGAACTGACTACCTGTTTTACTTTTTTCTTCCTCTGCTATCCTTGTGGCAATATGCAGTTACTTCAGACTCTCCTCTGTTTATCAACTCTGCCCCAACATTTGACTCTTAAGAGCCAGCCCCCCTGATAGTTCACTTTGCTTAGGAGTAATTCTCAGGGTTTTCTCCTGGCAGCAGGCACTGGTAGCTGCCAGAGTTTCCAGTATAAGAAGGGGACAATGACAAAGGGACCAGATATTTCAAATGTAGTTCTTAATCCATCACCTTGACAATTCCTTCAAGATCTCTCTTTTTGTTTTTTTTTGAGACGAAGTCTCGCTCTTGTCCCCCAGGCTGGAGTGCAATGGCACAATCTTGGCTCACTGTAACCTCCGCCTCCCGGGTTCAAGTGATTATCTTGTCTCAGCCTCCCAAGTAGCTGGGATTACAGGCGCCTGCCACCATGCCCAGCTAATTTTTGTATTATTAGTAGAGACGGGGTTTCAACATTTTGGCCAGGCTGGTGTAGAACTCCTGACCTCAAGTCATCCACCTGCCTCGGCCTCTCAAAGTGCTGGGATTACAGGCGTGAGCCACGGCGCCTGGCCAAGATCTCTTTTATTACAGTCTTTTGTATTTACTGATCAAGGATTTAGAGTATTTCTAGGATACTTTTATCTCTGCAGTGTTTTTTTATTTTATTTTATTTTTTTGCTCTTGATATGTTCATCAATTTTGTCTCATTTGCTTTTAAGAATTCCTCTGTATTTCCAATGTGCTGGTGGCATCCTTGTTTTCAAAATAACTTTGATTATGCCAAGATGTAGATGGCTCACCAATTTCTATCTCCAGCCCTCCATATCCAACTACCTGGTGGATATTGCTACTTAGCCATCTTAAATGCACTCATAACTTAATATACTAAAAACTGAATTTTTAGTCTTTTCCTCAAACCAGTTTTTCTTTCAGTGAATGACACTACCTTGTATCCAGTTATACAAGCCAGAAATAGTAGTCATCTTTGACACCTCCATCTCCTTCACTCTTCATTTGCCAAATCCTGTCTCATTACCTCAAATAGTCATCACATCAGCACCCTTTTTTCCATCTCCAATGTCACCACCCTAGAAGGCGCCATTATTTCTCCACTAAACTACTTGAACAGCCTATTAACTACACTCCTGATTCTTTCCAGTCCTTCTTCCACACTGCAGCTAAAGTGATCATATCATTCTCTATTAAAATGACTTCAATGACTTTCTGCTGCTCCAAATATAAACATTAATATATCTGATATGGAAGACAAAGCTATTCAGGGCCTCAAACTGGTTGTCTAATCCTGTCTTATACTCACATTTCCTCCTACTCTCTGTACTGCAGTCATACCGGCCTTCTTCAGTTACTCAATGCATAATGCTTAGTCCCATGTTAGAGCTTCCCTCTGCCTGAATTTCTCTCTACTCATCTCTGCATAGTTAATTTCTACTCTCCTTCAGATCTCAATTCAATTACCATTTCCTCATGGAAGTCTTCCCTAATTTCTCTCAATAAACTCAAATTAATCACACTCAAGTCAATCCCTTTTATAGTACTTATCACAAGTAATTTCACATTTACTGGCATGTGCTTAAAGGCTTTAAGGATGAGATCTATAGCACAGTGAGAAGGATTCACTTTGGAGTAGGAAAAAGACACCTCTTCCACTGAGATGGGAAGATGAGGACAGATACAGATGGATGCTTATGTTTGGAGGAAAGACAGAAAGCTGAGGGAGTTCACATCTGACAGTCTTACCTGATACTAGTTCACTATTTGATGAACTACTATCAACCTGGAGGTCATCAGTAACTGATTCCTAAGTGAAATAAGAATTAAAGCTATAGCAAAATTATGAGATTGACCATTTCTATATTATAATCTTGTACATTGATTTATTTTAGAAAAATGAAAACATCAACTTTGTATTTGTTTCATATATATAATACATTCATTCAGTTTATTGTTCAGATGTAATCTGATATTTAATATTAAACCTAAAAATAAATATTAAACTATAATACTATGAACATATCTTGTAATCAACAATACGCTAGTCAACTAACTACTGTGGGATGACAGCAAATAGAAGACAGAGGTGAATGTTTTTCTGGTTGCCTAGTGGGGAGGGGCTTTTTTTCCATCTATAGAGGCAAATATATAAATCAAAAGAAAAGACTAGTAAGTCTAAAATACTAGAAATAAAATTAAAGGCAAGTAAACAAATATGGAAACACTGATTATATATGTGTGTAGAAAAGAATAACTATCTTTAATATTTAATGGACATTTAACAAAAAAGTACAAATGGCCAATAATTTGAGAAAAAAAGTATCAACTTCCCCAGCATTCAAGAAATGAAAAGTAAAAACCATGTTACTTTTCATCTATCTATCTATCTATTTCACATATACACACACACATATATATAAAAGTCTCAGGTAAGATGGTGCTGATTTATCAACATGAATAAAAAACTTGAAGCATGATCTCCTGTGATCCACTACAAAGTATTTATCTTAGGGTAACAATGTGAGGTACACAAAAAATTTCTGTAACAGAATGTCTGGATATCAATAACAGCAAAACCTAGGAAACAATCTCAATTTCCCAACCACAGGGAAACAGTAATACAAATTACAGTATATCTATCTACAAGACAAAACACTATGAAGACACTAAAAGTCATATTTTTGAAGACTAATGTATGGGAATATACAATAAGACAACTTGTAATTTTTTTTCAAGCACAGGAAAAAAAGGAACAGAAACATATAACAATTTGAAGAAACTTTCAAAGCTCTATTTTTTCATAGTATAAATACTCTACAAGGACTACTTTACACTGTTAAAACATGGGCTAAAAGCCTTTTTAAAAAATGTCTTGTGTTGAAACTGCCTTCCCCCAAAAACATGTTATAAAGAAATATTAAGTTAAAAAAAAAATAGAACTTGGCCAGGTGCGATGGCTCATGCCTGTAATCCCAGCACTCTGGGAGGCCTAGGTGGGTGGATCACTTGAGGTCAGGAGTTTGAGACCAGCCTGGCCAACCTGGAGAAATCCCCTCTATACAAAAATTAGCTGGGTGGTGATACGCGCCTGTAATCACAGCTACTCAGGAGGTTGGAGCAGGAGAATCGCTTGAACCCAAGAGGCGGAGGCTGCAGTCAGTGAGCCAAGACTGTGCCACCGCACTCCAGCCTGGGTGACAGAGCAAGACTATGTCTCCAGAAAAAAAAAAGGAACTTGACTATGAAGTTTAATGTTAAAGTCAGATGAGTTACAAGCAATTTTTAAAATCTGAGTTTCCCTAAATTAGTGCTGTACAGCTTTAAAATATAGTACAGAATTCATATTAAATACAGCATATCAAGAAGTTATAAACTATTCTAATGAATAAACATTAGAATGCTCTGTAACATATTAAACCCTTAGTAATGAATGTTTCCAGATGTTAACAGAAAATCAAATGGAAAACATGAAAAAAAGGAGTTATTAAGTAACATTTTGTATTTGTCATACAGAAAATTCACCAATTATGGACGTTTCTCCAAAAACGTGTTAAGGGAAAGAGAAAAACAAAAATGCATGACTATGAATCTACCCAAGTCAGAAATTCAAGGCCCTGTCTAAATACACATCAGTGTTTGTAAAAATATTGGCGAGCTATCTAACATCCACTGAACAAGGCCCATTTTATTATTTCATCCGGAGATAACATCAGGTACTGATAGTCTCTACACTAAGTGTATCCAAGGAATAAAAGAGAAACATACATACACTCAACGGTGCAATCTTCTCATCCTGGGTGTCTTCACTAGACCTATTTTCTTGCAGACTTTTCTCTCCTGTAACTCTTAAGCGAGGGCTAACAAACAACATAATTAGTTTGCACCGTCTGGATTTGGCTCTCCACATCTAAACAGTTCAGACTATTTAGAATCTGAAAGGCTCTTCAGGGACATCTTTAGGAAGAAGTAAGGACCAGAGTGGTGACTTGCACCAAAACCCAAATGCAGTGTAATAATCTTACAGCTCAGCGACCAATTTATCTCACTTCCTTTTACGTAAATTGGCGAGCCTTCCCCTTTTTAAAAATAAATCTTCCTGAAGTCAAATTTTGGGGTCCATGTTCTTAGAAGAGCAAAATCAGAGTACTGTATTTGTTTTGTTCATTGACTGTTAGAATAAAAGGCTACTAGCAGAAAATCCGGCTGGAAGTTTTCTGAGGCAGCCAGCGAGGGTGGGGCTGTTATTGGAGCCTACATACCTGGGCAGCCCAGAGCCACTACTTCCCTGCCTGCTCCACTCTGCTTTCTCTGCAATCTTCGACAAGCCGTGCACCTTGCCTTTTCTCGTCGAACCTGAGAGAGGGCGGCACGTTTCAGGGCAAGACACCCACCCACCGTCTTGAGGGGGTCCTGGGCCCGAGGCCTAGCACCGCCGCCCGCCCCAGGTACCATCCCGCAGAGCAGCTTGGCTGAGCTTACGGTGGGCGAGCCTTGAGCCTGTACCTGGTGGGGCCTCCGCCTTCGCGGGAGAGCCTAGGTCTGGCGTCGGGGTGAGATTGAGCCTCTGACCCGCCCGCTTTTTGCGGGTATAGACCCGTAGCGGCCACATTGCTATCCCACCCTACCCCCAGGCCTCGGGTGCCTCTGGACCCTCGATGGCCTGCCTTCCTGAGGATCAGGGCTAAGTCGCAGGGAGTCAGCGTCCAGGCGAGGCCGGCAGAGCAGCCCCACAGCAACTAACCCAGCGAAAGCAAAAGCCCCAGAGCTGGAGCCGCTGGGCCTCGCTCCCGCCTTTTTAGCTCTGTGAGGCCGCGCAGAGGCTTCTGGGAAAACGGAGGAACGCGGCAGCCGTCCAGCCCTCCTGTAGGGGCGCCGTGGTTACTGGGCCGCTGGCGCAGGCTCCCTGAACTCTAGCGAAACGGGAATTTTTTGAAAAAAACTTCTTTCTCGTCCTGAAAAAGGTTTAATTCAGCCCCTCCTCGGTCTGAGCACTTAAGTTTCCCCTGTGGCTGCATGCTTAATTCAATTGGGCATGAAGGAGTAAAGGCCTTCCCTCCTTTGGGTGGGCCCAACACTTCCTCTGAGCGAACTCTCCCTATCACCACTGCATAAGGCCTTAGTAATGGAGTTTTAGACCGCCAGCACAGGCAGTCTTGTGAGGGGTCAGCCTCGGTGCAGGAAGGTCACAAAGAGGACTGAATGCACCTTAAAGTAAGGAGGAGCTTCTCCCCGAGGTATCAACTTCAGTCCCCTGGGCCTCCAACTTACTGGGAGGCTGTGGTAATTAAGAGTCTAACCAAGCCTCTGAAGATCCCGGGCTCTAGGAGGCTGCTTCCGGACGACAGAGTCCCTTAACCTGTGTCCAGGAGCCATCTCTAGACATTTGGGCATCCTTATTGTTAAGGTAGAAGATTCCATAGGGACTCTCCTCCTTGTGCCCTGGGCCTCAACTTGTTGCTGCACCAGACCAATCAGTTTCTTCTTCTTCTTCTTTTTTTTTTTTTTTCTTTTGAGACAGGGTCTGGCTTGGCACCCAGGCTGGAGGGAGTGGTACAATCACAGCTCAATGCAGCCTCAAACTCTGGGCTCAAGTGATCCTCCCACCTCAGTCTCCTGAGTAGCTAAGACTACAGGCACATGCCACCATGCCCAGCTAATTTTTTAATTTTTTTGAAGAGATGGGATCTTGCTATGTTATCCCAGCTGGTCTTGAACTCTTGGCCTCACATGATCTTCCTGCCTTGGCCTCCCAAAGTGTTGGGACTACAGGTGTGAGCCACCTTGCCCAGCCTTGGTTCAACTTTTATGTAACAAAATTGTGAGTTGTTTTTCAGTTGCCATGAACCCTCAGGTCATGTAACCTGAGCATGCCTAGATGAACCAAGCATGCAGCCACAGGGGAAACCAAGTGCTCAGATCAAGGAGGAGGGACTGAATTAAGAAGCAGATATGCCATGTCAGGATCCAACCAGGTTGAGCTCTGGCTTCATCGCATAGCAGGATCCAGTCAGATCATGCCTCCCAGCATCACCTCATTACAAGATCCAATCAGATCACGTCTCATTACCCTATGCTTATAAAAACCAACCCAAACCCCAGCTTAGGAAGACAGATTTGAGGATTTCCTCCTGTCTCCTTGCCAACCCACTTGCAATAAAGCTTTTCTTTTCCCAAAAGTCAGTGCCATGGTATTAGCCTCTACATTCATCAGGCCATGAGCCCATTGATTGCTCGGTAACAAACTCTTCTGCTCTGACAATTAGAGACATGTTGGAATTACCTCCCTTTCTCTCCATACCCTAGGCTGAACCATCTGGCAACATCAGATGAGCATACTATGCATGTAACAATAACCATCTTTTTACTCTAAAAAGTGGAAATATTTCATAACATTTAAAATGCAGTTTGAAGAGATAAAACTGTGAAAAGCTCAAAGATTTTTCTGTAACACCTCAATATTGTATGTGCAAATATAAGCACATATATATCCACAGTATTTTTGTAATATAATCACTCCGAATATTTTATTTAAAATCTGCTCATAGAAACATTTGTGATAATCAATTTACTAGATAATTAATAATCAAAATCTAGCTTTCTAAAGAACAGATGGTAGGCATTCTTTCCTGGTTTTACCTAGTGTTTTGAGTTGCTGAATCAATATTTACTGAACACCTTAATCTGTATTAAGCACTGTGGTAGGTCCTGGAGATACAGAAGTGAATCAGAAATGGCCCTTCAGTTAAGGATCTCACAGCCTTGCTGCAGTATAAAGCAATTATCGTCTTTCAACATCCTGTCTTTAGTCATGTCCATAATATGCTGGCAGGCAGTCTCTAGTTTAAAGCCAGGCCTTTATGCTCCCCCCTCTCCCTTTGGGGGCTGTTGTGAAAAAACTCAGAGTTCTTAAATGACATTTGGGAGGTCTAGAGTCTGGGGTGCCTTAGGCCCAGAAATGGAAGAAACATTGCAAAATGAAAATAGGTTAAACCAAAAGCTGGTCTGCCATTTGGTGGTCCTGGTCCCTAGAACTCTGTCTCACTATACTCAATTACATTCACTGATGTGTCATCAAGTAATTCCCATAGGTTTGTGGGAATTAATATATCGGGTTTCAAAACCAGAAATAAACTTTGATATGATTTCTTTAGCCAAAAGGGTCCTTAGAGATGATCTAGATGCCCTCTCATTTTGCCACTGAGGAAACCAGAGTGTAGGGAAGCTATTTAAAACAGATGATTGGCATAGGGAACATGGTTCTCCTGGCATCTGGCTGCTGCACCTGTCATACTCCCGTTCTTCCTAACACATGGCTAGGAGAAAAGTAGGGGGAGCAAAGACAGGAGCTTGAATTCCTTGGTAGCAAGGGGAAGTGAAGGAACTAGAGACAGACTTGGTCTCTTTGATACTTCACCTGGAGTCAAACTATAAAGGGGGAAGAAACGTGTCTTCTACAAAAGGATGAGGTAGGGCAGACATATCTCAAATTCAGTTGTCTATCTCCCCCTACTCCAGTTCCAAAGCTGCAAACACAGTGCAAGCGTTCAGTCATGAGTGTTCAAACTTCTTCCATTTCCCCATTGCACTGCTTCCATACCTAGACCCAGAACTCAGTAATCAGCATTTCAGTTCAACACATGGTGGATGTGACTAGGCTTAGAACAGTCATGGAGATATTAACTTCCATGGGAAAACAAATGTCAAAGAGATTTCTGAATAAATCTTTTGGGAAAACAGCCAGTTTGTGGGTTTGAGATTCCCCGGAGCCCCAAGGAAATCTTTTTGAATGATGTTTTCTTATGGAGTAACCCACTGAGCATCTTTATGGTGCTATCCATGAACTATGGGAGTCCAACTGCAAATGAGTTTATTTTTGCTTGGATGACAAGAATGGAATAAATTACAGTGATAGAGGAAATGTACCTTCAGGTATTGCAGTCTTAATGCTATGCAACATATGAAAAAGGACCAAGGGGATTTTCCTTCAATACGCATTTCTTTAGCATCTGCTATCAGCCAGAGCTGCACTGGGCCTAAAACTTCAAGCAACTCAGTCTAAGTGGGGGGTGGGGCAAAAGGACCATCAACCAATCAACCACGTGGAAAGCTTCTCAGAGCAAAGGATGCTGGAATCTGAGTTTTAAAAGATGAGTGGTAGGAGTTAGGGGACTTAGAGGAAAGGGCATTCTAGGAGAAAGGGACTATATGTGTAAAGGCATGTAGGCACAAGAAAGTATGATGCTTTTAGGAAACTACAAAAAGTAGTATGATTGGAGCCGAGGCTCCATGGACGAGGGAATAGAAGAGATGCTAGTCCTTGTGTGCTGGACCAGCGAGTTTGAAGTTTATCCTGGAAACTATGGGAAGTCACTGAAGGACTATTAAGCAGGAAAGTGGCATAACTAGATTTTAGAAGGAATAGAAGAGATGGGAATAGAAGAGATGCTAGTCCTTGTGTGCTGAACCAGCGAGTTTGAAGTTTATCCTGGAAACTATGGGAAGTCACTGAAGGACTATTAAGCAGGAAAGTGGCATAACTAGATTTTCAATTTAGAAAGATTGCCCTGGCTGAAATGTGGATGGCGAAATTTGAGGATGCTGGAGTGGAAACATGAAGGCTAGTTAATAAAGCATTGTAATATTCCAGACAAGAGATAAGGGTGGCACAAACTACACTAATAGCTGTGACAATAGGGAGGAATGGATGATAGCAAACATATGGAGAAGGCAGAATCTGCATATCTTGGACACAGCAGAATTCATCATTTTAAGAAATCGTATCCATTATTCTGAATATGAGTAAAAGACATGGAAATGGTATTTTAAAGGCCACCATAATGGAAAATTTGAAGACAGTTATTTGTTATGTATTCATAAAAATGATTTAAATCCAGGCGATATCTGACAATAGCAAAAATTCCAACAGTGGCTTGGGCAAAGGAGCTCTTCTCTGGATGGACCATAAGTTCTTGGAGTTTGTGGAATGTTAACAGAGGACGTAGAATACGGATGTAAAGTATACTGATTGGTAATGTAGCTTGATACTATGTTTATCATAAGCACTAACTGTGATTGATAATTACCAAATGTATTCACATAAGGGGATTATATTATATAAATATATAAAATAGTAATTATAAGCAACTTTGAGAAATGAAAAATCTTTTATTTTTTACAAAAATTTTCATAAATGCATTTTATATTTAATATACATGCTATAACAAAGCAACTGAAAATGTAATTACAGTTAAGGTACTTTTATGCATATTTAAAAAGTAATATTTTAATCCCCTCAATTTTTAAAAATTGAAAGTAGAATAAGTAATTCTTCAAAAAATATCCATTTTCCCCCATGCAACTGTTGCAGTGATTTAACAAGGTAAATTAGAATAATCAGTCAAATGAATGTTTAAAAGCCACTGTCACCACATGAAACCCTTTCCATTTGGGACCAAGTTTAGAAATGCTCATATTTCAAATATTTATCTACTGCTTCTGTGTTACAACCAATAATGTGTTCTAACTGAAGAGTTTCTCATTTGGGGTACTGACCTTACTTGAATGCTAACCCACTTCTTATTGCAGTTAATTGTAAATTCACAGAAAGTGTTTTCTAGCATACTTGAGAGGAAATTCAGACTACTAGGATCCCTTTTTCTTTTCATGTAAATGCTTCCTTAAAATTAAAACTGGCAAGGAAATACAGCCAATTTATAGTTTACCAATTTTATATATAGTTATTCATTATTTTTTTTTCCTGAGATATTAAGCACATTTGTAAGTAGTCTGTTTTCATGCAAAAATATATTTTCCCATTCTTTACATTCATTTTAAAGTATTTTATATTTTAAATAACTATATCACATTTGTGCTTCATACATTTGGAAAATAAAGGATATTTCATTTTCTTTACTGCAGAAAAAGGAAAGGTTATTGGTTCTTTAATAGGTAATACAATCAAATTAAGTGCTGATTTCAAATTGCTAAAACATTATCTGATTGTAAAAAATTCCAATGGAAAGTTCTATTTTTTTCTCATACTTGTAGTTTTAACTACATTTAGAATGAAAGCATGACTTGTGTAAATGAAGGAGACATAAAATGTTTAATCCTTGGATTTCTGAGTTTGTGAGTTCCTAATACATGGGGTTAGGCCTACATACTATACCTGACCAGAGTCTCCTCTCCCATTTGCAAGGAAAGTCTCAATATTATATAAAGACATCTTCCACAGCAAAAGGAAAAACAGATTTGGTATATATTTTATAATATACACAAAAAGATCTGTTTGCATAATATGAGAATTACTAATACATTTAAATAACAGATAAAAAGGCCAAACATTTAAGAACGTATTTACACTTAAGGAACTGATTCTCTATTATACTTCTGGCTTAAATAGGATCCGATGCCCAATATGAATGTGACTATCACAAGTACAACACCTTTTTCTATCTTTGTTAATGAGAAATATAAATTTTTTTCTCCTCCAGAATAAAGTTGGGAAATCTGAAGCAAGAAGGATTTTTCCATTGATACATAGGGTTTCATTTCTCATTTCTTACAAAATTAAGTGGCATTAAACAGAGAAATAGATAAATGTACATGCAATATATTTAGGGTACACTATTTACTTTTCTCAGCACATCTCAACTAACCCATTTATTGGCCCAAGTGTGATGATTTCCACATAGACCTGGAAATCTAGAAATATAAGGTCTTTTAAGTGGCAAAAAGAAGAAATCTTTTTTTTTTTTTTTTTTTTTTGAGATGGAGTATCGTTCTGTGGCCCAGGCTGGAGTGCAGTGGCACGATCTCGACTTACTGCAAGCTCCGCCTCCCGGGTTCACACCATTCTCCTGCCTCAGCCTCCTGAGTAGCTGGGACTACAGGCACCTACCACCACAACTGGCTAATTTTTGTATTTTTTTAGTAGAGACGGGGTTTCACCGTGTTAGCCAGGATGGTCTCAATCTCCTGACCTTGTGATCTGCCCGCCTTGGCCTCCCAAAGTGCTGGGATTACAGGCGTGAGCCACTGTGCCTGGCCAAAAAGAAGAAATCTTAAGTTGTCCATAATCAGTCATATTTATTATAAAGTATAAATAAAACAAAATAAGTTTTAAATTGTTTATGTCACATTGTCTAAAATTCTTTTGGGCTTAAAGTCAACTATGAAATTTTAGTTGAGTAGGAGGACAATGAGAAACAGCTTCTTTTTTTCTTGTTATTGGAATGTAAGCAACTTGCCCTTAAAATAGTATGAATATCCAGTTCAGGTAACAATTTTCACTTTTAATTAGTCAAATATATATTAAATATAAAAATCTAATGCTATACAGATGTGACTTTGGACATTTTAAGTATTAGCTTATTCAGAAACGCCTTTAAAAATCAGTGTGTATAGAACTAGCTCATTTCTTAAATGTCAAATTTAGAAGTGCAACAGTGGGTCTTCAGAGAGAATGTGCCCAAGAAAGACTGGATAAAAAGACTGAGTAAATACATCAAATGAAACTGTGATTCACTTTTGACAAGACTGAAATAGAAGTATATAATCACTGATGCATATTTATTCAATAGGCCCATGAGATTATGTGGTTTTTAACTAACAGCATTTATTTTTGCAAACTGCTTGGCACTGTTCCAAGGGAAAGGAGCTTCTAGACTACAAACACTGAGCACATATATTTTAAATTAACATATGAATTGCATATGGATCGTTCATATGCTGTTAGAGTCCTGTCTCTACAGAAGAAAAACACCTTCCTGGGATCCATTCCTTTTTCAGAGGCACAAACTATAGCTTGGAACTTAATTGCTGTCCATGATATCTGGACTTTAGTTATATGAAATTGTTGACACCCCAATACAGGGTGGGTCTAAATACATAATGCAAGAAAGGAGGTTTTAGTGGGTAAACTTGGGCACTTCTAAAGATTTTAAGAATGGAATTATGCCATTAGGTGGTATTTCTTTGTCTATGGACTTAAAAAGTTTTCTTGGGGCATTTTAAAGAGGTTTATCAAAGTTATATTGTTGAAAAACTATTTTCCCTGGAAATAATATCCCCTCCTTCCCACCTTCTGCCTTGATATTCTTACTGGAAAAAAGTGAAATTGTTCAGAATTACAACCATATAGGGTTTCCAGGCATAGCGTGAGCACATTGGGAATGGAAAACTAGAAGACCCCAGCAAGGAATATAGGTACATTAATTGCTGCCTACCCTGAGAAATAACTCTGAGTTTCTTCTCCCAAGTCTTCCTCAAGGATCCATTCATTGTAGAGTCAACAGATGTCTTTTAGAATTCATTATGATAAGAAGTCCATGAACATATACATACTATCCTTGAATAGTTTTCCATTATATTTTTTCTAGATAGTTCCTGAATATTTTAATGAGCTTAATAAATGAGAAAATGTATTGAAAAGTCTTTGTAAGTTACTATATAAATATGACATGTGTTTTAATAATATCTGAATTTGGCTGTGAACAGTGGCTCATGCCTGTAATCCTAGCACTTAGGGAGGCCAAGGCGGGAGGATCCCTTGAGCTCAGGAGCTTGAGACCAGCCTGAACAAAATCTCTAAAAAAAAGATTTTCTATTAGCCAGGTGTGGTGGCATGCACCTGTAGTCTCAGCTACTTGGGAGGTGAGACAGGAGGATTGCTTGAACCCAGGAGATGGAGACTGCAATGAGCCATGATTGAGCCACTGCACTCCTTTGAGACAGAGCAGACCCTGTCTCAAAACAAAAAGAAAAAAAAAAAAGAATTTCTGAATTTGCATTTTTAATGAATGAAAGTAAAAACCAGAGAGAAAACTTTCACATATGACAATATGGATTGTCATGTTTAAAGAATCTGAAGTTACATAGACTATGAGTTATCATGTTTTGTTTTAGCATGATTCTGTACACCTAGCTTTAATTTTTGAAGTCTGATTTAATTGTGATTTTGACAATCAGTTATTGAATGAGGTAGTCCACACTGCCTAGATATTTACTGCATCTGGTTACTATTTCACAAATAATTAAGTACAATATATCACTTACGTTTTTCCTTTATGTTTAATAGGAGTTCTGTGAACATTGAGAATATATTACTTTTAGTGGTACACAGTTCTTGAGACAATGTCTTGATTTTTACATTGCCATTTGTGATATTTTTAGCAGCCCGCTACAATATCATTTTAATAATAAAAATAAAGTGTACTCATTGATGATAGAGAAAATATTGTTAAAGACCTCTTGGGACAGGAAAAGGCTCAGTCATAAAATCAGATGCTTATTCATTTTCAGATGTGTCATTTTGACTCATTACTTTCAAGAATAACTATAATATTGCTACACAGTCCATTATACTGAGAAGAACTTTCCTTGAACTTCACATGGAGATTGAGTAAAGCTCTTCTATTTGTTTTTTGAAGTATTCTCTCAGCTCAGGTCTCTTAGCTTTTAGTGTTGGTGTCAGCAAGCCATTTTGAACTGAGAACATGTCAGAATGGATGTGAATGGCTTTAACCTAAAAACCAAATGCAGAATACATCTTTAACAGGAATAGAACACTGTATTTATAGTATACATGGTAAAAAGCAAACAGGCATATGAGAATAGATATATTGACATACAGACATTATGCTAAGTCAAAATTATGTTGAGAACACTTCAACCCATTTTACGTATCTAAAAGCCAACTTTTTTCCTTCCTATTCATTCATTTAGCCAGTCAACAGAAATGAATTAGTTGCTTACTCTATGCCAGGCACTGAGGATACAAAGAGGAACCATGAATGCCTCTGCCCTTAGGGAGTGCACATTCACATTCAGTAGTGGAGACAAAGAAACACTGGGCAATTATCAGTATGGTATGCATGGGATAAAGGGCACCCATCTCAGGCATAGGAGGGGAGAGGGAGAGGCAGTCAAGGAAGACTTCCCAAATCAGATGGATGTTAAATAATGGGTTATAGTTAACCAGCAAAGGGGAAAAAGTGGGTGGAGAAGGGCATTATAGGCAGAGGCAACCCCGAAACAAAGCCATGGGAGTGAGAAATGGCAGAGTGTGAAAAAGGAACTCTAAGTGGTTTCTGGTTACATAAGAGGCAAAGAGTGTGAGGGATGAAGCTAAAGTGGTAGATGAGCCAATTTATGGAGGAGCTCAAATTTTATTCCAAATACAACAGTAAGATACTGAAGATTTTTAGTTAGGGCAGTGGTATGACTGAATACACATTTTGGAAAGATCTCTCCAAGAGAAATGGGAAGATTGTTTTTGAGGGGATTTCTACTTTGATATCCAATTTAAATAGCTGGAAATCTTGCCTAAAGATGGGCATCATCTTTATGGTATCATCTATGGCTAAAGATAGGTATCACCTTAAATAGTTGGAAATCTTGGCTAGAGATATGTATCATCAAGTGTTTCAAAATCAGATATGGTTATTGTAAAAAGGGTTTTGTTTGAAAACTCTCTCGGTGTGCTTGGTATTCAAAGAAGCACAGATTCAGTAAGGAATAGGGCTGCTGTTCTTTGTATCCTATAGAATATACTTTTTTCCGAATTTGTTGTTACCAAACATAAACCATCCTAGGAGACCCAATATTTATTGGAAACAGATCCCAGGGGAGACGTTTTCAAACCATAGTGCGCTGAGAACTAGGTGATCTGCAGAGGCCACTGCCGGGGATGGTGAAGTGGGGTTTAGATAGGGAAGGGTGGAAAGGAGATGGAGAAGGGTGGGAGGATGAGGTGAGGTGCTTAGGAGTAAGAGTGTGTGTGTAGAAGCTCTGGCTCAAGCCCTAAACCAACCTGAGTAGCACTGCTCTTATGTTTTGTGCATGCTCAATTTTTATATAAGATGTCATCTAAGTTCTACTTAAGTTAGTTTAGAAATCACCATTTGATGACAAAATTAATTAGTCTAAAGAAAACATTAACACAATCGAAATCAAATTTAATCTCAGTTACAGGGATTTAATGTAGTAGTAACTAACCTTTACTGTCAAAATGAAAAACTGAAAAATTGACAGTGCTAATATCCTTAAATTTTCAAAAAAAAATTTCTCTTTCTGTAGAAGCACTATCACACAAAGACTTCTGGTAAGTGCAAACCATCTATCCAACTTCTTTTGTTATTAAAATTAATACTATGCTTTTAAAAAGGAGATACAAATGCCAAGATATAATTTATCAGTGTTGTAGCCTGGGTTTCAGCTTGTCTGCATTCCTAACAGCATGTGGAGAACATTGTGTAATTGGGACAAGAGTCTATGTTCAGTATGAGAACTTGGGGTGAATATCTTTGAAAAGCCAGCAGTGACAAGCAGAAACTACTAAAAAAATACAGTACTGGAAATATAGATTTCATAAGGAGAGGTATATAATGTCATTTATATGGTTAAGTAGAAATGTAAAAGAAAACATTATGATCTTTGGAAGAAAGAACTGCATCAACAGGTAGCTTTGGAATATCTGCCGAGCCAGCTACCTCTTCAAACCTAAATGGCTGAGTGGGACATCTGCAGCTCCATGTGGCTGTCTGCAAACTAGTTCTGCCTGAGAAGAGGCTGTATCATTAAATACAGCCTTGCAGAAGATCAAGCAATATGGCAGCCTGCTCTAGGATCACCTTTCAGTCCCTTAGTGAGCAGGTCAGAGCGGCACTGCTGCTAGGCTGCCAGTCCCTGGTCTGATCTGACCTACGGCCCTTGGACTATTTAAATCCTTCTATGAAAATACCTATACGACCTGCTTGAGTGACTAAAAACTATAGGCAGTAAGTGGAAAAAAAATGAGTCAGCCAGTTGTTTAACTGACAGTGACTTTAACTATGGGCCACAAACCTATAGTTTCTTTCAGAAGTGAATCAATGATAAAGCACATGTTCATTTTTTATAATTATTATTTTCTCATAAAGCCAAACTGTCCAATTGTGAACTTGTAAAAAACAGGTGTGAGAGTCCTTATTCTCTCTTTATGCCAAACACTTCATGCAACTGGAATTTCCATTTTTTAATTAGCAAAGTTTTTGTTGGGAAAAGAAAAAAGGAGATGGCTAATGTTAGCTTGCCTTCCTGAAACCATACTCTTTTCACTGACAAGAGATGTTACAGGATTTTTAAAAATAATTCAGAAATATTGTAACATTTAAATATGGCATTGGAATAAAATTTCTCAAAATTGTCCATTTATGCCAACTCATAAAAGCACAAACTTTCATAATTTTAGAAAGACATAGTGTTTTAAGTTTTTCAATGGTCTTAATGAAATCCTTTAACACAATACTGCTTATAGATAATAAATATAGAATGAATAATTTAGGACAGGAGAGATAAAATAAAAAAAATTACATGAGTTAAGGAAATGTTCATTTTTTATTTAAAGGCAAATTGGTTAGGTAAGTGTTCATTTCAATGACAGGAAATACAATAAAATATTTTTAGTAAGTGCTTAATTAGTCAGAAATTAAAAAATCTATCAAGTGTCAAAGTTCACATTATATTGCCTATGCAAATTAATAAGGCATATCAATGTCAAACAAATGGTTAATCATGGTTAAGTATGCTCAAATACTTCCCAGCCACCTGTCTACTCATTAAAACATATCTTCCAAAGATCTCCATAAATTAATAATGGTTGGCCTAGTTCTAGGAATTGTCTGTTCTTGGAAATTAAATTACATCAATTGTTTTTCTAATTCAAAGTTTAATTCAGATCAACCAAGTCCAGTAAGTCTGAACTCCTAAAGTTTTGGTAAATGACTTAACTTTTGTTATTTGTGTGTGTGTGTGTGTGTGTGTTTAATTAGAATTATGCTTTAATTGGCCATTCATTTTTGAGGAAGAGGGAAAAGGACAAGATGACAATGGATTATGGATTAACTGAAATAATTTATGTTAGGCTTTGGATCACAACTGAGAGCACACCCTCCTCAGGCATGAGGCCTGGTTTTTGCTTTCCTGTGGTCAGCTGAGGGCACACACTGGCTGTTGTGGGGAGAATGCCATAGACCAACAAAGAGGAGAATGAGAACAGAGAAAATCAAAAGCCCACAGCCTTGGCAATAAAACTAAAGGCCTCTGAGATCCCACATGACTTCCCTGTATTTGAGGTTACCATGGTGAGGGCAGATTATTAGAGCAGAAACTCTACGAAAGGCATGTGGAAAGTCAAGAACATGTCTCCTCTCAGTGAAAGCTCTAACCAGAGCAATGGTTAACACTGGAAACTTAACCAAAGGTCCCTTTTAAGCATAATCTTAAGAGTTGGTATTTTTTTCCATGAAGAGGAATCTGGGAGTCATATACTCTGTGTGCCCTGGGGCAGGTCCCGCATCCAAACACCAGCAGGGGGCGTGCAGGCCTTGTGAATGCACCAGGATGTCGGCGGGAACTGAAGCTTAGGCTGCAGCCAGCCCTTCAAATCCACGCAGGCCCAGACCAACCAGGCTTATGACCACTCATTTGTGATCCCTGGTCTACATGATCACAGAGGATCCCATCACATAACTCACCACTGAGGAAGGGCAATGAAGTCAGTTCTAGCATATTTGGAAATTTAAATAATTAGTATGCCAAAATTGACCTTTATCTTTTAGAAAGATAAATATAACTTGCCTGAATGCCTCAGATTCCATACTTTTAAAAAATATTTATTTACCCAGGCCTAAATTGCCCTAAAACATACTGACAGATGAGGGTAAAGCAGTGTTTCTCAAAATGGATTAATGTAAATATCTATTTTAAAAGAAAAACAGTATTTTTAGACCCTGAAACTATGCTTAGATTTCCTTAGTTTGAAACTAAAAAATTAAAATTTTAATCCATGAAAATTTTTTTAAATTGAAAATTAAAGCACTGTAAGAGTTTTATATTTTAAACTGGTTTTAAATGTTTTTAGGTTATTAAGTGAATATACAAAATTTAAAGATTCTTGTCAAACTTGAAGACCCCTGTCATTAAATTTGGGGATACAAACTTGTATCAAAAACAATTATTTTAAATATAAGGAAATTTTAAAAATCAGTATATTAATATTTTTCCATTTGAAGCATTTTTCTCTTTGAATTTTTGACAAAAGAGGATGTATAAATGGTATATGTAAGTCAGATTAAGTATGCTTATGAGCTCAGTTACAATAAGAACCCAACCTTGCAGACAAAAAAAAAAAATTCTTGGAGGACTGCTGTGTCCTCTCCCAAAGCATTCTGTTTCCTCCTCTTTTCAGAGGGCATTCTGGGCTGACAGATCACTGGCCCGAGGAGACCAATCTTTCCAATGTCCTCCTAAAAAGTAACCTTGTCTGCTGAAGCCAAGAAAACAGTCCCCATAAAAATAAAAATAAAAATAAGATAGGACTGTCGTCTTCGTTAATGCACGAAGTTTGTAAGACAGATAATGTACATATGATTTACTAGTGATAGCTAGGGTATTATTTTAGCCTTAAGAAAGTTTGTAATTATAAAGATGAGTACAATCTCTTTTGACATGTGGCCTATTTTGGTTCAGGAGGCAGCTTGGAACAGGCCTTCAGGGGTCCATTGGTGCACAGCCTGCTGGCGGGCCACACCATGAAAAGTCAGGAATCTAGGTCAGGGTCACCATGGGTTAATTTAATTTTCATCACTGCCTAAAGGGCTGTAACAAGTATGGGGAGGGTAACAGTTACCTGCTCAAAAGAATGGAGTCCACTTTCTTTTCCTAACCTCACCATATCTTCCAAAATGGCTTTCTTCAGATCCTGAATCAAACCATATGAGAAAAATTACAAGACAAGAACACATTTTTCAAAATGGAGGTAGAGGAAACAACACTTTTGAGTAAAGTGCAACTGTGATTGTGCCAACATATGCTAACCCACAGCCCACAACAGAGGCTGATACTCCCTGGCAGCACTCCAATTACCACCTCTCATCGGGCAAGTAAGTACCTGAAATGGCCAAAGGAGTGACCATGAATGGGCTAATGGACCACTCAATTTTTTTTAAAGCAGCCTTTTGGTCAGCCTGGTGAATCTTGCTACCCCCAGATGAGCCCAAGGCCCAGGGACCAGTAGGAGAGGGAGGGTCTATGGCTACTGCTAAGAAATGGACCGTGTGACTCAAGGGGCTACACTGAGTCAGAGCACAGTGACCTCCTCCACAGAGTTCTACACGTGCCATTAGAAGGTTTCAGGAAGGTGTGAATAGCTAATACTCTAAGCAGGAAGAATTGTGCTACATTTTCTATTCCATGACTAGCTATCTATATCCAGTAGACACAAAATCCACCTTCCATCTGAAGGAGCATGGTAGGTGAGTCAGAAAGCCTATGTTCACATCTGACTCTGCTGCTAACCAGCTGTGTGACCTTGGGCAAGTTACCACCCTCCCTGGACTCTCCTCTAAGCCACAAAGCAACAGGGCTGGATAAGCTTTCTGTGATGTCTCCTGGCTTAAAATCCAAACGTTTGTCAATCTTTCTAAGAAGAAATATGAGTTTCTTCAGTAACAAAAAAAGACAAATCTCTGGTTTAGACTCCCCACCATGTATAAAGTAATGTTAGAAATTCTGTACGAGCTTGAATTTCACTGCTCTACAGCTTTTCTGTCTTCTCATTATGTGGTATCATAAAACATTCAGTAACCTTTCAGGAGACAGCCCCAAGATACCAACCTTACTTGTGCAGAGATCTGCATATGTTCCTTCAATTCCTCTCTTCTGGGCCCAGGAGGGCATAACTTCAGGGTCAGGCACAACAATGCCTACCAAAAAGGCCTGTAGTGCTCACCAAAGGAGAACACGGGCATGATAAACGCATTTAAAGTGGTTATTTGTGGTCCAGCATTAAAATTCTCAGACTCCACCTTTTTCAAAAACTAAGTATATGCTTATAAAACATTTGTTCATGTCATAAAACATTTCTGCCAATATATCACACTACTCATTTTCTGATATATTCCCCTAGTTTTATATAAAAAATAAGTTTAAGGACATTAAGAATCAGTAAAGTTAGACTGATATGTACCTTTGATTCTCATGCAAATCTCAGATCAGCACATCTTTAGGAGGCTGATCAAACAACTCTCTGATCCAAATTCTATGAAGCAAAAACCAAATGTTTCCCAGCATTACCAAACCACGTTGAAATGGTTTCATTAATACGATTTTCATTCATGAAAGACTTCTTCATTTTGTTTATTTTTTCTTTTGAGACAAGGTTTCACTCTGTTGCCTAGGCAGGAGTTCAGTGGTATGATCATAGCTCACTGCAGCCTCAACCTCCTGAGCTCAAGTGATCCTCCCATCTCAACCTCCCGAGTACCTGGGACTACAGGTGCACGCTAATTTTTGTATTTTTTGTAGAGATAGGGTTTCATCATATTACCCAGGCTGGTCTTGAACTTGTGGGCTCAAGCAATCCTCCTGCCTCGGTCTCCCAAAGTGCTGGGATTACAGGCGTGAACCACCATGCCAGGCCTATTTTAATTTTTAAAGCATTTCTTCGAAAATAATTTCATAATATTTATAGAAATGCAATGATAGTATAGAATATATTTGATATCAGGTGGGGCATGGTGGCTCACACCTGTAATCCCAGCACTTTGGGAGGCCGAGGCGGGCAGATCACTTGAGGTCAGGAGTTCAAGACCAGCCTGGCCAACATGGTGAAACCATGTCTCTACTAAAAATACAAAAAAAAAAACAAAAACAAAAAAATAGCCAGGCATGGTAGTGGGCACCTGTAGTCCCAGCTACTCGGAAGTCTGAGGCAAGGGAATCACTTGAACCCTGGGTGTAGAGGCTGCAGTGAGCCGAGATTGTGCCACTGCACTCCAGCCTGGGTAACGGAGCGAATATATTTGATATCTTAGATATCATAGAATATATTCATGATTCTTTTTTTTTTTTTTTGACACAGAGTCTCACTCTGTCGCCTAGGCTGGAGTGCAGTGGCCAGATCTCAGCTCACTGCAAGCTCCGCCTCCCGGGTTTACGCCATTCTCCTATCTCAGCCTCCCGAGTAGCTGGGACTACAGGGCCCGCCACCACACCCAGCTAGTTTTTTGTATTTTTTTAGTAGAGACGGGGTTTCACCGTGTTAGCCAGGATGGTCTCGATCTCCTGACCTCGTGATCCGCCCGTCTCAGCCTCCCAAAGTGCTGGGATTACAGGCTTGAACCACTGCGCCCGGCCTATTCATAATCTTTCTCACTTTAAATCTAAATACTATTGAAAGGAAAATAAGTATAAAACTCCTCCAAATAACTGAATCCTAGTAACCTATATTAGGACTAGTACCATTAGTACATTTTTTTGCAGTATTCATTAATTTGTAAAGTTCATTTGCATATTTAAAAAAATCAAAACAGGCCAAGTGTGATGGTTCATGCCTTTAATCCCAGCACTTTGGAAGGCTGAGGCAGGAGGAGAATCACTCGAGCTCAGGAATTCGAGACTAGCCTGGGCAACATAGCGAGACCTCGTCTCTACTGAAAATGTAAAAAAAAAAAAAAAAAACAGCTGGGCATAGTGGTGTGTACCTGTAGTCCCAGCTATTGGGGATGGGGAAGGAGGGGGAAAGGGATGAGGTGGGAAGATGGCTAGAGCCCAGGAGGGAGGTTGAGGCTGCAGTGAGCCATAATTATGCCACTGCACTCCAGCCTGGGTGAAAGAGCGAGACCCTGTCTCAATAATAATAATAGTAATAATTTTTAAAATAAAAAATAACAGCAGAAACCCTGAATCTTGCTCTAGTATTTTATCTCAAAAATCCTTGGAAGTAGGTAGAGCATAAGTGAAAAGGAATGGGAATGTTCATTAGTACTACTTCAGACAACTTACTTGACCTAATTACATTTTAGCAAACTTTAAGTAAGATTTCTCCTTTAAAAAGGAGTTTTCTCTCATGTTTTAAAATGCAGAGGAGAATCCTGGTGTCTGATTGGAGATTAATGTTTAATCTGGGTTTTTCAGCATGCCCAGGATATGTGGGAGGGCTGAAGCCCAGAGGCCTCACCTTTAAGCTGTCCCCATGGACATAGATTTGCGCCACAGGTTGGCTCCGGATGTAGATGTTCTCAATCTTCTCGGGTGCAACATATTCTCCCTGAGCAAGTTTAAATATGTGCTTCTTCCGATCAATAACTTTAAGAGTTCCTGCCTGTAGAGTTGGACAAACGGCTTTATAAGAACATGGCACTCTCAAGCCTGAAGCCTTCGCTCCTCAGTGCCGTAACCCTCTGCCCTACCCCACCCTGCAGACCCTGCCCCAATTTCTTTTCCATCTGTTGTGTCTGCTCTTAGGGAGCTGCAAGGCTCCTGGAGAGAACCACTGTGCACCGCAGGTTGATGGCATCCAAGCTCTGTTGGGCCATGAGCATCCACTGTCCTTTCCCCTCAGCAGTTAGCCACCCACACAGTCCTCCCACCACTGCCATCCTCATGCCTAGCAGGGGGTATCCTCACCTCCTCCTTCTTGGAGGCCCACCGCCCTTCCATCGGGGCACCCTTCTTGCACACACTCTCGCTCCAGCTGCCCTTTTTCTCCCAGCATCTTTGGTTCACTCCCTTAGACCAAACTCAGGTCTCTTGCGCAGCTACTGTCTCCGCCCCTAAAGAGCAGCCTCTGCATCCCCTGGCATGTAGCACAGACCTGACAGAGCCCCTGTGACTCCCACCTGACATGCCAGATGGCACTATGTGCACAGGCCCCTGCAGGACTTCTGCAGCAGGCAGGTTACCTCCTTGGACAGGGAGTGCTGGTGCCACTGGCTTCCAGGACCTGTTCTCACCTCCCTGACTTTCCTCCACCTTTTTGAGCTTCCAAGGTGATTAGGTGGGCCTCTTGCCCCTCACCTCCACTGACAATGCACCTTGGAGTAAATACCGTTTTATTTTCATTGGTCACTCCCAAGTCAATCCAAGCTTCCAGCTCTTCACTGAGCTCCAGATCCAGAACCCAAATACCCTTGGAATGCTTCAAAAACTAGGCTGTTTGTCTCAGAGGATGTAACATGCTCCTATATGAAACTCATGACCAAGCTTCTCAAGCCTGCCCCAGCCTCCAAGCCCCAAACCTGGAGATGACCTTGTTGTTTGCCTCTCCTGGGATCTCCAGCGGTCAGGCTCACCTGTCCTTGCTCACAAATTCATCTCAAATCCAACTCCTCCCAGCAAAACCACTTCCTGACTGGACTTCGGCACACACACTGTCTCCACTCCATCTGCTTGATCTGCCAGTGCCAGAGCAATCTCTCCAAAAGGAAAAAATGAGCAGACTCTGTTTTGCTCAAAACCCGGGCTGGACATCAGGCGCTTTCCCTACCCCAGCTTATTTGGTCCTCATGGTCCATTAAGCTGAGTGTTGTCCCCTCTGTTTGACAGATGAGGAAAATAAGGATCAAAAAGGTTAGTTAAATCCTCCAAAGCCACACAGCTAGGAGGTAGGGGAACAGGATTTGAATCCCGATCCTTCTGGACCAGAAGACTATGCTTATTCCTTGATCTATTTAACATGATTTCAAAATAATATTTTTTAAAGCACAAATGTCTTTATAGATGATCTCTACCTAAATTTCAAGAATGAATCATTCAAAGCTTGAACATACTCTTCTAAAAAACAGGGAAAAAACCCACTTACCAACTCATTCAATAAGCTGACAACAAAACCATAATAGGGATGTATATAAAAGGAAAATTACAGATCAATCTCATTTGTGAATATAAATGGAAAGATCAAACACAATTTTTAGGAAAAATATTATTTTAAAAGTCACATCATGGTTAAGTTGAATTATGTCAAGAATGCATGATTTGCTTTACATGAGAAATATAGAAAAATAAGTATCTCAATAACTGCAATAAGTTTTAATTAAATTTCAAAAATCATTTAAAAATAATAATTTAAATAATGGACTCTCACAGAACTACCTGCCTGCAACTTTAGGCTCTGTGCTCAAGCACAACACTAAGTGCTTTACATGAATCCATTTATTTGCTTCATATTACCCTCTAAATGGTGGATGGTTTCATTCAAGTTACAGGGCATCAGCAGCAGATCCAGGGATTTCTGAGACTTCAAGCTTTTACAATATTGAGGGCCCTCTTTAAGAAAAACCAGGTAAAATGAAGTGCAGGGCCTTGGAAGGGGCTGATGCAAGTGAGCGGGCTTGAAGCCTAAGTTCCCTGAGCTGACAGGACAGTCCACCTTCTGCAGGTGTTTAGGGCCTGCTGACCTCTCTAGCCTCTCTCTCCCACACCTGTGGGTCTTCAGTTGGAATTAGTTGCTTCACATGTCTAGTGCCTCTACTCAGCATATATTACTATCACGCCCTGATTGTCCTTCCCACTCCCTCTTCTTGGAACATGACTCATATCCTAAGACTTGGATGCAGTAGGTGCCTGTCCTCCTCTGCCTCTCCCAAGGTGAGTGTGCCCCCAGTGTGCCCCCAGCTCATACCCATCACATTGGGTTGGGAACTGTCTAATCATGCATATCTTCCCTAAGCAGAGTCCCTGGGCCAGGGCACTCACTGGAGATACATCTTTGTCTGGGGCAGGCATGAGGGTTTCTTAAAGGGAAGTACACAGGCCCAAGCAGGGGCAGATCCATTCACCAGCCCACTCGGCCCCCCATGGGCTCAACATCATTCATGTGCTTGATTAACTCAACACCTCAAAATGTCCACCCAAACTTAGCACTTCCCAAAGACACAGGAGAGGTTCCTGGAGTGGGCTGCACCAGGCAAGGGTTCTCAGTGTCAGTGACAGCCGTTTTCTGGTCAAAGAATTCATCTAAGCATCTCCTATGTGCCCGGCATTGTGCTAAGTGCTTTGCAGGCATAATCTCATTTGTTCCTCACAAAAATAACTTTATTTTTCTTTCTTTTATTAAAACATTTTTAAAGGATAAAATCCAAGCTGGGTGCAGTGGCTCATGCCTGTAATCCCAGCACTTTGGGAGGCTGAGATGGGCAGATCACTTGAGGTCAGGGGTTTGAGGTCAGCCTGGCCAACGTGTTGAAACCCTATCTCTACCAAAAATACAAAAAGTTAGCCAGATGTGATGGTGGGCACCTGTAGTCCCAGCTACTGGAGAGGCTGAGGCAGGAGAAATCGCTTGAACCTGGGCGGTGGAGGTTGCAGTGAGCCAAGATCTCGTCACTGCACTCCAGTCTGGGTGACAGAATGAGACTCCATTTCATAAATAAATAATAAAGGATAAAGTCCAGATCTTGCACAACACAACAATAACTTCAGAGGTAAGCAACATTATGATACCTATTTTAAAAATGAGAGAATTAGGCAAAGTGGTTTTGGCTAAAAGCTGGAGGCCATGGCCAAGGAATGCCATGAAGGCTTGTTCTCCTGTTCTATAAGTGAGTCCAGGTGAAGCCACAGATGGGGATGAGGCTCTGCTCAAGGTTACATGAGCAACTGCTGGCAAAGCCACAGGAACTAAGGCATCCTCCCGCCTGTCTCCAAGCTTTCCCCTTCCCTCAGTGCCACCTTTTGGCTGGGGGCCAGCATTGGTGGGTTTGCAGGCCTTGCCCTTCTCAGACGTCCCAGAGACATGTACCCCCTGTTCCTCCTACTTCACATCGGATTCCACACACTGTCAGAGGTCTTTCTGGAAACCATTAAGGATAGGAATTCAGTCTCCAAGACCTCAGTCACACCTACCTGCACAGGTCCCTCATCACCTTCATGAGATGGAGTGAGAAGAGAAAGAAGCTCTGGGGCTCAGGGAAGGAAGAGCCTCCCTGCAGGTCCCAGAGGTGCTCCTGAACGACTCATTTTCAGGAGGGATTTGGAGAAGACTCCTGTCTCAGTGACCTGGACCACACACCCTCCCACCGCCAAAATGTTTGGAGCTCCATGGTTCCAAACGTACACACCGGCAGCCATTTTCCGATGTCTCCAGTGTGAAGCCAGCCATCGCTGTCCAGGGCCTCCTTCGTCCTGTCTGGATCTTTCAAGTAGCCTTTGAACACATTTGGTCCTCTCACACATATCTATGGGACAAAAACCATGGCTTCTCTCAGCCACAGCATGAGGAATGAGGAGATGGGAGGCTGTCTCCAGGCATATGGAGATAAGGTGCACTATCCATCAGGAAAGCCACTGTGGATATGGCAGGGATGGAAACAGAGGACGAGGAACAGCCTGCAGCTGTCTGAACTGTCTCCTGCCTTCTGTCAAGCAACATCCTCCCCATCTTTCCCCGCTGCCCTGGCCACCCTAGGCCTTTGTCATCTCTTTTCCCTCAGGAGCCCTCTGGCCTTGGCCACATGCTGCTCTGTGACACTTGATGGGACTCATCACAGATATTGATGGCTGGCTGATTCTACCAGGGATGCTTCAGCCCCCTGCTCCATTAGCAGGCAGTCATTCCCACTCACTTCCATGGAATGAACAAGTACAGGCCAGGTCTATCTACTCCATCTGGCCTATTTGTAAAAGGTCATATTTCTGCTGGGACAGATCACACAGCAGTAGGCCATGACATAGTTAGGGGGAAAAAATGAATTTTTACAAAAGTTTGGGGCTGGGCATGATGGCTAGCACCTGTAATCCCAGTGCTTTGGGAAGCTGAGGCAGGAAGGATTGCTTGAGGCCAGGAGTTTAAGACCAGCCTGGGCAACACAGCAAGACCCAGTCTCTACAAAAAAAATTAAAAAGTTATCTTGGCATGGTGACACATGCCTGTGGTCCTAGCTACTTGAGAGACTGAAGCAGGAGAGTTGCTTGAGCCCAGGGGTTTGAGGTTATGGTCTCGAGTTCAGTGGACTATGTCCACACCACTGCGCTCCGGCCTGGGTGACAGAGCAAGGCCTGACATCTCTACTAAAAAATTAATTAATTAAGAGCCGGACACGGTGGCTCGCGCCTATTATCCCAGCACTTTGGGAGGCCGAGGTGGGTGGATCACGAGGTCAGGAGATGGAGACCATCCTGGCTAACACAGTGAAACCCCGTCTCTACTAAAAATATGAAAAAAAATAGCCAGGCATGGTGGTGGTGCCTGTAGTCCCACCTACTCAGGAGGCTGAGGCAGGAGAATGGCGTGAACCTAAGAGGCAGAGGTTGCAGTGAGCCGAGATCACGCCACTGCACTCCAGCCTGGACGACAGAGCGAGACTCCATCTCAAAAAAAAAAAAAAAAAATGAATTAATTTAAAAGTCTGGGAATTCCAAATCTTGATTTAGACCAGCTCAGTCACAGCACTGGCTCTTGGTTGCCTCATAAACAGGAGAGGAGATACTGAGTTGAGCTGAGTCAAATTAATCAGTAGTTTAAAATGACTTTATACACAAGGCAAAAGGAAAATCATTCCATCCCTACTGTTCTTGTTTGTTTTTACTCACTACACGTAGCAGCCACAGGCATGAATGGCTAAATCCTTGTTTACCTCTCCCTCTGCTTTGCAGGCCCAATAGTTCAGTTCCTCAACATCAACGAGCTTGATATGATTGCAGGGAAGCGGTGCCCCTACGTGCCCTGGAACACCGGAGCAAGATGGCATTTGTTAGTGTTCAGATCCGTTTTAGCACTGAAGATGTTCCAAGCCCCTTAAAATCTCTGAGTGGCCAAAGTGGGGAATTATGGATGGAAAATAACACACCTTTAAAGGGGCATTTGTTACTGGCAAGCGTTGGTAATAAAACAAAGTTCTGGAGAAAGCAAAGGCAAACAAAGGCATTTGTTTTACATCTGATTCTTAATGAGCAGAGCAGGCACACCTGGCCCAGCACCAACATGCACAGGGTCCTGGGTGGGGTAGGGAGGCACCAACCACAGGGTCAAGATTTTTGACAACAGTGCCCACATTAAATCATTTTCCCCATTGTCAGATCACACGTCTTGGTTTGGGGATCATAAAATATAGCAATCACTGCTTTTCCTCTAGCCACCAGAGTGTTGATTAATGTGCTGGAAATCTAGAAATTGTAAGCTGTGGATTCTGATTCAGTGGGTTTGGAATGGGACCTGAGATTCAACATTTCTTACAGGCACCAAGGTGATGCTGCTGCTGGTCCCACACCACATGTTGAATAACAAACGAATGGAAAGCTGGGATAAAGAAACTTGCCCCATGAATATAAGACTCCAAATTCTCTTGGTCAAATTTATCACAAAATTACATCTAAGACATTTTTCTAGTGACTGTGGTTGTTAGATAATTCACAGGCAAGTTGGAGAGGTTTTAAGCAGATGCTAGCCAAGGTCCTGAAAGAAAATTGAGCCACCTATATGAAAAATGAGACTTACCACCTTGGTTTCTCTTTTAAAAGACAGGCTATCAAATCTTTGACAATACTAATCAAATATATCTATCCTCATACACAAAAGCCTTTTCAAGTCTTATGGTAAGAGTCAAGTGAAAAATGGAAAAACCTCAGCAGTGTTTACATAGGAAAATGTAAAGGATGACTTGAGAGGGAAGAGATACATGTCCAAAAGGAAGGGATACATGAGGGTAGATACTGGAAGAATCTGCTCTAAATCTGGTGGGTAATCCATGGGCTGCCTACTACAGACCTGCTTCCCCTTTTGCTGAAAACCACTCAGCAAAAGAATCCTTCAGGATACTGACTTCCTCTCCAAGACTGGCGCCACTCTTTGTACTTAAGTTTGCTCAACTACAAACTGGAAAATTTTAGGATGATGTGCATGTGAAAGAAATATGCTGTTTAATGCAATATTATTTTCAGAGTACCTTGAGATAGTCAGCAGAAACCGGATAGGTGGATTTTAAACTGAAATCATATTTGGCCAAGCTAAGTATAGAAGCATTTTTTCCTTAGTCCTGTCTTTTAAAATTGTAGTTGAATAAAACCTATTTTGTAAATAAATTATTTAATCATTTTGCTGCTGGCAGATCCCACAGGAACCAGCTTTGGAGATCATTGTTTTTTTGTTGTTGTTTTTTTTTTTTTTGGTCACAGGTTTTAGTATTTTCCTATTTCTTTTATAGACAAATAGAAATCATGCACAAAAGAAGTAATAGATCACAAGATACAATTCTGGATGGAAAAATGTTTATAATATCAGTATATTGGATTTTTATAGATTCTAGATACTACATGGCCTTGCTTACAGTATTTTAGAAAGAAGGAAGCAGGCTATGAATTGGACATGGTGTAAAGGAGAGGCAGGTTCATATTGGCCAGGATACTGTTTCTTAAAGGGCTATTTTAGAGACCCTTTGAAACCTATGTTCTCCTGTGATATCAATGTCTCAAAGGTAGCGGCAACCTCAAAAAGGAACAGTTCTCATCCACGCCCTCATTCTGAGGAGATTCATCCTTCAGGGCCAAGTGGAAGCATGGCTGTAGTGGGTAGCCCATGGATTACTCACCAAATTTACACCAGATTCTTCTAGTATGCTAAGGATGAATAAAAAAGGGAAAAACCTCAAAAGTGGTTACAGATTCACAATGCCACAACCCAGACATAACCCCCATTAATGTTTTTCTTCTCTCTCTTCTGCTTTTTTCCTAAGTACCCGTGCAAATTTACTTTCCATGAGGGAGTTTTAGAGCTGGCTGCTTTTACTCCGCAGTGCCTTGCGAGCCAGTCTCACATCTCTAGCCTGTCCTACCTGAGGTCCAGTCGCCAGGTGTGGTGAAGGTACATCCAGCTGTGCACTCAGTTTGGCCATAACCTTCATAAACCTTCAAACAAAACACAGAAGCCACACTGTGGGCACACACCCTCCAAGAGCTGACTGGCCGCCCCTTTCAGACAGCTAACCTCCCACTGAGAGCATCTGACTGCTTCATGATCAGGGAGGTGGAGGGAGGGAGGTGCTCTGGCGGTAGATAACTCCAGGTGAACCAGACAAGAAGCATGGCCACATTCTCTTGGAAGAAGTGCTATTTTTCTTTTTTTTTTCTTTTGAGATGGAGTCTCACTCTGTCGCCCAGGCTGGAGTGCAATGGCACGATCTCGACTCACTATAAGCTCTGCCTCCCGGGTTCATGCCATTCTCCTGCCTCAGCCTCCCGAGTAACTGGGACTATGGGCACCCACCACCATGCCCAGCTAATTTTTTGTATTTTTAGTAGAGATGGGATTTCATTGTATTAGCCAGGATGGTCTCAATCTCCTGACCTCGTGATCCACCCACCTCGGCCTCCCAAAGTGCTGGGATTACAGGCGTGAGAAGTGCCATTTTTATCACAGACACTTAGTAGATAAGGTTATATAGTTTAGGGTAAAGATTTCTGACCTATTTTCAACCACTGGATCTACTTTTCATCTGGATAATAATGAATTAAAGATAAACATTTTAAAATCTACTCTGTGTTTTATTTTGGCTCCATAAGCTATTCCCCTCCAGAGCCCCACCTGTCTGCATGAATACACCATGTGGAAGTGTCTGCCTTTAGAAGTGGTCAGGCCATGCTGATGTGGAATAGGAGTACGGTGAATAAAGACTAAGGCTTCTAGAGCAGAAAAATTTAAGCATGCACAATTATGAAAAAGATGGGTCTACTTTACTTAAAATCTGTCAGCCACAACCACATTATGATACGCTACATATGTAGAAACTTAATAAATATAAGTTGAATGGAAAATGAAAAAATAAATGTTTAGAGATGACAAAACATAACAGATCAAATAACATATAAATGGGCTTTCTCCCTTGTTCTCCTTTTCTGGGTTGCAAGATATTTTGCGGGCTGAAGAAGGTAGAGATGCAGCATAGGTGTGGTACAGATTCTCCAACACATTGATGATCTATCTATGGTTTGTCTAATCTCTTTTGCCCTTTGTGAAAAACTTCCAAAGGTCCAGATAAAAGAATTTCCCAGAGTGGATAAACTTGGGCTTTCCAGAATATGGCAATGCCATCCTGGCTTTCACTGGCTCTGAGTTTTTTCCTCCTCAGAGGAGGGAGCTTTTGTCGCACAAAAATCTTGCCCCCTGGTTCATTCTTTCTCTGAGCAGTAGAGGGTATAGTAGTTTTCCTGCCTTGACGTACTTCCTGCTGTTCCCAAGGGAGGACATACAATGACAATACCTGGCACCCTAGAGCTGCCCGGAGAAATCCCAGAACTGTTGGTGATGCTGGGGCTGCTCCAGTAACAATCATCCGCACACACCCACCAAGACTGGCCTGTGGGAAGAGAGAAGAGCTGCCAAATTTTGTGATGTCTGAGATGGTGTCCAGTCCATTTGGGTTTCATCCAAGGTCAATATCCAACAATTGGGTCCTACCTGGATGCTAGGGCTGGGATCAGAAAGAAGGCCTGAGGTTGTACAACACATGAGCTGAGGAAATTCCTTCCCTTTCCTAATGATAAACACAATCAGCTCTGTAACTCAATCCACCATATGACCAATATTTTATGCCTTTTGAGATAAGTACCATTAGTCTGGGTGGCATTCTATAATATTGGTTCTTCTCCCTTCCTTAAAATACACAGCTATTCCCTCACTCTCCCATCATTGACAAGAATCCAAAACAATTACTTAGGACAATTTCTTCCAATTTCCATTTTAATGGCATTGCCTTTTTTCACGTATAAATCAATACCATGCTTTATTTACTACGTACTGCTGAGGACACAGAATACTTGAAACACTTTGTTTACGTAAGTTGAGCCAAGATATTTTAAATATTAATTTTCAAAACTAAAAATAGAGTAGCAATAAAAAATGAATAATGCTACTAATTAACTGCAGATTCCTTGGATAATGCAGAGCTTGAAAACTTTTGAGGAGGTACAGAAATGAGTAATTCAAGATTGGTCTGGTGTGGGAGATATTAAAGGGACAGAACACAGGAAAGAAAAAGAAGATTTTGAACCATTTGGCTAGAACCATGCTGCTGGAAAGCCACCATGGCCAGGATTACAGGGAGGGGCAAGAGAACCTTCAGGGCCCAGGAGCTTCTCAGTGGAGCACTAACCTGACTACCCAACGGCAAAGCCACATTGTTGCCTGTGGAGATCAAGGGACCTACTATCCACAGTAGGTTTTCTTCTTGCTCATCTCAAATGTAATGTATCTCCAAAAATCAAAAATGTTTAAGTTTAAAATTTCAATCATAGCTTAAGCTTTGATTTCATGAGCAAATGAGTTATTATTTCACATGATTACAGGGCACTGGGATGAACTTCTCCAGTTCTCCTGTAAAGTCACCCGTTGGATACTTAGGTGGCCCTCTACAATCACTTGTTCATTTTCTTACCTGAATCTTATTAAAGAAGAGTTCATCCCAGATACTATCATTCCTGATGATTCCACTCCGCACCTCGGCCTGCTTACGCTTTGCTGCAAACTCCAGGAGCCAGCGCTTTAACGGTGTGTTTGCCTGGCTGAAGATCTGAGGAACACAAGTTGGAAGCAGCTGTCAGGGCCTGAATGTCTCACTTCTACACATATCCCCCAGGAATAAGGCCCAGACTGGCCAGCAGAGAAGCTATGTTCCATTTTGCCCCTGCAGGAGGTCACTGAATGTGTGACATTGAGCTGAAGGTTAACACTGCCAGGGTCCAGGCATGCTGTGAAGATGGAAGTTCCTGAAAAAAAAAAAAAAAAAAAAATCTCTCCCACAGGGGTTTTTGGAGAATAGGAAGAAAACAGGAGAAGGAAGAATGAGAAAGAGTCAGGAACTACAAGAGAGGAAGCAAGTTCTAGGACCTGGTGGTGGAGGCTTTGAAAGCCTGCCTGGGGCTCCAGACCCTGTCCAAACAAGCACATATGCAGCCCCTCAGCCTGGCTGAAGACTCCCTGCAGAGCTCACCTTGTCATACATCCGGTTCAGCAGTCGTGGGACCACAGGGAAGATGGTGGGGCATAGAGCCTTCATGTCATCTGAGAGGAGGCGGATGTCTCCCTGGAAGAAGCCAACGCGCCCTCCATGGCAATAGACGACAGACTGGAAGGATAGGACAGGAAGGGAGGAGTCTCTTAGGGTGGTCACTACTGGCTATAGTCCAAAGCTGTCCAAAGTGCTGCCCTACATGGAGGGCACCCATGACCCCCTGACCCAGCTCTGGTCACTGCCATGAGACACTGAAGAATGCTATCTGAGGTGACCCCCACCCCCTACCTTCCAACTAAGTCCCACTCAGGCACAGGGAGCTGAAGCAGAAGATGGAGAGGAATCCTGAGCCTCTGGGAGATGCCAAAGCAGCCATTCTCACTGTTATGTGCCCCCTCACCTACTCCCAAACCCTGGACATGGGCCTCCCTGGAGACTCAGGTCTTTGAGATGAACTACAGCCTACTAATGGGTCTGCTCTAGGTCTTAGAGGCGTTGGATTTCTCCAGGGAATTCTGGGAAGGTGAATGTGTGTAGGTCCCATGAGTACTGGAGATGCTGCTGAAGTTGGCTGTGGGTGCTGTTCAGTGGGAGGCCAAGGGGGAGCCCCTGACTGGTTCCTAATGGGACTAGGAGTATGCCAGGAGCCTTATATATGCCCCTTTCTTTAATGCTCACAACAGCCCTATAAGGGAAGTGGCATTTCTACAGGTGAGGAACACAAAGCTCAGAGAGGTTACATGACTTGCCCAGGGTCACAAAACTAATTTACAGTAATTGCTGGCATTGAATCCAGGTCTGGAAAGCTGCAAAGCATGCTATCCAGATGCCAGGGCCTTACCTGCACTATTATATAAGATCTCTTCCAAGGCAAAATGGGAAAGTCCTAGAAGACACAGTTTTTTCATACGCTGGTCCCTTGAGTGACACATATATGGAGAATTCCTTGTCTCTACAATCACATATGGATTCCTCCTCCCGCTCCCTCTGTACTTCCACAAGGCCTGTCTCAGGGCCAGCCTCAGGTCAGTCCCCATCTGCAGCCTGAGGAGCCATGCCAGTTTCATTCCCCAACTTTACTCTATTGTTTTCTCTTTTAGGAGTCTGTGAATTGTAAAAGTTATGGAACATAAGTGTTTTGGTCATAAATGGAGCTGTACTGCACAGAGCTTGAATGGTAAAGCGCTTCTGCAAAGCTGCAGTGCTCTCTGAGAAGATGCTATCAGCTGGGGTGTCTCTCAGCTGAGTGTGTCCATGGGTAAGACAGGGCAGGCCTGGGGGCTTCCCTGGAACAATGCTCCCAGGAGGGACAGGTGGGGTGGCTAAGGTCCTCTGAGCCCTCGGACCCCTATGGTACCTTCTGAGGACAGGGCAGTTTGGTCCTACTTCATGCCACCAGTGACAAGTGACACCCGCTAGGGTTATGGGTTCTAGGCACAGAGTGTGCCTCCCTGATGCCAGGGCCTTACCTGCACCATTCGCTCAAACATGTGTGCTAAAGGCAAATAGGAAATGTGCACATCCGCACAAGTGGGAGCCCACTGACTCTGTAAGAAAAAAGAAGGAGCCCAGGCAAGGCCCCGTCAGTCAGGTGGGCGTCTTACCTGGATTACTCTCTCAAACATGTGAGCCAGAGGCAGGAAGGAGATGAGCACATCGTCCTGTCTCGGAAAGATCACTTTCTGCAGGCGACGGGCATGGGAGACAGAAAGGAAAGAAACACTGACAGGAAGACGACAAGAGAACCATAAAACAATAAAGAGAAAATGGTCCTGGAGGGCAAACAGGAAGAGGGGGAGGGGAATGGGAGTGGTGAGGACAGAGAGAGGTGAGATGAAAAAGAGAAGAAATGAGAGAGAGAGGGAGAGAGAGAGGGAGGGGGAAGGTGCAGAAAGAAGAGAGACAGAGAGACAGGGCAGCATAGGAAGCGGAGTATTAGGTCGCAGCGTCAGTGGGTCTAGGTTATCTGCAGAAGCAAAGAGCCAAATGAAGCACACAGAAACCAGCAGAATGGGCTCCTCAGGGAAGTCTCCTCTCAGAGGGCCTGCCCCTCACTTGCAGTCAGTTGATGCCAGCCCGGCTCTCTCCCCTTCCTCCCCACACCTGCAGGACCTGCCCCACACCACATTTCTCCAGGCTCCCTGGGACACCTGGGCAGGGATTCAGAAGGTCTTGGCTAGTCAGCACTTTCTAGTCCTTGCAGAGAAAGGGGCCCAGAGACTCCCAAGTCTATGCAACTGTGGCTGGGGTACGAGCCCCAGCCAGAAGAGGAGACAAGGCCAAACCCCAAACAGTGGCTGAGCCTGGCCTCACAAGCCATCCCTGGAACCAGGGCCTTAAAGGAGAATACTGACAGGGAGCCCTGCTGTGCCCCGCCAGGGCCCAGGACACATCTCACAGATGGGACTGACCCTAGGGACAGGGGCTACTCCAGCCAGGGGAGCCCTGCACAAGGCTTGGGATCCGGGTGGGCTGTGCCTCCAGGCACTCTCCTCTGCTGGACTTCCCTGCTCTCCATCCCTTTGCAGAGGCCTTCAGTCTCCTGTGCTGGCTTTTGGGCCAGCTTGGGCAAACCTTGCTCCCGACCTGGGCTCAGCCAGCAACTGTCTCTCACAGTTTTCTACTAAAATAAATTGTCTTTCACAGTTTTCTACTAAGTGTTTGGGGCACACACTCCATAATGTCATCTACCATGAACGTGGAGAGTGACTTTCTCCACAGTGGAGAAAGAGCCAAACTTTTTTGAAAAGATACACTCCTTTATGCTGAAGGAAACTGCAGGACATACTCACCACTTGTGGGAAAAGTCCTCCTTTGTTAGCCAGTTATAAAATGCTAACATGTTTTAGTCAGGCCAAGATATCAAAGCTTTTTTAATTTTAGATTTACCTTTAAGTACAGCCTTATAAATTAGCAGTTGCCGTTGTTTCTCAGACTCTAGTAGTCCTTAAACACAAAATGACTGAATTAAACCCTGATCTTCGAAAAACAAGTTATTAAGGATTACTTTCTAAATAAAGGTACACACAAAACCATAGCTATATCAATTTTCTAAGTTATTTGAAGTTAGAAAGGAAAAATAGGTTTGCATGCTTTTCTTTCTGGGATCTTAGTACTCCCAGAAATCAACTGAATATTTATCAAATATGGATCATTTCAGTGTTTGGAGTGAAAAGTGATGGTAAAAGTGGGGTTGCTCTAATAATAACAGAAACTCCTGCCTGTGAATGGCAGCACAGATTACATCACGAAAAAAATAAAAAGAAAACAAACAAATAAAAAAAATCCTCTGAGGCTTGAGGTTGTCCTCAAGAGACACCTGCAACAGTAATTCTACTTTATTCACCTCTGTCACTTTCAGAAAGCCTGAGAAATCAGCCACCACGTTCCCATGGGTGAGCATCGCACCTTTTGGGTTCCCTATAAAAAGAAAGCAAGAAGTCAAATTAGTTGGAAGCTCAAGGGCCACTTCTTGAAAACAGTGCCCAAGTTGGCAGTCCCAGACACCCAGGCTGTCCACCCAAGCCTCTGGCCTTTGTCTTCAGCTACCTTTAGACTTACAGGCAGATGAATGCTGCTTCAGGGACCGCCATCCTATAGACATAGCCTACCATTAGGCTCCCAGCAGCATGGGACCAGGAGGCAGGTGACATGGCTGCACAGGTGGGGTGCCTCAAGGCCTGAAGGGTGAACTGCTTGTGGTCTGTGCCTTATCCTTTCCGGTCTCCCTTCAGGAGAAGAGGCTCTCAGCCCCCAGTCCCCTTATGTACAGCAGGGGCTCTGTACTACTCCCTGGGCCTGAGCGGGGCTGATCTCCTGAGTCCAGCAGCCAACTCTGATGGCAGAGGACTTCTCTGCTGCATTTGGCACCTGAAAAGGCCCCAGGCTCAGGCCAGGCTGGAGATCCAGAGGGCTGGGCAGCCCTCCCTGCCTGCTCCTTGGCAGAAATGGGACACAAATATTCTTGCTTTGTTTTGATATGACCTTTCACGACTGCTCGTAAGGCCTGGTTCTCTGGGCCCTTGAGGAAGCCAGGGACTGCTAGGATGACTCAGAGGATAGAAGTGGCTAGGGATCCCAGGCACAGAAGGCTGGGAAGGGTGGCCAGCTTGGCCACCATTTCCTGTCAGAGTGGATACAATCCCAAAGTTCCTGCTGGACAGATCTGACAGGGCTCAAATCCTAGCCTTGCCACTCACTGCCAGCGTAACACTGGCAAGCCACTGTTCCTCTCTGTTTCCTTATCTGTAAGATAGGGACAGTAATGCCAACCTCACAGGCTTCTATAAGATCTAAAGATATAATCTAGGTATGAAAGATGTTAAATTAGTTTCCACTGAGGCAGCCAAAGATGTTAAATCAGACGTTTCCACTGAGGCAGCAGATACAATAGCTGCAAAACACGAAAGTGAGGGGCCAGACTACATGCAGAATCTATCCAGGAAACATCAAATAAGCCAACATGTTAACTTTGCAACCCTCACCCTAAATGAGGCAATAAAAGGGCTGAGTAGAGATTAAGAGAGTGTTGTACTCAATGCCCCTGAATTGCTCACTTTAAAATGGTTGATTTTATGCTATGTGAAATTTGCCTCAAAGAGAGGGTGGGGGGAGAGACAGACAGACAGAGAGAGAGAGAGAGAGAGAGAATTTTTTATCTTTGGAGACAGCTACACTGAGTCATAGCCCATCAAAAGGGGAGGAATGAAGGGTCCTCTCTCCCAATCCCAGCCTAACACCCAGGCTAACTCAGCCCCTAATGGGACCACTCAAAGTGCCTGATTGTGCTCCCTGAAGCTGGGGGGCCAATGAGAAAGATGAAGAAGACTGTGGTTGTAAAAAAAAAAAAAAAAAAAAAAAATTAATCCCAGGGAGTCTGGATATGGAGTCTACAGAAGGAACATCAGTCTCAGAGAGCAGTGGTGGGAATGGTGGGGTGCAATAAATCTTATCCACGAGACCAGTTTGCCAGGGCAAAAGGACCATCGCCCATGAGGGGAGACAATCAAGAGTACACCAGAGGCAGAAGCTGAAGTGGAGAAGGCAGCAGACAACCCAAGGAAGGGCACTGCCTAGATCAAGAGTGCTTATGAAGGCAGCTATCAAGCAGAGGGAGTTTTAGATATTTGCCCAAAACCATCTTTCAACTTTCATATTGCACTTATTTATTCTGCTACCCCACTTCAAACCTGGTAAGAGAGGGCAGAAACCTCTGTTAGCAAGCTGGGGGAGAAGGAAAAACATCAGAGAGGAACAGAGGAGAGGAGGACCGTGCCCTCCTTACCAAGCCTGCAGCCAGCCCTCGCTTGGGAGAGGAAGGAGTCTCCGTGAAGTGTACTGATTCCTATTTTGGACAGACACTTGTAATTCTGAATTAAGACTGCGTTTGTGACTTGCAATGTCCATAGGACTTTTTATTACCTGAGAGCGACCAGAAAAGGCACAAGATGCCTGAGTTTTTGCCCAGGAGCAGAAAAAGACCTACCCCCACGGCACAAATTTAAAGGCACGAATGGAGATAAAAATAAAGTTGCTCTCATAATTATGTCCCAGGAGGCCTACTTGTTCAACTTACTGGTGACCCATTTGTCAGAGATAAGAGCATCAGGCATGGCCCAATCTTTGAATTCAAGAGACAAGACACATCTGTTTGACTGAAATGTATGGTGGATGGGATTTTAACCTATGCTCTGGCACTTCCACCCATATTGCAAATCACAGAGGTGATTCTGGGGACACAGAAGATTATGACATGATTTAAAAAGTTATATTTCTCTAATAAATAGCTGTCAAAATATCTTCCTTTTGAAAAGAAAAATTGCCATGGGGTCTAATTTTATCTCTGCCTATCCTTCTTTCATACTAACATCTTTCCTCAAACCCAGGCCCAGATTAAGAAATATCCAAGTTGTCTCATATACAAATCCCACAGAGTACCTAGGCCCACAGAGTATTCCGAGTGTCACCTAGTAATTTCTTCCCATTGACTCTTAGGATCTGGAAGTTTCTAAAGAATATCTCCCAAACACTAGGTATGAAATCGTAAGTGTCATGAAATAGAGTTCTGTGTTACAGAGCTTTGGATTTGCAAGGTTGGCTGACTTGTTCATGCTTGATAGAACTCAGGGTGAATGGTATAAGAATCTCAAGGGAAAACTGTCTTCATTGATTAAAAAAAAAATATATCCTAAAGCCTCCATTCAGTTCAAGCCAAAACACATATAACAGCAGTAGTTATTCAACTCCACTTGGTTAGATAAGCCCTTTTCTTCTCTAACATGATGAGAAAAGTTCATGTCCTTTAGTTTTCTTGTGGATATGAATACCATTTTATACATGTCTAATGGCCTACAGAATTTTTTTTTTTTTTTTTTTTTTTTTTTGAGACGGAGTCTCGCTCTGTCGCTCGGGCTGGAGTGCAGTGGCCGGATCTCAGCTCACTGCAAGCTCCACCTCCCGGGTTTACGCCATTCTCCTGCCTCAGCCTCCTGAGTAGCTGGGACTACAGGCACCCGCCACCTCGCCCGGCTAGTTTTTTGTATTTTTTAGTAGAGACGGGGTTTCACAGTGTCAGCCAGGATGGTCTCGATCTCCTGACCTCGTGATCCGCCCGTCTCGGCCTCCCAAAGTGCTGGGATTACAGGCTTGAGCCACCGCGCCCGGCAGAATTTTAAAACATTCCCAGACATGCCCAAATTATTTCTTTAAGTTGTCTCTACATGTGGTCCCAAAGGATGAAGAAGAAGTGAATGTTGGCAACAAATTGTGGGGGAAGACTGAAAGGCTGCAGAATCAAATTGCAGAATTTTCCCTGGTTTTCTCTTTTTCTGGTGCAATGTCAGTAAGAGATGCTGGCTATCCAGGCCACCAATGTCTCAGCAATATGAGACCCACTGTATTTCCCATCATCCCCTCATAAGCTGACCATTCTTGTATTTATTTTTCTCTCTAGCCACTGAAGAAAAACTCTCCAAGTGTTAGATTCTGCCAATGACATTTTGGCTTTGGTCAGTGTTCCTGGGCAGGCCTCCCATGGCTATTATGTAGAAAAGAATTTTGCTGGGTGACGATCTGCCCTGGTTGGATGTTGGTTCCAAGTGACAGCAGCTGCAGATAGAGTTGAGCTCAAGGTTTCTCCCGTAGGGGTGGAAGTGGGTTTGGGGACAGTTCTGGGCCACCCAGCTGGGGGATTCTGGCTGCTTGTTTCTGCTTTTAAATAGTCAAAGGTGGGTTATAATAGTTACTGGTGACTGAAATTCTCTGGAAGTTTCATAATGCAGGTAGAGTGTTCATCTTCCTGCTAAAGGCTCTCAAATCTTTAGGTCTGAGTCTTACTTTTATCAATCCCATATCCACCAATTTTTAAAAAATCAGACTTGAGGGCTAGTAAGAATAGAAATAATAACTATAATAGTAGCCAAGTATTCAACACCCACTAATGTTGGCACTGTGCTGGGAACTTCATACATGGTAAATCAGTTATTTCTTGAAACAACTCTACGCAGTAAGTTAAGTGTATTCATCTAATACCCAAGAAAACAAGCTTAAGAGAGGTTGAGTAATTCTAAAGCTATACAGCAGGAGTGCTGAAATGTAATTTTATGTCTACATTCATACAGGTCTTGAACCAAATAGCACAAAACGAATAGGTCATGGTGAACATTTTCCCCAGAAAGCCCACCTCTGAGTAGCCACAGTTCTGGGGCTGATGGGCATTTACATGCTCAGCTAAATGACTGCAGATGCCTGGGCTTTCATGGACATCCTCGGAACAGAAGGGATGCCCCAATTTGAATGGCCTCCACCCCCTCAGCCTCCCAGGCCCATAGCCAGTGCTTAGAATGGATCCCTCATGCTTTGAGACACTTTCATATGACTCCAGACCTGTGGCACCTCCCCTCCTATCTTCCCTCTCACCCCTTCCTCCCTTCCTCCCACGCTAACTCCCGTGTCCCTCCCTTCAGACACTCTCCCGTCAAGTGCTTCAGCTCTTGGGGCTCCCCAAGGATCCCATTCTGAAAACCCCACCAAGTCAATCCAGCTGCCAACCTTCCCGCTCCCTCCACAGCACAGCCCCTGAGGCTCATAGCCTCTGTCCCAGAGGTGCTCTCTTCCCAGAAACTGTCAACACATGCCCCCTTTAGACTCCTCTCACCCTCAGCCAGGACTCTGACTCCCACTCCACAAAGCAGGCAGAAGCCGTCAGAGGATTCCCCACATCTTCCTGGCCTCCCAGACTCTGCTCTTACCCCTTCCTTCCTAGCAGGGCCATCTCCTCCCTGGTGCTTGGAGGCCTCCTCTCTTCCCAACCCACACCAAAGCTTTGGGGACTTTGGTGCTTGAGCATCCTCTTCCTTTCCTGTCTCCAGTGGCCCCTTCTCAGCCATAAGAAACAATTTCAGGATCTCCAGAGGAGCAACAAACCTCCCCCAAAGCCCTTGACTCCACCAGCTGCCAATCTCACTCTCTGCCATATCTTCATAGTCAACTATTAAAAAAAAACCCCACCAACTTTCTCCTCAAGTATAATACACACATGGACAAGTGCCCAAATAAGTGTAAAGGTCAATGGAGTTTTCCAAAGTGAACTTGGCTGTACAACCAGCACCCAGATCAAGACATAGAACATCACCAGCGTCCCAGAGGCTCCCGTATCACCCTTCCAGGGTGCCATTATCCCAGAAGACATCCCCTATCCTGATTTGTAAAACCACAGGGTAATTTATGATGTTTTATAATTTTATATGAAAGAAATCATACAATCTTTTGTGTCTGGTTTCTTTTGCTCAACATTGTGACATAATGTTCTACTGTAAGCAAATAAGCATTTGAATTATTTCCAGATTTTGACTGTTACAAATAGTGTTGCTATGAACATGATGGAGCATGCCTTTTGGTGGCATGGCCAAGCTTCTTGAAAGAAGTGCACACATGCTTGTACTGAATCAATATCTTTACTTCCCATTCACTCCTCAGTCCTTAGTCCACAGCAACCAAGTCCTCCACCCCATGCCCCAGGACCACTCTTTTTTTTTTTTTTTTTTGAGATGGAGTCTCGCTCTGTTGCCCAGACTGGAGTGAAGTGGTGCAATTTCGGCTCACTGCAACCTCCACCTCCCGGGTTCAAGCGATTCTCCTGCCTCTGCTCCCGGGTAGCTGGGACTACAGGTGCCCGCCACCACACTCAGTTAATTTTTTGTATTTTCAGTACAGATGGAGTTTCACCATATTAGGATGGGCTCGATCTCCTGACCTCGTGATCCAGCCACCTTGGCCTCCCAAAGTGCTGGGAGGACCAACCTTTGTCAAGAGCACCAGCAGGTCATTTCATGGTGACATCCTCCAGTTACAACTTAGCCACAGATGATGCTGACAGATCCTGTTCTCCTCTAGCCTCTCCAACCCCTCCTGCCTGACCTCTATTGGGAACTCCTGTCCCATCATCTCCCTCATGCTCGTGCCCTCAAGCCCTGCCTGGGGCCCTCTCTTTTCCTCTCAAAACTCCCTCAAAGCAGCGTGTTCTGTGCTACCACAATGCCTCCGCACATGCTCTTTCTCCTGCCGGGAATGCCCTTCCCTGGTTTCTACAGCTACCGATCCTTCAGGACTCTGCTTAGACTGACTTGCTCTGAAAATCCTTTCTGTCCTGCTCTTACTCACCTCTCGGTGGCCAGGTACCCCATGCACCAGGGATGCAGACCTCAAGGCAGCGACCACACCATATTGTAACTGCCTGATGACACAAGCTGGGAGTTCATGGGTGCAAACCTATGTCTTCTTCATCCCTATGCCCTCAGCCCCTAATGCTAGGTCTGATGCATAGTGGGTACTCACAAAAATGAGCTGAATGAATAAATATAGATGAATTAGAAAAAGACTGCTAAAAACACATAGACTGGAAGTTATGTTTTTAAAAAACACTGTATTTTCTTCGCTGTGAAGACAAGGTATATGAGCTCACAAGGATAAAACATCCTATCATTCAAGGGACACAATTTCCCAAACTGGGCTGTGCTACACCCACATATTGTCTTTTTTTCAGATGTGGGAGTGGGTTCAGATTTCAGTTCAGCTAACAGTTATTTTGAAATGAATAGCAAACCACATGCCCACCCCTCAGCCATCACTGGGTACAGGAAGACCACAAGCTCTCTCCACCTCCCAGACCTTCTTGGCCTGAATAGGGACTTCAAAGTACTGACTTATTCTAGGAATCTCCACAGAGTTTTCCACCGCATGCCAAGAAGGAAATCTTCCTGGAATGATTGCACCAGAATCACGGGCCAAGTGTCAGGTTCAGATTGTATTTTCCATCTTTCCCCACGAAAAGAACAATGTGGCCCTTAATGAGGCTGGGAGCCAGGACATTTAGCTTACATTTAAGGGAAGCTGTATCTGGGCTGTGACGCTGAGGACACACAAGGCTGATGTGCCCGACAAGAGGATGAGTACAAGAGGCACAGCACAGGCTTAGCCTAAAGCCAAGGAAATCCAAGTGCACAGCCAGGCAGGGTGTTATCAGGCCAGAGCCCTGCTCACTCCCCCAGCTCTGCCCAGGCACCAGCCATAGCTTTGGAGTGGGAAGTCTGGGAAAGTAAGTCACAGCCTGTGTTTCGAGGCCCACACATTCTGCTTCCGCCACACAGAGCTTGAGCAGGATGGCTTAGCTTCCTACAGTCTGGAAAAGCACTGGACAGGATGTCTGCCCTCCCCAGCCAGGCAATAGCACATTTCTGCATCATGAAGTTTTTCTCCAGATCCAAGGGCGATGTTTATGACCAAGTGACCTGTTAAAAGCCTGAAGGCACACTTTGAAGGCAGGTCCAAAGATAAGGCCATAGCAGTGACCTGCTCCCCAAAACCATGTCAGCAAAAATTCACATTGTAAAACTCAAGACAAAAAGACATTGGAAAGTGCTATTTAAAAAGCAACATAAACCTGAAGGGCATTTTTGAATTCTGGGTTGGTTCTGGATGTCAGCCTCTGGGGAGGAAGGGCTGTGTTGTTATTTTTCTGACAGAGTTTAGTAGAATATGGTGGAAATCCTTGAACCCATATGAGTTAACGGTAAAAATCGATATTCAATAAAGCGTGTTTATCATGATCCACTGACATGAATAATCCTGGTTATAGGGCTGGTCACAGATCTGCCAAATGCCTTAGAGGCTGCATCTGCAGAAGGCATGCAGAGCCCCGGTTCACTGCCCACTGAGAGCTGTCATCAAGATGGGCCAATCCTCAGTTTGGAATAAGAAGGCTGGAGACTTCCTGCCCATTCAGGGCAAGGCAAGTGACATCCACGTCATCAAATGAGATGGAAAGGCAGCACTGGGAAGGGCCCTGGCCTGGGAATTATGAGAACAGGGCACAAGTCTTGGTGCTTCTACTTGCTGACGGTGTCCCCTTGGAGCAAGCAGGCTTGGTGACAATGCTGCTCACCTCACAGGCTGTGCTGAGGCCACAGTGGTGCAGAGAAAGGGTGGATAGCATGCTATAGAAATGCAGAGGGTTGTGCCTGTGCTGTGCCCTCTTGCACATTCTGCCTCCCCCAGGAAGCCTTCCTTGATTATTCCTGCCACTGTTGATGTGTGTGCTCCTCTGTCAACTCCAAGCACAGAGGGTGTCATTTCTGCTTGTGTGCTTTGCCTGACAGCCTTGCTCATGGCACACCAGCTCTAGCCTGTGGAGTATCTGTAGTGTCCTTTCACACACTGTCCCATCTCCCACTTGGCACCTTTAGCCACCCTCATGGCAGATGAGAAACTGGGGACACTGGTGGCAGAGAAGTTAAATGACTGGCTCACAGTCCCCCAGCAAGCGGCAGAGGTAGGACTCAAACCAAGGCTCTCAGACGCCAAACCTCATACTCTCTCCCCAGTCCCCAACACAAAGGCCAGGTAGAGGCAGAAAGCAGGGGAGTGAGAGCTGTTTCCCAGAGAGAAATGACCCCAGTGAGAAAGGACCTCCCTCAGCACATGATCCAGCTGCCCATGACTCTGCTGACTCAGCTCTGGGAGGTGCCAAGCTCTCACACTAGACGTCCCAATGCACACTGTCCATCTGGCCACTCTTATGCCGGGCACTGGGAGGTGCAGGAGGGACCCAGTGTCTAGAGCCAGGCACCAGACAAGGCTCAGCCCATTTCAAACAGGGCATCAAAGACTCCAGCAGTCACCTGCTAGGCCACCAGGGAAGGGTGCAGGTAGCCGTGGCTGGGGATCTGCGTGCCTCTGCTTACCTGTCGTGCCGCTTGTGAAACACACAATGGAGAGGTCATCAGGCTGTGGGGGCTGCAGGGGTGAGAAGAGGAGTGTGTTAGGGAGACCCAGTGTGGCCAGCCAGGGCCCAAGATGCCTGAGCTCCCCCACCAGCCAGGCCCATGTGTATGCTGTATGTGGGTGTCAGCATGTATTGGTCATGCCTGCATGCTCCTGTGTGCTGCACTCAGAAAGGTGGGCAGGTGAGCGCTCAGGAAAAAGAAAAAGAAGCTGAGGAAACCTAACTGGGGTGTGAACACTAATCTGTCCCACCAACTTCACATCTGGTCCCACTGCCTCCCCTACTTCAGTCTGGGCTGAATTATCCTAGGTGGGATTGGGTTGCAGTAGCCACATCTCAGTCTCTATCAAAGCTCTGACCTTTCTAGTGGATGTGACCCAGTTTTCTCCCTCCTTCCCATGTTCTCCCAAGTATCTGGGGTTAAGCTTGGGAGCACGTGTGGCTCAGTCACTGAGCTGCTCACTGTGTCACCAAGGCTGCTCTGCATCAGCCCTTGCCCTGGCACTGGGCACACAGTCTGGGGTCACCAGAAGGAGCCCACCAAGTCTGATTGCACGTAGAGGATGGTTTCCCAGAGGAGGTGACAGTTGAGATGGAAGGGAAGCAAGATTTCTCCAGATGAAGTGTGGGTGGGTGTTTTGGGGAGAGGAACCAGCCTGGGCACAGGCAGAGGCACAAGAGACAAAGGGTGCTGAGGGATGGGAGAGTGGTTCTCTTAAGACTGAGCCCTGATGTGTGGGAGATGGGCAAACACCAGGGGCTACCCATGCAGTGCCCTGGGAAGCCTGGGGTGACCTGCTCAGGCCTGTGTGAAGGGAGAGGGAAGGATTGAGCTAGAGGGAGGTCTGGAGGCCAGATGGCTTTTAGAAAGTTGAAAACCCCCACATGGCCCATCCCAGGGGCAGCTGTCCTCACTGTGGCTCAACCCCAGGAAGTATCACATGGGGATGACGCACAGAAAAGTTCACGAAGCAAAGATGAACAAAGACAGCAGATGCCACAAGGCCATTTGGCACAAGAGTCCATTTCTGGTTCTGTTGCTGCTTCTGTCTACTGCATCTTCTGGAGAGTTTGCCATATTCATAGGGAGAAAATAAGACTTCCCAAATAAGTTACTTGAAGAACCAAGGGTGGCCAGGATTGGCAGCTCTTTTTTCTCCCTCCCAAATACCTGACTCCTGTTCCAGGTCCTTCCCTGGGTCCTTGGCCCACAGAAGTCCTGGACACCCAAGTGGGCATTTCCTGGCTTGCACACAGGAGTTGCTTATTAACACAGAGGTGCTGGTCTGTGCACAGTGAGGGACTCTGTAAGGACAAGCCCTGCACACCATCTTGCTCAGTAAAGACCTGAAGGCGGATTAGCTTACCACAGGAGCATGGTGATTCTCTTGGCCACAGTCCTGAAAGAAGAAAATGTTGTTTTTAAACGCTCAAAAGTTCTCTCTCTCTCTCTCTCTCTCTCTCTCTCTCTCTCTCTCTCTCTGTCCCTCTGTCTGTCTCTGTCTGTCTCTGTCACACACACATACATACACACACACACACCACACACACACAAAATCAGAATAAACAGCTTAGTAGGCCTCACTCCTGCACCAAGCCCAGAGTTTAAGATTCCAAAGAGGTCACTGAGGTGGTCATGGCAGACATGACCTCAGTGGCCTCTTCTCAGACAAACGTTAAGCCTGAGGCTTCTGGGAGACAGGGAGGGTGACTAGAGGTTCTAGGCCACCCCACACATTACAGACAGGGAGCCTGAGCCCCAGGGAGAGGCTAAGCAGTGTGCACATGCCAACTGTGCGATGGCAATCTGGGTGTGAGCATGTTGGGCTTAAAGTGCTCTTGGCACAGCCGGGCACATGCTCAGGATGCAGCAGCTGGGTGGACTAGGCTTCTGGATGAGCAGTCAGTGCTGGTAGGGCAGGTGGGGGCTGCCAGTGTAGGTCAGCTGCCAGTGCCCGGGAGGGGTACAATGCATAGGCATTACCAGTACAGTGGGGAGCACACAGGGAGGCAGGAGGAGAAGGAGGGCCTGGGGCCTAGATCCAGTAGGGCATAGTGGGGGGTCAGCAGCTGCTGGGCAGGGCCTGAGGCCTTGGAGGCCAGAATGTCCTGTGTCACTCCAGCAGACCACAAGCTGCCACCAACCTGATGTCTCTGGGGAGGCCCGGCACAGAAACATCCATTCTGCTGGCCGCTGGGGGTCTGGATCACATTTGCAAGAACCTCTCCCAGACTCCTGGACCTATGTCTCTAGTCCTCAGACACAGACAGGCTGAGGCTAGCTGGAAATGAGGAAGCTCCAGGGGCTGCTGAGTACCTCTGAGGTAAGCTGGCACCATGGTCCACCAGTCAGCACCTAGTGCCAGGCTGGATTAACTGATCCAGCCATAGAGCCTATCTCCCAGAGGATGCCTGTGGGCACCAACCCCACCACCCACCACCAGCCCTTGCAAAGCCTGCCCTGTCTGGACACTGATATACCCTGAGGGCCCAAAACAGCCACTCCAGGGCATTAGAGGGACAGATAACCAGAAGTTCTGACTTGGTGACCAGCCAGCAGTAGCCCAGCAAACAGCCCAGAAGCAGACCCTCACCTCCACGGCCTGCATGGACTTAATGACCACCCCGCACTTCTGCCCTCTCTCTTTCAGGGCTTCTTCGAATGGGTCCATGAGGATAATCAGCTTGAGGCCTGCAGTCTCCTTCCTCTCCACATGCTCTAACAGAAGCACAGCCTTCTGAGGTTTGTCCACAATCACGGTGCTGATGTCTGCTGCAGGGGGCCATCAAGGAGAGTCAGACCATGTGGGCCCAGGCCATGAGTGCAGGCAGCATGTGCCAGGCAGCACTTCCATGGGCTGTGTGCCCACAGCTTATGTGTAAACACATACATAAGACAGACCTCATGTACAGAGGAATGTGCCATGGGCCCTAGGCGGAACCAAGGGCAGAAGTCTAGGGAACCTCTTCAAGCAGATTCCAAGCTTCCCTTTGTTCCAGGTTCTGCCCCCATCATCCCAGGTCTGCTTGAGATATTTACCACCCCCCTGCATCTGTGCAAAGCTGTCATGAACTTCAGAGGGTTGTACCCTGTGTGGAGGGTGCTGCAGAGGTTCCTTCTTGGCAGCTGAGCCCTGTGGAAGGAACCTACAGGTGAAGTCTGACTGGGGACAGCTTGACTCAGGAAGCCAACTCAGGACCCACAGTGTAAGACCCTAGTATTTTTTGAGAGCAAAGTGCCTCTTACGAGTGTCAGACAATCAGCATAACCTGAGAAGCTGGAGGCTAGGGGCCAGCTGCCAGTGGCAGGGTGGGGTGGCAGTGGGCTTACCTGTATTGATGATGTAGCGGATAGCTCCAGGGCCCAGGGTGTCATAGAGCGGGACCACCACCATGGAATATGTGTAGCAGGCCAGCTCTGCAATGATCCACTATGGAGACACACAAGGCAGCGGGTGGGGAAAGAGGGAAGTTAGAGGGCTGTCCTGCCCTTAGGCCCAGGTAACCAGGGTCCCTGCTCTAAGCCCTATGCCTGTGGCAAGGAATCCATGAGGTTAATGGGTTGTGTCTGCTTACCCACAGCCTTGTGGATCAGGCCTGTCCCAGGGAATTCTGTTAACTCCCGGATTTCATGTCCAAACTGCCCCAAGGACAGCTCCACGGCCCGCATGAGCCTATTCCTCAGGTCTTTCCTCCCCACTGGCTCAAGGGGCAGCTGTTGGTAGAGCTGGGTGGGGTGTGGATGGAGTGTGACTGGAGTGGCCAGTGCTGATGAGGGGTAGAGCCAGGGTGGGAAGAGGAGTGGTGGCATAGCCCAAGGGTCTCTGTTTTTTCTTTTGTCCTGGGCCCTACAAACAGTGAAAGCAGGACTATTCCATGGTAGCCAAGCCCTACCCCACGAATCCCTCTAAACCAGTCAAGGTAGATGCTCACCTCTGGCCGATTTTGTGCAAAAACACCAATAAACTGATCGGTGCATGCTTTACAATTGTGCTGGAGAAGTCCAGACCCCAGAAATTCAGCCCGGTCGGCCACCTACACACAGATGTGGGGAAGTGATGAGAAAACAAGGACTCCTCAACAGGGGAAGGAGATCCCCAGGAGGCATTCTTTTTTTTTTTTTTTTTTGAAATGGAGTCTCAATCTGTCACCCAGGCTGGAGTGCAGTAGCACAATCTCTGCTCACTGCAACCTCTGCCTCCCGGGTTCAAGCAATTCTCCTGTCTCAGCCTCCCGAGTAGCTGGGATTACAGGTGCATGCCACCACGCCTGGCTAATTCTTCATATTTTAGTAGATACGGGGTTTCACTGCATTGCCCAGGCTGGTCTCAAACTCCTGAGCTCCGGCAATCCACCTGCCTTGGCCTCCCAAAGTGCTAGGATTACAGGCATGGGCCATCATGCCCGGCCAGGATTCTTATAGATCTGAGGGATCTCCCTGACTCCCAACCCAGGTATGCTGGAAGCCCTTCAAGGCTGTTGCCAGGAGTTTGGCAGACAGGCCAGGGAAATAAATGACTCTCCGAGACCCAGCAGGTGCCCGCATCCCTCCCTACCCGCCCTGAGTGCCAGATCTGTATGGGTGGCCAGGGTGGGGCCTGTCCTCTATCACTCACCTCCTGGTAGGACAGCCACTGGTAAGGCTGGTTGGGCTTCCTGAAACCAAGACAGGGCCCATTCCCTGCAGAGAGATAAGAAAGCCTTGTGCCAGGGAGGGGTCAGAGTGGATGTGCCACCTGCATCCGCCCATCAGAAACCTGGATGGACATCCCATACTGTAGTGTGTCCACGGGCCAAGTGAACTTCCCTCCTGCACTGCCAGCTACCTGTCTAATCTGCTGAAGCCCAAGAGGGCCTAAAGCACACAAGTATGGCATCACCCCAGGGATCAGGGAGGTCTGAAATGGGGAATGATGCAGTGCCCAGTCCCCACCATAACTTGTGTGGTGATTCCTGTTACAGACCCAAAGGATACAGACACCTAGGGGCCACTGGGAAGAGGTGGTAGGCTGCCTCTCTTTGCTTCTTACCCTGAGAGCACCCAGACATCTCAGAGGTTCGGGTTCAGAACCATGCCAGCCAGTGGCCTGACAGCTCAAGGCTCCCCAGGAGTGTAGAGTGTGGGCCAAGAGATGGCCTAAGGTCAAGCTGTCCCAAGGGCTGGAACAAAGCTGAGGTCAGCCCTTTAGCCATATAATGCAGCTGCTTCTCTGACTCGTAGGAGGAAGGCCAGGAGTAGCTTCTCTCCACTGAACCTGGGGATAGCTCACTGGCCACATCCCTGGTATCATGCTTGCATACCCATCCTCGCACCCACTCAACCCCTGTCACACAGCCCCTCCACACCCCCACAACCCTTCTCACCTGAGATGCTAAGCCCACGGCGGAACACCTGGTACATGGTCCGGGCATCATCATAGTAGTGGGTAAGTAGCTGAGGGCCAGACCCAATCACAGATCGCCGTGCCCCGCCACTGTCCTACAAGCCAAGCACCGGCCAGAGAAGTTGGCTGAGGCAGGTAGGGGTGCCAGGAGAGGGCCGCAGCATGCACAAGGCTGTACACAGCTCAGATGTACAACCCGTGCATGCAGTTAGCACTGTGGCATCTGTGTGCTCACGTACACATGGACTACACACACCTGGACTGTACACACTCGATCTGCACGTAGCCACACTCCAACATAGTTGGCTCATGCATGAAGGCCGGGTATACCAGTGTCCTTACATACAAACTCCACACACACATACAGCATTCACACAGCAGGTCAGCATATACAGAATGTCTGGAGTTTTCAGTTACTGTTCATACACACCCATGGCTCATTCATACAACACAGTGGGGAGTATTGGCTGGATTCAGGAACAACCTGCCAAGGTATCTCCCATCCCATCATCTACTGCTATGCCACAGTTAAGGATCAGTTGGGTGTGGTGTTAGCTAAGAAGGCTGCCACCCATCATTCACTTAATGATGTGAGTTAGAGGACTGTGCTGAAGGTTCTGTCCCAGACACAGAGGCCTAGGAGGCTAGGAAGGGAGGACAGGCTGAATTATGTTTATGTGCAATGAGGGAGGAGAGGCAGGCAGCAAGTTCCTGGGCCCAAAGAGGCACGGCTGCAGAGTGGGAAGGTGGCAAACCCCCTCTGTGCTGGTGAGTAGGGCGAAGAGCCAGCCTTTTCCTGCCTCCTCCCCTTCCACCCTGTCACCCCTCCCCAGGGGCGAGAGTTTCACAGCTCTCCAGTATCACAGCTCCACCTCTCCTTCAAGCACTATTTGAGCTACCCTGGGCTGGGCCAGAACCTGCCACCTCTTGGAACAGCAGGTCTAAGGAAAAAAACATCTGTGAGAACCAGAAAGCAAACAGCCAAACTCAAAACCACAGGGAGCTCTTGACTGTTTTGGAGCGGAAAGTTCTGCTTGGCCAGTGCTTTCAAGAACCAAGCCCACCTAAGACCTGCAAGAGAAGCTGGGACACATCCAATCAGACCCAGTTGGCACCTGGGCAATAGATATGGTACAAGGAAAGACTGTATGCCAGGGACAGAAGAGGCTCAACAACTGGGCATGTGTGTTAGCGATCAGCTGCCAAGCTGGGCTTCGAAGGATGCACAGGGGTTGCCAGGCAGAGTGAGAAGGAAGGAACAGCAACCTGGGCATAGGCAGCATCACATGCAAATGCACCGGCAGAGGCACAGGTGCATTTGGGGAATTGTAGGCAATTCATGGAGCTCCAGATGGCAATGATCAGGGGGAAGAGGCCAGAGAGGCTGCAGATCAAGGCAAAGAATATAGACTTGAGGTTGAGGTAATGGGGAGCCAGGAGAAGGTTTTAGGGCAGGGGGAGTGACATGATCTGAATTGTTTCTCACCACATAGCAGGCACAGTCAATGCTGCCAGGCCTTGTCTGATCTGGGCCCCTCTTGCCTCTCCCATCTCGTTTCCTACCACTGTCTCCTTTGCCTACTCTGGTGCAGCCACTCTGGCTTTCTGTGCTCCTGGGGGATGAGGCAAGGGAGGGTACAGTCATTCCAGGAAGGGAGGCATTAGCTTCATCCCATATCCTGTCTTCCAGACCCACAAGGTGACTCACTCAGTGGCCCCTACACATGAGCCAGGGTCATCCATCTCACCATTCTGACACCATCCAGACCACTGTCACCTCCAACCCATGTGCCTGCAGCTGCTTTCTTACGCTTGCCCCTGTCACACCCACCCTTCTATGGCACAAACTGGTCATGTCTCTCCCTACTGAAAACCTCTAATAGCTCCACGCTGTTCCCCCTGCCGGTCCCTGCACAGTTCACAAAGCTCTGTCCTTGCTGACCTCTCCAGATGTGATACAATCACAAGCTTAACCAAAAACAGCTGTCCTTAGTGACTTCTCTGGGTCATCACACCCTATCTTTACCACACCTTAGAAAGCAGATGCTCTTTTTATTACACCCTTTACAACTGAGGGCCCTGAGTCTCAGAGAGTTAAGAAACTGCCCAGGGCCATACAACTCAGAGGCATAGGCAGGCTTCAAACCCAGGACTGCCAGTCACCAAAAGCCATTCTCCACAGCACTCGGCCGGTCCATCTCCAGCCCCTCTACCCAGCATCCCACACAAAGGCCCCATGTGCTTCAGCACACACCTGCACCTTTGCACATACCATTCTTCTGCTGGAAAAATGCCCTGAAGATCCCAGCCCCTACCTCAACCTGCACTCTCCCCTACAAGGCAAAATATGCTTATGATAGCCAAGGTGCATTGTCAAGAGCAAAAGGCAAGGTGCACAACAGAGTATGTGGTGGATATGAGTAAAAACACGGTGAGTGTCTCTACACATCTGCTCATGGCCAGGACACAGCATTAGCAGGTTGCCTCAGGGAAAGAGAACTGGGAGAGCAGGAAAGAAGACAGAAGCTTTTCAGTACATTCCATTTGTTTCTTTTGGACTATGTGAATACATTATCTATTCCAAATGAACAGAATTAAAGAGGAGCAAATTTTTAAAAGGCAAAAATAAATTCCATAAACTTAATAATGAAACACACCTCACCAGTCCTTCCAGGCTTAGCCTAGAACACCCTTGTCCACTGGCCCTGTATCGTCTTCCCCTTGGTGGCACCATGTGTGAGTCCACGTGCTCAGGGAGAGCAGGGCCAGGGGTAGGCTGAATCCTGGGTCCCAGTACCAGACCGGGAGAGTCTGGGAGGGAATCTACCAGGCAGCTCCTCATGAACCTGCTTAGGCTTCCTACTGCAATACCAAAGAGCCAAGGCCCTCCTACCCGAGAAGCAGGCAAACCAGAGGCCCAGTGGAAGGCCCAGGTCAGGCTCTGCCCAGAGGCAGTTGCTGGGAGAGGCAGAAGGAGTGCTTGGTAGGAGACCCTGCCCAAGGCTGCTGCAGAGCTAGGTGACTGACTGCCAGGAGAGACAGAGCTTCTCTGGGCCATGTGAGGTCAAATAAGCCACAAGTCTGGTTTCAACTTCCAAGATGCCTGTCTTCTGCCCCCTACTTTCCGCCGTGGAACGTCTCCTACCCTGCTCACCTCTACTTCTTCTGACTGCATCAGGAGGTTGCATGGCGGCTGCAAGGCCTTTGGCCGGTGAGTGAACCAGTAGGCGAGGATGGCAGCCAGGGCACCCATACTCACGAGGGTGGTGGCCGAGAGGCTGCGGAAAAACTGGCCTAAGTCGCCTAGCTCAGGCAGTCGCAGTATCCTCAGGATCTCCTGTGTCTGCATCTTCTCCAGAAGTGAGAGGACAAACTCTGTTGAAAACAAGAGTCAGATGAGGCAACAGACCTGACGGGCAGGTTAGGGAGCGGTCCTGGGTCACAGGACCTGATATCTGGTCTGATACACCACAGGGCAGGCCCTGGCGGAGTTCGGATGTACAGAGTGCACCCCAGAAGCTGGCTACCTAGAAGGGCTTTTCCCAGGAAGAGGCCAGAACCTTCTGCCGTCACACATCCTGCCCAGTTTTCCTGAGAACCACATGCTCAGGCCCTGGGCCATGGCTGACAGCTGCTTCCATATTTTCCAAGACCACTGCTCTGGCAGCTCTGGGAATGATGCCTCCCGGGCCTCAGGGCCTGGGTGCTCTGTTCTCCTGTGTGACTGCTGTCATAGCGTTTTACTTATCTTTGCTCCTGGGGTGTGGAGAAGAGGGAAGGGCAGTAGAAGTGCTCAGCACAGTGCCCAGGGGTGAAGGAATCCAGGCTCCTCCCACTCTACTTCTAATCTCCCAACTCCAGGCCATGACCCTGAGCGAGACTGAGACTGAAGCGGGGCAGGGCAGACTGCAGATCAGCCCTGACAAATACTCCAGCCCTCATGATGTGAAAGTGAAGACCTATCTGACTGTATGAGCACGATGGCTCTGCACTGTCCCTGACCGAGTACCAAGAGGACAGCTGCCAGGCACGGTGGCTCAAGCCTGTAATCCCAGCACTTTGGGAGGCTGAGACGGGCGGATCACAAGGTCAGGAGATCAAGACCAACCTGGCTAACACGGTGAAACCCCATCTCTACTAAAAAATACAAAAAATTAGCCGGGTGAGGTGGCGGGCGCCTGTAGTCCCAGCTACTTGGGAGGCTGAGGCAGGAGAATGGCATGAACCCAGGAGGCAGAGGTTGCAGTGAGCTGAGATTGCGCCACTGCACTCCAGCCTGGGCGACAGAGCGAGACTCCATCTCCAAAAATAAATAAATAAATAAACAAATAAATAAATAAATAAAATTTAAAAAAAATAAATAAAAATAAATAAAAATTAAAAAAGAGGACAGCTGGCCCCACCATAACTGGGCCCTGTGCTGTCCTCCCTGATCCCATCAGCAAGTGTTCAGAAGCAAGGCAGGTGGCAAAGGAGAGAAGGTGTTAAACTGGTAGGAAGAGAAACCACCGCTTAGAGCGAAATGGCTCAGCGGAGTGCTGTGTGCGCTCCCCGGGGGACCAACATCTCCTGCCATGTCACAGATGGCGGCCAGGGAGTCACCCTCACCCACTACAGCCCAAGCGGGTACAGTGGGCCCATCAGGGAGACATGGGAGATGCCTTAGGGTACACAGAAGGAAGGTCTCTGTGTGAGAAGCACTGGCAAATGGTTGAAAGAGAAGCAGGCCCCAGGGGCCTCCTGCATCCTCCTCTCAGCCACAAAGTGAGGCAGTGTTGGCAGAGCAAATACACAGCCAGCCTGGCTCAGGGTTCTGCACATTGCTTGGAACTGAGGAAACTATCAAGGGTGGGCAAGGTGATGGGTAATGGCATCCCCAATGGGACCCCCTCATGTCACTGCCTAGTAGGACCTGAGGCTAGAGGCACCTACAGGTCTGCCAGCCCAGAGATGGCAGGATGGGCTTGAGGCTGCCCTGCACCATCCACAGGCACCCTCCTCACAGGCCCTTGGCCTTTGGAAGCATGGCTGTGCTTCCAAGAAGGGAAACAAGGAGAATGCAATAGCGGCTACTCTGCCGCTGTGGGATATGAGTCAAACAATTGCTTGACCTCTGAGAGAGGGGAGATCTGCTAAACTCCCAATAAATGGCATTTGTGCTAAACCATAACATCAAAACACCAGAGATGAAGTCAGTGATGTGCAAAGTCATTGCAGAGACAGTCAAAAAACTCTTCAGTTATAATTCCTTCTCCTTCTCTTATGAGCAATGCAAAGCTGAGCCTATCCTTCCTCTCTGAACTTCCACTTCCCCAACTTTAAAATGAGGGCAGTACAATTTAGACATATAAAGCCTCTTGCACTGCATCTGGCATGTTCGGAGGACTAAAGAGATGGCTAAAGAATATACTCATCAAATCAAGAGGACTGCTCAGCCCAGGACACATGAAAAGAGGTCAGGAGCAGGACTGGTTCAAGCACTGGGCAGAGGTGATTTGGCCTGGACACTGTGGCCCCACAGAAGGAGTTTATGCTCTGCAGACGGCACAGCAGGCTGAGTCCTGGGAACACTTATCAGCCACCCATAGGCTCTGGGTGAGCCTCCAGCCAAGTGTGGTATTTTCACTGCGCTCCTGAGCTGGAAATCCAGTTTTAATAGGAGCTTCCTTGAGCTGGGTCAGTTATGAGACCATCCTGGAGGAACAACCCACTCCTAGCATATCCATCCAATTCAGCTTCTGCATAATAAAGCAGAGGACAAGCTACGGACCACAGTGGATTCACCAGGGAAAATCACTCTGGAGAAGACTCTGGGTAGGTGACCTGCTGGCCTTCTTGGGACATTTACTTCCCTAAGCTGCAGATGGGAAGATAAAATCACAGTCAGGCCTATCAGATAAATGACTCACTACTTAGTAGAAAATCCAGACATGCTCGCCAGCTCTTAGGGTGGGTTCTGAGCTGATAGACATTTTTCTTAAAGGAGATGAACTGCCTCAATGATCTGAAAAGCCAAGAACCAAAAAACTCATGCCTAGCACGAGGGCTCAGCTGTATATCCCAAAAGTTTTAAAGGGAACTCTGGAAGGATACCTCATTACCACCAGTCCCTGGTCCCTGGCAGTTGCTCACGGACTCTAAGCTTTGTGTATTGTGGCATTTGGTGCAATGCTAGAGTTTTTACAGAGCACAGCCCAGATTAGCCAAGTCATCCATCTGTCCTTCTACCCATCTAGCAGACCCTCACACGGTCCCTGTTGTCATCTCGCTCAGAGTTGGGCCTGCCCTCGGTCCCATGGGGAGGACACATGAGGAAATGGGCAGTGCTTATGATCAGACATGGGGAGCCAGAAAAGCTGCCTGACTCAGATACGAGGGAGTCAGGGCAGGCTTCTGGCAGGAAGTGATATTGATCCTGAGAATGAAAGATAAAGACGAAAGGGTGGCCTGGCAGAGGAAAGTAAATATACAAAGGCTGGAGTTGAAAGAACACATGGGACACTTAGGGAACAGAATATTCTGTGCAGAAAATAAAACACTGAGCCCACAAAATCTCATGCAAAGATCAGTGCTACAAGTCTGCGGGGCTGGCCTCTTGGATATGCTGAGCTTTCAGCAGTCACCATATTACCATGGTCCTCAGTGGGAGGAAGAAGGGGACTTGACCTAAAATTCCTGAATTCCTGATGCCTGGGCAGCCCTTTCCTACACACTGTACTGTTTGACCCTCACGACAGCTGCAGGTACTCCCTCTAAGGTGGGAGCACAGAGACTCCACTGGAGAAGCCACCTTGTTCAGCAAGCGAGGCACACAGTAAAGAAGTAGTAGAGCATGGACTCAAGCCCAAGACTGCAGTCTCAATGCCAGCCCCTCATGTGGTATGGCCACCCCAGCCCCTGCCAACACTCGGCCCACTCTCACAATCCATCCTTTCCTTTGCATTGGCACTGAGCCCACAGACAACCAGCTCCAGCTGCTTGGAAGAACCCAGGCCCAGGTTCAGGGGCTGGGGGAAGTGCAAGGCCACCAGAGCCTGTGTGAGGGGACAAGCCAGTCAGGCCAGTCATTTGCTATTTTTCGCCAAGCCCACATGGGTGGGCTTCTTCCTGGTCTCACATCAAGAACTCACCAACTTCTCCTGGCTGAGTCCTTCTCCTCCTACCTGGGGTGATGGAAGGCAGTGCACAAAGGGTTTGGCTGCCCACTCCTCCTTACAACTTCTACTTAGGTGTTCACCCCAAAGGAGGTATTTGCAGCAGTGGCAGCTCCTCTGGCCTTGAGGCTGGGCCGGCACCCCTCCTTGGCTGGGCAGCAACCAGAGGATCTCGTTCTTTCAGGCTTACCAATCCTCTCAGTCAGTCAGAACTGCCTGCATTTACACTGAGGTTCCCTTCAGACCCGTGAGCCACTGCAAGGCAGAGTTGTGAGTCCAGGTCCCCTGAGGACATGGGCCTCACAGTCAGCCCAAGCCACCAAGCCTTTGGCATGGGGAGGGCAGACCCTCAGACTTGGAGTCTGGTCTCATCTCATTATTTCACAGGGCCTTGGCCTCCTCTGACCTCCACACCTCTCTTTTGACCTGGGGTAGGGCTTGGTGGTCTCTAGGGTCCCAGTTGTGCTGCCTCCTTCCATACCCCAAGAGACTCTCTTGGCTGCAGCAGAGATGTGTATTGTGTGTGTGTCGGGGGCAAGGGCAGTGCGGACAGTACTCAAGGGAATCAGTGGTGCTGGTGTTGCCAGATGAGTGGCTGTGTTTGTAAATATTCACCTGGCAGGAGAACCCAGGCATGAACAAGCCACTTGACATGAACTAGCCGCCTCCTCCTCTCTTCCTGGAATATCCGACATCTTTTTCTTGAGCACAGACCAGTTCAGAATACCAAGTAGTATCTAAGGCTGAGGAAACTGGAACTTCCTCCCACCTCAGCATGCCCTCTGCTGATTTAGGGCAATCCAGCACGGGAGAGAACAGGAAGAAAGGGGCCCCGGGGGGAAATATGTTGGTTGCAAGGTGGTGGGGTGGCAGAAGCAAAGCCCCAGAGCACAGTCACTGTGGAAATGGCCCTGGGGACCCTGGCGTGGCTCCAAGAACCCTCTGCTGGTCCAGCCTCCTAACCTCAATACTCTAGGCTTCACTGTCTAGCTGGATACCCAACCGCTCCTCTCTACCCCAATAGCCCCTGGCCTGACAGCCACCACCAAGCAAAGCCCATTCTCCCATACCACCCTCTCCATAGGTCTCCTTGCTCTAACAGGTGCTTGCGCTGTTACCAAAGTTATTTCCTGATATGTAGGTAGGATCATGTCATGCCACTGCTCAAAAATCTTATCTGGCTTCCTATTGCCTTAGGACCAGAGTCCAAACTAATGATCACACTGAGGCTCTCCATGATCCTCAGATTCTTCCCTCCCCTTAGAATCACTCCAGCTTCCTCTGTATCAGCCTCTCTAATAGGGCTTCATATTATGGAGTTCTGGGCCTCTGAAAACCTCTGAGGTCTTCAAAAAGGGTGGAGAAGCTCAAGCCCAGCCACCAAATCATTTAAGAATCTCTTCAACTCCAAGTGAAGAACTCTAAAAGAAAACTACAACCTCTCCCAGGGCCCAGGGACCCTAGCAAACAAGCTTGGGAGAGGGCCCAAAGGGGGTATTCCGGTGCTGAACTGACCTGGGTCCAAATCTTGACTCAGTCTCTTGATAGCTGTGTGGCCTTGGGCAGGTCACTTTGCCCCTCTGGGCCTCATCTCAAACAAGCTTGTGGACCAAGAGTGCAGTGCCAGGAATGTAGTAAGGGAAACACTTAGTAGATAGTAAGTAGCTGAAGCAGTTACTCCATCTCTTTGCAAGCCAAAGGGGCTCAAAGACAACTTGCACAAGTAGATGCATTCACACCCTACCTTTCCAGCAGGCTCCTGGCACTGGGGAGACGGCTGAGCTCGTCCCACTAGAACCAGCCTCCCTTTATAGGGCCTATGGGGCCCAGGGAAAGAAGTTACCACATCTTGATCAAAGCACAAAGTGGTGAAGGCCCTGCCCCGAGTCTGCCCTCCTGGGGACAGCCGATGGCAACAGCCGCCTGCTCTGAGAAGCTGGGTGGTGGTAGAGGCGCTAGCAGTGGTGGCGCAGGCTCCCTGGTGGCTGTGGGAGCAGGTCTGGCAGGGACCAGGGCACAGAGCAGTTCTGTAAGGAGTTGCTGGCCCCTCAAGGCCCCCGCCAGCCCCACCTCCATCGGCATGCAGGGCGGTGCTGGCTCAGATCAGCTCAGAGCCAAGCAACCCAGCCTTAACCCTCACCCTGCCAGTGTGCCAGAGCCTCAGCTTGCACCCCCGTTTTTCCCCTCACCTTACCCTGTTTGCAGTTCTGAAAGGGAGTTTGCCAAGCGGGTTTCTTAAAAACAAAGGCTCCTTACACATCCATTTGAGACAACGATTAGGGCCAGGCCTTTGCGATGGTCTTGGGACTGCAGTGAGCATAAGTTTATGTGTGTAGGGGGTGGTGGGGGGGTGACAGGAAGTAGTGGGGAGTAGGGGGTGGGGATGCCAGCTCTCTGGCACCGAGGGCGACTGCACCATCCACCCGGGATATTCTGCCTCCAGCCGCTCCCAGGGGCTGCCTCTGCTCCCTACCCCCACAAGGTCACAGTCACAGCCAACCTACTTGGGAAGAGGAAAGAAACAACACAGTTTCAGAGAAAACATCTGCTTAGGGATGCTCTGGGGAGTGAGGACACTCTGGACCAAGGATCAGAGCCAGCAGGTGGAAGATAGTGGCTGATCTCCACCACAAGACCCCAGGGCAGCACACCAGCCCTGCTGTGAGGCCTGCACTAAGAAATATTGTTGCCTGGCTTGCACAGGAATGGTCACCCTGGAGCCAGAACTCACACCCTTGCCTATTAGGACCAAAGCTGAGCTCTGAAGTCCTGCAGCACCTCTGCCAGACTGAGAGACTGAGGTCCCAGGGACTCCTGGGGGTCTCACTACTGCAAGATCTGTGAGGCTTACGGGTGTGGGTGGCTACTTCCATAGCATTTTCACTACTATTTCCATGGCTAACATGCGGCTGAGCACACAAATATGATTACTGCGTATTTGGAATTGGACATTCATTCTGATCATAAGACAGACAGCTAGACTCATGGTGGCACCTGCTAATAAGTAAAAGACAAGTCCAGGCCACAGGACCCAGCTTACCACTGCCCCCAGGCCCTACTCACATCAGGTGCTTCTGGGCAATTATGAGTCTGCCTGCACTGGGCCACTGTCCACCCAAATTTAACCCTGCTCCCTTGCTGCAAGAATGTCCCAGGACAGGACCCAGTGCTCTGAGCTACCTCTTGAAAGCTGTTTGCCTAATTGCCTGGCAACTTGGGAGCCCACAGGCTTGCAACACCTTTCCTGGAGCTGATAACGGCTTCTACTACTCACCCTACCATCTGGGTGAGCCATGAGGAGAGCTTCCTGCCTCAGCCACCCTCATCTGGAACTTGGCCCTAGCTTCCCCCAACCCACCCCGATTAAAATGAACAAATATCTGAGGACCCCCGATCAGCCCACAAAGTCACTTCCCCTTTCTTCTAGGCAGGACCCTTACTTTTCTCCAGATATCTTCAGAGATGTTTTTAATATGAAAGCTTCCTTTAATGCTTCTCAAGGCAGTCTCTGGGGCAGGAAATCCAGTGGTTGGTGGGAAATCCCACAGAGTGCCAGAGGCATAGAGCTGAGGGAGTAGTTTTGCACTAGGCAGTGTGCAGCCCAGTTGCCAGGTTAAGAAATGCACAGCCTTCACTGTTACACATGTGCAACCCTGACCTGCAGAGGTGCAAACACAGTAACCCACACTTGCCTAACACCTACCCTCTCCACACAGGGATTCAAGCTTGTCTCTGCTGTGAGAGAGGGGCTTGCTCTCCATTTTCCTCTTGGGTTTTAATTAGATTCGCAGAACCACATAAGACCAGGGCAGAAATAGAGCAAAGAGCCTCCCTGACTTGGGAATTGCCAAGTGAGACCCACTGTGCATCCCCCATGAGACAGAGGTCCAGGATACGATATGGGATTGCCAGGTTACATGGTGTATCACCTGTCAAGCCTCCCCAAGGAGCCTGATCATAGCTCTGATGGTTCAATTAAGCCCCTTGAATGTAGAAAGGCCCAACTAAGGCTGGCTGTGACTGAGCATTTTACAGAGCCACCTGTTGCAACTAGCCCAAGCTCACTATGAACATGCCTCCCTTTAGCGGCCTCTACCGCCTGCTGGCCTCCCCATCTTCATGACAGTACCTCTCAAAAATCTCACTTATGCTAAGCCCTGCTCAGGGAATCTGGGTCCACATTCCTGATGCTAACACCAGGAAGCCAGGCACAAACAATGCTTTCAGGAACTTTAAAATACGAATAGCCTTGAGAACAGAGGAGCAAACAGATACACAGTGTCTTTCACACGCTCTGAGATAAAGGTTGTCCTCACTATGAATCAGGCAGGACAAAGTTCTCAGGACAAAGAGGGACAGCAGGAGCTAAAACAACAGCAGTGGTCCCTTTGGAAATATTTACAGGGTATGACAACCAGGACTGATGGTGTGGACGAGTTCAGTTCCTTCCACTCCAAGCCCTGGGACAGCAGGCAGGACCCTATGAATACTGACCAAGGCCACGATCACCTCACAGGCAGAGGAACACTCCCTGGCCAAGTCCTTCTGTGCAGGAAGCCAAGTCCTGTGGCTGTAACATGATCCTTTGCCTTCCCGGCCATGTCCACGTTAGGACTGCTGGTGTCCTGGCCTCAGGAGCAATGATCCATTTCTGTCACTGGCTCAAACTTAGGACACACTGCAAACTAAGCCTGAACCAGTAAAGGGCATATGGGCTGCTCATGGCGAGGCCATGCACTCAGAGCTCAACTGCAGCTGGCTGGGGTACAAGCAGGATGGGATGCAACCTCCTCCAGCTAGAGGGAAGCTCCTTGAAGTAGGAAGGGTCCTGCCAAGATATGGCTGGGGGTCACTGAGGTGGGGGGAGAAAGAGAGGGATTTGCTTGCCTGCTTGTTCACTTAGGAGCCCTGTTGGTCTCCTGTGGACATGTGCTAGGGGATAAATGCACAAAAGATAGAACCTGAGTCATCCTTAGCCAGGGAGAGAGAGCAAGGAGAGGATCCGAGCTGGCTGGGAAAGGGAGGAGAACCAGGCTATAGCAGAGTGACAGAAGTGTGTTGGTAAGTCACAGGAAGAGCCTGTAAGATGTTGGGGCCCCTGGCAGGAGCCCTCACACAGTGGCGGGAAGGAGGCAGAGGTCTGGCTGCATTGAGGACGGGGCCAAGAAGCTGAGGCTGGCAGGATGGCACTTAGCTGTGGGGAGAAAGGAAAAAGATGGTGATGGGTACTGTATATCTGCCTCATGCCTTCAGAGTCACAGCCCATAAGCTAATGGCACTCAGCCCTGGGGGTTTGGTATGCAAAAGTGCCCCAGGCACACTTGGCAAAGGGATTGCTGCTGCAGCCGGGATCCGGCATGGTTCCTTCACCTACCATTAAAGAGTCACTGAATGTTTTTGTAGACTAGAAAGTGAGCAAGCCAAAAAGAGTTTTGCCTTTGGTTAAGGGTGCATTTTCTGGCAAATTTGGTAAATAGCTGAATATTCTGGCATCCCCATAGTCTGACAAAATTCCTCTTCTGAATGCCACAAGAAGAAACAAATCTGAATTTTCTCCAGTTTAGCAAAAGGCTGTGCTGGTCAACAGGAATCTGCCACCTCCTGAATCTCCGCTCTGGAGGTCAGGCGGCACAGCAGCTGCAGCCTTAAGCTGCCCTCCCTCTGGCAGCAAGCAGTCAAGTTCTGCTGTTGGCCTGTGAGAGCCTACAGTGTCCACAGAGTTAACACTAGACTGGAGCAGCCCAGCCCTCAGTGGGCAGGGAGCACTGGGAACTCAGGCCTCCTTTTCAAGGCCAGGATGAATGGGAAAAATGCAAATGGCCACCTCCCAGGAGCGGCAGGGGAGGGCCTGCTGCTGGCAGGAGGGCATCACTCCACTTGGGTCTGTCACATGAAAGGCTTTGTATTCCTGCCGCTGGCCGGCTCCTGGCCAGGCTGGGGCTGTTCTCACCAGAAAACAAAAATGTCTTTCAGACCAAAGCAAAACGAGGCCCCAGCTGGCCCAGGCAGGTCCTCGGGTGTTGTTCACACTGACCCACTGTGAACACCCATCACTGGGGCTCTCACTTTGCACCCACTGGAAGGAACCCACCATCTTTGGAGAGGGAGCTGGGGGCCTCAGTGGCTGCTGAGGAAAGCACTATGTAAGGTCGGGGGGATGGAGGTGGGATCCAGAAAGAGGGTCAGCCCCCTCTGAGGCTCTGTTGGTTTTGTGCTTTTCAGAAATAGTAGTGGCTGAGTCTGAAGTAGCACCTGTTTTTTTTGTATAAGGAAACTTCAGTCATTCTCACAGTGTTGACGGTAAACATGGAGAAAGAAATGGGAAGAAAAAAGTGCTGGTACATGAGAAGACCCTGCAGTGCACAGAGTGGACTTTTAAGAATGGAGGTCACGTGTGTCCTCTGCCTGGTACCCACGGTCCTGCTGCCGCAAGTGCCCTCAAGCTGGGGGTGGGGATGAGGGCGGCCCAGAGCCCCGTGTGTGTGATCAATAGCTTCCAGGGCTCGGGCTCCTTCTTCAACCAAGGCTCCAAGCCAAGGTCAGGCTTCAATCTTTTCCTTTTTTTGGCTGACTTTCAGCAGACAAAACACTGCTTCTGTGACACCCCATGGTCACCAGGAGTTGCCCATTAGCCACAGCACAGACCTTGTGCCCTGTGGAGCATGGATGCCACTCGGACTCCCACTATCAGGAGAAATAGCACAGCAAGATCTCAAGCACATATGTGGCCATTGAGCCTGAGAGGACATCTAGAACAAAACCACTTTGGAATTGATTTTGAATTCCAATAGGTGGGTTGGTGGATGCTCCATAGATCTCCTGAAATCCAAGGGAGATATGTCTTGTCAGCCTCTGGGGCCAAAGGCAACTACTATTCCTTTGGGCCACACAGTATCTTCATGAAGCCAAGGTGCCAGGCATGTCTCTGTGAGAGGTCATGGAACTGTCCAGGGATCAGAAGCGGGAGGCAGAGGAGACAGGACACTTCAGAGTGATCTGGAAAAGTTGGCCCCACAGGTCATAGCCTTCCATATCTGGTCTGCAGCAAGGAGATCAGGGACACATGCACCCAAATCCCCTACCAGCCTACTGGATGGGGGAAGGCCCACCCTCCATTTTTCTCTAAACCCTCCCTGCCACCACAGACAGACTTAGGCTTAGGGGAGTTGGCCTGTAGAATATGCATGAGTTGGCTGGGCGTGGTGGCTCATACTTGTAATCCCAGCACTTTGGGAGGCTGGGATTTTGAGGTGGGTGGATCACTTAGATCACCTGAGGTCAGGAGTTTGAGAACAGCCTGGCCAATGTGGTGAAACCCCGTCTCTACTAAAAATACAAAAAAATTAACCGGGCGTGGTGGCAGGTACCTGTAATCCCACCTACATGGGAGGCTGAAGCAGAAGAATCACTTGTACCCAGGAGGCAGAGGTTGCAGTGAGCCGCGACCACGCCATTGCACTCCAGCCTGGGCAACAACAACAAAACTCTGTCTCAAAAAAAAAGTTTATATATATATATATATATATATATGCATGAGTTGAAGGTGTCCCCAGAGAATTACATCCAGCCCATCTGCTGGAAAGCACAGTCACCATGAACACTAAAGTTCTCCAGCCACTAAGCCAGGTCCTAGGGTCTAGGTGGCTTCATGCAGCATCAGCTCTAGTGGCAGGGCAGAGTGGCCAGAGCTTTTGTCCCTTCCAAAGCAAAGGGGTCACTGCAGGCCTGGATGGGTCTCCACTGAGTCCACTTTCTCCATACTGACAGTTGCCTTCCTCTCACTGGCCAAAAGGCCTTGCCATCCAGCCTCCAGCCAACCTCCCTGTCCAATCTCACTGGCCAGCTCACATCCCACCTTGCTGCTCTCTGTCCCAGCTCTGACTGTCCTTGCTGTGCAGCCTCCCGCTGCCCTTTCTATCCAATATCTGGTTGACCTCACTGTCTCTCCCAGTGACGTTTCTGCCTATTTATCAAGCAGGATCCGCAGTCAGTGTCTAGAATGGTCTGCCGCAAAGCTAAGGCTGACACAGGGGTGCGTGGGCAGGAGGAGTCCCACAGGGGAGTCTCAGCCCCTACAATAGTCCATGAGTTGGAGGGAAAAGCAGGGCTTTGTAGCAGGACTGAGTCTTGATCAGTCACTTGGAATCCACATCCTGCACTGCTAGGCCAGGCTATGCTGAGAGTGAGGTGGGTCCCAGGCACTGGTCAATAGGGTCTGTCTCAGAGCTGCCCAGTCAACCTGGGCCTGTCTACTCACTCATTTATCCAATAGCTATCAATTACTAAGTCTCTTCCTGGCCCTAATAGGTGCCAGCCCACATTTGCTTATAGCAGGGGCTGAATACTAAGATGCTGATTGTTCCCTCACTGGTCTGGCTTCCTGCTCTAAATTCCCAGGAGACAGTGACCTCAGAACACAGGCTTAAATGGGCAGATGGCAAATCAGAAGCCATTCCCAACTCCCCCGGACAACCCCTACTAAATACCTGGATTAGGTGCGGGGAGAGGAAGCGTGTCTCTGGGAAGAGCTGGCAAATAGGGTCAGGTGGGACTTCTTGGGATTTGAAATCCTTCCAGCTCTGAGAGTATTGGTTGGGTCTCAGAATAGATAGCTCGGCTTGGCTTGGAATTTCTGTTCCAATCCACTTCCCATCTTCCCATTTCTGCCTGTCCCAGGCCCCAAGATTCACATGAATTAGGAGCTACACAAAGGAAGTAGGCCCGGGAATAACCACGCCTACCACGGATCTCCTGGGGCAGCCGAGCAAATGATGAGGAACCACCCCTGGGCATCCTGAAGGACAACCCCAAGGGCTCAAAGCAGCATCTCATCCACAGCACTCCCCTAACCCCACCAATCCGGGGACCCAGTGGATGGTTAGTGGGAACTCTGGCGAGGCCAATGCAAGGAATGGGGCCATCACACCAGACCATCCAGTGAGGTGAGGACCTTGACTGGGAATTCCTCTCATCTAGGCTTGGCAGAGTGGCTCAAGATCCCCATCTATCAGGAGACTGGAACCTTGGAGCTCTAAGGAAGCAATAGCCCTCAGAGAAGACTCTCTTCCACAAAACCGGTCACCCAGAAGCTGTGGGTTCACTAGTTCATTCATTCATTCAGTAAACACTTCTGGAGCACCTCCTTCTGTTCCAGGCTGCACTGATTCTCAGCACTCAGGGTTCTCCAGTGAAGGGTAACCTGGCCCTGACTGCAAGGAGTTTACACCTGCTTTTCCCTACTGCTTCTAACATATTAGCGTCATCCCCCAGCTGGGCACAAAGCCTAGCATCCTAGCAGGAGCACACTCAAAATCTGTTGTTCACTGATTGACTTGTGGTAATGAAACAGCTTATAAAACACATTATTAAAATAAATTACTCTCAGGGAATTCTTTATATCATTAGTTTATGCAATAAACACTTAGGTACCCTGTGTGCCCAACTCTGGGTTGGGGACATAGACATGAGACACCTGGCCCTGCCCTCAAGGAGACCATGGGACTTGTGAAGGAGGCTTGTGGAGCACAGGAATAGTGTCACCTTGGTCATCCACATGCCCAGTTCTACCCATACCTCCTTGACACAGCCACTGCACAGAATACAGCCAACGCTGCTTGGCCTGTTATCCTAGGCCTACAGAGTCCAGCTCTGGCAACCTCACTGGCCGAGCAGAATTTGTCCTTCAACTTCATTCAGATTCATTCAGATTCCTATTTCCAATCTTCCCTTACACAGGTCCCTTGGCCTGGAATGCCTTTTCTTTCCCTACTCCCTTTCTGATGTCAGAATCCTGGACCCTCTTTAAGGAAAGCCTAACACAAGTTATTATAATTTTAGCTAACATGGCTGGCTGATCATGCCTGGTGGTCCCTTCCTGGACTGAAAATCTGAGAATGTGGCCTGACTCACAGCTTTTATAAGTTGCTTCACCACTGAACCTCTCTGAGTCTCAGGGCCTCGCCTAGGTAATGGGGAAAACAGCCTACAGTGTTGTGGGAGGATGGAAGGAAAGCTCGGAGAATCATAGACAGGGTGCTTGACACATGGTAGGTGCTCAGTGAAACAGGAGCCAAGTCAGCCTGTTTGCAGCAGTTAATCCCATAAAAACACCCCTCCACACACACCTAGTACTTAATGAGTATTTGAGTGCCTACTATGTGCCCAGTGCTAGCTGGATACACAGTGTAGCTTCTGTTATACAAAAGCCTGTAACTTTTGCCCAGTTTTACAAACAAGCCAGAGCCTCATGATCACTCACTCCATGTATGGGACAGTCCTGAGTCCCATCTGAGGCTGTAGCCGAGCCACATTCAGCCTTCTGAAGGTCAACCTGTGAATCTTTATAATCATAAGGAGCAGAACACCAGCTAGAGAGCATAATGACTGGGTTCTGCTGCCCCCTGGTGTCAGTATGCTCCTACCACACAGGCTGGAGAGCTGTGAGAAGGTGCTGAGGGCAAAATCCTGCTCCACGCTGGTGCACCCTGTACAAATTCAGGCTTCGTTTGTGAGGCATGTCCCCAGCTGGCCACAGAGCCACCTGTTCTGCCTGGAGCTCCACCATCTGTCCCAATTCATAACTGCCATCTCCAAACCCCTGGGGTGGCCCTAGACCTCAAGTCAGTTCTCTACCCTAATGGGAGCCCAGAAAGGCGTAAGGGAAGGATCTCATGGGCCTGAACTACGCCAAAGTATGCAAGTCTATGCTTGTCCTAGGCATCTATAACCAGGAGCATGCCAAACCATTCTTTAGACCGGCAACCTTGTCTCACCCCACCAGGGCCAGCCCCACTTCTCCTAAGGCAAAGACTAGGGGTAGGGGCTTATCTCTTCTCCTTACTGGAGCCCAGCCTCAACTCAAGCCATCCTTGGGCCACATCTATTCTTATCCATAACATCATAATGACCTCCTACTATCCTCCTGGATTCCACTCTCTTCCTCTTGACTCAGCAGCTAAATGGAGGGCTCTTCTGTCACCCAAATAAAACCTTCTCCAGAATCCTCTCCCACAACCCACATTGCTCAGACACAAGACCCTGAAGACTCATCCCTCATTGCAGTTTTTCCACAAACTCTGCTGGTTTGGCTTCCTCCACTAGGAAATTGGCCTCCCTATCTCTAACAAATTCCCCTGAATACTGCAGAAGCCCACTCAGAGGTCACTGATGGTTGGGTATATGATGGAACAGATTGGATCCTGCAGCATGGGACTGCCTTAGCCTAGAGGAAGGTGTGCCCTTTTATAAAGTTATCCACCAAGAGTGGGACTTCTTTCTACTTTGCACGAAGGTGCTGTATAGGCAGGCAGAAGCTCCAATCCACTGCTCCCATTGTCCTCTAGGTGTTTATGGCACTGAGGGCATGCTTCCCCAAACCAGACCTAGCATCTGACTCATACTGGACTTATTTTACTTGTCTCCTTGTTTAGTATTCAGCACACAGGTGAGATCTGGACTGGCTCAGGACTCTGCTGGCCTCTCTAGCAGGCAACAGGACAGACACAGCCCAGAACAGATGGCTATCTCCCCCAGACAATCAGCTCCTCCTCCTGGTACATGCCACACCCCCATCCCCAACTTTATGTCATCTCTCCCTGAGGGCCCTTGAGGGAAGCCCTTGCCTGGCCCTACCTCATCTCCCTAGGGACCAGGTTAGGTGGCAGAAAGCACATAACTCTACTAAAGAGAGACATTGCCTCCTGTTACTGGCTGAGTGGAAGGGATCTGGCAGCTGCCATGGGACCATGGGACCCTGGAGATGACAAGGCGGAGCATGTTCTCAGGTGTGCTCACAGAACTACGGCTCTTAACTCAGGAGTCTCTTCTGCCCCCAGAGAAAGGCTGGGGGCCAGGTGAAGTCTCAAGGAGGATGGACACATAACTTAAAATGCCCCAGCGTTTGTCTGGGGTATTTTATCCAATGAGCACCATAGACCAGCCTCAGCCTCTTGCTTTTTGCATTGAGAAGCTTGGCCTCTGTGGAAGCAGCCACTACCTGCCCCAAGAATCACTCCTGCTTCACGGTTCTGAGGCCTGTATAGTCTCTCAGCAAGGCAGCCCCCAGTTTCCTATTAGAGGAGGCAGCTGACCACTTTAGGAAATGCTCCACAAGGAAACAGGACTCCACTTTGGGTCAGTGCCAGCTAACCCTGCCCACAGACAAGGACCCCACACAGTGAGGGACTTTTTCTCACAGGCTGCTGATGACCCCGGTCACAAGTGGTCCTGCAGCTCCTAGACACCTCCCTGCAGCCACAGAAGACCAAGTCTTCAGAGAGCTGACCTTGGACCCATGGCTGAGTGGGGGCTTCCTGACAGTAGGGCAAAGGGGTCCTGGCAGTGGGGAGAGGTTCTGAGACCATCTATCACGCAGGCATTAAATGGTGGCTGTCATAACCACCATCACCATTATTTTAATTATCCTTGCCCTTTACCTCCAACCCCAGCTCTAGCCCTGTCCTTGCCTGCTGGATGTGCCTCAGGACCAGAGTGCCCCTGCACAGCCGGTCACAGACACTGGCAGACAGAAGGAGCTTAGGGAGGTGAGGGGATTAGGGAGGCTTCACTCACTCCCTCAGCTCAGAGGAAGTGTCCCTGTGGCCTAACTCAAGGCAATGGTAGGGGTGGAGGAAGTGATTACCTGGCCCACCAACCCTCCAGGTTCAGGCCTGAGCCAGCCAAGCACTTAGCATTGGTTGATCAATTAAAATCTCGAATGGAATCCCAGTCTGCCAGATATCCATGTGACATTAGGCAAGTCAATTGACCTCTGAACTCGGTAAAAAGAGGGATGGTGCCACCAACCTCCTAGGATTTTCCGTGAATATTAAATAACACGTACAAAGTCTCAGGTAAGGATTTCAAAAGGGTCAACTTCCTCCCCTTACTTGGCTCATAAAGAGCTTTATTACCACTTCTGATGGTGCTGTTTGAATGTGAGATCATAATAAACACTAACATTCATAGAGCATTTGCTGTGGCCTAGGACAGGTTTAAGGCCAATTTAAGGATCAAGCACTGCACATAAATTATCTGGCTGAATCTGCACATGGAGGTGGGGGTGGAGGTGGAGATCCTTTAGTGGTATTATATTCTGGAGGACCCCAGGCTCAGAGAAGGGAAGTAGCCGGTGCGGGTAGTAGAACTGGCAGATAAAAGGGCCTGTGGTGAGATTCCAGGTGTGGGTGTATGGGGGTTTGGGGGAGGTAAGTGCGGAGGCGGGATCCAGCAGGGCTCCTCTTAGCCCCCTAAGAAGTGCAGTGATGAGGCTGACTCCTGTGAGGTGGAGGGGAGGGGTCTGGAAACAGTGGAGACACAGCAGCCCTGGGCAGAGCAGAGGAGTCAGGTGAATCCTACTTTACAGAAATCTTGTACTCTGGCTGAAGGACGGGCAGGGAAGGGTCGTGAGGAAGCCCCTCGCTGGGATCAGGAAGCCCAGGTCAGTCCGGGTTACACAGCTGACCTGCTGTGGGACCTCGGGGACCAATACCCTCGGTTCCTGGTCCCAGGAGATGGACAAGGACGCAATGTCTGTCCCTGGCCTTGGCTCAGGGCCTAATCTGATCCGCGGATGGTCCTTGCCATCAGGGAAGGGGGACGCAAGAACTTGGCGGGGGTTTGTAGTGGGTCGCAGTGAGCAAGCCCCCTATCTCCCTCCGCAGACCCAGGCGCTCCCCAAACCCGACCCGGAGCCCGCGAGAACTGGGGGTGGAGGGTGTACCTAGGCGGCCCTGGGGACCTTGACGGGACAGCTCAGCAGCCGGGGATGGGGACTTGGCGGCCGCGGAGATGTAACACCCCCACCTCAGGCGAAGACCTCATAGCCTGCGGGAGATGGGAGTCCGGGACGCGGACAGGACGGGCACTTACCTACGAACAGCCAGAGGGAGCCCCCCGACACGAGGAAGAAGGTCAGCATGGCGGTCAGCGGGGCCCGGCCCGGCCTCCCCGGCCCGCAGCCCCGCAGCCCCGCAGCCCAGCAGCCCCAGCAGTAGCCGCGCCGCCGCCGCCGCTGCCGGGTATTTTTAGCCCCCGCCCTCCGGCTCCGCAGCTCCCGCCTCCCCGCGCCGCTGCGGAGACGGCTGAAGGGGGAGGGCGCGGCGCACGCTCGCACCCGAGCCTTACTCCCTGCCCAGCAACCGGGCCGGGTCTGGGGCTTGCCCCGCGCTGACCGCGGTGTCGGAACCGCCGAGCTCCCGGGCGGGGGAGGGGCCCGGCCGCAGAGCGAACCAGCCCTCTCCGGCCCCAACGTCAATACCTGGCGTTCTGGGGAAACCGGCTGGAAGGTGGAGCACGGGCGACGAGCGCTAGAGCGTGACATTGAGCCCACCCCGCCGCCACCCACCCCATCAACGAGCGACCCTGCCCCCGCGCGACTCGCAGCCTAGGTTTTATGGCTGGGCAGGCTCGAATGGCAGCTGGGTCGCGGTTACCTGTCCTAGGAGGTGCACACTCCTGTGGGCCGGTGCCCGTTGACACCAACGCCCCCTAGAACCCGAGTTTGCAGACATGGGGAGCCTCCGGGTGCAACCTCTGCAAACCAGTGAGGAGAGGGAGTGGCAAGGGTTCATCTAGGCTCTGACAAATCGGGCAGCTAGACCAGATAGTGCCCAGATCATCTGGGGACGCACGAGTTCAGGTCTGAGGCTACACAAGGTCACAGGAGACTCAGTGTGGTCACAGGCTGCCATATGTGTTCACCAGTAGTAACATGGTCACAGGCAGTCACATGGAATCACAGGTGTCTCCTAAGGAAACAGACGATCATGGTCTTCATACACAACTGTATGTGGCACATGAGGTCTCAAGAAGCCCCTCATAGTCACAATGAATGGCCATATAGCCACACACAGCCACAGATGGCCACACTGCTGGGCTGAGGGCTTGGACACCTGTTTCAGTGTCTGCTATTTAAAGGAGGAAGCCCAGTTGCACATTTTCTGAAATAATAAGGGTAGACATCCTGGTGGGCACCCCATGAACATCTACACCTCCATGCAAGATCACCTCCTCCCAATGCCCTTGCTTGTTTTCCTCAAGCATGCAGAGCCCACCAGGACTCCAGCACCGAGGACAGCGCTCAGGCAGCCCGGCCTTCTCTATATGCAGCCCTCCCAGGCCAGGAACTGGCTAAGCCACAGCCCAGGAAGAAGAGGATAGAAAACCAGAGAGCAGAAGTCAGGAAGCAGAGAGTGGAAGAGCACGAGATCTCTTCAGGCCCACTAGAGACCATCAGCCATGAGTGCATGTTTGCTCACAGCTCAACAGCTGGGTGTGAGTGTGTGGGGGCCTGTATCTGTAGTACGAGTACATGGCATGTATGTGCCCAGGCCTGTATGTACCTTGTAGTGGTGCAAGTGTGCAGATATGTGCCTCTGAGTCACTTCCAATCTTTACAATAGGATCTTATACCTTCTCCATCACAGGATCTGGACTCCTGGGAGAGCTGCTCCAGCTTGAACTCAGCCATAGCCTGGCAGGGACTTTGCTGGGATCTCAAGCTTGGCAGGGCTCCTCCAAGAGGGTGTGACAGAGGCTGTGTGGCAGGACTCCTCCCAGCAAGTAACATGGCTTTCAGAATCCCCCCACCCCTGCACTCCCACTGGCAGCAGAGTAACTGGAGATCTGCTGGTACGGAGGAGGAGACCCAGGGGAACCAGAAGGCTGGGCAGAAAGAACATATCTCCCCAGACCAAATTGGCCTAGGGAGGTGGTCAGGTAATTTCCCCATAGGCCAGGGGGCCAACAGAGCATTTCTTCACAGAGAAGGGGGCCAGGAGCCAGGCTGCAAGCCTCAGGCCTCTGCGGCACTCAGCTGCAGGAGCACTCCAGGCACTATGCGGCTCTGGCAGCCTCCTCTTCAGAGTGATGTCATGGGACACATTTAGCTTGGCCTCCAGCAGGATGTCGCATCCTGTTACTCTCCCTACAGATGTCTCTGCTACTTGTGAATATTTTAATTCAAAAACCAGTACTGGAGCTGTGACTGATTCTAGCTTAGCCAAGTATTTTTCTGTTTTCCTCTGAGCATGGCTTGGTTTCCCCTGAGGGATGGGGACAGAAAGGCCCTAGCCTGGTTGTGGGATCATGGCCAGGTCTCTCTCCTCTCTAGGCGTATTGCTTCCACTGAGTAATGGGACTTGTTCTTTCCTGTCCTGAGTTCCCAAGGTCTTCTTCCTTCTCTGTGAGTCTCCATCTGTGAACCATCTGCAGGCATGGGTAGACACTGTGACTCAGGCCCTAGATTGCATGGGTGTGGCATCCATGGAACCCAGGGCCCAGAAATGCCCAGGCCAGGCTGAGGAGCCCTTGGATATCCCTCTTAGTCCTTAGACAGCAAATCCAGCCACCATAGTGGCCAGCCATGTTCACACACATCTCCTCCCAGACCAGCATCTCTGAGAGGGCTGGCAGATAGGAGCCTAATCATCTATTTGCAGCCCTGGCACGGGGTCTGGCCCAAAGAATGCAGAGGATATTATCCCATTTGACAGAGCAGAAGACTGATGTCAGGAAAGGCGAACAACTGTCTAAGGTCACACAGCAGTTCTGGGTTCCTGACTTCCATTTATTCATTTTTCATTCATTCTGTCCTACATTTTGATAGTTTCCCAAGTTGCAAGTGTCTCTGGTAGAATCCAGAAAACTCACTTTTCCAGCTTCCTTTGCAGCTAGGAGTGGATAAGTGACTCAGACGGTACCAATGAAACACTCTCATGAGCCTTTGATATAAAAGCCAGAAATGAGTGAGAGAAAGTCATGCACATGGCATCTACCTTGCTGGCACAAGGGTGGTAACAGAAGCCATGGATGGTAGATGATTCTGGGAGTCATTTCAGAAACTGAAATTTGAGCCTGTTTCTTGAACTGCCCCCAAAGTTGAGCCTTTTAGAAGTGAACATATTCTTTAATGTACTCTTTTTCTGATTAAAATAGTCAGTCCAGACTTTGTTTAGTCAGTTTGGAGCCAAGAACTCAAACTGATCCACTCACCATCCCACTGCTGAAGGTCTTTCCTGCCCTCCAGAGGGTGTGGCTATGGGGCTGGCACACAGCATGATGCATCCTCCGTCCCCATTACTGCATCTCCTAGTGGAAGCTCTGGCTGATGGGGCTGGGTGAGCTGAGCCAGGTCTTTGCTTCTCTGTATTCTAACAACCACAAATTCAGAGACCTGAACCAAAAACTTGAAACCCAACAAAGAATCCACTAAGGATAGCTACCCCTTCTGGAACAATGGCTTTTAACACATGATATAATGGTTGGAGAGCTGCAAACAATATTCAACCATGTCTTTTACTGAATAGTCGTGTTTTCCCCCCTCAGATTAGTACAATTGTTCAACATAGAAATTTTGGAAAATATAGAAAAGTATAAGACAAAATCACTTGTAATTTCATCCCCCAATGAGAATGCAATAATAACTAATACAGTTTTGTATATTTTCTAACAACAATAATAATATCCAACATTTACATAGGGCCTAGTATGAGGCAGACATTATTTCTAAGCACTTTACGTATGTGTTATGGACCGAATTGTGTCCCCCACATCCCAATTCATATGTGGAAGCTCTAACCTTCAATGTGACTGTATTTAGAGACAGGGTCTTTAAGGTAAGTAAGGATAAATGAGGTCATAAGGGTGGGGCACTAATCCAATAGGACTAGTGTCCTTATAAGAAGAGTGACATCAGGAATAAAGGCCTGAACTTTATTGCAAGAAAGTTTATTGCGAGAACTTTATTGCAGAGAGAAGGCAGTCATCTGCAAGACAGACACCAACTCTACCATCACCTTGACCTTGGATTTCCAGCCTCCAGAATCATGAGGAAATAAAATTCTGTTGTTTAAGCCGCTAAGTTTGTGGTATTTTTGTTATGGCAGCTCTAGCAGCCTAATACAATATGCTAACTTGTTTAATCTTTACATCAACCCTGTCTTTTCCACATGTGCAGTGCAGTTCAAGAAATACTCATTGAATGAATAAGTGAATTATGGATATTGTTTATTCAGTATCTTATGTTGCTTTATTATTATTATTTTTTTTTTTTGGAGAGTGCAGTCACATAATCTCCGCTCACTGCAACCTCTGCCTCCCGGGTTTAAGCGATTTTCCTGCCTCAGCCTCCTGAGTAGCTGGGATTACAGGCACTCACCACCACTCCCAGCTAATTTTTGTATTTTTAGTAGAGATGGGGTTTTGCCAAGTTGGTCAGATTGATCTCGAACTCCTGACCTCAGGTGATCCACCCACCTCGGCCTCCTGAAGTGCTGGGATTACAGGCATGACCCACCATGCCTGGCCCTTATGTTACTTTTTAAAAACCTGACATGAAGTTTTTTCCCATGTTATTACCTCTTTACATTTTAGACAATGAATACCTGAGAGCCAGCTGAGTCCCCACTATGTGCAAGGCATTGTTCTAGGTCCTGGGGATGTAGCAGTAAACAAACAAAAGGTCCCCGCCTGCATGGAAAGCACTTGCCCTGTGGAAATGCCATTGTCCATCTGTCAGGCATGAATTAACCCCGCTTATTTGGGAGGGTTTCTTTTAATTGAAAATTCTCTGTTGATCCAACCAGACCAACAAAACCAATGAGATTCTTTTTTTAAAAAAACGCCAATTAAATAACTGAAGGGCATCTGGGATTTCCCCCAGAGCTATGGAAAGGCAAAGACAGAGCTCTCGGAAGTTGTCCTGAGTCCACTGGGCTGGGAGTTAGCACTGGTCAACTGGCTGGGAGTTAGCACTGGTCAGCTAGCACTGGTCAACTAGCTGGGAGTTAGCACTGGCACCTCCAGGTTCCTGAGGGAACACCTGTGCATATGTCTCCCACTCACACGAGGTCAGAATTGGATGGGAAACAAACTACATTTTAAAGACTGAAAATGAATACAACTTGAAGAAAATATAGATTAATGTTTACACCATCTGGGGATGGGGAAAGTCTTTTTATGCACAACAGAGAAGGCAGAAGCCACAAAGGAAAAGACTGGTAGATTTGAAGGTATCTGACTACATGCAAATTTTAAATGTCTACATGTTAAAAACCACCATTACAAAAATCTAAAGAATCAATAGATAACTTGCAAAAATATTTATGCCACAGGCAACAGAGGGTTTGACATGTAATCCAAATCAATAAGAAAAAGGAAAAAGAGCAAAAGCCATAGCAGGCAATTCAAGAAAGAAATGCTGCCCTTCTCAGCCGAACTGCCCACTTAGGCGAAACATGAAGCTGTTGCCTGTATGTTTTGTCTCCCTCTCCCAGAGATTATGGTGGCATCGCAGGGTGCTGATCCCTGTGATAGGAGAGAGGACCAGCATTCCATAAGCCCCAATCTCATCCATCTGGAAGCCCCTCATCCACCCCAATCCTTTTCTCTTCACTGAGAATCCAGACCCTCTTCCCTAGTGGTCACCTAAGCAGCTCAAGCCCACCAAGCAGGCCAGATGATTTTAAACAATAAAAGCAGGATAGAGATGTTAAGAAACTATGTATCTGAGGGTCTGACATCCTGAGAGCCCTTTCTGGGGAGGTTTTGGTAAGGTGTAATACAGACCTCAAAAAACTCTTACCTTTGGACTATCAATGGTGGGTTGCTCAGGAATTAATACAAAATGTGTGCATGTGGTGGTTGGAGGGGGGGAATCAGGAATTACTTGTTCAAAAAGATTGCCATTGCAATATTATTTACAGTAGTGCCAAATTGGAAGCTACCCTAATGCTCAATCACAAGGTTGGAAACATTTTTGGATATCTATAGGATGGCATATGCTTTGCTACCCACAAAAACGATGATGCAGAAGACTGCACAATGACACAGGGAGATATTCATGGCATGCAGCCAATTGAAAAATGCAGGTTATAAAACAGTATAGTCAGCATTATTCAAATGATGTTTAGAAGCAGTTATATATTCATGGAAAAAATAGAAGAAAGGTTAATATTAGTTATCAGTGAGTGATGGGATAATAAGGCTTTTTTCTTCTTTAAATTTATCTGTATTTTCCAAATTTTCTATAATGAATAAACATTTTTGTAACAAGGAAAAATCTATTATAAGAAGAAGCCATTTCCAGTGTCTCTTGGTTCAGTGAGGGCTGGGGTGCTGGAGAAGGATAAGCAGGTCATGGGAAGATAATTAGGGAAATCAGAGTGATGCCACCTCCTACATAGCCTGACAGCAGGGTGTGAGTAAAGAGTTCCGAAAGGGGCGGAGCAAGATGGCCGAATAGGAACAGCTCCAGTCTCCAACTCCCAGCGCGAGCGACACAGAAGACCGGTGATTTCTGCATTTTCAACTGAGGTACTGGGGACATCTCACTAGGGAGTGCCGGACAATCGGTGCTGGTCAGCTGCTGCAGCCTGACAGGCGAGAGCTGAAGCAGGGCGAGGCATCGCCTCACCTGGGAAGCGCAAGGGGGAAGGGAATCCCTTTTCCTAGCCAGGGGAACTGAGACACACAACACCTGGAAAATCGGGTAACTCCCACCCCAATACCGCGCTTTAAGCAACGGGCACACCAGAAGAATATATCCCTCACCTGTCCAGGAGGGTCCCACACCCACGGAGCCTCCCTCATTGTTAACACAACAGTCTGCGGCAATCTAACCGCAAGGCAGCAGCGAGGCTGGGGGAGGGGCGCCCGCCATTGCTGAGGCTTAAGTAGGTAAACAAAGCCTCTGGGAAGCTCGAACTGGGTGGAGCTCACAGCAGCTCAAGGAAACCTGCCTGTCTCTATAGACTCCACCTCTGGGGGCAGGGCTCAGCTAAAAAACAACAGGGGAAACAGCAGAGGCCTGAGCAGACGCGAACGACTCTGTCTGACAGCTTTGAAGAGAGCAGTGGATCTCCCAACACGGAGGTTGAGATCTGAGAACGGACAGACTGCCTGCTCAAGTGGGTCACTGACCACTGAGTAGCCTAACTAGGAGACATCCCCCACTAGGGGCAGTCTGACACCCCACACCTCACAGGGTGGAGTACACCCCTGAGAGGAAGCTTCCAAAGTAAGAATCAGACAGGTACACTCGCTGTTCAGCAATATTCTATCTTCTGCAACCTCTGCTGCTGATACCCAGGCAAACAGGGTCTGGAGTGGACCTCAAGCAATCTCCAACAGACCTATAGCTGAGGGTCCTGACTGTCAGAAGGAAAACTATCAAACAGGAAGGACACCTATACCAAATCCCCATCAGTACGTCACCATCATCAAAGACCAGAGACAGATAAAACCACAAAGATGGGGAAAAAGCAGGGCAGAAAAGCTGGAAATTCAAAAAATAAGAGCGCATCTCCCCCTGCAAAGGAGCGCAGCCCATCGCCAGCAACGGATTGAAGCTGGTCAGAGAATGACTTTGACGAGATGAGAGAAGAAGGCTTCAGTCCATCAAACTTCTCAGAGCTAAAGGAGGAATTACGTACCCAGCGCAAAGAAACTAAAAATCTTGAAGAAAGAGTGGAAGAATTGACAGCTAGACTAATTAATGCAGAGAAGGTCATAAACGAAATGACAGAGATGAAAACCATGACATGAGAAATACGTGACAAATGCACAAGCTTCAGTAACTGACTTGATCAACTGGAAGAAAGAGTATCAGCGATTGAGGATCAAATGAATGAAATGAAGCGAGAAGAGAAACCAAAAGAAAAAAGAAGAAAAAGAAATGAACAAAGCCTACAAGAAGTATGGGATTATGTAAAAAGACCAAATCTACGTCTGATTGGGGTGCCTGAAAGTGAGGGGGAAAATGGAACCAAGTTGAAAAACACTCTTCAGGATATCATCCAGGAGAACTTCCCCAACCTAGTAGGGCAGGCCAACATTCAAATTCAGGAAATACAGAGAACACCACAAAGATACTCCTCCAGAAGAGCAACTCCAAGACACATAATTGCCAGATTCACCAAAGTTGAAATGAAGGAAGAAATCTTAAGGGCAGCCAGAGAGAAAGGTCGGGTTACCCACAAAGGGAAGCCCATCAGACTAACAGCAGATCTCTCGGCAGAAACTCTACAAGCCAGAAGAGAGTGGGGGCCAATATTCAACGTTCTTAAAGAAAAGAATTTTAAACCCAGAATTTCATATCCAGCCAAACTAAGTTTCATAAGTGAAGGAGAAATAAAATCCTTTACAGATAAGCAAATGCTTAGAGATTTTGTCACCACCAGGCCTGCCTTACAAGAGACCCTGAAGGAAGCCCTAAACATGGAAAGGAACAACCGGTACCAGCCATTGCAAAAACATGCCAAAATGTAAAGACCATCAAGGCTAGGAAGAAACTGCATCAACTAACGAGCAAAATAACCAGTTAATATCATAATGGCAGGATCAAGTTCACACATAACAATATTAACCTTAAATGTAAATGGACTAAATGCTCCAATTAAAAGACACAGACTGGCAAACTGGATAAAGAGTCAAGACCCATCAGTCTGCTGTATTCAGGAGACCCATCTCACATGCAGAGACATACATAGGCTCAGAATAAAGGGATGGAGGAAGATCTACCAAGCAAATGGAGAACAAAAAAAAGCAGGGGTTGCAATCCTAGTCTCTGATAAAACAGACTTTAAACCATCAAAGATCAAAAGAGACAAAGAAGGACATTACAAAATGTAAAGGGATCAATTCAACAGGAAGAGCTAACTCTCCTAAATATATATGCACCCAATACAGGAGCACCCAGATTCATAAAGCAAGTCCTTAGAGACTTACAAAGAGACTTAGACTCCCATACAATAATAATGGGAGACTTCAACACTCCACTGTCAACATTAGACAGATCAACGAGACAGAAAGTTCACAAGGATATCCAGGAATTGAACTCATCTCTGCACCAAGCGGACCTAATAGACATCTATAGAACTCTCCACCCCAAATCAACAGAATATACATTCTTCTCAGCACCACATCGCACTTATTCCAAAATTGACCACATACTTGGAAGTAAAGCACTCCTCAGCAAATGTACAAGAACAGAAATTATAACAAACTGTCTCTCAGACCACAGTGCAATCAAACTAGAACTCAGGACTAAGAAACTCACTCAAAACCGCTCAACTACATGGAAACTGAACAACCTGCTCCTGAATGACTACTGGGTACATAATGAAATGAAGGCAGAAATAAAGATGTTCTTTGAAACCAATGAGAACAAAGATACAACATACCAGAATCTCTGGGACACATTTAAAGCAGTGTGTAGAGGGAAATTTATAGCACTAAATGCCCACAAGAGAAAGCAGGAAAGATTTAAAATTGACACTCTAACATCACAATTAAAAGAACTAGAGAGGCAAGAGCAAACACATTCAAAAGCTAGCAGAAGGCAAGAAATAACTAAGATCAGAGCAGAACTGAAGGAGATAGAGACACAAAAAAACGTCCAAAAAAATCAATGAATCCAGGAGTTGGTTTTTTGAAAAGATCAACAAAATTGACAGACCGCTAGCAAGACTAATAAAGAAGAAAAGAGAGAGGAATCAAATAGATGCAATAAAAAATGATAAAGGGGATATCACCACCGACGCTACAGAAATACAAACTACCATCAGAGAATACTATAAACACCTCTACGCAAATCAACTAGAAAATCTAGAAGAAATGGATAATTTCCTGGACACTTACACTCTCCCAAGACTAAACCAGGAAGAAGTTGAATCCCTGAATAGACCAATAGCAGGCTCTGAAATTGTAGGGCAACAATTAATAGCCTACCCACCAAAAAAAGTCCAGGACCAGATGGATTCACAGCTGAATTCTACCAGAGGTACAAGGAGGAGCTGGTACCATTCCTTCTGAAACTATTCCAATCAATAGAAAAAGAGGGAATCCTCCCTAACTCATTTTAGGAGGCCAACATCATCCTGATACCAAAGCCTGGCAGAGACACAACAAAAAAAGAGAATTTTAGACCAATATCCCTGATGAACATTGATGCAAAAATCCTCAATAAAATACTGGCAAACCGGATTCAACAGCACATCAAAAAGCTTATCCACCATGATCAAGTGGGCTTCATCTCTGGGATGCAAGGCTGGTTCAACATTCGCAAATCAATAAACATAATCCAGCATATAAACAGAACCAAAGTCAAGAATCACATGATTATCTCAATAGATGCAGAAAAGACTTTTGACAAAATTCAACAGCCCTTCATGCTAAAAACGCTCAATAAATTCAGTATTGATGGAACGTACCTCAAAATAATAAGAGCTATTTATGACAAACCCACCGCTAATATCATACTGAATGGGCAAAAGCTGGAAAAATTCCCTTTGAAAACTGGTACAAGACAGGGATGCCCTCTCTCACCACTCCTATTCAACATAGTGTTGGAAGTTCTGGCTAGGGCAATCAGGCAAGGGAAAGAAATCAAGGGTGTTCAGTTAGGAAAAGAAGAAGTCAAATTGTCCCTGTTTGCAGATGACATGATTGTATATTTAGAAAACCCCATCGTCTCAGCCCAAAATCTCCTTAAGCTGATAAGCAACTTCAGCAAAGTCTCAGGATACAAAATTAATGTGCAAAAATCACAAGCATTCTTATACACCAGTAACAGACAAGCAGAGAGCCAAATCAGGAATGAACTTCCATTCACAATTGCTTCAAAGAGAATAAAATACCTAGGAATCCAACTTACAAGGGATGTAAAGGACCTCTTCAAGGAGAACTACAAACCACTGCTCAGTGAAATCAAAGAGGACACAAACAAATGGAAGAACATACCATGCTCATGGATAGGAAGAATCAATATCGTGAAAATGACCATACTCCCCAAGGTTATTTATAGATTCAATGCCATCCCCATCAAGCTACCAATGAGTTTCTTCACAGAATTGGAAAAAACTGCTTTAAAGTTCATATGGAACCAAAAAAGAGCCCGCATTGCCAAGACAATCCTAAGTCAAAAGGACAAAGCTGGAGGCGTCACGCTACCTGACTTCAAACTATACTACAAGGCTACAGTAACCAAAACAGCATGGTACTGGTACCAAAACAGAGATATAGACCAATGGAACAGAACAGAGTCCTCAGAAATAATACCACACATCTACAGCCATCTGATCTTTGACAAACCTGAGAGAAACAAGAAATGGGGAAAGGATTCCCTATTTAATAAATGGTGCTGGGAAAATTGGCTAGCCATAAGTAGAAAGCTGAAACTGGATCCTTTCCTTACTCCTTATTGAAGATTAATTCAAGATGGATTAGAGACTTAAATGTTAGACCTAATACCATAAAAACCCTAGAAGAAAATCTAGGTAGTACCATTCAGGACATAGGCATGGGCAAGGACTTCATGTCTAAAACACCAAAAGCAACGGCAGCAAAAGCCAAAATTGACAAATGGGATCTAATTAAACTGAAGAGCTTCTGCACAGCAAAAGAAACTACCATCAGAGTGAACAGGCAACCTACAGAATGGGAGAAAATTTTTGCAATCTACTCATCTGACAAAGGGCTAATATCCAGAATCTACAAAGAACTCAAACAAATATACAAGAAAAAAACAAACAACCCCATCAAAAAGTGGGGAAAGGATATGAACAGACATTTCTCAAAAGAAGACATTCATACAGCCAACAGACACATGAAAAAATGCTCATCATCACTCGCCATCAGAGAAATGCAAATCAAAACCACAATGAGATACCATCTCACACCAGTTAGAATGGCAATCATTAAAAAATCAGGAAACAACAGGTGCTGGAGAGGATGTGGAGAAATAGGAACACTTTTACACTGTTGGTGGGATTGTAAACTAGTTCAACCATTATGGAAAACAGTATGGCAATTCCTCAAGGATCTAGAACTAGATGTACCGTATGACCCAGCCATCCCACTACTGGGTATATACCCAAAGGATTATAAATTAGTCTACTACAAAGACACATGCACACGTATGTTTATTGCAGCACTATTCACAATAGCAAAGACTTGGAATCAACCCAAATGTCCATCTGTGACAGACTGGATTAAGAAAATGTGGCACATATACACCATGGAATACTATGCAGCCATAAAAAAGGATGAGTTTGCGTCCTTTGTAGGGACATGGATGCAGCTGGAAACCATCATTTTTAGCAAACTATCACAAGAAGAGAAAACCAAACACCGCATGTTCTCACTCATAGGTGGGAACTGAACAATGAGATCACTTGGACTTGGGAAGGGGAACATCACACACTGGGGCCTATCATGGGGAGGGGGGAGGGGGGAGGGATTGCACTGGGGAGTTATGCATGATATAAATGATGAATTGATGGGTGCTGACGAGTTGATGGGTACAGCACACCAACATGGCACAAATATACATATGTAACAAACCTGCACGTTATGCACATGTACCCTAGAACTTAAAGTATAATAAAAAAATGAAAAAAAAATTATAAAACTAAAAAAAAAAAAAAAAAAAAAAAAGAGTTCCTCCTCCCGGGACCTGTCACCTGTTGACCCTGCAGTCTTTTGGCACCTGCCCCAGGACCCCTTTCTCTCGTGGCCTTTAGAAAACCACAGTGAGCTGGGGCTGGAGAGAGAGAGAGAACAGGGCTGGAGGTGGCCATGAGGACTTTCAGGGTAGCTCCTATAAGCCTGGGAAGATGTTACAGAGGGAGAGAAGGGGGAAGAGCCAGAGGCTTTAGAGGTGGTGGAAGGAAGAACTCCAGGAGGCAGCCAGGTGCCAGGAAGTCAAAAAAGAGAATTTCCAGAAGAGGGTGGTGCATTCTCTGGAGGCAGGCAGAATGTGTCCTACTCACAGAGCTTATTACAGGGAACCAAGACTTCAACACCTAAGACCCTGAACCCTGCCAATTTGCACCCAGACCCGTGGAAAACAAAACCTGTGCTTTAGGAGGACACCCTCAGGGCCAGGGGAGTAACCGGAAAGTTTAAAAAAAGTCACTCACTAGAAATCTGCTAGAGGGCGCCAGAAAGGTGCAGAAGGGGCCCACAAAAGAAACAATCCCAAGGACCAGTGGCAGACCACCCAGAAAGGCCAGCCGGGCAGGGGCCTGAGAAGCCATCAGAGCCAGCTGTCCTGTCCTCTCTAATTCCACAGAGGCCCAAGGAGGGGCAGGAACCTGCCCCAGGCCACACAGAAAATTAAGACTAAGACCAGACCAAGTCATGGATTTCTAACTCCCTCCCTAATGCACCATTCATTATTCCCTAGGGGGAATGTTTAAAATGTTGAAAACTTAAATAATTCCTACATATAAATTATTTAAAACTATATAAAAACATTATTTGTCATCCAATTCAATTTATGAGGTAAATATAGACACAATTCCAAGACTTGATGTGACATCAAATTTTTTGAACTAAGAATAGGCCCATATTGAATATAAATACAGGCACCATAATCCTAAATGAGGTTTTAACAGATGGATTAACTATATAAATTGAAATTCCATGAAAATAAAATAGCATCTCTCTCCAAGGTGCCAGGCTGATACGGAACAAGCAGCCAGGGGCAGAACCCACAGACTTGTTGAGCATCATCCAAGCACAATTGCATGATGAACTCACATTCCACTCCTAGCCACACTAAAATATAAGGATGCTAGGATTATCTCTGCACAAGCTTCTTTAGAGAATGCCTGCTCTCACTATGCCCTTCATTCCATCCATAACTTTATGATAGCAGCTGCCATGGTCACAGAAGTGTGACCCCATTCACTGGTCACCTATGAAACGTCTGGGTGACCAATAATTAATTGGTCCAATAACTAGCTGGACCCATCATAGTTCTTCCCTGGGAACTCTGAATTGGGACTTTAGTCCTTTTCTGCAGAGAATACATATCTGCAGAAAACATGACAAATGAAGCAAATACGCCCAGAGAAGCACAGATGAAAAACAGAGGAATGCATTGCTAGATTCTCCATAGGGCAGACGACAGGTGGGAAAATCAGTGCAAAAAATCAGACTAGGAGAGGGCTCAAAACCAACTATCCTGCATCTGAAAGCCCAGATAAAGGTTTTCAGCCAGTCGAGAATGGAGTCTGACCTTTCAGTGGCCCTCATTTCCCACCGTTCCTGCAACTCTGATTCTAGTCAGCCCTGGAAGCCCAGCTGCACTCCTGCATTTGCAACATGTGAGATACTTCTGATGACTGACTAATCAATCTCAATTCCCTTTTAGCTGGCTTGAGTAGGTTACGGTGCTTGTGGTCACTTGCACTGACTAACATCTCATTTAACAGATGAGGAAACTGAGGTTTAGAGAGCTGACATAGCTTGCCCAAGGTCTCCATAGCTGGATTTGAACCCAAAGCCATCCAAATTCCAAGCCTGTGTTCTTTCCATTATACCTATTTACAGGAAAACTGGCAAAGATCATACAAAGAGGAATTCACAACAATTTAACATATTTTATCAATAAAATCTATTAAAATTAGAGATAGAGAATTTCTTATGTGGAAAAGGAAACACAAGAATTAATTTCTTGGGAAGAGGCAAACTGAATTCGGGAGGCACTCTGTTTCGTAGTAGGAAAACACAGCAAGGGTAACCCCAGAAAACGTAGTAACTGGAGCCTTTGCTCTCATCACTGAAGCTACTATAGCCTTGCTGTGGTTGTGTAGGGGCAAATCTCAGAGGGAAAGAAACAGAAGATCCCCTGCATTTGTGGAAATACCAGAGCCAACCATGAGCTCTCAGTGATGACACAGCAGCAGGGAATCCACCCAATATACCAGTATATCCTCCACTCCAACCTCACTCAAAATAAGTTCCCAAAAGAAAAGGTGAAACCTGTGCAATGAAAACTCCCAAACAAGGAAAAAGTAGTGGCACGTAAAACACTCAGGACAGACACCCTGAGCCAAGTGTGCAGTGAAGAGAGCACAGCTCCACAAGGTGAATTCCCCGAAACTGTGAGGTGAGGGGTAAGGGAGGTGACTTGGCCACAAACACCTGTGAAAAGTCAGACTGAAACCCACAGGGCCACCCTTTCCTGACATATATCACCTCCTACACTCAGCATGCACGTGGTATCTCACTCAGCCTTCTGGCATTCCAGAGATACTCAATAAAGGCATCCACTAAAATTTTGTGCTATAGAATTTCAGAATGTAAGAGAGAAGTCCTTGAGCAGGTGTAAACACCAACAGGGCCTGTTCTGGTGGAGAGTCAGAAAACAATTCACCCTGGGGCAGTACTTTTTGTGCCAGAGTCAGCATGTGCATTTTGGGAGCGAGGAGGATGGACCTCTAATTTGTGCCCTTGGAAAGGACCAAGAAGGGTTTCCTCAGCAGGGCAGGGGCAGACAGTGGCTCTTGAAGGAAAAGGAGCATTGGCAGACAGGCCCGTACTCATCCTGCGCCCTCCTCCAGGCACCTCTGTTCCTGCCAGCCCCCTTCTAGGCACAGTCAGCCCCTCCTCCTCCATGGGCCATTATTCTATTCCCATCACTGTGCTCCTCAAGGGTGGGTCTTCCCTGCCCAAGCATAAAGTCCAGGTCCTCCGGCCAGCCCAAGTTCCCAAGGCCTGGTCCTGCTGAACCTCCTGCCATATTAATCACTACTCCCTCCATGTGCTTTCTGCTTCCCCTAACTGATTTGCCCCTACCAGCAGACCTATTTCCCCAGTTCCCTGGCTGAGTATCCCTCCTGTCTCAACCTGGACAAGTCTATGCCTCCACATAAGACTCCTCTTTCCAAGATAAGCACCAATGAGCTCACTGGGGGAAAATCGCACTCCTCTGAGAACAGGAGTCCACACTACTTTGTATTTCTACTTTGAATTACTCAAATTTAGCTCTGCATCTATATGTGGATGGAAGAGAGAAAGAGGAAAGACCCAAAGTGAGTGCCTAGAGGGCAGAAACTCCAAGGGAAGCAACTAAAAAGCTTTGTACTTAAGAGGAGTATTCATGAGGTGGCTGAGTATTTATTACATATGGAAATAAACAGAAAAATTACAGGAAAAATGTTTCATTCAAAAAGCAACAAAAAATAGAAACTAACTGGGAATAAACAAGATTTGCGCAGGACCTAGATGAAGACCAATATAAAACTTTATAGAAAGACATAAATGCACAAAGAGGCAAACTCTGTTCTTGGATTAAAATACTAAATACTATGAAGACATTAATTCTTCCCAAACTTATGTTTATATTTAATGTAATCTCTTTTTTTTTTTTTTTGAGACGGAGTCTCGCTCTGTCGCCCAGGCTGGAGTGCAGTGGCCGGATCTCAGCTCACTGCAAGCTCCGCCTCCTGGGTTTACGCCATTCTCCTGCCTCAGCCTCCCGAGTAGCTGGGACTACAGGCGCCCGCCACCTCGCCCGGGTAGTTTTTTGTATTTTTTAGTAGAGATGAGGTTTCATGGTGTTAGCCAGGATGGTCTCGATCTCCTGACCTCGTGATCCACCCGTCTCGGCCTCCCAAAGTGCTGGGATTACAGGCTTGAGCCACCGCGCCCGGCCTGTAATCTTATTTTTTAAGTTAACAATGTGAATCTAAATATCATTTGAAAGTTGTACATGTACAATGCTGGCTGAGAAACATTTGTGAAAGGAGAATAATAATAAGTATGAAAATACCATAGTAAATAAGTACAATGAATAGCACAAAAATAAAATCTGTGATACAAGTACAAAAATGGATAGATCAATTAATTAGAAAGCCCAAATATTAAATAAAAATACCACATAAAATTAAAAAATTTTTCAACTCAAAAAAATATGTATTATGTGAGGAGCTCTTTATAAATCAATTAGGAAAAACACACCCCAAAAGAAGCTGACTAAGCAATTCAGAAAATAAAAAATACAAATCACTAGCAAATATCTGTCAATCCCAAAAGTAACCAAAGAAAAAACCAATAAAAATAAAAATAAAAATAAGGTACATCTTTCCTGTCAGTTATCAGAGTTTAAAGCATGATAATAGATTCTATTGGAAAGGGTTAAGGACGTGGGTTTAGATCACCCTTTTGGGGAGGGAAGGCAATTTGGCAAAATACATAGAAAATTTTAGTAAGCATGGTAAACCCAGCAAGTCCCCCTCTAGGAATTTATCTTAAGGAAATATGTGCAAAAAATCGCTATATATGAATATTCAAAGATGTTCACCATGATGTTACTGATAATATAACACGTTTGAAGCAACTTCAATATCTAACAATGGTGGATTAGAGAAATAAATTATTGCATACTCATAGGACAAATACTATGTAGCCAGTAAAAATAATGGCATAAGAGAATGGGAAATAATGCCAGAAGATGACTGCACTGCATTAAATTAAAATGGGTTATGACATCCATTCTTCCAACAAATATTTACTGAGTGACTACTATGTACTAGGAAACAACAGTGAACAAAGAAGATAAAACCACTGTCCTCATGGAGCTTACATTCCATTATGAAATTTGGAATGGAAGGTATGGCTCCAAGTAACAAAAAGAAGATGTGATTGGAAGGGAGTCAGGAAAGACACAGACTGATGTGTCAGAAGTAAATAATGACCTCTGAGCTGGGATCAAGGGTGGTTTTTATACTCTTTTCAGTGCTTTTCTGAGTTCTCCAAACTTTCTATAATGAACATATATCACATTTGTAGTCAGAAAGAAAAATGAAGTTATATTTTTGAAAAGGAATGCAAATTAAGACGTGTAATAATCAGGTTTCCAAAATCACAGGGTTTGTTTTTCTCTAAATGCATTGCCCACCCCTGCAGAGAAGACAGGCTGGATGGGGCTCAGGAGTTGGCTGCTCTGGGAATGGAGGTGAGGGGGCACTGGGGAAGGGACGTCTCAGCAGCAGAGGTGGGTGTGGGATCCCGATAACACAGAATGAGAGGTGGGAGGAAAGAAAGTTCAGGCAAAGGAACATCTTGCAGGTCTTTCTCAAACAACCTCCCCCGCAAAATCATATTGATCCTGATTACAGCGTCTTTCCCATGAGTCAGTGTCATCTCATCCCCAGGCAGGGCTGAGACCCAGGCGTCCCCTAAGCAGCTGGGACAGACAGGTTGCCCACTGGCTTGACTCAGTCCTTCCTAACCTGGCCTTTTCAGTTTTTTTTTCTGAGCCTCTGCTGACTTTTTGGAAATTGACCTTCAGAATTGGTCAGTAATTATTTGACCACTTGTTTTCTTTTTATTCATCAAATGTGTCACTTTTGGTTCCTTCTAGTACCCAGGTAATGGGTGGCCAAGATGTTTTTCCCACATCCTGAGATGTTGTAGACCCACCACACCCATGACAATCAACCCAGCCCAGTCTAAGCCTTTTCTGAGATGCGTGAGGTCCATTTTCTGACCTCTGCTCATCCTTAGGGGTATCCTGTAATCCTCTGGCAATAGTCTGACCCCTGTAATATCCACTCCTCAGGTCATTGGCCCCTCACCCCATCCCCCATCAGCGACCTCCATCCCAGCCTCTGCTCCCATACAGCCTTCCTGTGTCCTCTGGACTGCAGAGCAGGAAAATCTCGAATGTCCTGGAAGTCTTCACAGACCCTGCCTTCACCTCCTGTCCTGATCTGGCCCAGGATGCTGCTCCTGGAAGTCCTCGGTAGGGGCTGTTTCTTCTCACAGACCACACTAAAGTGGGTTTAGCAGATGGGCAGGACAGCAGCAGTCACAGATCATCTACTTACTCCCTGTGCTCCGGCTCCTTATTTGACTGCCAGTCCAGCCCTGCTCCCTCTCCTAACTCTGGTTATGGTGATCCTCCTGAAAATGGAGTGCTGATAGTCGTTGGGGTTTCATGTGGCTCCTAAGTCATTCATGGATAGATCTTGCCCTGATCTGTGCAGCTAATTAATCATGTGGCTTCTTTCCCAGGTGTGGATGGGCCACGGGCTGGAGTTCAGCAGCATGAGTGAAGAAATGACATAGCTCAGAAGGAGATGAATGCTTCCAAACTTTATCATGATATGTGTGATGACTTGGAACCAGCTTATGGGGCTTCTCCCAGCCCAGGCACCACTAGCCTCCAAGAATGGCCCAGAACTTTAGGACCCCGTTCCTGCTCTCTTCTTCCAGTCCATCACCTCTGTGTCCCGGCTCTCCCCTTCCATGACTTTTACCCACACACATCCCACACAACACAGCCTCAGAACGGTCCAGCACTCGTGCCACTCTCCCTGCCATGCTGGCCATTGGGCCTCTATTCTCCCTCATCCTTTATTTCTATTCCTGTCCAGTCCCAACTCAGTGATGCCCATGCCCCCAACTCCCTATCAATCACTTTTGTCAGTGCCCTGGATTTTCCATCTGTGCTGATGCCTCTGTGAATGGGGATTAATCCTCCACTCCGTTGTCCCCAGCCTGGGATCAGCCTGGGCTGCTGAGAAGAGGTAGGCATGGGTAGTTATAGCGGGGTGGGCTGTGTGCTCTGACAGAAAGACTCCAAGGGGTTCAGAAGGATAGGGCACAGAGGCTCCTAGCCCAGGGCCACTCTGAGTCCAAGTTCAACCCAGAACAGAGAAGAAAATGACTGTCCTGTGGCCTGGATGTCCTTTTGGACCACAGCTGTGGACCACATGGGCACTGGCTTCAGCCATGATGGACTCTTACTTGAATCCATTTTTACCCCCAAATACCGCACCTTTTCTCTTCCATTCACAGCAAAATTCCCTGAGGGAGCCGTCTGCATTCACTATTCCTACTTCTCCACCTCATGGCCTGTCCTCCAAGGTGTGACTTGTCAAGGTCACTAACACCACCATGTTGCCAAATCCAGGGTCCACGTCTTTGTTTTCATCTTGCTTTTTTGCCAGATAGCCTTCCTGTCAGCTGCAGGGAAACTTGCTTCTATGACAGCACACACTCCAGGCTTTCCTGCCACCTCCCGATGCTCCTTTGTTCTCTCCTTTGCTGCTTCTCCTCAGGAGCTGTCCTGCCTCTAAGTGCTGGAATGCTATGGGGCTGAGTCCTCAGAGCACAATTTACACATGCTTCTCGGTCCCCTCTCCCAGCCTCACAGATGCAAGTACTGTCTACCCGCCAATGATAACTAAATTCTTATTTCCCACCCTGATATCTCTCCGGACCTTCAGACCCCTACATCCACCTTTCCTCTTGGTAACTCCCACTGGATATCAAGTGGCCTCTAGACATTGGTGCAGATGCGCTTTCCTGGCATCCTTCCCACCCTCCCTGCTCTGGTAGGCAGATACTCCTAGTGTGAAAGCAACTGGTAGAACCCTGCATCATTGCCACCGTGATTGGTCATCCAAATTAGACAAAAGTTCAGGACCTTTGTTTAATGGTTTGACAGTAGAAGCTTCTGCTGGTGGATGTCAGGACTGGAACCAGTGCAGCCATTTTGCCTTATTGAGGGATGTCAGACTGAGGACAGACCAACTGATGGAGAGGCGCTGACCCAGCCACACCAGAACCTGTGCCACCTCTGGGCGTTTCGGTCACTGGAGTCCATGCAGTACAACTGCAATTCTCCAGTTCACCCTTGCCTCTTTCTTCTCACACCTCACATCTCGCCCGCCTGTCAGCAGCTCCTTCCAGCCCTGTTTTAACGATACATGCAGAGTCCGTGGGTGACTGGCTGCTCTGCAGCTGTCCCCAGCTCCCTGTCCTGCCATGGCAGGTGCCTCACTGGTCACCCTACTCCTACTCTTGTCCCCTGCTTCCCACTCTGCCACAGCAGCCAGGCTCATCTTTGAAAAACCTAAGTGAGATCATGTCACTAGCCTACCTGAAACTCTCTTAACTTGGAAGATAATCCAGAGTACTTATCAGGCCCAAAAAGCCATGAACGATCCAGCCCTGCCTACCTTCCTGGCTCTGCCTACCTTTCTGGCTCATCCTCTCCATGGCCCCCGCCCACTCATGCTGGCCTCCTCTTCCTTGGAAACTCCCCAGTCACTCCCACTGCAGGCCCCGTCCCTGCTCCACTGTACCCACGTTCTTCCTATGCCATTCAGGTCTGAGTTCAGATGTCCTCTCCTCAGGGAGGCCTGGCCTATGGCCCAATCTCATGGTGCCCACCCAAACTCTGTCACAGTACCTTGTTGGATGAAGGGACACTATGGGACATCACCTTATGTGTGCATGTGTTCACTTTTTAATTGTCTGTCTCTCTCTTTCCCTTGGGAACTCCTTGTTGGCAGGCCCAGCCCTGTTCCTTGCTATATCCTAGGTCCTAGCACTGCGTTTGGACAGAATGTGAATTCCAGCAACATTTATGGCCATCATAGAAGCAGAAGGTGGTTGTGGCCTCGCTGGTGTGGTATTTTCTGCCCCACTGCACTGGAAGCCAGAGTTTTCCTCCAGGCCTCTGGGCATAATGGAGGTGTAGGCGCAAATGCAGAGGGCTCAGGGGAGATCTGTGAGGCTTTCAGAGACTGTGGCTCATTAGGGCGGTTCACACCAGTTCCCAGATGTTCTATGGAAAAAGCATCAGAGAAAAGGGTCCTGAGAAGCCTCTGTGGCTGCAGTCACGGGAAGTCCCAAGTCAGAGAGGCCCTGGGGCGGGGTGTGTGTGGGGAGATCTCAAGTCATCCTGAGGCCTTTGGTCATACATTCCACATCTGCTGGGGTCTGGAGTTCCTGATGCCATAGTGACCACCCTGACCACTATGGGGCAGGTAATGCCATCTGGGACAAAGTGGGCCATGGCAGTCCTCAGGTCAGACCTGGGACTCTGCTGGACCAAGGCCACTCAGGTCCGGGCTGGGGGCGGTGGGGCTGCTGTACACATTTCCTGGCACACGCTTCCTTTCTCCCATTTGATGAGCATATGTTGTCACTGGGGCCTTGGCCACAGTTTCCTGCCTTCATCTCAGATCAGAAGCCACAGCCACAGTCTCAGTGACTGCCCCACAAGGCTGGTCTTGGCTGAGAGTCAGTCAGACGACTTCAGAGACAGGGGCAGGGATGTGATGTCAGCCCACGCTCCCACACCCACACCCCAGCCCTTCCCAAGGTGGGCACTTTGTGATTCAGGGGGCACACTCAGTGACAGCCAGTTGGATGTCTTGGGGAAGGTCAGCCCTGGCCCTGGATGGACAGGATAGCTCTGGGTAGACCTGCACTCAGCACAGGTTTAATGAGCACCCCTCAGGCTCTGGGGAACCCCACTGAACCCCTGGCCAAGGGTACAGCTGTAGGTACTGGCAACCATCTGTGGACCAAAATCCCTGGGCTGTGATCTTCACCCAAGCTCTCCACGCCCCAGGCTCGCCATGCCTCATGCGCACAGCCCTGCACTCCTGAAGCCATGATCGGCCTGTGGCTCTCTGTGGAGCCACTCTCTCTTTCACTTTTCATGCTGCTTCTTCTGCCTGAATACCTTTCCCCACTGTCTTCACTCATGGGACACACCTCCTGGAAGCCCTCCATAAACTCCCTGCTATCATGGAGGGCACCCCTCTATGCTCTCAAAGGCCCTGAACAATTTAGTTCTCTCTCTCTCTCTTTTTTTTTTTTTTTTTTGAGATAGGGTCTCCCTCTGTTGCCCAGGCTGGAGTGCAGTGGTGCAATCTTGGCTCACTGCAACATCCCCCTCTTGGGTCCAAGCAATTCTCCAGCCTCAGCCTCCTGAGTAGCTAGGACCACAGGCATGCACCAATACACCCAGCTAATTTTTGTATTTTTTGTAGAGACGGGGTTTCACCATGTTGCCCAGGATGATCTTGAACTCCTCAGCTCAAAGTGATCCGCCCGCCTTGGCCTCCCAAAGTGCTGGGACTACAGGCATGAACTGCCATGCCTGGTCAACAGTGTAATTCCCAATGAGGCTGCAAATGGTCTCCCCAAGTGCTGCCTTGACTACTTTATTTAACATCGCTATCCCTCCTTCCTCTTCTTCCAAGTATCCTTGGTTCCCCTATTCTGTCCTACTTTTTCCAAAGCATTTATCAGCTTCTAACATCCCATACATTTTTTTTTTTTTTTTTTTTTTACTTAAATCACATGTAGTGTTAGTATTGTCTCTCTTTCTCCTTGCTGAACTTTATAAGGACAGGGATCTTTGGCTGTTTTCTTATATATCCTAAGCGCTTAGAACAGTGTCTGGCAACTAGTAGGTGGTCAATAAATAGTGGAACGAATGAACCATAGTTGTCTCTTTACTTGTTGGTAAGCTTCAAGGGTAGGGCCTAAAGATAAGTCACCTCTGTGTACTCAGCACTCAGTGCAGGATTGTGGGCAGAGCAGGCATCTGTAAACTAAAGCCCTTGGCCTGCCATTCAAGGATCCTACCATCTACAACCAAGCTTTCTTTCCAGCCTCATTCAGCAGAGTACAGCGGGAAGAAGTTCTGGCTAAACGGTTGGCCAGCTGCTTTGCCCTGTTCACTGTGGCTCACTCCAGGCTGCCCACTCTGCCAACACCTGCATCACTACATGAATGGGACAAACTCTGCTAAAACCTCCTGCCAATGATCAGTGGTCACTTGTACCTGGGAGTGAATAATTCTAACATCTGAGCATGTGTGGGCATCAGTATGAGTTGTGTATGACCATGGATACTGCTCTGGGGACACTCAGAAATAATTGACAGATGGTAGAAGGGCATGGATATGTGTGTGTCAGAGCAATTCCTGTAATTGTTCCAATTGCTATAATTACATTTGAAGAGGGGCGAGTTACAGATTACAAATCAGTGGGGGAAGGGATCAATTCTTCACCAATAGTGATGGGGAAAATGGCTTTTTGGGAAAAACAAAACAAAACAAAAGCTAGTTGAGATCCCTGCCTCATGCTTAATCACAACAAAATTAATTCCAGCTGGAATAAAAGCTAAATGTAAAAAAAGAAAAAGCCCAACAACTAGAAGAAAAGTTTAAATACTTATCCTCTCATTGAATGGTAGAGGACTTTCTAAATAAAAATCAATGAAAGAACTTATCCAGGAGATATCCAAGTACATGTCCATATAATGAATGCCTGTACATGAATGACTGCAGCTTTAGGTGTAGCAGCCCTAAATTGGAAACATCCCAAATTTCCACCAGCAGATAAATGGATAAACAAATTGAGGTATAGCCATACAATGAAATACTACTCAGCAATATAAAAGAATGAACTTTACTTTTTTTTTCCTGAGATGGAGTCTCACTCTGTCACCTAGGCTGGCGTACAGAGGCATGATCTCCACTCATTGCAACCTCTGCCTCCTGGGTTCAAGTGATTCTCCTGGCTCAGTTTCCTGAGTACCTGGGACTACAGGCACACACCACAACACCTGGCTAATTTTTTGTATTTTTTTGTAAAGACAGGGTTTCACTATGTTGCCCAGGCTAGTCTTGAACTCCTAGGCTCAAACAAGTCACCCACTTCGGCCTCCCAAAGGGCTGGGATTACAGGTGTTAGCCACTGCTCCTGGCCGAGGTATGTCTTATATATAATAATATATATACATATGTGTACAACTCAGTGAATTTTTGCATATGCATATATAGTTGTGTAAGCAACACTCAATCATGATCTAGAACATTTTCAGTACCCCAGAGGTTTCCCTCATATTCCATCTTACTCAATATCCTCCCAAAAGAAACCAGAAAAAGGCCAAAAGGCCAGTAGATGTGCTCATATAAATTTAAAACTTTTATGTGTGAAAATCATCATGAATTATATTAACAATTAAGTATCAGGCTAGAGAAAATATTTTCCACAAATATGATAAAAAAATTTCTCACCTTAATATATGAAAAGCTCTTCTAAGGAAAACACTTGAGGCCTTAATGGAAAAACAGGCAAAGGAAAGGAAAAGGGAAAAGGAAAAGAAAAGGAAAAAGGAAAAGGAAAGGAAAGGAAGGAAAAAAGGGAGAGAGGGAGGGAAGAAGAGAAAGAAGGAGGAAGGAAGAAAAGAAGATATTCAATCACTTTCAGTCAACTGGGATTTATGATGGGACTACTGTCTAGGCATTGACTAGATGCTGAGATTATAAGAGGAAATAAGGCACAGTACTCACAGTGTCATGAGAAAGATGAGCAAATGACAATTAAATGAGAAGGATAAAGTCTATAATCCACCTGGTAAGCACAGGTGCTATCGGAGCCCAGAGCAGTTATCTGACCCAGTCATGGAGGTTTCCTGGAGGAAGCAGTGTCTGAGCTAAGGTTTGAAGAGAAAGAGGTGGTATGGGGGCAAGAGAGGAGGAAGCCAGCATTCCAGAGTGAAAGAAAAACTTGTGTAAAGGCCTGGGAGGGAGAGAAAGCAGCATGAGTCGTTCAGGCTGGGTGAACCCAGGGTTCAGGGGCACAGGAGTGATGGAAGATAAGGCTGGAGGAACAAGGGGCCATTACCTTGGACACAAGACCATAGAGAAACTGAAGAATTTTGAGAAGCAGGGGAATGAGATGACTGGAGTTAAATTTAAGAAGATCACATCTGGCTCTGGGTGGGAGAGAGATCGACAGAGCAGGACTGGAGTGCAGGATTCTAGTGAGAAGCCTATAGTAGACAATGAGTAAGAAGCCATGAGGTTTGGGGCAGGGGACAGGGTCAGGAAGAGTCTTCCCAACAGGATTGTGAGAGTGCTTGGAGGTAGAGGTGAGGTGAGCAGGCGATGTGAGGGTGAGGCACAGGGGAGGTGAGGATGACCGTGTGGCTTGAGTTTCTGGGTGGATGGTGGTGGTAGTCACTGGGTGAGAAATGCTTTGGGAAGAGGAGGCTCAACTAGGGAAAGATGATCCAGCTTAGAATGTGGTAAACTGGAGGTCTTTAGGGAGCAACCCAGGGGAGTCATTGGCCGAGAGGTGTCATAGAGCTGTGGAATGCCAGCTGTCCTGGTCTAAGTGGTAGAGTTCCAAGACTGTTTTGGAGTCAGACAGAGGCAGAGGAATAAGTTATAAAGTCTAGAACAAGCTGTCAGGAGGATAACCAGAAAAATCTGGTCCTAGGAGGTTGATGAGCAGCAATATGGCTGCTGCTGCAACAGGTTAAGGATTCTGAAACCATTTAGTGAAATCCCTGGAGTAGATACTCACTAAAATGGAACCCTCATGTGCTTCAGCTATAGCAAGGACCTTAAGCAGTGCTCCTTTCAAAGCAGCCTCCTTGGGTAGTGGGCTCACAGCCCACACTGGAGGAGTGAAAAAGGAAATATGAGAGTAGGAGAGAACAGGATTTCTACCCAAATTCCTATCCCCCTCCTTGTTGCTTGTGGTCCCTGGGCCCTGCTCCTTATAACTTTCCTTAGTTCCCAAGAAGTCAAGGAAAAATGGTATGATGACAATTATATTAAAGGAAAATGTTAGAGGATATTATCCAGTTGTGTTTTCCTGGTAAATTGTTATCCACAAGGCTTCCCCAATTCCCATAGGTGGAATGTGATATATCTGAGACTTCCCAGGAGGGGGTCAGAAACAGAAAAAAAAGAAAACCTTTTGAGTTTCAAAAGCCCAAACTCTTAAGGGATTTGGGACACAGGGAATGAATGCAAAATGATTTAGAACTAGGCCTCTAGCCCAACTAGAAAAAGTTTCCCTAGACTGGTAGGAGGGAGTATTTGGGGTAAGGCCAGAGGGAAAGTGAATATCTCTAGGAAAAGTCCTGTCCCTCCCGCTTCTTGGCCAGAAGGATTTAAAGGATCTCATTGTGGAAGGGTACCCTCTTCTCAGATGGAGATAGAGGGAGGTGAGACCACACAGTGGCCAATCTAGGCTGCTGGGCCAGAAAGCCTCACGGAGATCATTGTGAACCTCCAGCTTGGCCCAGGAGCAACAGGATGGCTAGGGGCAACAGAGCCATCCAACCTCTTCCCCCCATGGAGGGGTGTCTGTGACCTGAGAGAGGGTCAGATGGAAGAAGCCTGGGTGAGGAATGAGGGAAGATTTTGCAATGACATATGAAAACCAACATCTGAAGGCCCTCACTGATTCATGATTACATGGTTTGTTGTTGTCCATGCCTCTCTCTTCTCTGATGCCTCCAAAATACCCAGAATGTAAATACAACCCAGGAAATGGGAAAAGACCCAGATGAATTTATCAAGTATCACAGAAGCTTGCAATGGAGAATGCATTTAGTCACAAAAATAAACTAAACGGTTTCATTTATAGTAATATACTGGCCTAGCTTATTTGAATTGAAAAAAGGCATGAATGACTTGATAAGATAGTCAAGAAGTACCAGAGTATAAACTAGGGGTGGAGTAAAAACTGAAGGGGAGAAAAAAGGGGAAACAAAATTCAAAAGAGGTGTATAGAACACTGAAGCCACTTCTGCTCTAAGAGTATTTACCAGCCCTGCAAATCTTGACTTCAGTTCTGATGGTCTTACAGAGTGAGGAGTCAGAAGTCAAAGCGCAAGCCTGCCTGAGGTAGGGAGTCTAATAGGGCACACTTTCCTCACTAGTCTGTGGCCCTAGAGGCCTACACTTTCAGAATAAGAATGAAAGAGAAATAAATCTGGCAGAAGCTAATGCAGTCATCTTCATCTTAGACCTCAACTATCACCATGAATAATTTTTCAAGGACTTTGAAACATGCACAGTAAAAAACAGGCATATGAGAAAACAAAGCACTGTGAATGAGCACCAGAAGAAACAGAACCACAAAGACTTTAGATATTTGAATTATCAGTCATAGATTATAAAATAACTGTTTGTTAAGATTCAGAGAAACAGAAGAGAAGCTTGAAAATATCTGAAGGAAATAAGAAACTATAAAAAGTAATCTAGCAGTTTTGAATTAAAAAAATAAAGTAGAACTTGTAGCATTTAAAAAACACAACACTTAAAAAACTCAATGACAAGGTTTATAGCATACTAGATTCAGCTGAAGAGAGACTTAGTAAACTGAAAAACAGGCAAGAGGGCATTATCCAGATTATAGCCCAGAGAGAAGAAAGAAAGACAGAAAAAGACGGACAGGAAGGAAGGAAGGAAGGAAGGAAGGAAGGAAGGAAGGAAGGAAGGAAGGAAGGGAAAGAGAGAGAGAGAAAGAAAAAGAAAGAAATAAGAAAGAAAGAAAGAAAGAAAGAAAGAAAGAAAGAAAGAAAGAAAGAAAGAAAGAAAGAAAGAAAGAAAGGAAGGAAGGAAGGAAGGAAGGAAGGAAGGAAGGAAGGAAGGAAGGAAGGAAGGAAGGATGGAAGGAAGGAAGGAAGGAAGAGGGAGGGAGGGAAGGAGGGAGGGAGAAAGGAAGGAAGGAAAAAATGGAGATTAGGATATATGAGGGATCAAATAAAAAGAACTAACCTATGTTTAATTCCAGATGGAGCAGAAAGAATGAAACAGAGGAAATATTTAGAGACAAAACAGATTTTATTTTTCCAAAACTGATGTAAAGGTATCAATTGTCACACTTAAGAAACTTATTGAAACCCAAAAAGAATAAATAAAAATAAATCTACACCAAGACACATTATAGGGATACTGTAGATCATAAACGACAAATAGGCAATCTTAAAAAGAAGCCAGAAAAGGAATATATTGACTTGAAAGGAGGAGGAATTAGATTGACAGTTGACTTTTCAATAGCAATAATAAAACCAGGAGGCAGGGGGAATCATTTATCGAATATGCCAAAGGAAATAACTGCCTGCCTAGAATTTTATATTCAAGAAATAAAAACTGAGAGATTTTGTAAACATCTAGTTCTTACTAAAGGAAATTCTAAAAGATACGCTCAAGGCATTAGGAAAGTAATTCCACATAGAATGTTTGAGATGAAAGAAGAACACAGAAAGTATAATCACGGAGCGGGGATAGAACTAAACAAATACAAACTGCATAAAACAGAAATAATCTCTTGTGGAGTTAAAATATAGAAGAAAATATACAAAAATGAAAACATATAAGTTGGGAAATCGGAAAATGAAATTAAAATGTTCTAAACTCTTTATTTCTCAAGAGGAAAATAATAATTAACTTTAGACCTTGATAAGTTAAGAATGTTATAATTTCTAGGGTAATCACTAAAAGAATTGAAATGCAGTGTATAACTTCCAAACTAGAAGAGGGGTAAAAAAGATTTAATAAAGAAACTAATCCAAAAGAACAAAACAAAAAAAAAAGAAAAGAAAAAGAGCAGGAAAGACAAATGGAAATCACTGTATAAGATGATATATTTTTACAAAATATAACAATAATTACATTAGATTGAAAAACAAACATTTTGGGTAAAAGATAACAGTTGGCTTAAAAAGCAAAACTCAATTATATGTTGCTTACAAGAGACACACTTGAAACATGAGAAAAGTTGAACTAGAGGAAGATAGATATACCATGCAAGCCCTTTCCAAAAGAAAGTAGGTGGAGCCATAGAAATATAAGACAAAATAGACTTTAAGGCAAACAGCTTTTCTAGAAGCAAAAAAACTCAATGACAAGGAATTGTTCAATTCAAGAAGATACAATAATTTAAGATTTGTATGTATAATCTCAAAATATATAAAGGAAAATTGACAGAACTACAAGGATAATTAGGCACATTTACAATCACAGTGGAAGATTTTTACATGCTGCTCTGTGACTGACAGAATAAACATATCAAAAATCTAGTAAGGACACCAAACTTTAAAAACAGTGAGAAAACCTGACCAAATAAACATAGATAAAATGCTGTATCCAATAACTGAAGAATACAGACTCTTCTCAATTATACATGGGGCATTTATAAAAATTGACATTATACTAGACAATAAAGTAAGTCTTAATAAATTTCAAACCATGACATCATCTGTAGCTGCACTGTCCAATACAGTAGCCACTAGGCACATGCTGAACACTTGAAATAAGGCTAGCCCTAATTAAGATGTATCAACACTGTATTTGAAGACATTGTCAAAAAAGAAATGTAAAATATCAGTAATTTTTCATATTCATTGCATGCTGAAATGATATAGTATTTGGATATAATATATTGTGTCAAATAAAATATATTACAATTAATTTCCACCTGCTTCTTTTTACTTTCCCAATATAGCTACCAGAAAATTTTAAATTACATGTGAGGCTTGCATTATATTTCTTTTAAATAGCACTGAGCTAGAGCATATTCTCTGACCATAATGTAATTAAATAGAAATCAGTTGCAAAACAGACAAATGAAAAAAAAAAAAAGAAAGAAAACTAGAAATGCCTAAATACTTAGGCATTAAGAAACATTTCAAAAATAACCCTTGTGCAAAGAATAACTCAAAATTGAAATTATAAAACATTTAAACTAATAAAAAAGTATAACATCAAAGTCTGTGGGATGTTGCTAAAGCAATACACAGAGCAAAGTTTAGAACAAAATTGGCAAAATCCAGCCCACAACCCGATTTTATAAACTTTTATTGAGACAAAGTTACTTCTGTTTGTTTATTTACTGCCTATTGCTGTTTTTGCCCTACAATGGCAGAATTGAGTAGTTCAGACAGAGACCTGCCGAGACAAATATATTTACTATCTGACCCTTTACAGAAAAAATGTTTGATTTAGTACATACATTAGAAAAAAAAGTACAGCATGAAAAGTAAAAAATTAAGGATCCATGTCAAGAAATATGGCAAAAAACCGCAAAATAAACCCAAATAAAATATATGAAAGAAGGCTGGGTACAGTGGCTCATGCCTGTAATCCCAGCACTTTGGGAGGCTGAGGCTGGCGGATCACTTGAGGTCAGGAGTTTTGATACCAGCCTGGCCAACATGGTGAAACCCCATTTCCACTAAAAGTACAAAAATTAGGTGGGTGTGGTGGCACACGTCTGTAGTCCAGCTACTTGGGAGGCTGAGGCAGAAGAATAGCTTGAACCTAGGAGGCGAAGTGAAGTGAACTGAGATCACACCAATGCACTCCAGCCTGGGTGGCAGACTGAGACTCCATCTCAAAAAAAAAAGAGTATGAAAGGAAGTAATAAATAGTAAAGAGTAATGAAATAGAAAATCACCATTTAATAGAGAGGATCGACAAAGCTCAAAGCTTTTGAAAAGATTAAAACAATCAACAAACCTCTAATGAAATAATAAAGTAGAGAGAACTAATAACCAATATCAGAACCTTTAATGTTGCAGACATTAAAAAGATGAGCACATATTTTGAAAAACCCTATGCTAACATAATTTAGAAAAACTTGACAAATTACTATAAAATTATAACCTCAAAGTTGACTAAAAAATAGAAAACAGTAATAACTCTATAACCTATAAAATAATAGATTCGGTAAGGAAACTTTGACCCCCAAATGGCTTTAATGGTGAATTCTACCAAACATTCAAGGAAAATGACTGTTCCAATCTTATACAAACTGTTCTGGGAAATATAGAATGAGAAAACATTGCTGTGGTACCAAAACTGGACAAAGATAACAGGAGAAGATAATATCACAGGCCATTCTTACTAGAGTGACCATATACTTTATTGTCCAAACCCAGGCACTTTAAGAGTGTAAGTGCTATCAATAATGATGCAGAAAAACTAGTGTAAACTGGAGTTGCTCCAGGTAAATCGGGCCACGTAGTCCCCTAAATCTCACTCATAAACATAGATATAAAAATCCTTCAAAGTTAGAACACATAACTAGTAATACAAAAAAAATGGTAATAACATACGATAACCATGTTGGGTCTACCTGGAATATGAATTATTTTAACATTAGAAAATAACTTAATGGGATTCACCACATTAAAAGATTGAAGAATAAAACACATATGATCATCTCAATATATATGGAAAAAACAGTTGATAAAATCAACATGCATCATGATAAAAGCTCTTAGCAAACCTAGGAATAGAAGGGAATTTCCTTAGTCTGATAAAGAATATCTGCAATACACTTAGAGGAAACATTATGCTTAATGGTAAAATGATGAAATCTTTCCCTTTGAGATCTATAACAAGGATGCCTGATGTTATTACTTCTATTCAGCATTTTAGAAGATATCCCAGTCTGTGTAGTAAGGAAAGAAAAATAAATAAAAGATAGAAAACTAAGAAAAATAGAAGAAAATCTGTCACTACTCATAGGTGATGTATTTGTATACGTAGAAAATTCAAAAGGATCTACAGATACGGTTTTAGTATCGATAAGAGAGTTTAGCAAGTTTGCTGGATACAAAATCAATCTGTAAAAATCAATTGCATTTCTTTATACCAGAAAAAGACATTTATTAACATGGTATTTTAAAAGAAATTGCAGTTTTTAATGTAATGCCAAAATACCAAGTTCCCATGAATAAACATAACAAAAGAAGTTCTCTATTAAGAAAATTTTAGGCCGGGCGCAGTGGTTCAAGCCTGTAATCCCAGCACTTTGGGAGGCTGAGACGGGCGGATCACGAGGTCAGGAGATCAAGACCATCCTGGTTAACACGGTGAAACCCCATCTCTACTAAAAAAAAACCCAAAAAACTAGCCGGGCGAGGTGGCAGGTGCCTGTAGTCCCTAGCTACTCGGGAGGCTGAGGCAGGAGAACGGCGTGAACCCGGGAGGCAGAGCTTGCAGTGAGCTGAGATCTGGCCACTGCACTCCAGCCTGGGCGACAGAGCGAGACTCCACCTCAAAAAAAAAAAAAAAATTTAAACTTTATTGGGAGACACACACACACACAAAGTGAATATACTGTGTTTATGAACTAGAAGTCTCAATATTGTAAAAATGTCATTCTACTGAAACTGATTTATAGAATCAATGCAATCTCAAAGTCCCAACATTTTGGGGTGTGCTGGGAGAAGTTGACAGGCCAGCTTAAAATGAATATGGATAAAGAATAGCCAAGACATTCCTAAAGAAAAATAACAAGGTGGGAGAACTTGCTCTTGTAGATACCAATATGTATTATAAAGTTAGAATATTTAAGACACTGTGATATTAGTTTAAGGAGAGACAAATAGAGCAATGGAACAGAATAGAGAACCCAGAGGAAGACCCACACCCACGTATCTATGAACCCTTGAAATGTAAGAGGCAGCAATGCAAATCAGCAGGAAAATAAGTCTTTGCAAAAAATGTGCTGGAACAAATGAGTATTAATATGGAAACAGCTAAACCAGAGCCCTGCCTCATGCAATTCCAGGTCAATTAAAGACATAGATGTGAAAGAAAAGACTATAAAGTTTTTAAGATCCTATACAAGAAAATATCATCATCTCAAGGTAGAGAAGGAATTCCTAAACAAAACAAAAAGCAGTACCTATTTTTTTAACTTTTATTTTAAGTTATGGGATACAAGTGCAGGTTTGTTACATGGGTAAACTTGTGACATGGGGGTTTGTTGTACAGATTATGTCATCACCCAGGTACTAAGCCTAGTATCCATTAGTGCTTTTTGCTGATCCTCTCCCTCCTCTTACTCTCCACTCTCCAAAAGGCTGAAATGTGTGTTATTCCCCTTGTTGTGTCCAGGTGTTCTCATCACTTAGCTCCCACTTCTAAATAAGAACATGTGGCATTTGATTTTCTGTTGGTGTTAGCTTGCTAAGGATAATGGCCTCCATCTCCAGCCACGTCCCTGCAAAAGACATGATCTTGTTCTTTTTTATGGCTGCATAGTATTCAATGGTGTGTATGTACCACATATTCTTTATCCAGTCTCTCACTGATGGACATTTAGGTTGATTCTGTGTCTTTGCTATTGTGAAAAATGCTGCAATGAACATACGCATGCATGCGTCTTTATAATATGATTTATATTCCTTTGGGTATATATCCAGTAATGGGATTGCTGGGTCGAATGGTATTTCTGTTTTTAGGTCTTTGAGCAATCACCACACTGTCTTCCACAATGGTTGAACTAATTTACACTCCCACCAACAATGTATAAGCATTCCTTTTTCTCCACAACATCACCAGCATCTGTGATTTTTTGACTTTCTAATAGTAGTCATTCTGACTGTTGTTAGATGGTATCTCATTGTGGTTTTGATTTGATTTGCATTTCTCTAATGATCAGTGATGTTGAGCTGCATGTATGCCTTCTTTTTTTTTTTTTTTTTTTTTTTTTTTTTTTTTTTGATTATTGGCTGCATGTATGCCTTCTTTTGAAAAGTTCATGCCCTTTGCCCATTTTTTATGGGGTTGTTTTTTCTCGTAAATTTGTTAAGTTCCTTATAAATGCTGGATATGAGACCTTTGTTGGCAAAAATTTTCTCCCATTCTGTAGGCTGTCTGTTTACTCTGTTGATAGTTTCTTTTGCTGTGCAGAAGCTCTTAAGTTTAATTAGATCCCATTTGTCCATTTTTGCTTCTGTTGCAATTGCTTTTGGCATCTTCATCATGAAATCTTTGCCTATGCCTATGTCCTGAATGGTATGGCCTACGTTGTCTCCCAGGGTTTTTATAGTTTGGGGTTTTACATTTAAGTCTTTAATCCATCTTGAGTTAATTTTTGTATATGGTGTAAGAAAGGGGTCCAGTTTCAGTCTTCTGCATGTGGCTAGCCACTTATCCCATCACCATATATTGAATAGGGAATCCTTTCCCCATTGTTTGTTTTTATTGACTTTGTCAAAGATCAGATGGTTGTAGGTGTGTGGTCTTATTTCTGGGTTCTTGATTCTGTTCCGTTGGTCTATGTGTCTGTTCTTGTACCAGTGCCACACTATTTTGGTTACCATAGCCTTGCAGTATAGTTTGGAGTCAGGTAGTGTGATACCTCCAGCTTTGTTCTTTTTGCTTAGAATTGCCTTTGGTTATTCAAGCTCTTTTTTTGTTCCATATAAATTTTAAAATATTTTTTTCTAGTTCTGTAAAGAAAGTCAACAGTAGTTTAATGGGAATAGCACTGAATCTATAGATTGATTTAGGCAGTATGACCATTTTAATAAAATTGATTCTTCCTATTCATGAGTATGGAATTTGTTTTTTATTTGTTTGTGTCATGTCTGATTTCTTTCAGCAGTGGTTTGTAGTTCTTGCCAAGATCTTTTCACCTCCCTAGTTAGCTGTGTTCCTAGGTAGTTTATTCTTTTCATGGGAATTGTGAATGGGAGTTCGTTCATAACTTGGCTCTTGGCTTGAACGTTGTTGGTGAATAAAAACGCTAGTGATTTTTGCACATTGATTTTGTATCTTGAGACTTTGCTGAAGTTGCTTATCAGCTTAAGAAGCTTTGGGGCTGAGATGATGGGATTTTCTAGGTATAGGATCATGTCACCTCCAAACAGCAATAGTTTGACTTCCTTTTCTCCTATTTGGATGCACTTTATTTCTTTCTATTGCCTGATTGTCTTGGCCAGAACTTCCAATACTATGTTGAATAGGAGTGGTGAGAGAGGGCATCCTTGTCTTGTGCCAGTTTTCAAGGGGAATGCTTCCAGCTTTTGCCCATTCAGTATGATGTTGGCTGTGGGTCTGTCATAGATGGCTCTTATTATTTTGAGGTATGTTCCTTCAATACCTAGTTTATTGAAAGTTTTTAACATGAATAAATGTTGAATTTTATAGAAAGCGTTTTCTGCGTCTATTGAGACAATCATGTGGTTTTTATCTTTAGTTCTGTTTATGTGATGCATCACATTTATTGATTTGTGTATGCTGAACCAAATTTGCATCCCAGGGATAAAGCCTATTTGATCATGGTGGACTAGCTTTTTGATGTGCTGCTGGATTCGGTTTGCCAGTATTTTATTGAGGATTTTTGCATAGATGTTCATCAGGGATATTGGTCTAAAATTCTCTTTTTTTTGTTGTGTCTCTGCCTAGCTGTTGGATTCTGTTTACCAGTATTTTGTTGAAGATTTTTGTATTGATGTTCATCAAGGATACTGGCCTAAAGTTTTCTTTTTTTGTTGTGTCTCTGCCAGGTTTTGGTATCAGGATGATACTGGTCTCATAGAATGAGTTAGTGGGGAGTCTCCATTTTGATTTTTTTGGAATAGTTTCAGTAGGAACAGTACCATATCTTCTTTGTACATCTGGTAGAATTTAGCTGTGAATCTATCTGGTCCTGGGCTTTTTTTGGTTGATAGGCTATTTATTACTGCCTCAATTTCAGAACTTGTATTGATCTCTTCAGAGATTCAATTTCTTCCTTGTTCAGTCTTGGGAGGGTGCATGTGTCCAGGAATTTATCCATTTCTTCTAGATTTTCTAGCTTATGTGCATAGAGGTGTTCATCATATTCTCTGATAGTTGTCTATATTTCTGTGGAGTCAGTGGTGATATCCTCTTTATCATTTCTGATTGTGTTTATTTGAATCTTCTCCATTTTCTTCCTTATTAGTCTATCTAGCAGTTTATCTATTTTATTAATTTTTTCCAAAAGCCAGCTCCTGGGTTTGTTGATCTTTTGAATTTTTTTTTTTTATGTCTCTATCTGCTTCAGCTCAGCTCTGATTTTGGTTATTTCTTGTCTTCTGCTAGCTTTCAGATTTGTTTGCTCTTGGTTCTCTAACTCTTTTAATTGTGATGTTAGGTTATTAACTTGAGATCCTTCTAACTTTTTGATGAGGACACTTTTTCCTCTTAACAGCACTTTAGCTGTGTCCCAGAGATTCTGATATGTGTCTTTGTTTCAAAGAGCTTCTTGATTTCTGCCTTAATTTCATTACTTATCCAAAAGTCAGAGCAGGTTATTCAATTTCCATGTAATTGTATGGTTTTGAGTGAATTTCTTAGTCTTGGCTTCTAATTTGATCGTGCTGTGGTCTGAGAGTCTGTTTGTTATGATTTCAGTTCTTTTGCATTCGCTGAGGAGTGTTTTACTTCTGATTATGTTATTGATTTTAGAGTAAGTGCCATGTGATAATGAGAAGAATGCATGTTCTACTGTTTTGGGGTGGAAAGTTGTGTAGATATCTATGAGGTCCACTTGATTCAGTCCCAAGTTCAGGTCCTAAATATCATTGTTAATTTTCTGTCTTGGATGATCTGTCCAATATTGTCAGTGGGTGTTAAAAGTCTCCCACTATTATTATGTGGGAGTCTATATGTCTTTGAAGATCTCTAAGAACTTGCTTTATGAATCTGAGTGCTCTTGTATTGGGTGCATATATATTCTTAGGCTAGTTATATTTTCCTGTGGAATCAAACCCTTTACCATTATGTAATGCCTTTCTTTGTCCTCTTTGATCTTTGTCAGTTTAAAGTCTGTTTTGTCAGAAACCAGGATTGCAACCCCTGCTTTTTTCTGTTTTCCATTCGCTTGGTAGATTTTCCTCCATCCCTTCATTTTGAGCCTTTGTGTGTCACTGCATGTGAGATGGGTCTCTTGAAGACAGTATACCAATGAGTCTTGGTTCTTTATACAGCTTGCCACTCTGTGTCTTTTAATTGGGGAAATTAGCCCATTTACATTTAAGGTTGTATTAATATGTGTGGATTTGATCCTGTCATCATGATATTAGCTGGTTATTTTGCAGACTTGTTTATGTGGTTGCTTTATAGTGCCACTGATCTGTGTACTTCAGTGTGTTTTTGTAGTGCCTGGCAATGGTCTTTACCTTCTATATTTAGTGCTTCCTTTAGGAGCTCTTGTAAAGCAGGTCTGACAGTAATGACTTCCCTCGCTTGTCTGAAAAGGATCTTATTTCTCCTTCACTTATGAAGCTTAATTTAGCCGGATATGAAATTCTGGGTTGGAAATTCTTTTCATTAAGAATGTTGAATATTGCTCCCTAGTCTCTTCTGACTTGTAGGGTTTGTGCTGAGAGTTCTGCTATTAGTCTGATGGGCTTCCCTTTGTGGGTAACCTGGCCTTTCTCTCTAGCTGCCCTTAACATTTTTTCTTTCATTTCAATCTTGAAGAATCTGACGGTTACATGTCTGGGGGATGATCTTCTAGTGGAATATCTTATTGGGGTTCTTTGCATTTCCTGAATTTGATTGTTGGCCTGTCTAGCTATGCTGGGGAAGTTCTCATGGATGATATCCTGAAATATGTTTTGCAGATTGGTTCCAGTCTCCTTATCTCTTTCAGGTACACCAGTCAGTCATAGATTCAGTCTCTTTACATAATCCCATATTTCTCAAAGGTTGTGTTCATTCCTTTTCATTCTTCCTTCTCTATTCTTGTCTGCCTTATGTCAGAACAGAAGTCTTCAAGTTCTGAGATTCTTTCCTCTGCTTGGTCTACTCTGCTATAAACACTTCTGATTGCATTATGAAATTCTTGTTGTGTGTTTTTCAGCTCTATCAGATTAGTTACATTCTTCTCTATAGTGGTTACTTTGTCTGTCAGCTCCAGCAATGGTTTATCATGATTTTTAGCTTCCTTGCATGGGGTTACAACATACTCCTGTAACTTACTGTAGAGGACCACGTGCTCACAAATGAGATGTTCCTGATAGTTATGCTCTTGCAAACAAAGCATGACGTTTCTTCTCTGCAAACAGGAAGAACAAAGGAGTTGGCTGTAAACAGCAGACTCTGGGAACTGGTTAATGTTTAAGCATCTTAAGAAATTGGAAAGTTAGGGAAAGGTCAGAAAAATAACTCATGACATAAAAACAACTTGTGACATAAAAACAACTCATTTCTTGTGACGTGATAAAATTCCACAAGCATGTATAAAATAAAGCAGAGCGTGCTGCTCGAGGCGGCCGCCATGTTTGTCTTGTCTTGTGTTGTCTTGTGTGTTCATTCCTTTGTTTAGGAAACACACGGACCCCAACACTTACCGAAGTTCATTCCTATCCATATTCTGAATTCTACTCTGTCATTTCAGCCATCTCAGCTTCAGCCTGGTTCCAAACCCTCACTGAAGAGGTGATGCAGTCATTTGGAGGAAAGAGGGCACTCTGGCTTTTTGGGTTTTCAGTATTATTGTTCAGATTATTTGTCATCTTTGTGGGTTTATCTATCTTCAGTCTCTGAGACTGCTGACTTTTGGATTTTTTTTTAACAGACTGGCCACTTTGCTGCAGTTTGCTGGGAGTCCACTCCAGTCCCTAGTCACGTCAGATTTTCCAGTACCTGGAGGTATCACCAGTGAAGCCTGCAAAACAGTAAAGATGGCAGCCTGCCCCTTCCTCTGAGAGCTCCTCCTTGGGAGGTATGGACCTATTGCTGGCCCAAATGCATCTGTAGGAGGTGGCTGGAGACCCCAGTTGGGAGGTCTCACCCAGGAGGATCGGGATCGAAGATCCACTTAAAGAAGAATCTGGCCACGCTTTCATAGAGTAGGTGTGCTGTGTTGGGGTACCACTTCCACCCTCCATGGGCTTCAGCTCTCCAAAGCCTGGAAGCTGGAATGGCTAAGTCACCCAAACAGCAAAGATGGCAACCTGCCCTTCCCTCTGGGGGCTCTGTCCCAGGAAGTTTTCAAATCTCTGTTAGCCAGAGAACATTGGTGGTGGTGGCTGGAGGTCCTGGTTGGGAGGTCCCGCCCAGTGAGGAGGAATGGATTTGGGACCCGCTTAAAGAAGTCTGGCCACATTTTGGTACAGTAGCTGTGCTGTGCTGGGTTATCCTTTCTGCCCCCGGTCAGTTTGGACTCCCCAAAGTCTGCGGGCTAGAATGGCTAAATCACCCAAACAGGAAAGATGGCAGCCTGTCCCCCTAACTCTGTCCCAGGGAGAATTCAAATCTCTGTCAGTAGGAGAACATTGGTGGAGGTGGTTGCAGGCCCGGTTGGGAGGTTCTGTCCACTGAGGAGGAATGGGATTGGGACTTGCTTAGAAAAGCAGTCTGACCATGCTTTCATAGAGCAGCTGTGCTGTGCTGGGGTGCTACTCCTGCCCCGGTCAGTTTGGGCTCTCCAAAGCCTGAGTTGGAGGCTTTGTTGCCCTGAGTTGGGCTGAGTTGCCCAAATAGCAAAGATGGTGGCCTGCCCTTCCACTGGGGAACTTGCACCAGGGAGAATTCAAATCTCTGTTGACCAGAGAACACTAGTGGGGGTGGGCTGGAGGCCCCAGGTGGGAGGTTCTGCCCAGTGAGGAGGAATAGATCAGCGACCTGCTTAAAGAAGCAGCCTGGCCAAATTTTGGTAGAGCAATGACGCTGTGCTGGGGACTCCCTTCTGCCCCCAGTTGGTTTCAACTCCCCACAGCCCAAAGGCCGGAATGGTTGAGTCGCCCGAACAGTAAAGAGGGAAGCCCTCCCTTCCCCATAGGAACTCCATTCCAGGTAGGTGCAACACTGTTGCCAGTGGCTGGCTGAAATTCCAAGAGAGTGGGTCTTATCCTGTGAGGCACCCTAGAAGGGAGGTCTGCAGACTGTCACTTCTTGGCCCCCTGGATTCAACCTCCTTCCTACGGGTGTGTATGGGGGTCTAACCTCCCACTTTGCTGGAGTTGCAGTTACTTTTGCCAGGAAGCCTGGAGCCCAAGTATGTAAAGCTCCTGAGTCTCCACACATGCCTGAGTGGCTGCTCTGTGTGTCACACTGAAGGCCCTGGTGGAGTGGATTCACGAGGGGATCTCCTGACCCAAGGGTGGCAAAGATCCGTGGAAGAAGTGTGGTTTCCTGGGGTGGTACATTCACTCACCATTTCCTTGCCTAGAAGAGGTTCCCTTGGCTCCGTGTTGCTCCTGGGTGGGCTGTCATTTTGCCTTGCTTTTCTCCATCCTCTGTGTGTCAAGTTGTTTCCTTGATTACTCCCAATGAAAGTACCTGGATGTTTCTGTTGAAGGTGCTATATTTACCTGCCTCTTTCATTCCTCTCTGTGAGAGCCATGCACCCTAGCTGTTTCTAGTTGGCCATCTTGGCCACACTCCAGTTCCTATAATGAAAATATTTGACTACACTAAAATTTAGAACGTTTGGTTCCTCAAAAGATACCATGGAATGTAAAGATACAAAGCAGTGGGAGAAGATATTTGCAACATATATAATCCACAGAGCATTAGTATCCAGAATGTTAAAAAAAAAAATCTATAAATAAGAAAATTAGCCAGGACATGATGGTGCACACCTGTAGTCCCAGCTCTTTGGGAGGCCAAGGAGCAGGGATCACTTGAAGCTAGTAGTTTGAAGCTGTAGTGAGCTATGATCACACCAACTGCACTCTAGCCTGGGCGACAATAAGACCCTGTCTCTATAAAAAATATAATAATGCAAACAATCCCACAGAAAGCCAGACAAAGCTTGAACAGGCACTTTATAATAGAGGAAATCCAAATAATCAATAAAAGATTCTCAACCTCACTCATAATCAGGTCAAGGAAAATTTAAATCACAATAAGAGAAAGAATTCAAATTTCTGTTGGGAAAATCAAAGAGAGTTTGAAAAACTTTTAGAATGAAGAGAGGTTGGCAAGATGGCAAGAACCCTTGCTTTTTCTACTGGGCCTTTCTTCCTCCCACCCTGAGGGTGCTCCATGGAAAATGCAAATCTACTTCACCGACATTCCCAAATGTCAAATGTATAGAGTATGAATTTCAATGGGAGTCTGAGGCTGTGCCACATCCTGCTGTGAACTACAGTTTTCCAGCCTCTAGAGCCATCTTAACATGGTGACTGCCTAGTGTCTACTTTCCCAGGATGTGCTCCAATCCCTGCCCAGGCCTCCTAGTGCTAGAGAGGATATTGACATGGCCTCTCCGTGGAAACCTCCAGGGCTGCTATGCATACCTTTATAAACAAAAAGGGAGGATTGAAGGTCAGAGGGGACCCGCAGGAAGACAGGTGTTGCCTTCTGGGTAGTAGGGAGGCTGAGAGGGCCATCCAGAGTAGGGACCATGAACTGGAGTCTCAACATGAAGAGTCCTTCATCAGATCTCAAGGGGGCAAGGGCCCCCAGGCTAAAGGAGGACTAGAGGTCAGGGTGGGGAGGACGCTGGGATTGGCTGGGTGCTGTCTCTGTGCTGAGAGGTTTGGGTGGTGGGAAACCTTGGAAAGAGTCTCAGGGTCTATCGAGAAAACATCCAGACTAGACTTTTTCCATGTGATAAAATATACATAACATAACCATTTTTAAGTGTACAATTCAGTGGCATGAAGTACATTCACATTGTTGTACAACCATCACCACCATCCACCTCCAGAATGGTTTCATCTTCCCAGACTGAAACTCTGTACCCATTAAATATTAACTCTTGATAAAAAAATAAAAAATAAATAAATAAATAAATAAATAAGTAAATATTAACTCTTCATCCCCCAGCCCCCAGCCCCTGGTAACAACTACTCTACTTTCTAGTTCTGTGAATTTAAATACTTTAGGTATTTCATATAAGTGGAAGCAAGCTGAGCGTGGTGGCTCACACCTGTAATCCCAGCACTTTGGGAGGTGGAGGCAGGCAGATCACTTGAGGTCAAGAGTTCGAGACCAGCCTGGCCAACATGCTAAAACGCTGTCTCTACTAAAAATACAAAAATTAGCCAGGCATGGTGGCTCACACCTCTAGTCCCATCTACTCAGGAGGAGGCCGAGGCATGAGAATTGCTTGAACCTGAAAGGTGGAAGTTGCAGTGAGCCAAGATCGTGCCACAGCGCTCTAGCCTGGGCAACAGAGCGAGGACTCTTTCTCAAATAAATAAATAAATAGAAGCATATAATATTTGTCATTTTGTGTTGACTTATTTCATTTAGCACAATGTCTTCAAAGTTCATCCATACTGTCACATGTCAGAATTTCCTTTCGTTTTAAGGTTAATATTACACTTATATACACACCACATTTTGTTTATCCATTTATCTACTGATGGACATTTGGGTTGTTTCTACCTTTCAGCTATTGTGAATAACGCTGCAGCTACAGCCTGAATATTTGTGCCTCAATATTCTTATGATGAAACCTAAGCCCTAATGTGATGGTATTTGTAGGTGAGGCCTTTAGGAGATAATCAGGTCATGAGAGCAGAGCCCTCATGAATAACCCTAGGCCTTTATAACAGACACCTCCGAAAACTCCATTGCCCCTTCTTCAATGTGAGGTTATAGCAAGAAGATGGTTGTCTATGAACCAGAAAGTGGGCCCTCACCAGACACCAAATCTTCTGATTCCTTGATCTTGAAACTCCCAGCCTCCAGAACTATGAGAAATAAATTTCTGTTCTTGAATAGCCACTCAGTATGGTGTTTTATTATAGCTGTCCTAATGGGATAAGACAGCCACTATGAACATTGGTGTGTGAATACAGGCTAGATGTTTCAAAGTGAAAAACTAAGGCAATTGCAGTTAAGAAAACCACCATTGGAGAGGCCAGTACAGTTACAATTACCAAGACTAGAGAGAGATCCAGGAACTCCAAATCCATCTCTTACCTGCTGTCAGTGACCTCATGGCCCTGTTGGCACAGGCATCTCTGCAGAAATGAAGTGTGGTCATTCCAGGCCATGGGCTTTTCAACAGTAGCCAAAACCTCATCCCAGTCTCATGGAATACTGTATGTGTTCAGTGGAGTGACAAGAATGTGACTCAGTAGTTAAATCTGAAAGTTTTCAGAGATGAAAAAGTCCATCGCAAACCTGCGAGACCCAGTATGCAAGAAAATGTTTGGAAAACGTTAGTGCTCAATAGTAAAGCAAATGTTTCAAACTAAACTCCTGTAAATGAAGCCAAATGTCGGGTTCTATGTACAGACGGGAGACTCACCAATCAGGTACAGCATAGAGATCCTTACTACAGTGAGGTTTGCCTGGACCCATCCTGGTTTTTTAAAGCTAAAAGTCCTTTGTACTGGGAACCCCCTCAGGCCAGGGCAAATTGCTTGTGCTCTTGGTCTTCACAGGGCCTTCAACAAAGATGTCTCTGCCCTACTTGCCTCTGGGTGCCTGCTGGGGAAATATACAAAGTGAGCAGGGAGTTTGTAATCGCCATAATTATAGCCACGTGTAGGAAAATAGCCTGTTGCATGGCAAGAGTGACGCCATTTTGAAGCAAAAACCATCGTGACTGACATTTGACTCCTGCATACCAAGGTGTTCAGCAGCAAGGTCAAGAAATAATACACGTAGTGTAGATAAACCCTTGTAAAGATGCTTATCTAACTTCCCCAGAGGTTAGGAGTTTCGCAAGAGTGTCTAAGAGATGAACAGTTGCACATGCATTTGCCCTAAAACTTTGTCATATTAAGAGTAGTTTCTGGAGGACAAGTGTGGGGAATCCACCGTCTAGGTTGCCAGAGACATCACTTCCGTTTCTAAGTCCCTATTAAATGCTTCTTTCGGAGAAACTGGACTTGTCAGACTTTTACTTCAGCCTCTCATTACTTCAGCTTCTCAGCTCCCTCGGCCTTCGGGGGTGGGTGTGCGTTAGACCTGTTCACCGCAGAAGCTATGTAAATTAAAGGATGGCAGCAGCAACAAGCCAAGCAAAGCCGATCCCCGCTAGCATACATGAGGTGCCTTTGCACGGGTGAGAATTTGCCAAGTGTGCAAATTACAGAAAGTCACTTTTCCTCCTGGCTGATGCACTCTTGCGCTCAGCCCATGTTGAGGTCTGGCTTATGACCCTCTTACCGCTAAAGCTCAAAGCCCTTTTGGAAAACTCAGTGTGCATGAGTATCTGGGAAGAGCACTCCGGAGAGCTCTGAGTAAGGGGCAAGAGAGCTTGTCCTGGAGCTCATGTGAAACACAGAGCCCTGCAGCCCCCACTCCCTGCATCAGGAGTAGGGTTTATAAGGGCACCGAGGTATTCTCATGGGCCTGCTCCTTTATCCCGGAAGTGGACACCATCAGAAGGTGCAAAGTCTGTAGAATGCGGAGCTCACATGAAGAGGCGCAGTGAGACTCGTCCTCTGTGGTCCAGGCCTGCGTCATGGAACACTGTTCTCCAGACTTCTGGGTCACTCGCCCCTTAATGCCCAATTACATACAACACGAGCCCCAGCCTGCTGGGACCACACAGCACTCCCGTGATCTGGGGCCCTGTGGCTTCCTCTTTCTCTGACCACTACTCAGGGCTCTTGGCACTTATGCTCCGGCCTGCTTGTCACACTTCCCCTGCTGCTGGAACTCGGAGCTGCCCACTGTATGGACTGGAAACCAAGCAGTAAGGGGTGGACATCACCCCTGCACCCACAATGCCTGAGCCAGGTCTCCAGGCTGAGATAGGGGGCCCTACCTGGGGATTTGAGAAAGTGGATCTAGGCTCTGCAAAGGTGAAGACCTCTGGCATCTTCTGGAGCTGAGTCCTGATGAAAGAGCAGGGCTGGGAGGAGGGCTTTCTCTGGGAAAAGAGAGTGATGGTCCAGGGGCTGAAGGGTTTTAGCTCCCCAGAGAGGTGCCCTGGAGGAAGATGTATGTGAGTCCAAGTGGTGAATATTTGTCCAAACTCTCCTCTCAGCCTCAGGGGACTTCCACTTTAGCAGGAATGGAAGGTTATCCACACCTGACAGGTCTTCTTGGGGAAAGGTTAGTCAGGCATCCGAATGGGGAGGCAGGTGCATAGGAATATCTGGCTTTGAGTGAAGGGCATGGGGGAGCTGTGGCAGGGCCGTGGGCAGCTGGTTTAGGTGTTCTACACCTGCACGTGGCTGTGGCACGCCTGGAACCTGGGGGGCACACACAGAACACTTTGTTTTTTCCAATCACCGGCCACAACTGTGTCCCTTCCTGCCACTCACTCTTGACCCTGGTCAACTTCTAGGGCAGATTCCCAATTCTGGAGTCACTTGCAGCATTAAAAAAATAATAATAAAAAAAAAAAAAAAAAAAGAAAAAAAAGGTCCAGCACAGCTTAGAGCCTCAATCTTTTTTCCAATGTGATGCCTGTCTCTTCTGGCCAGCACTGGCCACAGAGAGCTGAAATGGGGGTGCGGGGGAGGGCATGGTCTGGCCTTTCTCTTCTCTCCTCCCTCTTCAGGACCTTTTCCTCCGTGGTGTACTGGGGCAGGGAAGAACAGGGTGGAAAGAGACCTGTCTCTTACATGACAGACACTATCATCATCCTCTGATCTGTTGCTGCTTTTCGGGCTGGCCGTGTCTGACTGTGAGGCTGTCTGGCAGGTGGGTCCCCATGGGGCATGTGTATGCATCCTACAGGATTTTCCATAAGAACAAGCAGAAACCTCCCTCCCTCACAGTTCCTCATCAAGGGAGAACTCGTGGTGTGGCCTCTTCTGAGCCCCCCTGCTCTGTTCCCTGTGGTTGTCCTGCAACCTCTGCCTGATGGGTCCCCTTGTCTGGAAGGCAACCCTCTTAATCAGAGGTTTAAGCCCTCTAACTTTTATGTGTCCACTTAGGTGATGGGAAACCCTATGTCCTTTCTCCTCCACATGGTGGGAGGGTAGAAAGCTCTAGGGTCCTCCGTCTGAACAGTTTCTTCCTGGCTCAGAGGCACATGGTTGGGTGCCGCTTGTCTTTTCCAGGGCAGTTGGTAAAATCTTACCTAGCATCCTGTTAAACTGTCACCCAGCACTGAGGGGGCAGTTTAGAACAGGCAGATGGCTCTAGTGGACAGTTAACTAGGAAGGAGGCAACACCACAGTTGCCTGGTGTCTGTCATTGGTGTGCTTTAGATGGAGACTGACAGGAGGGTTTTAGAGTATAGAAACTGGGACAGCGTGCAGTGGCTCATGCCTGTAATCCCAGCGCTTTGGGAGGTGGAGGCGGGTGGATCACTTGAGGTCAGGAGTTTGAGACCAGCCTGGCTAACATGGTGAAACCCCATCTGTACTAAAAATACAAAAATTAGCTGGGTGTGGTGTCATGCACCTGTAGTCCCAGCTACTCGGGAGGCTGAGGCACAAGAATCACTTGAACCCGGGAGGTGGAGGTTGCAGTGAGCCGAGATTGTGCAACTGGACTCCAGCCTGGGCAACAAGAGTGAGACTCCGTCTCACAAAAAAAGGCGACAGAGCGAGACTCTATCTCAAAAAAAGAAAAAAAAGAAAAGAAAAAAGAAAGCGAGGGCATGTGTCATCTCATGTGGTATGGGTCACATGTTTCTTATCCAGTAGACCCCCGGGGATAGTTCCCAGGAAGTGGAGGAAGGCAGGAGGGTAGAGAGAGAATCAAAGTCTTAAATAGAGGTGAGAGAGTTTGGGCAAGGCAGGGATCCCAAAATAAAAAAGACCCATTGTTCCCTGGACTAGAAGGAGCCCTAGGAATCCTCAGGGGGATTTCCACAGGAAGAAAACTTGCTTGTTCGTCTCCTGGGTCCTGGTCCCAGGGAACCAACCATAAATCAGTGAAAGGCCAACGGCAGAGGTGACATGAGCAGGGAGGTGTCCAGAAAGGCTGCTCTGACATCCTCGAGACATGCAGTGGCAGAACCTGGGCCCGAGAGCTGTGGTGAGAACAAAGGCGGCCAGGCCTGGACCAGAATAGAGGAGTCCATGGGAGCAATGAGAAGCAGATGGCACAGAGAGGCCTTCAGAGGCTCGTGTGGGCAGTGAGGAGGGGGCGAGTAGGTGGAGCGGGAGTGATGGGGGTGACTGAGCCAGGGAGAATGAACAGGGTCTGGGTGGGCCAGAGCTACTCAGGGCATAAGCTAGGGAAATACCAGGAAAACCCCCAAAGACAGAGTCCTGAGAGGAATCCAAGCTGTGGCATGAAAGAAATTAACTGTGGAGTGTGGAAATTGCAACCCAGAACCAAGTCAAATGGAGAAGCCTTCTAGAAATGCAGCACTGCTGATAAAGGGACTCTCTACAAAGTGCTCACTTTCCCAGAGGAGAAGGAACTTTCTGAAATCTAGAGAGAAACATAGATGCTCTTATACCCGCTCTGAGCTCTGCTCAGAGGCTCCTAAGAGAGCTCCCTTATTAAAATAAGATAATTTCACAACAAAGTGAGTAACAGTTAAGTAATCTGCAACATAAATACACATGATTGTCAGTACCCCTGAGAAGAAAACTGAGAGGCTCATTCCAGAGCTAAACTTTCAACCGCTGACGTCTGTGACAAGGAGTGGAGTATTCCTGGGATATCAAGAAGGAATATCGGTGACCCAGGACCTGAGCCCAGCTCTCAGGCCTGGGAGTTCAAGAGCCTGAACAAAGGCATGAGAGATTTGGTCGGTAGCAAGAGCCCAACATCACCCAGGGTTCTTGGGAAGCTATTCAACAAGTCATTAAAATCGCTTTCTTTGATGTGCAGCTGCTGTTTTTCCCTTGAAGAAACCAGAACATTGGGTCAGGTGTGGAGAAGGTGGAAGGGTCGTGGCAGGTACCTTGCTCAGCCTGGGGCAATGAGCACCCCAGCCCAGGTGGCAGCTTCCCTGGGGTGTGGGTGTGGAGATGGGCAAGGTTTGCAGGAATTCCTGTGGGTCAGAGACAAAAGAGGCCAGTCAGCCTCTGGAAGCCGCAAAGACCAGAAGGGCCCTTTGAGAAGACTGAGAAGGTCCTGGGCTGTGACTGTGGCCCAGCCCTGGAGGGGCTGCTGGCAGTGGAGAGGGTAAAAACCTGGGGGGTGGAGGTGGAGTGGAAATGCTGCCCCTATTTGGGAAAGGGCAGGACAAGGGCAGGCACTCTGACCCGGAACGGGTTCTGGGAACACAGAGACTCCAGAGACAGAGGGACGCTCCCCAGCCCCGCACACCTCAATCATCTTTGGATTGTTCCACATGGATAAAGGAGATGAGGTTTAAAGAGCTTTGAGGTGTTCAGTAAGGCAGCCAGGTTAGGCTTCAGAAAGGTGATGTTCTACAGGGGCCAAGTGTATGTGGTATGGCCAGGAAGGTTGTCCTCGAGGCCTTGTTTGCCATTCCCCTGCCTCCTTTCTGGGGTGGCCTTCACTAGTTACTCCATTGCCTCCCCCAGCTCTATCCTGTTCAGGCCCCAGAAGGAACCCAGCTGCTTTCAAGGCACAGCAGCCAAGGGGGTCACAGTACAGTCTGACACAGGCTGGCAGGGCAGGGACCATCACCCCTCCTGGCTCCAGGTGCACTGGGCAAGGGCCTGGGGTATTGGGGCACTTCCTGAACCAGCTTCCAGGACACAAAAAGGAAGCCAGCTGTGCCAATGTGAATATTACAACTCCCACGCTTGGTGAAGAACATCTACCACACACATCCTCCATGAGGCAAAGAATAGGCTGGTGGACGCATCTGCAGTGAAGATGCCAGATAAAGGTTGACTCAGGTGTGACCCTGCAGGTGCGCCTCACCCGAATGTGCCCAAGCCCAGAGCAGTGACCAGCAATACAACGGCAGTGATGACTGGTAGGGAGGGCAGTGGGACTTCGGGGCTGTGTGCTCACCTCAGGATCCATTGCTCCTGGATCTCACCTTTCTGCAGGGGAAGAGCAAGAACCCACGAGTGCTTGGTCTGGGGCTGAGCGGAGCTGTTCCTACCCTGAGCCCATCTGGCACCAGATACTCACAGAGGGTGTGCTCAGGTGCCACTAGATTTCAAGGATGATGTTCAAGAAGTTGTCTTTAGTCTGGATTCTACTGGCCATTGTGGGTAGGGGTTTTTGGAGGCTGGGGGGAAGGAGGATGAGGAAGAGGTGGAGGCAAAATGGTCTCCACATATCCGTGCTGCTCGGAGGTACCATGGTCCTCCCTAACCTGTGTGGATCTGAAGTGGCCTGGCCCACATCCTCTGTAAAGGCCCAGCACGGGGGAGGGGGGTGCAGGAGATTCAGGGGGTGTGGGGGTTGGGGGGATGGTAGGGCATGGGGAGAAGCCCCAGATGGATTGATACTCTTTTCTGATATGGAACCTCCACGACAAACACATCAACTTATTCATCATTTTCTGTAAAGAAAAGATCAGTAAAGCTGGAAAAAATGTTTGTAAAAGGTTTCTCCTCACCTCACCAAGGAAGATAAGACAGAGTGGGCATGGCTGAGAGGCAGCCTGGCTCTGAGCTCACCTTGGCCTGTCTGTGTCCCTGCCTAGCTAGCATCCGGTCCTGCCCTTCCCTGGACAGCTCTGACCTGCAGCTGACCACCCAGGCTGGCCCTTCCCCTCTCTCCCTGGGAGGCAGACAAGACTCCGCCTGGCAACATCATCCATACAACTAACACTCCATGTGAAGTCTCCCCTACTTAGGGGAGCATTTCCTGAGGGCCTGGACTGCCAGGTTCTTAGCATTTATGCCCCAACATTGTCACCCCACAGTTTGGGAGCAGCTTCTTTGAGAATGGGGGGCTCTTGGTTTTGTCTGCAATAGATATGATAAATGCAATAGGAATGCATGTTCCAAAGCTTTGTACTCCAGGTGGGTAACAAGAGAGTGACAGGCACTGAAAACCCATAACTTATTAATAACAATAGGAACGATATGGCCCCCCAGGTACCCAGATATTGGAGCCCTGGATTGAGGCCAACAGATGGAGCACCTGCAGCCCCAAACCCAGCGCTCTCTAGGGAGCACTTCTTCCATGGCATGACGGGCTCCAGATCATCCTTTAGGTCATAGCTGTCCTTTCCTCCTGTCTTCTCTGATAGTGCAGGCTGGGTGAGGCTGCCTCATTTCTGGGCTTCCACCTTCCACAGGCATATCATTCTAAATGGGGATTCTCCATCTTTCTTCTCTATTAGACTGGGCCTGGGATGGGGGGGTCTGCTCTGCACCAACTGGGCCCTAAGGAGGCCATGTCCCTGCAGCAGGGGATAGAAAGGCAAGGGTGCACAGGTAGAGGCTGTGTAGGTCTTGGGGACAGAGTGCATAGCCAAGGTTGGGACAGGAGTCCTGGGCTCTCCAGCTGGGCCCCCTCGGTGGCTTTTTCCTGAGCTCTCTGCTCAGGTAAGCAGGGGACATCTGATGGCACCGCTTGGGTGGCCAAGAACCATGAGCTGCCTTCTGTGGTGACAAAACCAGGCGATGTCATCAGGGCCACCAGCGGAAGCACAAGTGAGGTCATGGGCAGACTAAATCTGACACACGTGATGCCATGGAGAGGGCAGCCGAGGAGCTCGTCACAGTGACTGAGGTGTGGGTTCTTGCCTGTGGTGGGTACCCCAGAAAATTCCACTAGGCCTGTGGGGGTGAGTAATGGGAAGAAGGAGGCATGTACCTCTGATTGGACTGGACCCTGAGGGCCAGGACTTCCAACACTGTGGCCCACTCCGTAGGGATGGGGTCAGGCCCACAGAGATCCATTAGACAGGGGTCCAGAGACCCCTCCTGAAACCTCCAGGGCTTTAGCAGACCCCGGGCGGCAGTCTTGGGCTGGCTCTCCTGTCCGGGCCCTGGCACAGCCTCCCTCATACCTGCCCCAGGGGTGGACACGTGTGCTCATTTCCCTTCTTGATAGCAATCAGCCCAGCCCACAAAGGAGGGTTCCCCTAAGCTGGGCTGGGTTGACGCAAAGGCCTGGGATGGAATCACCATCTTACAGGGGCCGGGTCTCTCCCCAGGGGCTGGCAGGACTGTGGCCTCTGGAGGAGGGAGGTGGTGCCTATGATTTTGCATGAAGCTCCTACAGAGTCAAGGAAAACCTCGAAGGAGACCCCCAGGATGACTCAGGCTATGCCTTGGTCCACCAGGGGCTCACGGAAGCGCTGTGGTGGCCAGCTACCCAGATATCCTTGGCAGCCCCTTCTGAATGGGGAACTTCAGAACATGTTCTGAACATGTTCTGAATTTAGGAACATGTCCCTCCGTTCCTCCCTGGTTCATCGAACAGCAGCAGGTGTTGGGCTGCAGTCACTGGGCCTCTCTGGGGGGCACACCCTCCTGCCTCCTTTGCTTTGCCTGGCTGGCCTCCCTGCCCATCCCAGCCTCCTCCTATGACCCCACACCCTGCTTCTGGGGCCTTCCATTCCATATTCTTGCCTACCAAGGCCCTGGGTCCTCCCAACCTCTTCACCCTTTCACCCCAGCGTGCCAGCCCCTCAGGGTCACCTCCAGGTAGTCACAGCTCAAGCCACCAAACCTCACCACTCTCATTGCCTCTAGCTCCACCTCAGGGGCTGACTTTACCTCTATTTCACAGAGAACACAGAAGCCATTGTCCCCTCCCACCACAAACCTGTGGACCAACCTGACCCACCCCACTGCACCTTCCCCACCAGATAGGCTGGGCCACCCAGGCAGCCTTTCCCCGAGCTCTCTGCGAGGAGCCCGGGACAGCTGATGGTGGGGCACTGCCTGTGCTGGCTGGCCAGCCATCTCGCCCACTCCCGGCTCACCTCCATCAGAGAGGAAGGAGCTCAAACTTTCATGTGGAAGGTGCACTCTGACCGTGACTCCTCTGGCTGCCCCATCCCCCTCTTTCCTTCAGAATAAAACTTCAAAGAGTCTTCTACCCTCCGTCTCACCGTCACTCGCTCCTCAGCCCACTGCCAGCGGCTTTGGCCCACCACACACTGAAACCACTCCGCCAGAGGTCTCAGGGATCTCCCCGTCAGGAGTGGTTACACCTCATCCTCACCCTGCTGTCCCCTCCTGCCAGGCAGCATCACCCCTGAAGGCCGTCATGGTCCGATGCTGCCCAGGGGGTGTTCAGCCTCTGGGTTGGGACTGTTCTGCTTACCTCAGTCCCAGTGATGTCACTTCCTAGCTGCATCAGCTCAGCTTCTCTGAGACTCAGTTTCCTCTTCTAGAAAATGGGGCTAATAACAGTACCTGCCTCACAGTTCATCATGAGGAGTAAATGAGTTCAGCCACAAAAAGAACTTAGTTTCCCACACTTCACAAGTGCCACTCAATAGAAGTCAGCTGTGAGGGCGCTTCCTTTCACCCAGTCCCCTCCACCCTGTCAGAACCTACCTAGTCCAGCTTCCTAGCACCTCTCTTCCAGAGGACTCCAATATCCCCTCACTGGCCACCCTGCTGCCTTGACTCTTCTCATCCATGCCCCCACAGCAGGTGCACCTGAGCTTCACCACGCCTCCCCTGGTCGAAAACCCCGCAAGTCCTCCAATGCTCCTAGCAGGAAGCCTCAACCTCTTTTGCCTTTAATAAACTGTGTGGGTGTGTCTATATTATGTATATAAAAATATATATTAAAATATATAATTATATATACATAAAATATATATTAAAATATATAATTTAATATAAAAATATATATTAAAACATATATAATTATATACATTAAAATATATAATTATACATAATATACTATGTAGCCATAAAAAAGGAAGAGTTCATGTCCTTTGTAGGGACATGGATGCAGCTGGAAACCATCATTCTCAGCAAACGATCGCAAGAACAGAAAACCAAATACCACATGTTCTCACTCATAGGTGGGAACTGAAAAATGAGATCACTTGGACACAGGAAGGGCAACAACACACACTGGGTCCTATTGTGGGGAGGGGGTAGGGGGGAGGGATAGCATTAGGAGATATACCTAATGTAAATGACGAGTTAATGGGTGCAGCACACCAACATGGCACCTGTATACGTATATAACAAATCTGCACGTTGTGCACATGTACCCTAGAACTTAAAGTATAATAAAAAATAAATATATATATATTAAAATATATAATTATATACAAAATTATATACATTAAAATATATAATTATATATAATATATTAAAATACAATATATAATTATATATTTTATTATATAATATATAATAATAAATATATATTATATAATAATAAATATATTTTATATTATTATATTTAATATATATAATATATATTATATAATACATTATATATTAATATTAAATATATATTATATATAAATATATAATTATATATAATATTATATATAATATAAAATATATATAATTTTTTTGGAGAGATGGTCTCACTCCGACGCCCAGGCTGGAGTGCAGTGGCGCAATCACAGCTCACTGCAACCTCAACCTCCCAGGCTCAGGTAGTCCTCCCACATCAGCCTCCCAAGTAGCTGGGACCACAGGTGTGCACCACAACACCTGGCTAACTTTTTGTACTTTTTGTAGAGATGAGGTTTTGCCAAGTTGCTGAGGCTGGTATATAATCATTTTTAAAACAAGAGACAAACACTACAAATGATAAGATTTATAATACTACTACTCAGGATTTTGTGTGCATGTGTGGTTACAACACAAAGTCTTGCCTTTTAAAGAAACAAAAAAAATACAGGAATGTTTTGTCTCCACAGCTTTAAATTCATTAAGCTTTAAAATTCCCCAGAAAAGCCCACTTATATTAAAAAAAAAAACACAGCTTTTCTCTATAAGGAATCACATTATTTGTGCACAAGTCCCCAAAACGTTTATATGGTACCTTGGTGTTACTGAATACTTGAGTATGCAAGGAACAAACTCTGGGTCCCTGGCGCAATAGGGGACTCTACCGGAGCTAAGGTTGATGAGGTAGTTAGATCAGAGCCCCTCAAATGTCACTGAATCATCAAGGATCTTGTCAAAATGTAATTTTTGATTCAGAAAGTATGGGCTGGGGCCTGAGGGTTGGCACTGCTAACAAGCTCCCAGGCAGTGCTGACCTGCAGGTCTGGGACCACAGGAAGGGTATCAAGACTTGAAATCTGTCTCCCCACAAGACTGAGCTGCTGGTGGAGGTTACCATGTCTGTTTTATTCACAGTGCCGACACACAGCAAGTGCTTTGTAGACATCTGTTGAATGAATTGTGCCTAGCTGGTCCTAAGGCTCCTCTGTGTTGTGTTGAGTTGTGCCTGTGAGACTCCACTCTGGGTCCAGAACCTAGGGCTCCTCCTGGTCCACGGCCCAGCCTGGAGCTGAGCCAGGAGCACATATCAGCTACAGAAATTATCCTCACAGCATGGCCTTGAGTCACAGCCTCTTCACCTGCCTCCCCACAGCCACATCCTGGTTCTTGTCTTCACCTGATCTGCTTATGCTCAGAAGCCCAAAGCACCCAAGTTCCCCTGCCTCAGCATAACCTCCTATCCTCCATCTCCCCACACTGATCACATCACACCGCACCACGACCCAGACCCTGGCCTTTCCATCCTGCTCTCCTCTCCCTCCCACCTGGGGCCAATCATCTTGAAGAATTCTTCCACACGCCCCCATCACACTCATCCCTTTACCAAAAGTCCCTACCCCATGGGGTGAGTCAGGCAGGCCTCAACACAGGCCCGTATCAGGGGGACTCCTCTTCCCTCAGGGACTGCCCTCTGGGATCACCACCCCCGCCTTCCTTGGTTTCCTGCTTTCTATCTGGCTCCAGCTTTTCAGGCCCATTGTGGATTTCCCCATGGTCTGTGCCCACTCGCATCGCCTCTCTGCAAACCTTGCCTACTGGGCCTGCACCTGGCAAATCCATGCTCAGCACAGACAGGGATCAAGACCTCTCAATACAACTGTCTCCTGCCAATCGCTGCCCCAGCAGCCTGAGGCCCAGCCTGAAACCAGGGAGCTGCTCTCCTTTCTCCTCTCCTCCCTTGACCTCGCCCTTAGACCATGCCAATTCTACCTCCTAAACCTCCCAGGCCAGCTCCCAGTGACAGTGTCCTCAAGAGCTCCTGTCCTCAGTTACCTAAGCTCAGCTCTCGGTGATACCAGAGGTACTGCCAGGGGCTGCAGCCAGGCCTCCTGCAGGGCTGAGTCCCACAACGCAGGGAACAGCCATGCCACTGCTAGCAGACAAGTAAGAGAATGGCCACCTGGTGCCTGAGTGCCCTTGGTCACCCACCAGAAACAAAGTGTCAAGAAGAAGCTGCCCGAAGCCCATGGGACAAACCACTGGGGATTGGAACACCAGTAATTCCGCATTGGGAGGGGGCACCAAGAGATATGCTTCTCAGAGCCTGAGGCTGCACATGGATGTTGAGCAGTGTGACCGGCTACCAGACAAACTCATCTGTTCCAGTGGCCTCCTGGCCACCCACCAGGACCAAGCAGGCCGGGTAGCAGAGGGCCACCTAGAGGTGATGGCAGATGAGATCCCGCTGGGCAGAAGGCCTGAGTGAACTGAGTCAGGCTTCCCCTTCCTGCCACAGGGGTCCTCTCACCTGCTGCCATGCTTCCCATCTCTCATCCTCCTTGACAAGATGAGGGGATACCCTTTAAGTAATCTTTTTTCTTGTTTCACTGATCTTGAGTACTAGAAAGTCACGGATGAATAATTACGTCTGTGGTTTTCTATGGAGGTTCTATGTCAGATAAAGATCCTTCCGACGCCTGCACCACACCACCCGCCCCCCGCCTTGCCCGGGGTTGTGGGCACTGTGCTGCTGCACATATAAGGCGGGAGGCTGTTGCCGACTCTTCAGAGCCCCACGAAGGACCAGAACAAGACGGAGTGCCTGCCGCCGATCCAAACATGAGCCGCCTGCCCATCCTGCTCCTGCTCCATCTCCTGGTCAGCCCCGGACTCCAAGCTCCCATGACCCAGACAACGTCCTTGAAGACAAGCTGGGCTAACTGCTCTAACATGATCGATGAAATCATAACACACTTAAAACAGCCACCTTTGCCTTCGTCGGTGAGTAGCTGGGATAAGACTGGCCTGCAGCAGGGAGGGGTGGTGGCTGCCTCAGGCCAACAGGCCTAATGGGCCTCTCTCTCCCTTCACCCCACAGGACTTCAACAACCTCAGTGGGGAAGACCAAGCCATTCTGGTGGTAAGAGCTCAGCCCCTGGATCCCAATCCACTTCCTGCCTGGGTGACTTCAGCCATGTCATTCCATCTTACCTAGCCTTGCTTTCTTCATCTGTAAAATAGGGTTAATAGCGCCTGTCTCAGTGGGATTGTTATGAGAGTAACAAATCAAATGACACAATGTGCATAATGTTCTGGCCCCGCATCTGGCACTTAAGGGTTCAATACGTGGCCACAGCCATGGCTATAAGAATGAAAATGACTTTTAAATTAGAAAATGAAAAGGCAGTTCTAGGTGAGGAATACTAAGGGCCTTAAGGTCAGTTTTTGGTAGGACAGACTCTGGACTGACAGACGGAAATTTCCCCCACAGATGTGCCAGCTTCTTTTTCCCTTTAAAAATTGAGTTTGTGTTTTCCACCCTCATTGGTTGTGGCATTATCATTTACAGTTATTTTTCATGGTTCCAGTTGGTTGCAATGGTTCTGTCTCACATTTGCATGACATTTCTTGGGTCAAACAAGAAGTGGAAGCCTTTGCTGAGTTCCTGGGCCGTCTGTATTTGGGGCACTCACTGCTCACATGCTGCACCCACTTCCATGCTGGGGTCTCTGTGATTTTCTTCTTGATTTCTAGGAGACTTTAATTCAGTCAGGGCATGAACGCTATTATCAGCCTCTGAGCTATAAACACTTTCCTTGGAATACCCCCTGCCTTTTGTAGAGTTTCTTTTTGGAGATATTTTCTCCCCCAAGTGCAGAAAGATCCACCTAGGTCCCCCCTCCCCACCTTTTTTTTTTTTTTTTTTTTTTTTTTTTTTTTTTTTTTTTTGAGACAGAGTCTCACTCTGTTGCCCGGGCTGGAGTGCAGTGGCACGATCTCAGATCTCAGCTCACTGCTACCTCTGCCTCCCAAGTTCAAGCCATTCTCCTGCCTCAGCCTCCCGAGTAGCTGGGATAACAGGCATGCACCACCACTCCCATTTTTGTATTTTTAGTAGAGACAGGGTTTCACCATATTGGTCAGGCTGGTCTTGAACTCGACCTCAGGTTCTCTCTCTGCCTCAGCCTCCCAAAATGCTGGGATTACAGGCTTCAGTCACCGCACCCGGCCCACCTAGGCTCTTTAGGCAGCTCACATGGAGCCAGAGACTGGGGGCTTGAGGAAACCAGGTCCTGCCTGCCACTCACTTCTAGGCCTGTGCCCTTGGGCAGGGACCCACCTGAGGCAAGAATGGGACTAGGAGGGAACCCGAGAGTGGGCTTGGGAAACCGTGGGGGTGACTTCCAGCTGCTTGTGGGAGGGATACTCCGTAACCTTTCCCCCCGTAAGTGTATTCTCTGCCCCGTTAGGAAAAAAATCTTCGAAGGTCAAACCTGGAGGCATTCAGTAAGGCTGTCAAGAGTTTACAGAATGCATCAGCAATCGAGAGCATTCTTAAGGTATGTAAAGCTGTTGAGGGTTTGGGATCCCTGTGTTGGCCCTGCCCTGCCTCTGGGGAGGATGACAGCAGGGCCCACTCCCTTTCCAAGGGAATTTCTGACCATCTGCTTTGATCTCTTTCCACAGAATCTCCCGCCATGCCTGCCCATGGCCACGGCCGCACCCACGGTAAGCTGTCCCCCAAGATGCCCCTGTCATGGCTTGCTCCTCAGTTGGTCATCACCGTTATAGCCTGGACTCACCTAATGCCACCTTCTTGGTTTCTTTATAGCGACATCCAATCCGTATCACGAACGGTGACCGGAATGACTTCCGGAGGAAACTGAAGTTCTACCTGAAAACCCTTGAGAATGAGCAGGCTCAATAGACGACTCTGAGCCTCGAGATCTCTCGAGTCCAACGTCCAGCTCGTTCTCTGGGTCTTCTCACCACAGAGCTTTGGGACATTGAAAACAGCAGAACTTCTGAAACCTCTGGGTCATCTCTCACACAGTCCAGGACCAGAAGCGTTTCACCTTTTCCTGCGGCATCAGATGAATTGCTAATTATCTAATTTCTGAAACGTGCAGCTCCCATTTGGCCTTATGCGGTTGCGTTCTCATTGTTATCCCATTGAGACTATTTATTTACGTATTTATTTATTTATTTATTTATTGCTTTCTGGAGTGTGAAGTGTATTTATTTTAGCAGAGGAGCCATGTCCTGCTGCTTCTGCAAAAAACTCAGAGTAGGGTGGGAAGCATGTTCATTTGTACCTCAAGTTTTAAACTGGTTCCTAGGGACGTGTGAGAATAAATCAGACTCTGAACAACTGCTTTGTTACCAGTGTTTCAGTTTGATTCGGGACTTAGTGACCATTTTAGAGGAGACTGGTGTGCCACGAATCCTGGGTGGCTTGATCCTGCCACGTGGATGCTGTCTGTGTGAGCTTGTTCTCACACTGCCCTCCTGCAACCCCCATTTTCAGAAAGGTGATGATAACCCTAGCAATCTTGAATATCCACAGAACTGCTACCAGGTACCAGGAGCCATTCTCAGCACTTTACCTGTGCTACCTAACTTATTCCTCACACCAACCAAGAGTGTGTTTTCTCTGTTTCATGGGAAACTGAAGTTCAGCGAGGCTGAGCAACTGCCTAAGGTCACACAGCTGATAGTGGCCCAGCTGGGGCTTGAATTCAGGTCCCCGGGGCTCTGGAGCACACTAATCCTGTGGCAAGTCTCCCCCTAGTGGTCCTTCCAGAAACTGCAGCCGCCGCCCCTGCTCCTCCCAGGGCCAAGTTCAAGGATCAACATCCCCTGATCCCCACAATGCAGCAGGTTCTGCTGACACAGGCCACCCAACCCTTGATTCCACTCCTTTAAGACCCTCCAAGCCTGGAGTCCCCACCCCTGCCTAAGCTCCCAACCTCTCCTGCCTGATGATTTCGCAGCCCCCCTGCAGGCCTCCTGGCCAGCCCTGGAACCCACACGCTGAAAATCTGTGCCCTACTGGGGAGTCAGATGGAGTTTTAGAAAATGCAGATCTGACCATGTGGATCGATACTGAATCCCCCAGTCCTCGGGGTCTTCTGGACCTTGTCCATATCCTTAGGACAACACCAGTTGCTTTTGTTTCCCCCATGGCTACCACCCTCATCAATGCTCCAGCCAACAGGAGTGCTGGGACTTCCTACAGAGGATGCTGCTGCAGTTTCTGAATTGACCAGTAGGGGGAGGTGTGTGCCACTGGTCTCAGGGCACACCAGGGTCCTGGAGGAGCCAGGCCTTAGAGGGTACGGTGAGAGGCCTGACTCTGGACTGGGTTTGCCAAGTCTCCTGTACGCCAAGTCTCCTGTACACCCAGCTCCCCAGCCCTCACTTTCCCTCCCTCTCGCACGTGATAGCTGGTCCTGTTTTCATCCTGGGCTGAGGCAGCATTTGTGCCCCAGTCTCACGTTCCCAGATAAGTCGCTGCTTGTCACCTCCTCCTCACACCCTGGAGAGTGGGTCAGCAGCCATCTCCTCTGCTGGTCCTGTGTTAGTGACTGATGCAGGCAAGAGGCAGGGTTAGTGGTTGGACCAGACACGGACCTGGTGCAAGAGGCCAGTCGGCAGGACCTGTGGCTGGCCGGAGGGTGGCAGGTAGAAGTGACATGTTGGAGAGGGCAGCAGGCGGGCCTTTTCAAATGTACTGAGGGCTCCTCACTGCCCTTCTGGGATAGTATAGACTGCAGCTTAAAGCCAGATTGGGGCCAGAACCAAGTGGCAGTCAGTTCCTGGACAGGTTGGGGAAATTTCTACATGCTTTAGACAAAAGGTTTATGTTCCCTCCAAATTCATATGTTAAAATGGAATCCCCACTGTGATGGTATTAGGATGTGGGGCCTGTCCTTTGAGCCAGGTCTATGTGTCCAGATGGCACCAGGGGGCAGCATCATCCCATTATAAATCCCAGAACCGCCAGGGAAGCCCCAAGTTTCTGCCTTCCCACATCCCAGGTGTCTCCCCAGGGGGAAGGTGGATTACAGCTCTCAGCCAGGAATTTTATTTTTCACTGAAAAGTACTATTGTTGGAGCGAGACTCAGTCTCAAAAAAACCCACTATTGTTTTTCACTGGAGGGGAAGATGGGAAAGCATATATACTCTTTACTGAAAAACTTGGAAATGCAGAGAAATAGAACAAAGGGAAAACTGACAGAAAGGCAAGTGCCTAAGGAGGGCATAACTCAGAAGGCACAACCAGCCTCACCCCCTGACACGAATCCTCCCACTCCAGGAAGGGGCTCTGTTCCTTCTGCCCTGGCCTCAAGCCCTCATTTGAATCAGTGGAGCAATTGCTCTGAGGACCCTCCATAGATCCTCCAGGCTGGGGCGGGCATAGGTGAGGCACTGAGCCAGGCCTTTTGGGCCTCCCAGCCATGTGCAGCTGGCCCCGCACAGTGCGGTCGGGATCATTACAGACAGCACAGGACCGACGGACGGGCGTGGACCTCCTCGGAGGCACTGCCCACAGGTGACGCAGAAGGAGCCTGAGAAGTTCATCCAGCAGAGAAGGGTGGGAAAGGCACAGGGAGGGAAGGAGGCAGATGCCCTGGGGGAGCAGGGCATGGAGGTCAAGAAGACAAGGTAACTGGAGGCACAGGAGAGTCTAAGCAGTGGAGAGGCCAGAGTGTAGCTGGGTGCCAGGTGTCCAAGGTGAAGGCTGTGGCCTGGGTCACTGCTTTTGCCCCTGGAGCCCAGCCAGTCTGGGCCCCAGGCACCTCTGAGTCTTAGCTAGTCTCTTCTCCCCATTCCTCCCTCCCTGATCCCAGGCCAGCCCAGCCCAGCCCAGCCTGGCCACTGTGGAGACCGCAAGACTGGACGACCATGGCCTGAGGAGGGGTGGGTGGAGGGAGGCAGAAGGACAGGATGGAGTCATGACAGACACTGTGTGTTTAACACCAACAGGAAGGAGCCAGGGCAGAGGGAGAGTGGTGCTGGAGGAAACAGGAGCTAGCCCAGCAGAGGGGGATCACTGCGCCCAGGAAGATGTGGGACCCATGGTGGAAGAGAGAGAGAGGAGGCAGAGGTGGTGTGGATCAGGGGCGGGGGCTAGGGGCCCAACTGTCCCCCTTGGAAGCCTCAGGTCAGGCTCAATGAGGTGGATCAGCAAAGTTGCTGCTGCCCTCCTGGACTGAGAAGGGACTCGAAGAATCCTCACAATGACCCAGGCACTCAGGCTGTGATTAGCCCCATTACACAGACAGAGACTGAGGCAGAAAAATGAAGATTATTTGAATCCAAAGCCTCTGAATCCTTAAGCAATAGTGGTTCACCAGTGCCCACTGAGGCCCAGGAATTCTTTAAGTCTGACCCTGGTCGTGCCTGGGGTCTCCCCTTGACTGGATCCAAGCCTCCCATGGTAACTTCTGCCCTACAACCTCCTGGTTCCAGCCCCACAGTGAGCAGCGCAGCATCAGCGCCTCAGCTCCACACTTCTCACCTGACCACTCTCATGCTGCCCAGTAAATGCCTCTACACGCCCATCTGTCCTGTCTTCCTACCCGGCACCCCCTCCCCACAACCAACACACACACTGGGGGCTTAGATCCAGGGAGGTGGTCCTCTGTGCTCCTCTCTGTCTCTGTCCCCATGCCTTAAGGGACTTCTGAGAGAGACCCTGGCTCCCAGCTGTCCCCTGCCATGGCTGATTGTCAAGGCCTCTTCCAGCTCCCACTCAGGCCCCCCAAAGACCCCAAGCTTAACTGCCTCCAGCCATGGTTCATGATGTGACCCCTTCCCTTTCCCCTCCATGAGCCCTCCCTGTCCTGCGGGGTCCATGGAATCCTTCTGGTGTGAGGCCTCCTTGCCTCCTCCTCAGACTCATAAGCCCTTGACCCAGGCTGCTCCCGGGACCTGCTTCAGCAGAGACTTGCCTGGGGCCTGCACTTGGAGACTCAGCCCTTTCCTGGAGGGAAAGTGGACTGTGCTGGAGACCGGTAGGCAGCAAGGACAGCAGGCTGTGGGGGTGGTGTGTGTGCCCCAAGAGGGGCCAAGTCAGGGTGTCAGGGAGGGAGGACAGCTGCAGGGAGGCAACAGAGGGCAGCGGGCGCTGGAGCGAAGGCCGAGCAGCACAGCAGGGGTCTCCTTCCCTGCCTGCCTTCATGAGCACCGGCTGCGCATCTGCTCTGTGTCCTGATCCCGTGGGCCAGGCCAAGGCCCTCCTGAGCATGAGGAATAAAAACACTGGGCAGCCGCCGCTACCATTCAGAGAGCCTTGAATCAGGGAGGACTCCCCCACGCAGTGGGTCTCTGATCTACGTAGGCCCAGGTCCCATGAGGGAAGCCTAAATTTACACTCACCTCCAGGGCATGACAAGGCCGGGAGGCTGGTCCGGACCCTGGTAACCACTCCCCTCTCTTTGATGGACAGGGAGACTGAGGTTAGTCGGAGGCACCTAGCAAGCCAAAACAGAAAACCAAAACAGAAACACCTTCCCGTGCAGATATCCAGTGCATCTCCCAACAGCCTGCAAAAGTAGCGCTGCATGCCCTGTGGGGAGAGCCAGCTGGGGCTCAGAAGGGGCAGGCCACAGTCCAAGGTCATGCAGCGAGCTGTGCCCGTCCAAACAGGGCCTCAGGAAAAGTCTGAGGGACACGTGGGGGATCCAGAAAAGTCTCGGAGGAGGCTCATTCCAGAACCACTCGTCCTGCTGAGAGCAGAAATCCCATATCTGCCACCTCAGTTCTGAGCCATCAGTTCCAGGGGGATGCAGGTGCGCGAGCTGGGCAAGGGCCTGAGACTTCCACCCGGCATCTTGACCCAGACTGTCGATGCAGACACAGAGGGCAGGAACGGATGCCCGCAGGCACAGAGGGCAGGAACGGATGCCCGCAGGACTTCAGAAATTATAAAGGCTTCTGGTCTCATGATTTCTCCTACTTTTGATTTTTAATGCACCTCCCGATGGCTCTTCCCAAGAGGGCAGACACAGGCAGTGGCCCCTCTGGGTGCCTGATGACCCTCCCAGCTGGAGATGAGGCTCAGAGCAGACTCAGAGGCAGGGGATGCATTTCCGGCCCTAGAGGGAGTACACTGGGCAAGCAGTAGACAAGTCGGGGAGGGCGCTGTGGTGGGCAGGCCTGGCGCACCCACGGGGTGTTTTTGTCCACAAGGACTCCTCTGCCTGAGTGATGTGCATGGTGGAGTTGCCAGATCCTGAGGGAAAACGAGGAAGCCCCAAGAACAAAGAGGCAAACAAGGAGGTCTCATTGTCCTTGGCCATCCTTAAAAGTTGACATCCTGCCACTGCTTCCTGCCTGGCTCACTCTCAATGGCCCCTCTGGTGTCAGGAGCCTCCTCTTTACCAGTGACTTCCAAATACCCTGACTTCTGGACCCACATGGCCACAACTGACTGAGTCTTCCTGGAGGTCCCCTGGCCTCTCAAACTTGCCATTCCAGGGCAGCATGGGCTGACCTCTCAAACCTCTCTGTGGCCTTGTGTCTCTGCCATCACAGCAAATGGCCTCCACATCTCTGACTATGAGTGTGGACCCTGTGCTCCCTGTCCCCCACCCCATGGGACCACCAGAAGTGAGCTCTCTTAGAGTGCAAGGGGCCTGTGAGGTGCATACTCCACAGCAGACCCTCCTGGAAGCTTGGCTGAATAGATGCAGAGACCACACATGGTTGAGGGTTAACCACCTTCAGATCCTCCCAGGCCAGTCAAGACTTCCCAGTGCCAGGAACCTGGGAATACCGAGACCAAACTGGAACTGGAGCTTGGCCAGGGCAGCTTCCCTTTTTGAGGTGTACATTTGTGGACCGAGACAGAGGCGATGCAGGTGGGGACACACTGGGGCTGAAACCGCAGAAGCCAGAGATGTTGCTTCATGTGTCTGGTGTGGCCTGGAGTGACAAGGGAAGGGCAAACCACTCACGGTGCCATGCAGTACCAGGATCTCCTGTCGGTGATGCAGGAGCCGGGAGCCCTGACTCGGGTGGAGGCTGGACTCCCTACCTCACCGTGTGTGTCCAGAAAGGTGCCCTCTGGGGCTAGGGCTGGGCAAGGGGCAGCTGTCCCTAGAAACTCCAGCAAGCCTTGCTCCTCTGACCAGTTTGGGCTTCAGAAATCTCTCCTAGCACTGGGGAGAGGAAAAATTGAAGCACTGCCTCTTCCCTGGGAGGATCTCCCACAAAGTTTCCTGGGGCAGGCAACAGTTTCCTCTGTGAGGCAGTGGCCACTAACCCATTGTACAGATGCAGAGGTTGAGGCTCAGGGAGGAGGGACTTTCCTATGCTTCAGGTGTCGATGGTGGCTGGGTAAGGATAAGAGAGCAAGCCTAGGGCATAGAGATGCCTGGATGTCAGGATCTGCTGGGGAAACTCTGCCTTCAGCCCAGACTTCCCTGGGACAGTCACAGACCACTCCAGCCTACCTGCTCACACCTGGCAGGCATCTCTCTTTACAGCTGCCTTGAGGGGACAACCATGCTGGATCCACTCCCTGCTGGTCCAATCAGGTGACCAGCATTTCCCAGCTTCCTGACCCCAAGACAATGGAAAACGTTAGGATAGCAGGAATGGATACGGGTTCAAATTCTGACTCTGTGGTCACTGGTTGTGTGGACTGGGCCAACCACTGGTCTCCCAGATCTCAGGCCCCCAGAGATAATAAGGACCCTCACCAAGGGGTGGACAGGTCAAAGAAGGATCAGATCAGCCCTGAAGTCTGTGCGGGGGTGCCATGGGACCGAAGGGATTTTGAGGCCCACTTCCTTCCCCTTGTGATATCGTCTCTCATGATAAGGATCCTGGGGTGACTCAAGCCCCTGTTTCCTACAGAGCCTGTCGGGTGGACACGCACAGGAAACTCCTTCCAGAGGGTTTTCTCCTGTCCCTGTAGGAAGGGGGGCCCCAGAAGGGTCATACCACCCATCGTGGTCCCCGCCTCTGCCCTGCCACAGCCCCATCGGAGCCCCTGAGTCAGCATGGCTGGCTGGATGCTATCTATTCACACTGTTTAAAATACGGTGCAATCTAGGAATGCCTGCCTGTGTCATGGCCTCAGGCCTGATGTCATCTTTCCATGAGAAAGATGTGTGGCTGCCCACAAACCTCATCACCAAACCCATGGATTTCTGCCCTGTATGTGCTGACTTGGGCACCTGCAGGCCACCGCTGCCGAAATGGATTTCTCATTATGACTCTTGCTTTCCTCCTTTCCTTCCCTCCTAGGTCCTTGGCCACTGGCCTGTTACCTGCCCATCTGTTATGTCCTAGCCCTTAAACACAGCTTTGCTGGCCCTCAGCTCTTCTTCCTGAATAACTTCCGTGGCCTCAGCCACCACACGAACGTGTACCGCTGCCAGATCTGTCTCCTGTACATGCAGCCTCTGAAACTCCAAAACTTCCTGTGGGCCTCATACTCTGAAGACCTGTCTTTTGTCCTGGGTCCTTATCTTAGCCACGTGGACAGTGATTCTAACTCCTCTTACTCACATTCAAAGCACACTTTGGTGGGGAGGGGAAGAGTAGACTAATCTTGCTCCTCCATGGATGGGGTTAAAAAGTTATTGGAGGCAGGACCTTGACCTTTTGTCATCCTTATATCCCTTTTCCCTGCTGGGAACCTAGTAGGTGCTCAAAAAATAATGAATGACTGAGTGACTTCACTATAGCACCAAGTCCTTTTGAGATTCTACCTCCTCAATCTCTCTGGAGTCTGCCTCCTGTTCCTTATACCCATTCCTAAAACCCTAGGGCTCCCTGTGCCCAGAACATTCTCCCCTGTCCTCTCCTGCCCATCTCCTTCCAACCTGGGCTTGCAGGCAGGATCTCTGGGGAAGTTCTCTGGTCCCCTTGGATCCCCAGGCTAGAGAAGGTGGCTCTCTGCGATCCCTCAGCTCTGGACTTGCCCTGCCGAGTCAAGGTCACACCGTGGGAGGGTCCATTGCAGTCTGTTTCCTACCAGACCAAGAGCCTCAAAGGCCAAATGTGAGGGCCAGTGGGAGGGTCTCGTTCACCTTCTCCCCAGAACAGGGCCTGGTGTGGATTGGAAAGACTTGTTGACTGACTGTCTGAGCTATGACAACTCATTTCTAGGAGGACAGTGACCTTCTCTCCCAGATGGGTCATACAGGCTCTCTACCTCCCTGGCCATCAGCTGAACCACTGTCTATGGCTTCCTTCCCTGCCCTCCAGCCTCCAGGGTGCTATCCAACACATGTGATACCTACGTGTAGTATCCATGTCCTCATTTCCCTCCCGAGAGCTCCCTGGAAAGAGCTGAGTCAAGGTCTTGCAAAAAAGGTGGAGGAAGGGCCAGGGCCTGGACATTTCACGTTCCCAACCCAGCCTGGCCACCTAGGAGTGTTCCACGCAGGCTCAGATGGATGGACCTGGCCTCACAGTGACGTCTGGAGGACTAAGATTTGGCTTCTTTATGCAAGGTCAGAAAAACTCCCACGATACAGGGAAACTTGCCAGGGCTGCAGACTCAGACCACAGTGCTAAAGCTATGAATTCCACCTGCTCTCTGAAGGCTCGCCAACCTGAGTCCAGCAGAATGTTCTCGCTTGTGTCCAACCCCATTGGTTTAGGCTGAATCAGCCTCTAGGGCCCAGAGGCACTGTACCTGGGGTGGGGAGCTTCTCCAGTATCAGGGTCACTTTCAGAGGCCTGGAGCCTTTCATAAAGCAGGTAAGAGGACTCACATAGATGCACTTGCATGGAAAACATCCTCCCCTCCACCATGCACCTATATGTACAGATGCAACCAATCACAGCAGCACACATACACCTAGAAATGGGCACGTGTGGGCCCACACCCCTTTAGCTATGAAACCCAGCCATGGGGCGGCTTGAGCCAGATACCTTGTGCAAACACAAACTCGTGCTGTCTTCTCTGAACTCCATTGTGAAAATCAAACACTTGTCAGCCCCTCAAGAGCCTTTAGCTTTCCAGAAGCAGTTCCTACTTCCACAGAAAGGCCTCTGGAGTTGGGGGGTACTGGGGCTATGTAGGAAATTAAGCCTGGAGGGCCTTGCTGGGGAAGCCATTGTCCCTGTACCTGAGATGGGTGCAGCCACAGCCCTGAAGCCAGCCTGAAGCTCCTGGTGCCTCCTAGGGCTACATGTAGGAGTGTAGCACCCACTTCAGAGGGGCAAACCTGCTCTGCAGAGGGAGTCAAGGTTCACACAACCAGAGAGAGGAGTCACTCAGCAAGGTGGCTCCAAAGCCAAGGGTCAGACTCTGGGTCCTGACTTGGCCCAGCCCCACCCCCTCTGAAGCTTGCTGAGAGCAGCTGCAGTCTCGCTGCTGGATGTGCACATAGTGGTCATTCCATCTGCTCACAGGGGCAGGGGTCCCCCCTTACTGGACTGAGGTTGCCAGCTGCTCCAGGTCCTGGGTGGGAGCCCAGGTGAACCGTCAGTGGGGCAGGTCTGTGAGAGCTCCCCTCACACTCAAGTCTCTCACAGTGGCCAGAGAAGAGGAAGGCTGGAGTCAGAATGAGGCACCAGGGCAGGCATGGCCTGCCCAAAGGCCCCTGGGATTACAGACAGGATGGGGAGCCCTATCTAAGTGTCTCCCACGCCCCACCCCAGCCATTCCAGGCCAGGAAGTCCAAACTGTGCCCCTCAGAGGGAGGGGCAGCCTCAGGCCCATTCAGACTGCTGGAGAGGGAGGGCTGGAGAGCCCTCGGGGAGGCGGGCGGATGGGCTGTCGGTTCTTGGAAAGGTTCATGAATGAAAACCCCCGAGCCTGACCACCTAGGGAAAAGGCTCACCGTTCCCATGTGTGGCTGATAAGGGCCAGGAGATTCCACAGTTCAGGTAGTTCCCCCGCCTCCCTGGCGTTTTGTGGTCACCATTAATCATTTCCTCTGTGTATTTAAGAGCTCTTTTGCCAGTGAGCCCAGTACACAGAGAGAAAGGCTAAAGTTCTCTGGAGGATGTGGCTGCAGGGCCTACTGCTCTTGGGCACTGTGGCCTGCAGCATCTCTGCACCCGCCCGCTCGCCCAGCCCCGGCACGCAGCCCTGGGAGCGTGTGAATGCCATCCAGGAGGCCCGGCGTCTCCTGAACCTGAGTAGAGACACTGCTGCTGAGACGGTAAGTGAGAGAGAGAGTGTGGGCCCGTGCCTAGGCCACCCCGCTGGCCCCGGACTGGCTATGCCTGTCAGCTTGATAACATGACATTTTCCTTTTCTACAGAATAAAACCGTAGAAGTTGTCTCAGAAATGTTTGACCTCCAGGTAAGATGCTTCTCTCTGACATAGCTTTCCAGAAGCCCCTGCCCCGGGGTGGAGGTGGGGACTCCATTTTAGATGGCACCTCACAGGGTTGTCCACTTTCTCTCTAATCAGCTGGCTGCAGGGGGACGGGGCAGCAACTGGGTGCTCAAGAGGCTGCTGGCCGTGCCCCTGTGGCAGTCACATGAGCTTCTTTATCAGCTGAGTGGTCATGGGCAGACCTAGCATTCAAGGGCCAGGAGTCACCAGGGGACAAGTGGTAAAGCGGGGGTCACTTCATGAGACAGGAGCTACAGGTTTGGGGCGCTCACTGTGCCCTGAGACCAAGTCCTGTTGAGACAGTGCTGACTACAGAGGGACACAGAGGGGTTTCAGGGACAACCTTTGCCCACCCAGCAGGTCCAGGTGAGGCCCCGCCCCCCTCTCCCTGAATGATGGGGTGAGAATCACCTCCTTCCCTAAGGCTGGGATCCTCTCCAGGTGCCACTGAGGGTGGCCTGGGCTGGGCAGTAAGAAGGGCAGGCTCGTGCCTGCCATGGACAGAGCAGGGTGTATGACTGAACCCAGCCTGTGCCCCTCCCATGCCCTACTCCTGGGGGCTGGGGACAGCAGCAGAAAGGAGTGGTGGAGAGTTCCTGTACCACTGCAGGCACTTGGCCACTGCTCACCGAGGAACAACATTTTCCACAGGAGCCGAGCTGCCTACAGACCCGGCTGGAGCTGTACAAGCAGGGCCTGCGGGGCAGCCTCACCAAGCTCGAGGGCCCCTTGACCATGATGGCCAGCCACTACAAGCAGCACTGCCCTCCAACCCCGGTGAGTGCCTACGGCAGGGCCTCCAGCAGGAGTGTCTTAATCTAGGGGGTGGGGTCGACATGGGGAGAGATCTGTGGCTGTGGCTGTTCAGGACCCCAAGGGGTTTCTGTGCCAACAGTTATGTAATGATTAGCCCTCCAAAGAGGAGGCAGACAGCCCATTTCATCCCAAGGAGTCAGAGCCACGGAGCACTGAAGCCCACAGTGCTCCCAGCAGAAGCTGCTCCTGTCCTGGTCATTATTGTCACTATGGTTAATGAGGTCAGAGGTGAGGCAAACCCAAGGAAACTTGGGGCCTGCCCAAGGGCCAGAGGAAGTGCCCAGGCCCAAGTGCCACCTCCTGACAGGACTTTCCTCTGGCCCCAGATGGGGTGCCTGAATTGCAGAGGATCAAGGAAGGGAGGCTACTTGGAATGGACAAGGACCTCAGGCACTCCTTCCTGCGGGAAGGGAGCAAAGTCTGTGGCCTTGACTCCACTCCCTCTGGGTGCCCGGAGACGACCTCAGCCCAGCTGCCCTGCTCTGCCCTGGTCTGGGACCAAAAGAGGCAGGCGTTTGACTGCCCAGAAGGCCAACCTCAGGCTGGCACTTAAGTCAGACCCTTGGCTCTGGCTGTCACCGGCAGAGCTATGCACTCCTTGGGGAACACATGGGTGGCAGCAGTGTCACCTGATCCAGGTCAGTGGGTGGGTCCTGGAGTGGGCCTCCTGGTCTCTGAGTTCTAAGAGGCAGTACAGAAACACACTGGTGCTTCCCCCACATTACCCACTTGCCTGGACTCAAGTGTTTTTAATTTTTCTTTTTTTAAAGGAAACTTCCTGTGCAACCCAGATTATCACCTTCCAAAGTTTCAAAGAAAACCTGAAGGACTTTCTGCTTGTCATCCCCTTTGACTGCTGGGAGCCAGTCCAGGAGTAAGGTCGGCTGGATGAGGCTGGCCAAGCCGGGGAGCTGCTCTCTCAAGAAACAAGAGCTAGAAACTCAGGATGGTCATCTTGGAGGGACCAAGGGATGGGCACAGCCATGGTGGGAGTGGCCCAGACCTGCCCTGGGCCACACTGACCCTGATACAGGCATGGCAGAGGAATGGGAATATTTTATACTGACAGAAATCAGTAATATTTATATATTTATATTTTTAAAATATTTATTTATTTATTTATTTAAGTTCATACTCCATATTTATTCAAAATGTTTTACCATAACAATTATTAGTAAAAATCTGCTTCTATGTGTCCAGTGTTCTAGTTTGTTTTCAACCATGAGCAAATGCCGGTGGTGCCTGCCTTCCCGAGGCAGGGAAGGGAGGAAACAGCGGGGTGGGGAGGGGTTGGGGGCCTGCCAGGGGTTTGGCACTATCCAAGGGCCAACACTGTCAGAGCAGAGGGGAGGTGAGAGCTGGGCATAGGTGCGGAATTCTGCGCACCTGGACGGGCTTCCCTGGATGCTTCAGGGCTCCCACCCCAGAGAATGGCTCTCAAGTTCACCTAGAAGTCCCAGTCCAGGGAAATCTTGTCCAGAGAAGAGCATCACCCTTCCTGGGGAGGCCTGGGGGTTGGCTGGTCACTGGCTGAACAGGCCCACCCTGGGATCAGGTAAAATACCCGCCCTGTAGAGGCCTTGGCCCCTGTGCCCCACGCGCTGCCCCTCATACTCTGGGATTCAACCACTCCGAAAGTAAATAGCAAATAGACTAACTGTTCAGGGGAAAAGAAACCAAACCACAGGTGTCAGAATGCAACATATTTACCAAACTTGCCCCAAAATGGGTGATCTTAATCTCTGAGAGTCAGAATGTAAGGTCATAATTTGTTGGTATATGGCTGTAGTGCAGCATTTTTCTGAATTGGTTTTTATTATTATACGAAATTTTGAATCTAATCAGGCACTTTCCCCTAAAACTCATGGCCTTGCAGGCTAAAAACAAAGCAGGCCTCCTCCTTCTCCTTGCTTTGATAGCTGGGCTGAAGGCCTTGTTCCTGAACCTGTTCTCTCATCTCCCTCCAGGACTATGAGGAAGAGGATGTGCCCCGAGTATTAGGTGGGCAGCAGGGCCACCTTCTCCTTGACAGGTGGGCCTGGGGAAGCTGGCCTATGGCAGGTTTAGCCTCTGCCTGGCACTGTCCTCAGTCATGCGCCCACCAACCCACTTGCTCTCTCTGCTTCAGTCAGCACCTGCAGATGGTGCCAGGCCTGGCCAGAGACCCACTCCATGCTCATGCAGAAAGACTGTGACTTCAGGTGTGATTACAAATAAGAAGTCAGGGTGAACACTCAGGACGAAGCCTGAGTATCAGCACAGGCAAGAATGCATGAAGTGTGCTGTGGTTGTTGAAAATGCATGAAAATTACATCTTGCCCAGCAATAAGGTCCTCTCTGTTTTCCGCATAAGCCAATGACGACTGATAAGAGGTTTCACATTTCCTTAGACTCACATATATAGGTACCTCTCTCCACAGAAATGCTGCCAAGCTCAGGGCTCAGACCAGCTTGGAGTCACCTTCAAGTAATACCATGTACCTGTACGTGCTCCTGGCTCATGTGCTCTGGGAGTCAGAAAGCCATTCTTCCCCAGTGAAAGTAGCCACAATGTCTCCCCACAAAGATCACACAGTAATCTGTGCTGAGATTCAGAAAGAACTCTTGGCTGACAATAACACATACAAGGTAAGTCTGGGTCTCCATCCAATGTTATTTTGCTCTTAGTGGCCCTTTGTGCTCCTGACCAATTTATCTGGCTTCCAGGGTTCCTTCAATAGGCCCCAGAAAACCAGTGAGGTAAGAAACAGCTACCCCGCGACCTTTCACACCACATTTGAACAGGGAGAGAGAGATCCTAGCAGTCAGTGCCCAGGGAAGAGATAACAACGGTGGAGTGAGAAAGTTCAGAGTGTGGGGAGGGAACTTCCAGCTTAGCCAGCAGGCGAGCCTCCCAAACAAGTGCAGCCCTGAGCCCAGGGAGAGACCAGATGCCCATTGCCTCCACTGCTCAGCCTGCAAGGCCCACAGGTCTCCTTGTGGGAGAATCAGGGTAGGGCCTGAGCTTGGGTCCAGGGCTCCTTCCAGCCAGGTTAACCAGGGATGGATAAGGCTGGGTCAGCTGGTGCCCTGCTGTGCACCACCATCATCCCAGAGCACCAACCCTGTTTCAGGAGCTCTGCTATGGGGAGTTTACAAAGAACTTTACCTTCACCCTGAAGGAGCTCATTAACAAATATGACCGACAGGACCATCACATAATGAAGGTTTACATGGGCATGGAAGAACTCACCAAAATCTGTCCAAAGCTGAAAGTAAGTTGCCGTTTGCTCTTAGGGGAACCTGACACATCATTTCCCTGCACCAGAGGCCCAGTGAGGCGAAGGGTTTTTATACCCCCAGCCTGCACACGCAAGGTCTCTGGGGCTACTCTTAGGCCACAGGTGGCTCTTCTCTGGCATTGTCTCCAATCTAACAGAAGTCCACTCACTGACACAGGGTGGAGGCGGGGGAGTGGAGGGCTGGGTGTGAGGAAGTGGCGATTCAGAGATTCTCAAGGTTTCTGTCTGTGCTGTCTGCCAAGCCCCCATGCACAGGAATCAGCGTGGGACAGGTCTGAGACAGGTCAGAGCAGGGCCGGTCATGGACTCAGGATGAGGTCATGGACTTGAACTGAGAGCCAGTGCAAGCTTGCTCCAGTTTGCCCTGTCCCTAGGGCCTCTTTTGGATGATGAGCCCCACTGAGAACCCATGATGGGGGGATGAGCAGCAGTTTGCGGGGGCATGCCTGGAGAAGTGACTGAGCTGCCCCTCCCTCTTTTCCCACTGCTCGGACAGTCCGGGGTACTCCTCCCAGCCTGCTTGTCCTTATGTCCCTGTTCGGACAGCCATGGGACCTGCCTATCCTGCGGGCTCCCTCTCCAACGCTATGGATAGTCCTCAGACTGTGGGCCCTTCTATCACCACACAGCGCCTGTGCCCCCCCTCAAACAGTTGGGGAGGGCCTGCCAGAGTTACCTCCTAGAGGATGGCTGGAAGGACAAGAGTTTGCTTTTATTTATTCATTGTTTTTCCTACTAAGAAGATTACTTAAATGTGTATTTCTCATTTAGCCAAGAGACTCACCCAAGAATGGTACTATTGAGTAAAGTCATTTCTCCAAGTTTAAGGAAGCCTTAGAGAGTGTTCTCATATCCACAGAAGGATGGAAATTGTGTAAGAGGATCAAAGGCAGCCTCTGGGCTCCTGCCCTCTCCCGGGGTTAGCCCTGCAGGAAATTGATTGGAAAAGCATTAGGAACAACTTACTGCTGGCTTGGGGTGTGAGTTTGCTGGCCCTGGGCTGGCAGACAAGGATGTGGGTAGGTATTGGGGGTGGTGGTGCCTGGGGACACATTTCTGTAACTGACACCTGCTGCTTCATTAAAGCCCAGGGTGTGGAAATGCTGGTGAGTGACAGTCATGATGGAGTCCAGCCTCGCAGGGACAGAGTCCTGTTAGACTGCAAAGGGTGGGGGTGATGGCTCCATTTCTGGGCTCCGTACCTGGAGTTCCACGGGTCTCTCAGGAGAAGCATCTGGCCGTGGATGGGGCAAATGGGACCCCACCTCATCTGAACCCCCACTGCATCTCCAGTGCCAGTGGGCACACAGTGGGGGCTCTATCAGCTTGCTATGCCCCCCTTCTCCTTGTGTCCATCAGAATTCAAGATTTCAGGTCCTTTCCCAGGCCCGCCTCCCCAGCCTCAGTCAGCACATGCCCACTAGAGATCCAAGTGCCAGGACTTGAAGATCAAGGCCCTCCCTCCTCTGTTCTGTATCATAGCTCCTGGGGAGCTCGAAATCCAATCCAGCCCTGCCACCCTCTCAAGGCCCAGTGCGGTGCCACAGAAATGTCAGCCCTGGTAAATGGCTCAGGGGAACAGGGCCTTTCAGGCCCTGGGAGCCTCATAGAGCACTGGGCACAGTGTGGGACCTGCGGAGGAGGTGGCCCACAGAGGCCAGGGACATCTCCAAATCCCTGGCTTCCTCTGGACCAACACAGTCATCTGACCTCAAAGTAAAACCTCTTTCTTAGCCTGCAAAGCCCTGGCCAGCACTCTCCTGTGTCTCCATGGCATGACGGCCCCTCTCTGACTAGTACCACCTCACATCCACAGAGCACTGGGCCCTGCCTGGGGCGAAATGCCAGTTGCTTGAGTCCTAAAGTGCTGCCAGACTGGGTTACAAAGCTCTGACCCCCTACCCTTAGCTCTAACTTGAATTCTAATCATTTGAGGAATTTATTGGAGGCACCTGGGATTACTCCACAGTCCACATAGCTTCCTACGATCCAAAACTCTCAAACTGTGAGCTTCTGCACCCAACCAGGACCGATAAAGACCCATTTGTTATGGAACAGAATTGTTAAGTTGCAACCACAACTTAGCCCAGGCCAGACCTGCAGGGAGTCTGCCACATCTGCCCATTGACACACCTGCCCAGCTGTAAAGCTTCGGACAGCGCTTGCAGCCACGCAGGGCCGCCACATACCTGCCGCCCCATCCCTTGCCCTAGGATCCCGAGATCCCCGCTGCTCATCTCCACCTTGAGGGAACACATCAGTCTGGAGGGCAGCAACTATGCCTGAGCAAAGTTGCCAGATCGTCTAGAATATGGAGGGCAGCCCTGTGACTCAGGATCAGGTGTCAGGAGCTAGTGCAGGGCCAGGGGCCAAGGATGGTTTCAGTCCAGAGAAAGCCCATGATCCAGTCACCAGAGACTGTGAGCTCTTGTCCCTTGGGTGCACCACCTGGGTACTCAGGGGTCCCAAGGCTCTGGAGTGTGTGAGGTGCATAGCTGGATGGCGCTGCTGGGACACACTGGCGGGAGACCCCCCACTTCCCTGTCACAGACTCCTCTTAGACGGCATGAAGTCTTCTGACCTTGAGCTCCTGACAAAGCCTGAGGTACCTGACAGTGGGGGTGGGCAGTGTGGATGTATGTCCCTGTCACCTCAGTGCCATGTTCAGTACAGCATGGTACATGTGACACTAGCCTGCCACTAGCTTCTTGTGTGACCTGGGACAGGTACTTCAGTCTCTCAGCCACAGAGTCTGCAAAGGTGGGGTGAACTCCAGCCCCAGAGGCCAGATCAGAACTCAGGTCCACGGTTTTTATCCAGCGAAGGGACCTCAGGGCATCTGGCTCAACTCTGGGGAAACTGAGGTCAGAAGGATTGACAGGGAGCTTCTGGTACCTTTTCTGGTAAACAGGGAAGTTGGAGGGCGCACCAGTGGGAAGGTGGCTGTACTAAACCAAGTGACTGCCCTCATTCCCCTGACAGCCTTAACTCTTGATCAAAGTCACCAAAGAGCTACCCGTGAAGAGACTCTGCAGTGACGGCCACCTGGGTTTTCCATGTGCCCTTGTTCTACCGTCAGGTAGACTCATATCTGGACAGTGGGGCTGGGGAGCCTGCTGGGGGCTGGAACCAGGTGGGAGGGCCATGTGGGTACTACACCCGAGACCCAGGCAGGCCTGAACCCATGGCTCCCCAGAAGCCTGCTGGCATTGCTGCTTTAGGATCTCAAGATGCTGGCCCGCTGAATCCCTGGAGCCCTGTGCTAGATACTTGGGCCCAAGAAGCATGGTCTTGACTCCCAATTGGCTGGGACTGGCCCTGGGTACCCCCTTTCCCAAGGAGGCCAACAAATAGGTCCAAACGATATTCTTCCATAGGAGACAACTATAGCAGGCCGGGCCCTGAGGAAATGCTCTAGACTGGGAGGAAGAGCAGGGCTTGGTGGCCTGAGAAGATTCATTCACACATGGAGATCTCTCAAGACAATGGGATATCCCCTCTTTTCACAGGGGCCTCCCAAGGGACCACCTCCACTCTCTACCACCTTCCGGGTCCTGTGTACTCTCTCCCACTACAGAAACCAGTAGTATTGAGGTTGGAACCAGAAATCTAAGAAATACACTAAGGCAGCAGGACAGCCCTCTCTCATATGCTGGGCCTTAAGAACCGGCAGCCCCACAGCAGTCTCTGTCACAGTCATAGTATGGCCATACCCTTTGACTTGACATTCACACCCAGAGAGACCACACATAAGGAGGGAAGCTTCATCCACGGAAATGGCCAATCTGTCAGTTTGTGAGATGAACTGATGGGCATGAAACTAGCAGGGCAATGTGGAAAGGCATCACTGAAAGGTCCGGTATGGCACAGCTGCCAGGATAACCCCATGTGGGCTAAGGACTGGAAGGGAATTGGGATTATGACTTGGGAGATGGGATGGCAGATGAGATTTTCCCCATGGCTTGATCTGAAGAGAGGGGCTCAGTGCCCAGGTCAGTGGCCATCACGTGGTCCTCGTGCTTATAGAAAATTTCTATCCTCAGTGTCCCTGGCTAAATGAGATTCTCTGTGGTGTCCTGCATTACATCAACTGATTCCACAAGTTGGTTGTTCAGCCAAGATACTGACCATCTTGATTAGCTTACAATGAGGCAGCTTTCCTCAAAGGCCCAGAACATTCCTGCCCAGGCAAGAGTCAAGGTGCCTCTTTCAGCACGGACAGCAGAAGAGGCCTGTCTGCTCCTCCTGGACAGGCAGAACAGCTCACAGCATGGCCTGAGAGGGTGCAAGTGCTGTCCAGACATCCTCAGTTAACCTCACATGTTAATGCCCTGTGCATGGAGTCCCATACAGGGGGCTACCCATTTGGCCTGCACCACGTCAGCCCCAAATGGACAGAAAATGGACAGAACTGGCCCTGGTAATCAGATGCGCTATGTTCTGGAGCCTTTACTACTGGTTCCTGGCTGCCTGCATACGTATGTGTCTGGTAAGCCGGGTCTGCATGACTGAAGTGGAGGGCAGGGGCTGCAGGCACCACACTGTGCTGTCCCAGGCTTCTAAGCCAGCTGCTGGTTTGTGCTGAAGGTACATGGCTGGTGTCCCTGGACTCAGCGGCTCCTGCCGTGGATTCTCCCACTTTGTTACATGGGCTTCACAAGAAATGTGGTGCGTGGGTCCCTCTCTATCCTCAGTTTTCTTATCTGTGAAGTAGGGGTGAGGCAGAAATGGAAAGACCCCAGCCCAAGACCAGTTCGCCCTGACACCATTAAGCCCAGGCAGATGCAGAGCTGGGAAAACCTGTTACTGCTGAGAATACCCTGATGGGTGCCCTGTTCCTCAGAGGGGTGGGGAGGCCAGACACTCATGACATGCAGTCTGCAGAGCAAGTCAAAACAGGGGCAGCCCCCAAGATGGGAGCTGGGGGTGATGAGCAGCCATCTCACCTACTGTCTGTGCTGGAAGCTCCCCAGCCTCAAGGCCCAGAGAGGGCAAGGACTTCCTCAGGACCACACAGGAGGTGAGCTAGACAGAGTCGCTGAGGCTGGCCCCACAGAAATCCCCTCTCTGGGTCCTCTAAAGGGCTGCTGGACACAGGCCTCACTCTTGGAAACAGTTGACCAATTTCCCTTCTGTGAGGGGACCCTGCACCATGACTGCCAGGAAAAATGCAGCTTCAAAAGTTATTTTCACTGTGGTTTAAGAAAAGAGCAGTGAAACAGTTTCATGTTGGTGCTGCTGATGTTATCTCTGGCCCAGACCTGTTCTTTCAACCTGAGAGATGATTAATTAAAATCTTTCTCCCTTTTTTTTGGTCAACCTCAAGGGAAGATCAGCACAAACTTTCCAGGCCCTTCCCTTAACATATCATCTGGACACTCACCCAAGGTGAAGTTCAGCACTTCCTTCAAAAGCCTGCAGTTCTTGTGTAGGTGGAGAAAAACCTTTTAAAAAGTTATTTTCATTTTTATTGTATTACTGTATAAATTATTAAGTATATCATGCACAAATCTTAAGTATATCATCAGCAAGTTTTTATATTTATACCTATATAAATAACCAGCACCCAGGGAAACACATAGACCATTTTTCACCACCACCAAAGCCTTCCTTATGCTTCCCTGCTCCTAATCAGTATCCTCCCTCCAAGTATAGCCACTATTCCAACCTCTGCCACCATAAATTAGTTTTGCCCATTCTTGAACTTTATTTAAACAGAAGCATGTACTATATCCTTTTATGTTTGACTTCTTTCATTCAACACTGTGTCTGTGTAATTCTCTAGTTGTTGCTTTGTAATGTTACTTTTCATTATCATTGTAACGTTACTTTTCACTGCTGTATAATATTCCATTATAAAAATATCCTACAATTTATTTCCCTATTCTGGCCAGGTGCAGTGGCTCATGCCTGTAATCCCAGTACTTTGGGAGGCTGAGGCAGGAGGACTACCTGAGGCCAGGAGTTTGAGACCAGCTTGGTCAACACAGCAAGACCTCATCTCCACAAAATAAATAAAACAATTAACTGGGCATGGTGGCGCAGGCCTGTAGTCCTGGCTACTTGGAAGGCTGAGGCAGGAGGACAGCTTGAGCCCAGGAGTTCAAGGCTAAGGTGAGCTATGATTATGCACTCTAGCCTGAGCAAACAAGTGAGAACCTGTAGCTAAAAAAATTTTTTTTAATTAAAAAAAAAATTTCCTATTCTACTGCTGACAGACATTTGGGCTGTTTCCGCTTTGGGGCTAATATTAATAAAGCTTCACTGAATATTCCTGCACTCATGTTTTGGTAAGCATATGTCTACCTTTCTTCTGGAAATGCTGGGAATGACATGGAATTGCTAGGTCATAGGATATACGTATTTTAGCTTTAGTAGGTACTGCCAAATATTTAATGTTTTCCCAAGGAAAGTCTTTCATTGGTCAGGCCCGGTGGCTCACGCCAGTAATCCCAGCACTTTGGGAGGCAGAGGCAGGCGGATCACAAGGTCAGGAGATGGAGACCATCCTGGCTAACACAGTGAAACCCTGTCTCTACTAAAAATACAAAAAATTAGCTGGGCATGGTGGCACATGCTTGTAGTCCCCAGCTGCTTTAGAGGTTGAGGCAGGAGAATCGCTTGAACCCGGGAGGCGGAGCTTGCAGTGAGCCAAGAAAGCGCCACTGCGCTCCAGCCTTGGTGACAGAGTGAGACTCCATCTCAGAAAAAAAAAAAAAAAAAAAAAAAGTCTTTCGTAAACAACGTTGCTGTTGGTTTTCCTGCCTTTTGTAGACACTGCTTATCCACCAGACTCTGGAACTTTCCTCTTCTTTCACATGATCTGAGCCTGCTTCCCAAATGCTCTCAACATTACTGGAAATTCTTCTCTACGTTGTTTACTCCTGCATCTCCTTTTTGGGAGAGGTAGCTCACAAAGGGCCCAGTTTGACGTGGATGTGGATGGTGTCTTGCCAGCACACTGTGGAGTGCAGCCCTTATCTACAAGGTCTCAGAGCCTCTGGGAGGCTCCAAGGAAACTGTAATGTGCTGCTATCCTATGTGGAGAAACCAAGTGGAGACCTGGATACTGTCCTGGGTTCCTCTTGAGGTCTCGGTCCCTAAGTCAGTCCCCTGCCATGTCCTGGTGCATTCATCTTCCCAGCCCCTTTCCAACCACCCCACTTCTCTCTGTCTTTATGGCTTTGCCCTGACCCAGTCCACCTCACTAATGCAGACAATCACCCCAAATACCCACAGGCCTTGTCTCTAGACAGACCCTTCCTGCTTCTCTCCCCACACCAGCCACCCATTAATTCATTACATAAATATGTACTGAGCACCTACAAAGTATCAGGAACTGTGCCAGGCTCTGAAAGGAACCCAACCCTTGAGGAGCTTACACTCTAGGGGTTAGTCTGGTTGTGTGTCATAAGGGTTACCTGCCAGCTCAGCATGAACTCCAAGCCCTTTGGTCTGACCTAAGACCCTCCTTTACTGCCCTCGCCCCGTTAGCCCCTGCAGACACCTCCAGCCTCATTACTCACCATCCATCTCCTTCATATCAGCCCTGGACCCCAGTTACACGAAACAGCCACAGTACTGCCACTGTCATCTGCTACCCCTGCCTGGAATGCACCCCAGCCAAATGGTTGACATCTGTCCCCACAATGGGGTAAGACCAATGTCCAGTGGGAGGTGGAGAGGTCCTGCATTGGGGCCCCCTCTTCCTCAACACCTACCCTGAGGATTGCCTGCCCACCTCTTAGGCCACAGGGGTGGACTGTCATCTGTTCCTCAAGGGACTGTGAGGGTCTCTGCTCTGAACTACTGCTTTATCCCCCAGCTCTGAGGAGGGCCCCTCATGGCATCAAGTACCAGCAGTGACTATGCTCCAGAGTCTGATGGAAGTGAGCCTCTTTTCACCTTTGAATAAAAGAAATGCACACAGGTTCTACAGAAGTCTGGATGGAAAGGCAACATCCAGTTTTCCAAAGTTTAGAAAATGCTCTTGGGCCATGATCAGCCACAGGCTATAAGCAGGTACTCAGTACACAGCCAGGGCTATTGTCTGCATTATTCTTATCAAAAATAACATCTGTGAGGGAACCAACAAGAGGCCCTTGGGGCCATCCAGGAGCCAGGGGAACTGGGAGCCCAACACCGGCACAGCTGCCAGCTCTTTTTCCCACTTAACGGATTCGGGAACCATCTCAAAAGAAGCTGCAGGAGGGAGGGAAGCCCAGCTCTCTGGGAATGTGTCACACTTCCTCCAGCTAGGCCTGGGGCAGCCCCAAGCTCTCCTGGTGGAGGCCCTGGCTCCTACCCAGGCCTCTTCCTCCACCAGACTGGATAAGGGTGAGGTCATGTGCTGGGGAAGGGTGGGGAAGGGAGGCCAGGGAAGCAGCAACTGGGCTGGAGCCACAGTCAGAAACAACACAATAACAGGATAACTCATAGTCTCCCTTATCCCCTCACACTCCAGGAAGCTGTCCCTGAGTGAACTCTACAGCCCACAAGTCCCTTCTCCCACTGGGACCTCTCTGGGGCAGTTTCTGTGGGTGCCTCTCAGTCCTCAACTGAAATAGAAGCTCTCTCTCTTCTCAGGACTAGGGGCAGTGCTGTGAATCAGAGAGACCCTAATGCCTCCTCTCACCAATCCAGCCCTGGGCATGCGCAGCAACCAGTGTTGGAACCCAGGTGGAAATAAGAGGAAGCTGCCAGAGCCTTGAGCCATACCCTGGGCCAGGGTCACACCAAAGGTTCTTGTGCCTATGGGGCTGAGGGACAGAGATATGCAGCCTTGGGCTCTGAGACCAAACAAAAATGGTCATGGGCCTGGGTCCCAAGTTACGATGAACCCCCCTGTTAGGAAGAAGCATCTGACCTTAGACTCTGTCAGGCTGAAGGACAAGGTGTCACAAGCAGACAGATAGACAGACACAGCAGGACCATGACAGGGGCAGACAAACAGATAGGCACAGCTCAGGCTCCTGGCAGTGATGAGTAAACAGACAGACACTGACAGACAGCTAGACTCAGCGAGGGCCTAGAAAGGACAGATGGAGGGACAAGTGGGAATGCTGGCAGTGAAAGCCTGACGGACATAGATGAGATGGCGGACTTGGTAAAAGCCCCTGGCAGGGACAGACAGAGACACAGCTGCAAGCTATGGTCGGGTTAAAATGTGGCCGTTCTGTCTCTGAGCTCAGCCCCTGACTGTAGATCCCAATTCTCTTGGAGGTTCCTCCTCTTGGCACTGTGATCAGAGGCTCTGTGGGACTCTTGGGACCCACCTCTCCAGGACTACAATGCCCTCAACCCCACAAGGCCCAGGAAGGCAGCAGGCTGTGGCCCTCACTGCCCCTGGAGTCAGACTCAAGAATCAACCCATTCTCCTGTATTTTTCCTCCCCTTCCCGGCCCGTGGGGCAGAGATCTCTGTCCTGGGGCCACCTACTCATAGCATAGTGGCTGTGCTTGTCATGGAAAAGTTCTTTTTAGGAACCACTGTGAGTCCAGACTCTGTGGGCACAGGGGGCAGTGCCCAGCAGAGGCTACAGTCTGGCATTTCCATGACTATCAGAGGATGCTGAGCTCTACCTGGCCGCCTTCTTTTCTTACCACCCCTCATGATCTCCAGGCCCCAGAGGCCTGAGGGCCTAAAAGGTTTTGACCCAGGGGAGTGATTCCAGGCCGAGTGAGGATGGGGTAGTTAGTCCCCTTCACAGCTGCGGAGACTGAGGCTGACTTGAACACACTCTGCTCTGAGTCTGTAGGGTCCAAGAACTCCCCTGGGATGAGCTGAAGTTTTTCTACTTTCAGGGGACCTTTGTGCTGAAAGCATGACCAGTCTGCCTGCCTGAGGCTGGGTTGCCTGGGAAGCAGACTCTGAGACAGAAACTGGCTTGCAGGACTGCTCATGGAAGGGAAAGGAAGGAAGCAGGTATGAACAGAGGGAGAAATTGGACAAAATACAGTCACAACAAAAGTCTCAGCTGATCCTAAGGAGACTTCTAGAGCTGGGATGTCCCTTCAGACTCTTCCTATGTTGGGGCAAGGAGGTCAAGCCTTTATGCCTTCATTTTGATCAGTAATTGGATATAAGCTGCCCCTGGAAGGAAGCATGACCTTAGGCATGGAAATTTTCTTCAGCAGGAGAAATCAGACCTTGACTCCTGAAGGGTGTTCAGGGCAGCATATCACAGCGTCCACCGCAGTCCACCCTTTGAGCTTTTCGGATCCACTTCTTCATACAAACACTTCCCACTGGTTCTGGGAGCAGCTCCTCCAGGATTCTAGTGCTGTGCTATCAATAACTGGTTCTCAAAAAAAAAAAAAGAAAAGAAAAAAAAACCTGTCATGGTATAAATACTCCCACCATCATCAAGCTACCAACAGTTTAAAAACAGACTGGCAACAACTTTAGCAATCGGATCTCACGAGCAAGTAGCCAGCTCTAGCATACCAATGGTTCCAGTAGGCTTCTACTCCTGGGAGGAGACTTGGAAGAGGAAGGTTCACAATGAACTACAGTCCCTGCTGTTGCAGTTATCTCAGGGCCACAAATGACAATCATCATCTCCTCCTTTACTATCCACTCCAGATTCCCCCTCACCCTCAGTTAGCACATTTGCTCATCCTGGTGGCTTACCTGGTAGCATGAACCAATCCCTCATCTCTAAGGGATCTGATTCCATCTCAGGCTGGGATTGTTGCACTTCTCCATTTACTGTAAACATTGGGAAAGGGAGTAATAAAGAGGTATCCAACTGGATCACCGGGGTGCTACATGTATGCATCCCTGCTTCCACCGTGTAGTCTTAGCTCCTGATGATCAGGCTCAGGTACCCCTGCCAAGATGGCACCTCCTCTTTTTTCCTGCTTGTCCCTAGACACAAGAAGGCTGAAGTGCCCTGGCAGCATCCTTAGCTGATAGTCTAATGGGACTCTTGCTGGAAATGTGCCCTCCTGGAGAACCAAGATCTCCAAACTCACAGAGCCCAGATTTGCAGGGATGAGAGGCATATATTTTCCAACTGGGTCACTGGGAAGATTGTAAAGGGGACTACTCCTGCTTTTATCTCTTGGTTCTCAAACTCTTGTATTATACCTACTGGAACACAGCTCCATATAAAGTCTTTGATTTATAGTGAGAACTGCATCCTGAAGGACAGCTCACTATCCTGTAAAGTAGCACCTCCAAGCTGGTGCTTCAACTATGCCATCAACAGGCTGTTGCCCAACATTCTACCAAACTAACAAAACACCTGAGTGGTGCAATATGTGATATGACTAGCAGATCCTATGGTCATGGACCTGTGCTTCCACTTTCTTTGGCATAAAGTATATCCCTCAGCCTGATATGTTATGTGAGATCCCATACCAGGGAAATAAAAAACTCTGAAGGCCCGTGGATAGTGATGTTGGCTGTGGCCCTGCAGCCAGGAAAGGCAACCCCATACTTAAATTGTGCATTTTTTCTTGTCAAAATGAATCATTGGCCTTTCTAGGGTTTAAGAAGGCTAATGTAGTCAACTAGCAGTGGGGTGGCCTCTTGATCTCCTTGAGGCCAAGTATTATATCTGAACTTATTTGGGAATCAAGTTTGAGCTTTTACATCCTCCATCAGCTGGACACAAAGGATCACCCATGCAGCCATAGATGTGAGCTGGGGGAAGGTTTTGGGGTCCTGGAGTTGGACGGTACAGGGTTCTGGGTCAGTTGTACCTGCAGCTTACTTGTGTCTTCCAATCCTGCTCATTGGTTCCAGTTGTACCACTTCCATCTTACTATGGATTGCTGTTGAGCCCACTGACCTTATGACTTAGTAGGTCTCACAAAAACCAATTCATCATGGTGGTTCTTGCTGCATGGTCACTGAGTCAGGCCCTCCAGTCCCACCAAGGCTCAGAAACATGGCAGAGCTGTTTTTCAAAAGGTATGTAATTCTCCAGTGCAGATGGTATGGCCTTGTTCCAGAACCCTAGGGACAGTGTATTTTTCCAGTACAGATACCTTTAAAACCACAGTATCTGATGACTCATACGGCCCACATGGCAGGGCTACATGTACTATAGCCAAAGAGCCCTTTCCTGCCTGGGGCCTCACTCAAAGATGACAGGCTTTTGTGTCACTGCCAGATACATGGTTCAGAGTAATATTCCCAAGTGTGTAATAGGTTGCATCCATATAGGTTGCATCCATAACCCTAAGAGGCCTGCCAAACATTCTGCTTCCTTCTTTGTGGTGGGAAGTATAAGACATAGTGATTTGTCCTACATTTTGGTGGAAATTATCTGCATGCTCCAGACTACTGGATTCCTAAAAACTTTACTGATGTGGCAGGCTCTGAATATTCACAGGGTTTATCTTCTGGAGTGCATGTGTTTTGCCATGGCCACCAATCTTGTCTGATTGGCATATTATCAATAGAGTAGACCAGTGTGATGTTTTGCAGTATGCCTAGGTGGTTCAGATCTCTTGCAACTATGTTGTGACAGAGGGCAGGAGAGTTAACTTTGCCTTGGCAATTTGAACTGTTGTTTGTCCCAAGTGAATGCAAACAATTTCTAACAGGGGTGGAAAAGAATGGATTCACCAAATCAGCAACTACACACTGTGTGCCTGAGGCAACGTTAATCTGTTGTAGTGAAGACACATTTGGCAAGCACAGTGGCTGCAAATGGGGCTACTATTGAATTGGTAGTAGCCTGCTGTCATCTTTCAGGATTTAACTGGATTTTCCTGGTAAATTAAATGAAGATATGATGGACTCCTTTTTTGGTCTTTAACGGTGGCAATAATTTCTGCCATTAACCTGGAATGTGATATTGTTCTTGATTTACTATTTTGGCTGAAATGGGAAGGTTTTGAAGGCTTCCACTTGGCTTTCTTCACTATGATTACTCTTACCATGCAGGCCAAGGACCCAATGTAGGGGCTGTGCTAATTATCAAGTGTGTTGATCTGATCATATCACTGTGGGTCTGTGGACCCAGAGGGCCTGCTATTAGCAGAACTCGGGCCAGGAATCTCTCACCTGGCCCACATGTACCCCTCATTCTAACGAGAGGATTCTGATGCTATTTCAGATACCTAGGTAACAATGTCAATTCTAATCCCAGGTTCAATAGTCTTTCACATGTTTGGATATTCTCTTTCCTAGTATGTAGTTGTCCAAGTTAAGTGCCCACAGGTCTCCTTGGGAAAGGGCTGGGGAAATCGTTACCATGCACACTTGCTGTGGTGGTGTGGGACTCTTCCTTCTGGGAGATCTGGCTTCTTCTTCAATCAGTAGGTTCTAAGTCTGAAAACTGGTTCAGATCTGGAAACTCAGCAGGTGACTTTTTATTGGGGTGACTGGACTCATTATCCATGACTGATTTCTTTCTCTTGCACAGAATAACCCTCAGCATTGTTGGCTGGCCATCCATTGTGATCTTCCAGATGCTATGTTCTATTAACCATCTCCATAACTCCCAGGGAGTCAGGCCCTCTTAACCATCATTCTAATCTTGCCACTCAGACAACTGAGCCCATCAGACTTGTGAGGTTTAGGTGCTATGACTTGGCCTCTATTATTTCAGAGTCCTATCACCCCTACTGCTATCAGTGAGCCCAGTTCTGTGACATTTCCTGTCAGTGCTGGCCTATTTTAGCCACCATTTTAGTTCTTGGTGATACTGGTGCCCTTCTTTCCAACATATTCTTTGTTTGGTATCTTCTTGGCCCTCAGGCAAGTATTCTGAATTTGCTTAGTATATTTATTCCTGCATACCCACAACCTTCATAGTCTGCCACAGTCATTCTGGCTACCTTCAGTTAATATGGGCCATCCTCTTTCCACGCTTCTAGGAGCCATCCTAACGATGTATTTGCACCATCTCTTGGGGTCTTACCACAGTTTTAAATACTTTATCCTGGAAGAATGTTCCCATATCCATAAACTCTTTTGTTCAAATTTCTCTTCCACCCCCTTGGTCCAGAATCCAGTCCTGTGCATACTCTCCAAGCTCCCGCTAGTACTTTCTGGATAGGAACAGAATTTCCTTTGAGGTATAGTCCTTTTCTACACTATCAAGTTCAGCATGTCTGGCTAGGTTGGGTTTTGACTTAACCCTAGTTATTGGCCTAGCACAAAGAGGTAACATGAGAGCAAATCCCAGAGGAATGAGAGAACATGTCTTGTAGGACAGAAGTCTCTGCATTTTCTTTTTAAAGTAAGAAGCAAATTTTAGCTCTTAATAGAGATGAGTAGGTCACTTCTGCAGGTACAGAGTGTTTAGTGAAATCTGAGGATTCAAGATATTCAGGTGCAACAGAGGTCCTCCTCCCATGTGTCAGCATCTCATTCTTCCCCAACCAGGGCTCTGCCTTTGGCGTAGGAGACCTGCCTTGGTTGGGAATATAACCTTCTTTGAATTTTAACTACTTTGACAAAAGTATGGGTCTGATTCTCTGCTTTTTCTTCTTTTCTACAGATGCACCAAAGAGACCTATGGCTTTCACGCTTATGTTTTCATTGCTAATTAATCACTCTAAGCTCTTCATTATCTTTTACTGAAAGTTAGTCAACCTTAGCAATTCTATTGTCCTTGAAGTGGCTAATTCCCCCATATTTCTCAAACACCTGAGGCACTGCACCATCTAATGCATTCTCTTCCAACATGGGTAAAAGTTTTAACAATTGCACTATTACCACGGGCCAAAAGCCATCTGCTTCACCTGCCACCTGTGAAGGGAGTCCTCATTGGCAGCCAACAGTGGGTGATCCAGCTCCAAAATCACATCTTAGCATCTCATTTTTTTTCTATCACTCCTAAAGCCAGATGCCGTAGATTCGGTTCTATAGGAAACAGACTGAGTAGGTATGAGCATGCAGGACCTTTATTAGGAAAAGCTCTTGGGGTCAACATCAGTGAAAATGAGGACTGAAACAGGAATAGGCAAAAGGAGAAGTGGAGCTACCATGCAGTTCCAGTCGAGGTTCCAGCTGAGACCAGGAGAGCTCATCTGTGATGATCCTTCAGAGTTTTCCTAAGAAGGAGAGGGAGCCAAGCCTTTATACCTTCATATTTATCAGTTGGTAGATGTGGGCTCCCTGCAGAAGCAGGTGTGACCTTACACATGGCAATTATTTTTTAGCAGTAGGCCAAAATAGGGCTACAGCTGGGGCTGCCTTCTGGCAGCTCTCCCACCAGCTGGTGAAATAAATCTTTCATTCATAAAGTGGGGGGGGGGGGGGGGGGTGCGGCTGAACTGTGTATCACAGCATCCACAAGACCACCTTAAAAAGCCTGTACAAATCTTGTCCCTGGGCAGATGGGTCAGAGCCTGACATTCACAAACCACGCTCCCCCCGGCAACCCCAGCAACTGGGGTTCTGTTGCTTTCCTATTGCAACACATAAGCCCAAGGAAGAGCCTCATTCTGCCATTCTCAGGTACTCAGCTCCTCAGGAGAAATGGTTACAGGGTCCCTCTCCCCATCTAATAGTGAGTACTCACTGTTTCTCAGCCACCAGGTATCAGAGACACCTGTCAGGCAGCTTTTGTCCCTAGCAGTAGTGAGCAGACTCAGTACCATCTGGGTTGGGGCGGCTATAGCTTCTTCATCAGTCTATGAAAGGAGGCGGAGTCGTTTGCCAGGTGGCAAAGGGGCAGAGAAAAACATGCTTGTGATGGGATGCCTTAAAGAAAGCCCTTCAACCAAGCCAGGGGACCTGGTAAGAGGTGTGGCAGGGATAGGCTGAAGCTAGATCAAAGAATTCTGAACCTAGTAGCTTGCATTTAGGATGGCTCCATAATCGTGGAGTTTCTCCCCAAAGAGGGGCATGCAGAAACATGTCTGGGAACACCACTAGTCTGAGGTGTTGTTTGTAGGGTGGCAGGTTAAGAAAAGGTAGGGACCCTTGTTGGAGGGTGCAGACCTTGATTTGGCCTTTAGACCACAAGTTTGAGACCTGTAGGGTAGCCAAAGAGAGAAGGACCAAGCCCCAAGGAACTTGGAAACCTAGACGATGGGCAGAGGAGGAGACAGCTGTGTGAGAGGCTTGTAAGAACTGGTCACAGAGGAGAAAGAGAAACAGGAGCAGTGGCATCATAGAAGCCAGGAAAGACACAGAAGTCAGAAAATACCAATCCTGGAGGAAGCAGGTTGGTGCAGGGGTGAAGTGACATTTGTTGGCAGGGGCCTTGGGGCAGGCCTGCAGAGGATAGTGAAATGGAACAGTCCTGGCTGTTCAGGTGGCTAGGGGCTGGGACCTTTGGACAGGCTGTATATTAAGCAGGTTTCAGGGGAAGCCTCCCATTCTGAGTGTTCCCCATGGCCTTGCTAGTGCAGGATGGACAGGAACTGTACTCAGGTCCAGTGACAGCTCATGCCTGGATTTTCCTAAGGGGGCGGATCCAACCAGTCCATCAGTCCATTCTGGCAGCTTTAAGCTCCTCTCAGACAGGGTGACATCCAACTGTTTCAAGGGCTTTCCAGTGGGTTGCACTTATTCTGTCCCCCAGGATCTATAGGGAAACCCCAGCTCTGGGCAAACAGACCCCCACCCCCTGACTAAGGCCTCCAGAATCTGGGCCAGAGGCCAGGGTGGAGCAAGACACTGAGTCAGGACAGCGGTTTTCTGGCTTCCTTAGTTTGTGTCCACAGACACCCTCACTATCCTAGGAGATGACCCCAGCAGGAATGGGGAGCTAAAGCCTGAAGAGTCACTGAAATGACTTACATAATTTCCTTAATGCTCACCACGATCATGTGAGAGAGAGAACATGACCCCTTTCACAGACGCATCACTGAAGCTGTGAGCAGAGAAATGATGTGTGGCACTTCAGACAGTGGCAGAGACAACACATAAACCAAAGTCTCTGAGACTCCTCAGGTGCCCTTCCATCACTCTTCTTGCTACTTGGCATCAACCAGCTGGGATGAGACACTGAAAGGGATGCCAGGTCTTTGTTATGTTGCATCCGAATGCTAGCTAGCCCCTGCCAGCCCATCCATCACACCCGGGCTGCCTCTCGTATCTAGTATCTCAGCCCTCCAGACCCTCACTCCTCACTCCTCCTTGAGACTCTAGCCCTCAGTTCCTCCCAGAGTCTTCACAATCACCAGTGTGGAGGATCCCATTATACCAATGAAGAGTGTAAAACACAGAGGAGCACAGGGAGCCAGGGGCAGAGAGCACATGGATATGACACCTGCCCTATGGCAGCTGCCCTAGTGTCCATGAATGGCAGAGAAGAGGGACAGCAGCCCTGTGTCTCAACCACCACAGTGAGGACAAGGGTGAGGCTGCTGGGGCAGTCCCAGTTCCAGGGCCTTTGGAGGGGATCTCCTCTCCTTGCTCTCCACAGGAAGCATGTGGTGCTGGCCAGACAGCCACAGAGGTCTGGGCATCCCCAGGGAGCAGCACAAAGGTGCCCAGCAGCCCCCACCCTCCACCCTCCGGCTCTCTTCCCACCTCTATCACGCTGGCAGCCACACTTCTTATCTCCAGGACTTGGCTTCCTGCTGCTTTTAAAGAGACACGTGGCCTACTGGCTGGCATCCACTAGGCCAAGAGGCCTTGCCCCATAACTCCTGGGGTTATGGCAGGCTCATGCTTTGCTCACCGCAAGGAGAGGCTCTCCTTTCCATTCAGCACTCAAGTCGGCCTGAGGACTACTTGACAGCCCCGTGACTGGCAATGTGAGCTCTTCTTAAGAACGGATTCACTCATTCATTCAATAAATACTTTTGAGTACCAATTTACCACGTTCTCAGGCACTGTCCTGGGCATTAGGACCAAGCGAGACAAATTGTCTGCCCTCTTGATGCGTACAAGGTAGTAAAGAAGACAGTAAAGCAGTAAACAAAAGAGTGCTCAAGATAATGTCAGTGGAGATAATAAAATAAAATACAGAGTGGAATAACAGGCATTGGAGACTTCAAAAGGTGGGAGGGGGTGAGGGGTGAAAAATGACCTATTGGGTACGATGTTCACTATTCAGGTGATGGCTACACTGAAAGCTCAGACTTCACCACTACACAATATATCCATGTAACAAAACCGCACTTGTGCCCTTTAAACCTATTTTTAAAATAAAAATAAAATAAATAGAATATGTGATGATGGCATGGAAGATTTTAGATGGTCAATGGGAGCCTTTCTGAGAAGGCGACGTTTGGCTGAGACCTGACTGACAAGAAGAAGATGGATTTATGTTTTTAAAGGATTCCTTAGGCTACTGTGCTGGCCAAAAGTCAGTAAGGGGATCAGTGAGGTTTTTATATTTGCTTTGCCAGAGTTGATGGCCTGAACTGGAGAGGGAGGGTAAAAAGGAGGAGAAGTGGTCAAGGAACGGCTCACAAAGGAATAGAGAACAGAGGCTGGGGCACAGGAGGCTGGCTGGGTTCAGTGTTCAAGGTTTTGGCAGGTGGAGGCTTTTCAACACCTCTACACTCTGCTCCTCAGTTGGCCTACGTACTTGGCCTCTGTCAAATGCCCTGGGACGGGGCCAGAAGTATCCAGAAGGAAGTGGGAACAGACAGCAAGGGAGCCCTGGGGCCAGGTCTAGCTGGGTTCTGTCCTCACTTGCAGGGAACTCTGACTCGACCATAAAAAACACTGAACTTGACATGTAGCAAGTGCCCTTCCACCTGGTGCTCTTGTATCTTGAACCGACAGAACTTTGACAGGTGGATGCCATAGCAGCTGCTTGTTGACTGCCTGGCACTCAGCACCTTGACCTGATACCCAGATGATGCCCACTAAAGTTGTAGCCCATTGGTCATAATGTGCCCAAGCTAGAATCCTCCTGGTCTGCAGCATCTTTTGAGCTCCTGGCCATGGGGAGAGCAGAGAGCAGTGTTTGAACAGTGGTAGTGGTGCAGAGCCGAGGGAAGGCGGCTGCCAGGAGGAGAGATAGTCAGTTGTCATCAGAGGTCCACTATTCACCCCCTGCTCACCACCAAAGAGAGCTCTCCTCTCCACTCAGCATCCAAGACACAAAGATACCAAAGCAGAGGGCGAGGGATGCCAAGGTGAAGGGGGAAGAAATGGAAGCAAGGACAGCTGAAGCATAAATGGGAATATCAGGGAAGAGTCAAGGGCCTTGTGCGAGCATTCAGTGTTGGGGCAGAAATGGTCCATTAAAGTCACTCCAATCAGCAAATCTCAGTGGCGTGGGGCAGGGTGGATGTCTGTGGCACATCCAGCAATACCCCCCTCATGGTTTGGTACCCAGTAGTGGGACCCAATGGTCAGAGAGTATAAGAATTATGCCATTTTCAAACTGAGCTGCCCTGGACTCTAAGAATGAGTCCAGGAAAATGTTGTTGAATCCGAATGATACTAGGCTTCCAATATAGAAGACATCATGGCTAAAAGGCAGGTACTCAAATGTTTTGTTTCTGCACAATTTTATAGCTTTCTTGAGAGACCATTCGGGAAGCTGGTCTGTCTCCTGAACTGTTTTACAGGCTACTGAAGCCAGTGTATTTGAGATTCACATGCAAATGTCCACACTGGCAGGTGCCATGAATCAAATCTCTAGGATTTAAACAGAATAAAGATGAGATTCCTGTTCTCATATATGCCAGTTCTACAGGAGGCTGGCAAGTAGAACTTCTGTACCTAAAGATTTTGTTATCCTGAAGCTGTCAAAGATGTCTCATGTTTACCTGAGCCCTCACTCACCACCAACCAGTGTATAGAGCAGGGGTGTCCAATCTTTTGGCTTCCCCAGGCCACAATGGAAGAAGAATTGCCTTGGGCCACACATAAAATACACTAATGATAGCTGATGAGCTTCAAAGAAAAAAAAGTCTCATAATAGTTTTAAGAAAGTTTACGAATTTGTGCTGGGCCACATTCAAAGCTGTCCTGGGCCACATGTGGCCCACAGGCCATGGATTGGACAAGCTTGAGAGGGATACTACAAACCTCGAGTTGTTCTTAATTTCTACCTGGAGAGAAGGCTTTCTCAGACAGTGAGCAAATGACTAAGAGTGTGCATGGCTCTGGGTCTGAGCAGTCACCAACGTCAGCTGAAGAGGGAAGTTTGGGCACTTCTAAGGAATCTATTTTGCTAGGCTTCACTACCTTATGCACCCTTCCTTGGGCTGTCCATCATGGTGGCAGCACAGTCAGGTGGCCCCTCAGATGAAGCTATGTAACCACTGAAAACACACAAATCTTACTCGGACATTTCAGAGACATCTTTACAAACTAGCCTACTGTCCTAAGAATGATTTAAGTTTACTGTTAAAAATTCATACAAGTAAACAGCATCCCATATCCAAAGATAGCCCTTGGGTAGCATCCTTCCAGGTACCTCGATTTTCTCATTCGTAAAGGCAAGTATATCCAATTATTCCCTGTATGAAAATGCTTCTACTATACAGACTATAACCTTTTTTGCTTTGTTCATTTAAAAATTGTAATGTGCCACATGCCAACAATCTTATTCAGAATCAAATGATTCAAATAGCTAAGATAAAGTTGTGACCTAATGTTAAGTCAGCCTACTATCTTTTATAACAAAAGTGTAGTTTTGGAGAAACTCCTTCCTTTCTTGAACTACTGACAATGGTTAACATTTACTAACAATGGTTAACCATTCTCAAGCATTTACTAAGCATACTAAGTTCCAGGTGCAATGCTACTAAGCACTTTTGCATGTACTCACTCACTTAATTCATATAACAAGCCTCTCTGAACCTTTGTTCTTCATCTATAAAATGGGACTAACAGTACCTACCTCACAGGTAATTTTTCAACAGTACCATAACAATCTGGGGGTGGGGGCACAAGGAGTGATATGGATGTGGGTGTGTGTGTCTGCAGAACCAAACTGTTCTGCTGAAGAGATCATGCCTCTTGTTCATCTGACACCAGCAGGGTGACTGATATGGAAACAATGAGCACAGAGATGGAGGCTGTCTGGGCGCCACAGTGCCCCTGATGCAGAAACTCATCATCACACCAGGGTGTCAACATCACTGAGAAACCTTTGACAAATCTAAAGACCCTGTTAGCAACAGTGAAAGTGTCCTGAAGAGTGAGAAAACCACAGGGAGGAGGCTGTCTTGGCATCTGATTGGCACATTATTTCTACAGAAAGGCAATTAGTCAAATTGGTCTGGGGACCCCAACTGTTCATGCTTCACCACCTCTTTGAGAAAGAAAAAGGGAAAGTGACATTTACGAAGAGCTAGCTAGGTGCTAGTGCTAAGGCCTATCATATATTATCGTATTTAACCCTCACTACAGCCTGTGAAGTTTAATTATCCCATTTTATGTGCGCTAAAGTGAACTCCTAATCTTCCCCTTCATGCCTGCCCCACCTGTAGTCTTCTTGTCTCAGTTGATACCAAATTCTTCTTTCCAGCTGCTCAGAGAAAAACCCTTGGAGTCATCCTTGACTCTGACCTCTCTCTCATACTCAACATCTAATCCATCAACAAATGCTGATGATTCTTCTTCCAAAATAGGTCCAGAATCCAACATTTCTCATTTCTCCCCACTTCCACCAAATCCATGATGATTCCAGCCACTATTATCTTCTAGAATATACCTCAGTGGAAGCCTAGCTAATTTCTCTGCTTCTACCTGTTCCCTGCTCTATAATCTATTCTCAACTCAGCAGCCAGAGTGATCCTGTTACGCTCTAGTCAGATCACACCCCTCTGTTCAAAACCCTCTCGGAGTTCTGTGTTTTACCAGAGAAAAGTCATAGTTCCCACAGTGGCCTACAAGGTCCGCATCATCTTCCCCTTTATCTTTCCATCCCTCTCTTTTCCCCTGTGACCTTCCCCGCTCACTCATTCTGCTCCAGTCACACTTGCCTCCACGTTGCTCCTTGAACACACCAGCTCCAGAGCCTTTGCACTGGCTCTTCCCTGTGCCTAAAAGGGGCTAATGCCTTCAACACCTTCAAGTCTTTGCTCAGATGTTACTTTCTCAGAGATCTGCCATGCCCATACTGTTTAAGATTGCAGCCCCTTCTGCCACCACTCCAAGCACTGTGTATCTTGCTCTGTTTTTCCCCATAGCACTTACCACCTTCTAACCTGTTAACAGCTTTGTTGTTTATTTTGTACCTCCCATGCTGTGATACCCATTTCTGAAGGTGGAACACTTACCTATTTCCTCTACTGATCACTCCCAAGTACCTAAACTAGTACCCGGCACATGGAAGCTTCTCAGGAATTTATGTTGAGTGAATGAGTGAGTGAGTGCATGAATAAATGAATGAATCCGACAGGGGCAAATTCAAAGTTACCAAACTGTCCAAGGTCTGGCAACTAGCAGCAAGGAGGAAGCGGCAGGAACTGGAGACAGGTGTCTCCCACTCCAGAGGTCTGGCTATTTTCACCAAATACCTCTCAGGAAGAATGAGGCAGAGGATCCAAAAGCAATGTGATTGTGGAACCTTTGCCTGAGTGACAATCAGAGGACTCTTTTGGGGTTGGTGCCCATTCAGGGCTAGTCCTTCCTCCAGCTGCACCTGCATCTTCCGCTGGATTCAACGCACAGTGGCCAGCCTGAGCACTGGCCCTGAGTCACCCAGAAAGGTATCAGTTGTGGTCAGCACTGTTGATTAAGGTGGGTGGGGAAGTATGAGAAACCCCTGAAAAGGATGTCTAACAAAGAAGGTTTCACTAATGTCTGGAGTTTGCCCATCTGTGTTATTTAAGAGGCATTCCCCCATGAACTCAGACTTCCACTTTTCTGAGGGCAGAGTAGTCACCTCACCTATATACCCAGTTGTCCTCTCAATTTCTTGTCTGTGGTTTGTACACAAACCATCATTCACCTGCCAAACCTTCCTCTAAACCTGCCCTGAATGCAATGCCTGCTCATTTGCCACTCCCACTTCCTCATGTGTGGCAAGGCATCTTCTTCCTGAATTCTCTATACTGAGATGACGGTTATACCCTGAGAAGGCAGTTACACCCTGAGAAGACAGTATACCCTGAGAAGGTGGTCTAAGGCTTTGAGGCTGAGTTATTTCTCAACCCCCTCTGACCACATCAGCATCAGGTACCTGGGGAGGGTAGGTGGGTGATTACCTACTTCTGTGACTTCACAGGCATGAAAAGGGCCCTTAAAGACTTTCAAACACTTGGGTCATTGGGCCAATGCCTGGCTCCTCCAGAATCAAGGCAGCATGCAGGCCTTTGGAAAAAGAGGGATTACTTTCAAATAAACAAACCAACAAATAATTAGAAACAACAAACATTCCTAATGCCACCTAATTGCCACCAACTGGCAAGCAAAGCATAGACTGCCCCCAAGGCTTTGGTGGCAGGGCCCAGGGGCAGGCTCTCCTTGCTCCTCAGTCTGGCAGTGCTCTGCCAATTCCAACAGCCGGTAGGCTCCTCAGAGGCACCCTGTCGAGCCCAGGAGCTGGGGTGAGACACTCCAGGAGTTTGGGAGAAGGGGCCCACCAGGTGAGATTCCTACAGAGAGATGGGCTGCACCTAATTCTCCCTTCCTAAGGGAAGCCCACCCTGGGAATCCAGGTGTGAATGCCACACAGGATGACACAGCCCCATCTTTCTAATGGGCAAGGAGCTCTGAGTCTGTGTGGTTTCCTGAAAATGCTTCATGAACTACTTCCATTAATATATTCCTTCATCTTAAGATTTTTTAAATGAAATGAAACTGCCCTAGAAAGTTACAGACTGGGTCCCTCACCATTATTGATACCTTGGAGTATATGGGTCTTCCCTTGAGTAGATTTTCTGGGAGCTATTCTACCTTCGTCCCTTTGTTGAGATCTTATAGGATTTCTTGCCCCAGTTAAATCTCCTGGGGTGGCCAAAGTGCTCAAGAAGCTGGAATGGAGCTGTGGGGCTACACAAACAAGGCAGGCACCCAGAGGGCCCACCATCAGTACTCAGGGCCTCCCTGGCTTCTGACCTGCAGCTGGGGAGGCAGGGCTGCAGTGCTGGAGGGGTATCTCTGTCAGCCTCCTGCAGCACAGCGGCCAGGGACTGGGGCCAGCGATCACTTTGGTGACTAATAATCTAATCATGGAAAATTACAACTTCCTGAGCTAGGTATATCAGAGGTGGCCACAAAACTCTTTATGATGTGGCCCAAAATTCCTCCTACCACCACAGCCCTTGAAAATAGGTCAAAGACACCTTCTATGGAACTCTCAAAACAAGGCTTAGCTCACACCATCTACCTCTATGTCATTGTGCTGCAAACACTGGAGGTTTCATGAGAATGCTCTTCTCTTCTGTGGTCTGAGTTCAGTCTTGGCTCTGAGCTAGTCATCCATCCTGTCCTACTTGTCTTCCACAAGGGACTGACTGGTCATGAAGGCCATGAAGGTGTCTGCTGTGTGTCCCTGGAAATGTCTGTCGACAGCCTCTCCAGGCAGAAGTGTTTCTTCTTGTGTACCAACCAAGACCTATAGGCCTGGCTTCATCTCCCAAGCTATACCTCAACACAAAGCAGAGCAAGGGGTGGATTAAGAACTGGCAGAGACTTATACTTGGCTTTCCAGAGGTCCCAGTTTGTGGTAGGGGTTCATGAGGCTGGCTGCTTAGTCTAGATGAGACTCGCAGAGTGAGCTCTTCTCCCTGAATGCTGTGCATCCCGTCAGTACTACGGGGCAGGGTCAGCTCCTCGCCTGGCTGGCTCCAATGCTACCTGAGTGAAGCTATGTAACCCTGGGACATCTCTCTTAGCATGCTGAGATTTGGCTGCTTCTCTGATCATGGAAACAGCATTCTCTGGTATAGGGGGTGCTGTGGAAGCCCTAGGGAATGGGATAGCAGATTAAAATGGCCTTTGAAGACCCTTGCAGAGGTGACCAGTGAGGCCCAACCTTCTATTTCTTGTGCTCAGGCCTTGGCAGAGACAGAAACCACTAGGCTCCAAGGTCCCCAACCAGTGGGACCTCAACACCAGGAGGACAGAACTCTCAGACTTCTGTGCCTACTCCTCAGTTTCTTTTGTGTCTGCTGCTATCAGGAGTCCCAATCTACAGGGCTCAATCAGGATGGGATCCTTAGTGTGGCATCTGGGTCAGAAAGCTGCCCCTTCTAAGAGGCTCAGGACAGGGCTGACTGGGAGAAGAGGCCCCACCTAAGTGTCTGCCACCCAAGATTATACTTTTCTTGGCCCAGAAGCCTCATCTGACCTCTGGCCCAGGCCTCAGCCTGGGTAAGGGTGGACATCTGTGTCCTAACAAGATCCTTGGGAGCCTCGAGGCAGTCCTCTTCCAGGGATAAGAGGTCCTGTGTCTGCCTGGCCTAGAGTCAGGCCTGAGCTGAGTCACAGGACTCTGCCTGGTGTTCAAGGCCAAAAACAATGACTTACACATTCTGAAATCCAGGAAAAATCAGCACTGGCTTTCTACCCAAGAGCCCTGCCCAGCCAGGCATGAGCTCACCCAGCTAGACAGTGAAAAGGACAGTGGGAAACTGCCTATCCCCTGTAGGCAAGAGGAGCAGGGGGCTGAGCCTTGAGCCTGAAACCAACCCTGAAAGATTGTTTAAAAACCCCATATCAACTCATCTAAAATTAGCTTTCAGTATCTAAATCACTTCCTGTTACAGAAACCACAGGCCTGATGCTTCAGTCATCACCCTGCCTGCCTCTAGGGGTGGGGTAGGTGAGGTAGGAGTGCTGCACACAAAAAACAGTGACAATCCAAAAGTGACATAGCAGTCAGGAACCCCTTTTCTCCCTGCTGCAGAAAGGATGGCTAAGCAGGACCCTATAATGGTGTTGTTGTGGGGACCAGAGCCAACATGAACATGCATGTGCATACGTATGCAAATATGCACACATATGCACATTCCCCTGCACGCACACTGTACACACAGGCCAGAGATTTCTCCACTGCCACAGAGAGACTGCCACATGGAGAGCCCAAGCACGTTTCCATTGTGTCCCTTCTGAGCACAGGACTCACCAAGAGAGGACGGCAAGTGTCTGGCCTCCTTGGAGCATCTGCATCTGTTTCCACATCTCTTGCAGCCCTGGTTACTTTATGCCTAATTGGCTGTGAGTGAGGTTAGCCCAGCACTTGGCACTTGGCTCTCACTCATTGTTTCAGCCAACATTGCCAAGTGTTTCCTGTGTGCAGAAAACCAGGTGGTGGCCGGATTGAGGATGTGGAGTAAGTCAGAGGCCATCCCTGTACACCAACAACTGAAGTTGAAGGAACCATCTGAATCTCTAAACCAGACATGTCCAATCTTTTGGTTTCCCTGGGCCACACTGGAAGACTTGTCTTGGGCCACACATAAAATTCACTAACACTAACGATAGCTGATGAGCCAAAAAAAAAAAAAAAATCTCATAATATTTTAAGAAAGTTTACCAATTTATGTTGGGTCACATTCAAAGCCGTCCTGGGTAGTATCCAGCCTGTGAGTCATGGGTTGGACAAGCTTGCCTAAACCTTCCAGAGAGCTCTGTTCTTCCTACTGCCTCAAGCTAAGCCCTGACCCAAACCTGAGACCTGGATTGAAGGATGCCAGCATCTGTACACAGATAAACTGCAGCAGCAGAAGGAAGACACTGATCATTTGTCACAACTTGGCGAGTCATAAATAGTGCCACCTAAACCATGAGACAAACTGGGGGTGCACCTGGAAACCAGGTATCCCCCCTTAAGGGCATGGGCTTTCGTATTATAGGTCTGCTGCTATTCTCCCAGTACCCTCAACGGCACATGTCACATAGAAGAGTCTCAGTAAATACCTGGTGGGTGACAGAATGGAGGTGGGTGATTCTGTTGATGAGCAGGCTGGCACCGATGAGCATGGAGTATCTGCCAGGATGGTGCTATGTCTATGTCCATCCACTGTATGGTTACAAGACCTCAGGGTACCTGGGATCCCTCAGTCCTCACAGACCAGCTCCCAACCTGGGCACAAAAGACAATGTATGTTGAGTGTTGTTTCTGACATGAGACTACTGGGACAGTAGGTGCCTGCCTGCTCCAGTAGGAGGGATCCCACTACTCTGTCACTGGATGGCCTTGGTTGCAGTGGTTTCCTCACCAAAGCACAATGACCCTTCAGTGGCATCACCTTCAGCAAGTTAAAGGCCTGGCCTGAAATAGATGTCTTCTATAAGAAAGACAGAGTTGTGTCCATTATGCCTCTCTTGCTGCTTCCTGGTAAAGGGACCCAGGCATCTCTGGGTGACTGGAGTGTCTGGTGACCACTTCCATCCACCCCCATTAGCTGCTGCTAAGGTACACATGAAGTGTCTTAGGTTCCCAGAAAGAGAACCCCTGTTGAACAGTAACAAGCTCCAGCACGGGGTGCTAATGATTTATCTGCCTTCACATTTGAGTGTACTTTCTTGGAAGTGATGGAGAATCTTCAGCCTGAAGATGTGGAGGCGCATGGAGAGTCCTGAGCTCCCCACAGGCTGCTTAGGTATAACTAAGAAGGGAGCTGTGAGCATATCTGGCTGCCCAGCTCCCACAGCAAGCGGGGTCCACCAGTATTGACATGGCTCTTATCTGAGTGATAAGCTAGACCAACAAGGCCAGGACTCTGCCCACAAAGCTAAACTAGTATGGGGACTTGGCACTTGTCCCTGTCAGGTGAGTGGTAAGCACTTTCACACAGACTAGACATATTTTCCCAAGGCCTGCTTTAAGTCAGGCCTTATCTGGGCACTGAGGATACAATTAGAAAGAAGATAAAAGTCTGTCTCTCAACAATGGCATATTCCACTGAGGGAAACTGCTAACTATAATACCAGATTGCAAGCACAAAACTAGAGAGGTGTTAGAAAAAGACAGACATGGTGCTCTGGGTGCACAGAGAAGGAACGTGCCACCCAGCCTGGAGGCTAGGCACAGTTTTGGTGAAAATTTTTACTGAGGTAGAACTCAGTAGGACTAAGACACTACCAAATTGAATTAAAAGAATAACAGATCATGATCAGGCAGGGTTGTTCCCAGGAATGCAAATTTGATGATGGAAAATCTACCAATGTACTTCTCCACAATAATGGGTTAATCAAAATATGATCATCTCAACAGAAACATCCGTTTATGAGAAAAATTCTTTGTCTACTAGAACTACTGGGGAGCATCCTTAATAAGATCAAGAATTATACCAGAAACCGGCCGGGTGCAGTGGCTCATGCCTATAATCCCAGCACTTTGGGAGATGGGCAGATCACTTGAGGTCCGGAGTTCGAGACCAGCCTGGCCAACATGGTGAAATCCCATCTCTACTAAAAATACCAAAAAAAAAAAAAAAAAAAAAAAAAAAAAAAAATTAGCCAGGCATGGGAGTGTGTGCCTGTAATCTCAGCTACTCCAGAGGCTGAGGCACAAGAATTGTTTGAGCCTGGGAGGTGGAGGTTTCAATGAGCCAAGATTGCACCACTGCACTACGGCCTCGGCGACAGACTGAGACTCTGTCTCAAAAAAAAAAAAAAAAAAAACAAAAGCTGGGTGCAGTGGTTCTCACCTGTAATCCCTGAACTTTGGGAGGCCGAGGCGGGTGGATCACTTGAGGTCAGAAGTTCGAGACCAGCTTGGCCAACCCAGGGAAACCCCATCTGTACTAAAAATACAAAAATTAGCCAGGTATCATTGCAGGCGCCTATTATCCCAGCTACTCGGGAGGCTGAAGCAGGAGAATAGCTTGAACCCTGGAGGTGGAGGTTGCAGTGAGCCAAGATTGTGCCACTGCACTCCAGCCTGGGTGACAGAGTGAGACTCCAAATCAAAAAAAAAAAAAAAGAAAAGAAAAGAAAAGAATTATACCAGTAACCTATAGTAAATATATTTAATAGAGAAACAGAAGAAATTCCATTAAATCAAGAACAAGATGATATCTGTTATTCGTGCTAATAAAGTCTGACTATTGAAGTTTTAGCACATGCATCAATGTGAGAAAAATTGATGCAGGAATTGAAAAAACCTCAGATAAACTTATTTTGAAATAAATGATGTTGATTATCATTATTACTGTATACTTTATGTTCAATGCTTTACTTATCTTAAATCATTTAATCCTCACAACTGGCTTGTGAGGTAGATATTAGCATTAAACTCATTTTTACAGGGGAAGAAATTAAGTAATAGAGATGTTGAGGTGCTTGGTTATAAGTTACAGAGCCAGAATTTAAATCCAAGCGTATGACTTCAGAGTATATGCTCTTAAACGCTATCCTGATGATATGAGACTCTACACAGAAAATCCAAGAGTTAAGATGAACAAACAAAAATTCAGCAGCTTTCCCAAATATCACAAAATCAATTCTCCCCAATCAGCCTATAAATTATATCCTAATTCTATCAAAATCAAAATCCCTGTAGAACTTCTCATAAAGCCTGACAAATTGATTCTAAAATCCATATGGAAGAATATATCAGATCATTTTGAAGAAAAATGATGGTGGAAGATTTGCCCTATATTATACCAAAATATATTATACCAAAATATAAAGCAATAGGAATTAAAACAGAGTGGTGCTGGTATAGCGATAAATGAATAAATCAATAGGCCAGAATAAAGAGTCCGGAAACAGACTCACATATTTACGGGTTTATGGAGTGACACAAAGTCTAGGTTCAGGAATAGGTGAGAATGTTAACTTGGTTAGTAACAAGTAACAAGGATACTTTTACTTTGGCAGTTAACAATTAAAAGTACAAAGGATGTTCCTGAGATGAAGGTGCATGTGGGGGCTGCAGCTCCCCACTGCCTTTCTTGCTTTCTCACAAAGGCATCCCCCAAGTTCAATGGTCTTGGCAGCCTGCATAAAATGAGATGTCCATCATGTCAGAGGAGTCCAGATTTGAGCACTCACTGCCCTTTACAGCCCTTCCTGTGTGAGCACCAGAAACAGCTTACACTGTTTTACCAAAGAAAGCAAGAACTCTGCTTTTCAGTAAGCCACATCACATAGGTCTAATATGCAAATCCTAGGCCTTAAAAAGTCTTGTTGCTGGTATCTTGGGCAATCTTTCTTTAATTAGCTGTACAGTTTGGGAGTTTACAGTTCATGTTTACTCTGGGTCTTTGAGGAATTAGGCCTGGCCAGGGTCTAATACAACAGGCATTTCATGTCAGTATGAAACGAAGCACCTTTCAATAAACAGCACTGAGGCAACTGTTATTAAATTAGTTAGGAACACTTTCAGATTTAAGTAAAATAAAACACAACTCAAAATGGTTTAAACAATAAGGAAAGATAAAGGTATAGAAAGAGATCTGGAAGGATATACACCTAAGCTGAGAATTGTGGTTACTTGTAGAAGCTGGAGTAGGGGACGGGAATCATGGCAGCCAAAGGGCAGTCACTTTATTTAACTTTACAATTTTACAATCTTAAGACTAAATAACTTTTTTTTTTTTTTTTTTTTTTTTTTTGTATTTTTTAGTAGAGACGGGGTTTCACTGTGTTAGCCAGGATGGTCTCGATCTTCTGACCTTGTGGTCCGCCCGTCTCGGCCTCCCAAAGTGCTGGGACTACAGGCTTGAGCCACCGCGCCCAGCCAACTTTCTTTGTTATTAAAAAAAAAAAAAAAAGGATGTACTCTTCTTGTAAGATTTCACAAAACAGTGTATTCATGTATCATTGGGGTGCTTAAAAAACAAAACAAATTTTTACAGGATCATTAGAAGTCAGCCAAGCAAAGACCAAAGGAGGCTGCTCCCTCTGCAGGAGGCCCTGCTGACCATGGGTGACCTAGCTCCAGATGCCTCTGCTCTCCTGTATATCTCTGCCTAGGCCTCCCTGCCATACTGGTGGGCCTTCCTGGCTCCTCAGGGTGGGAGAATGGGTCTCTCACCTGCACCACAGCTAAAGGCCTACAATTATGGGACAGGAAGCAGGTACAAGGTAATAGCGAGCCACAGGGCTAGATGATAAGGGTTCCTCTGTTGAAATAAGTTCAAAGACAGAAAAGAAGGAAGGCCATGGAAGGTCAAGCATTCAGAGGTTTTATGCCTATCCCCCTGTACTCCCCTCTCCTCTCAGCCATACACCCACTTCCCGAGGCTGTTTGCCCAGACTTTGAGAGACTGTCCCTTAGCTCACCTTGGGTCTGGGGCACTGGCTAGAACAAGGGCAGGACTAGAGAAAGAAGAATGATCTGGGATAGTATCAGGGTCAGAAAAAGGGGTGTGCAGAAGTCAAAACAGAATAGGAGCTGGGAAAGGGCTAGGGGTCTGCATCAGGAGCCGAGGTTCTGTTCACATCCATAGGTAGTAGCGGCAGATGAAACCACTGCCTACCTCTTTCTCCAGTATAGAGCAAAATGTGTTTTACCCACAGGGAGAGCTACCTTAAATCCCATTTCATTTAGACAAGTCAGAGAGGAAAAAGCCTGCCCACCAGGCCAGGGCAAAGTAACTCACTCTTTCCACTGGAGAAGTTCCAATGGAACTCAAGGCACAGGGCAGAGCCCTCCCAAGGCATGGTCCAGAGGCCGGGCCAAGATGGCTAGGGGTGCTGCTGCTACATCTGCAGGAAATGGAATTCTGGGGGTGGTGTGGTTAAGAAAAAACCCTCTAGTTTTGATAGATCCACTTGTAAGTTTACCAAGAAAGTTCAGACCAAAGCATCACCCTCACCTTCCTCCACCCACTCTGCAATGACTTCAGAGAAGAGTTATGAGAACTAAAGTGCTCCATCCCAAGAAAAAGAAGGACTTCCTCTGAGGTTAAGGTGTAAAATAACAACTACTGCACCTAAGAAGGCCTTTCCAATGCGAGACTTCTCACTCCTACCTTTACAGACTCAGCAGGAACTGGGAAGAAGGTGAGAACATAATTAGGGTCTTAAAAGGAATAGATAAGAAAAGTTTTCTTTGCATCCTTTTATAGCTGAGTAACCTGTCATTAACTGAGATAGCTTCAGAAATGGGTTTGTTTTCTTATTTATGCCAGGCCCAAGGAGCACAATTTGAAAGGGAGGGACTTCTCTGCAAAATAATGTAAGGTACTCGCTTTATTATTGTGGGTAGATAACGGAGCAATTAGGAAAATGCTTTTCCTTCTCCTTGTAAATTTAGAATATCCAGTCTGTAAGAATTAATATGTGTGTGTGTGTGTGTGTGTGTGTGTGTGTGTGCATGTGCACGTACATGTGCACGTGTGCCTGATCTAACAGTTACCAGATGGCCAACTGGAATAATGAAGAAGTTATACTTTCTATAGTGGCAACAGGGAACGTGACAGGAACGTGCCTTGGAGTACCTACATCTACCTTGATAGTCCTGCTGGAATTTGGCAGTATTACTCTAGATTAGCATTATCCAATAGAACTTTCTGTGGTGATCAGAATGTTGTATATCCACACTGTCCAATATAGAAGCTACTAGCACATGTGGCTATTGAACACCTGAAATATGGTTATGGCAACTGAGAGTTTTAAATTTCTAATTTTAATTAATTGGCCACATTTAATTAAATAGCCACATATGGCTAATGGCTACTGTACTGAACAACACAGTTCTAGATTAATTGCTCTGTTTGGGGCAGGGTTTACTGAAGGGTAGGAGAGGTTGTGTAGTGGAATTTGGTAGGAGAAAACACTACTATGAGAAACAAAACCCTCATGACAGATGAAGCTAAGAGCAAGCACCATGGCAACATAAAACACATTTGGCACCTCAAGTCTTCTCAAGAATCTGCTCACACACGAAAATCTTGTACAAGTGATATTTTCAGAAAAGCCCAAGGAAAGGTGCTATATTAGTGAAACTGAGTTATATGAAACAAGTCTAGCAAACAAAATAACAGAACAGTGTGATCCAGCTGTTAGCTGGATAAAACCTTCATTTTTACTCCCATTACTGAGAAGCCCCACTTTGGCAAGTGGCCAAAGGAAACTACGGTTGGAACCATAGTGCATAGTTTTGAAATTTGACTTACCTGTTTTCCATAGACAGGGACCCAGGAAGAAAGAGTGATGAGCTGAAAGAGGCCTCAACTTTCTAACCATGCTGGAAAGTGCTCCCAAGAAGCAGAGAAAGTCATGACATTAAGAAAAACTGAATCCGGCCGGGCACGGTGGCTCAAGCCTGTAATCCCAGTACTTTGGGAGGCCGAGATGGGCAGATCACGAGGTCAGGAGATTGAGACCATCCTGGCAAACACGGTGAAACCCTGTCGCTACTAAAACAAAAAACAAAAAACAAAAAACTAGCCGGGCGAGGTGGCGGGCGCCTGTAGTCCCAGCTACTCGGGAGGCTGAGGCAGGAGAATGGTGTAAACCCGGGAGGCGGAGCCTGCAGTGAGCCTAGATCGCGCCATTGCACTCCAGCCTGGGTGACAGAGCAAGACTCCGTCTCAAAAAAAAAAAAAAAAAAGAAAAAAGAAAAACCGAACCCATTAATATGTACTATGCACTGAGGTCTGCAGCTGCAGTGTGTCCACCATTTTAAGATAAACGAATCTAGTGTAAGGACCATTGCTAAAAAACAAAATGAAATTAATGAAGCCATCTCTGCAGCTATATCACCAGGTGCAAAAACCTTGCATTTTTGTGTGTGTGAAATACCTTTTTATCTCATATTGAAATTGCAGCTTTATGTGGGTAGAGGATTGCTAAAAGAAAGGTATAACTGTAGACCCTACTGTGACTTGAGAAAAAGCAGTCATTGTATGACAACATAAACCAAAGGGAAGGTGAAGAGGCCAGGTGTACTGGCTCATGGCTGTAATCCCAACACTTTGGGAGGCTGAAGCGGGCTGATCACCTGAGGTCAGGAGGGAGTTTGAGACCTGCCTGACTAACATGGTGAAACCCCATCTCTACTAAAAATACAAAAATTAGCTTGGTGTGGTGGCACATGCCTGTAATCCCAGGTATTCAGGAGGCTGAGGCGCAAGAATCACTTGAACCCAGGAGGTGCAAGTTGCAGTGGGCCGAGATCACACCACTGTACTCCAGCCTGGGAGGCAGAGCAAGATTCTGTCTTAAATAAATAAATAGGAAGGTGAAGGATCTAAAGCTGAAAAATGTAATGCCAGCAAAGGATGGTTTGATAATTTTAGAAAGAGGTTTGGCCTTAAAAATATCAAGGTAATAGGAGAAGCAGTTTCTGCTGACCAAAAGCAGGAGATGGGTTCCCAGATATCATTAAGAAAATCATTAAGGAAAAAGGATACCTGCCTCAACAGGTTTTTAATACAGACAAAAATGCCCTATTCTGGAAAAAAAAAAAGTGTCACAAAGGATATTTATTAGTAAGGAACAGAAGCAAGCACTAGCATTGCCCTTATCTATAAAGCTGCTAACTCCCAGTCCTTGCAGGGAAAAGTTATATACCAACTGCCAGTCTCTCAGCTGTACAAGAAGGCCTGGATGATGAAAATCCTTTTTCTGTATTGGTTCCATCAGTGCTTTGTCCCTGAGATCAGGAAGTACCTTGTGAGTAAGGGAATGCCTTTAAAAGTTTTTTTGATGTTGGATAATGCCCCTGGCTACCCAGAACCCCACGAGTTCAACACTGAAAGCATCAAAGTAGTCTACTTAGCCCCAAACATAGTCTCTATTTCAGGCATCCAGGATGCAGAATTCCCCTTTGGAAAACTCTAATATATCTGCCATATCTGACATGCTAGCCAGGTTCAGACTGCAGTAGCCACTAGTAAGTAAACTGTCTGGTGCTGACCTTGTTACTGCTTTGGGGATGGTAGTAATCAGGAGGCTGATCCAGACTGGGGGAAGGGAAGAAATAGAGAAAAGGCAAGCTGGGAGCAGTGGCTCATGCATGTAACACCAGTGCTTTGGGAGGCTGAGGCAGGAGGATCACTTGAGGCCAGGAGTTTGAGACCAGGTTGGGTGACACAGCGAGACCTTGTCTCTACAAGAAAAAACTTTTAATTATTAGCCAGGCATGGTGATGTGAACCTGTAGTCCTAACTACTTGGGAGGCTGAGGAGGAAAGACTGCTTGAGCCCAGGAGTTTGAGGCCATAGTGAGCTGTGATCACACCACTGCACTCCAGCCTAGGTGAGAGTAAGACTACATTGACAGAGCGAGGGGGTGGGGGAAGGCAGATGGGGTGAAGGCAGAAAAAGACAAAAGGAGACATCTTGCATCAGTGGAGCTTTTTAAATAAATTTTTTAACAGCCCTTGTCCTAATACAGAATAGAACTTCTTGAAGCACTTCTAACTATAGTTCTTCCTGGCTCAAAGGCTTCCAATACCTTCCTGTAGCCACAACGTAAAGGCCCAAATCCCAAGCTTAGCAATCAAGATGAATGCTCACTGGGCTAGGACCTACGTACTCTATGCCCTGTATGCCTTTTCTACCTCAAATGAACCCTTTTGCTTCTCCCACACATGTCATGCTGATTAGGGCCTCTGCATCATCTTTATCAGTTACTCCCACTCTCTAGTCCACCCAAACCACATCCTTCCTTTTTCCAACCACTTCTTCAAGATGTAGCTAATATTGTCCCGTTTTGGACCAAGCCTTCCCCAACTATCCAATTTGGAGGAAGCCCTCCCTTCTTTCAGTACATCTAGATTTCTTCAGAAATCTTTGGTTATTATTTAACTCTTCAAATGGCTAATATCTCCTACTAGGTGAAGCCCCTTGTAGGAAGGGCTGTGCTTTTATTATCCCTGAATTTCCCATAGCACCTAGGACAGAGGCATACAGCAATCAGTCAGTATACTTTGATTCATTTCAAGAAATGCATTCTGAGTACCAACTCTGTATCAGAAACCATGCTAAGTGTTCCTGCCTGGGATCATACAGATAACTGAGAGGTGGCTCTGGTTTATAAATACATTCATTTCACCTTCAGACATAGCTAGGCCAGTCTCCATTTCCTCTGACTGTCCAAGGTTGGAGAACCTCCTTTTGATGACAGACAATTCTCTATATCAGGCCCGACTCCTGCCTTTATCACAACTCCCACTCCCACGCCACTTGCTTGAGATGTGCAGGGTCACAGATGTCAGCAATATTAACAGTCAACAACTCATACAAGGTAATCACCCTTACTGAGTAAAAGAACAAACAATCAAGAATATTTCAGATATTGATAAATGCTTTGAAGAAAAAATAAAATATAAGGATGACTTAGTGATGGAATGGCTACTTTAGGTGTCAGGGAAGGATTCTCTGAAGAGGTGACAAGTGTACTTAGTCTTCAATGAAATAAAAGCATTCATCATGAAAAAGAGCCTTCTAGGTACAGGAACTAGCTACCGCAAAGGCCCTGAGGGAAATGTATAGCATAGTTAAGGAAGAGAAATAAGGTCAGTATGTCTAGAGCACAGTGAGCAAAGAGGAGAGCAGTAGGAGATGAGGCTGGATAAGTATGCTGGGGGCTGCTTATACATATATACGTAAGGCATGATAAGAAGCATAAGTCTGAGGGAAGTTGTGAGAGAGCTTTTGGCTGGAAAATATTCCCTTTGGCTGCTGGGTGAACAATAAATTGTTGTAGGGTAAAAGATGAGGCAAGAACACCAAGTAGGAACCTATTTCAGTAGTCTAGAAAATGGATCACAGTAAACGTGGACTTGGGTTTTAGCAGTGGATATAGACACTAGCAAATGGATTAAAACAGATGGGCAAAAATACATAAAATAAGAAATCAGAAATAATAATAGATAATGAAATCAGAGGGTTATTTTGCTATGATAATACAGAATGAAGACAAACTTTCATAACAATTTCTAGGCTGAATAACAGTTTACAAAATAACTAAAACAATAAGAAATAAAGAAAATTCAAGAAAAAACTGATAAAACCATAATAATAATGAACATCATTAACATATTTCTTTCATCAAGACAGAGAAATTGACTATTATTAATAATTAATAAACTCTACTTAAGAGAGACATTAAACACTATAGCACATAAACACTGGATATACATTATGCTTAATAAGTCATAAAAACAACCTCAACAAATTTCTCAAAGTAGAAATTTTATTGCCCATTCTTTGACCACAAAGACATAAGAACAGAAATATTTTCTTTTTCAAAAATCTCAATCACCTTAAAAGCTTTTAAAGTCACTAAATAACTTTGGGTCAAAGAAGAAGTCAAAATTGCAAATAAATAAAAGCAAACATCAATTGGCATTGTATACAGTAGAACATATGAAATAGATATAGTAAAATAGAGAGAGTTGGCAAGATGACCAAATAGGAACAGCTCCGGTCTGCAGCTCCCAGCAAAATCAATACAGAAGGCGGGTGATTTCTGCATTTCCAACTGAGGTACCCAGTTCATCTCACTAGGACTAGTTGGACCGTGGGTGCAGCCCACAGAAGGTAAGCAGAAGCAGGTGGGGCATCGCCTCACCCAGGAAGCGCAAGGGGTCAAGGAATTATCTCCCCTACCCAAGGGAAGCTGTGAGGAACTGTGCCGTGAGGAACGGTGCACTGTGGCCCAGATACCGCACTTTTCCCACGGTCTTTGCAACCCACAGACCAGGAGATTCCCTCCGGTGCCTACGCCACCAGGGTTCTGGGTTTCAAGCACAAAACTGGGCAGCCGTTCAGGAGACACTGAGCTAGCTGCAGGACTTTTTTTTCCCATACCCCAGTGGCACCTGGAATGCCAGTGAGACAGAACTGTTCACTCCCCTGGAAAGGGGGCTGAAGCCAGGGACCCAAGTGGTTGGGCTTCGTGGGTCTCACCTCCACAGAGCCCAGCAAGCTAAGATCCACTGCCTTGAAATTCTCACTGCCAGCACAGTAGTCTGAGGTCAACTTGGGATGCTCGAGCTTGGTGGGGGGAGTGGCGTGCACCACTGCTGAGGCTTGAGTAGGTGGTTTTACCCTCACAATGTAAACAAAGCCACCTGGAAGTTCAAACTGGGTGGGGCCCTCCACAGCTCAGCAAGGGCGCTGTGGCCAGACTGCCTCTCTACATTCCCTCTCTGGGCAAGGCACCTCTGAAAAAAAGGCAGCAGCTCCAATCAGGGGCTTACAGATAAAACCCCCATCTTCCTGGGACAGAGAACCTGGAGGAAGGGGTGGCTGTGGGTGCAGCTTCATCAGACTTAAATGTCCCTGCCTGACAGCTCTGAAGAGCACAGATCTCCCAGTACAGCATTTGAGCTTTGCTAAGGGTCTGACTGCCCCTCAAGTGGGGCCCTGACCTCCATGTATCCTGACTGGGAAAAACTTCCCAGTAGGGTCCAACAGACACATCAAACAGGAAAGCTCTGGCTGGCATGTGGCAGGTGCCCTTCTGGGATGAAGCTTCCAGAGGAAGGAACAGGCAGCAATCTTTGCTGTTCTGCAGCCTCCACCGGTGATACCCAAGCAAACAGGGTCTGGAATGGACTTCCAGAAAACTACAGTAGACCTGCAGCAGAGGGCCCTGACTGTTAGAAGGAAAACTAACAGAGACCCCATCTGAAGGTCACCTACATCAAAGATGAAAGGTAGATTAAATCCACGAAGATGGGGAGAAACCAGCGCAAAACCGCTGAAAATTCCAAAAACCAAAACACCTCTTCTCCTCCAAAGGATCACAACTCCTCGCCAGCAAGAGAATAAAACTGGACAGAGAATGAGTTTGATGAACTGACAAAAGTAGGCTTCAGAAGGTGGGTAATAACAAACTCATCTGAGCTAAAGGAGCATGGTCTAACCCAATGCAAGGAAGCTAAGGACCTTGAAAAAAGGTTAGACGAATTGATGACTAGAATAACCAGTTTAGAGAAGAACATAACGTGATGGAGCAGAAAAACACTGAACTTCATGAAGCATACACAAGTATCAATAGCTGAATCGATCAAGCAGAAGAAAGGGTATCAGAGACTGAAGATCAACTTAATGAAATAAAGTAAGAAGACAAGATCAGAGAAAAAAGAATAAAAAGGAACGAACAAATCCTACAAGAAATATGGGACTATGTGAAAAGACCAAACCTACATCTGATTGGTGTACCTGAAAGTGATGGGGAGAATGGAATCAAGTTGGAAAACACTCTTCCGGATATTATCCAGAAGAACTTCCCCAACCTAGCAGGACAGGTCAACATTAAAATTCAGAAAATACAGAAAACACCACAAAGATACTCCTTGAGAAGAGCAACTCCAAGACACATAATCTATAGATTCACCAAGGTTGAAATGAAGGAAAAAATGTTAAGGGCAGCCAGAGAGAAAGTTCGGGTTACCCACAAAGGGAAGCCCATCAGACTAACAGCAGATCACTCTGCAGAAACCCTACAAGCTAGAAGGGAGTAGGAGCTAATATTCAACATTCTTAAAGAAAAGAATTTTCAACCCAGAATTTCATATCAAGCCAAATTAAGTTTCATAAGTGAAGGAGAAATAAAATCCTTGAGAGACAAGCAAATGCTGATGATTTTGTCACCACCAGGCTGACCTTACCAGAGCTCCTGAAGGAGCCACTAAACATGGAAAGGAACAACTGGTACCAGCCACTGCAACAACATACCAAATTGTAAAGACCATCAACACTATGAAGAAACTGTATCAACTAACAGGCAAAATAACCAGCTAGTATCATAATGACAGTATCAAATTAACACATAACAATATTAACCTTAAATGTAAACTAGCTAAATACCCCAATGAAAAGACACAGACTGGCAAATTGGATAATGAGTCAAGATTCATCAGTGTGCTGTATTCAGGAGATCCATTTCACATGCAAAGACACACTTAGGCTCAAAATAAAGGGATGGAGGAATACTTACCAAGCAAATGGAAAGCAAAAAAAAAAAAAAAAAAAAAAAAAAAAAAAAAAAAAAAAAAAAAAAGCAGGGGTTGCAATCCCAGTCTCTAATAAAACATACTTTAAACCAACAAAGATCAAAAAAGACAAAGAAGGGCATTACATAATGCTAAAGGGATCAATGCAACAACAAGAGCGAACTATCCTAAATGTATATACACCCAATACAGGAGCACCCAGATTCATAAAACAAGTTCTTAGAGATCTACAAAGAGACTTAAGACTCCCACACAATAATAATTGGAGACTTTAACACCCCACTGTCAATATTAGATGGATCAATAAGACAGTAAATTCACAAGGATATTCAGGACTTAAACTCAGCTCCAGACCAAGTGGACATAATAGACAACAGAACTCTCCACCCCAAATCAACAAAAATTATACATTCTTCTCAGCACCGCATTGCACTAATTCTAAAATTGACCACATAATTGGAAGTAAAACACTCCTCAGCAAATGCAAAAGAACAGAAATCGTAACAAACAGCCTCTCAAGACCAGAGTGCAATCAAATTAGGACTCAGGATTAAGAAACTCACTGAAAGCCACACGACTACATGGAAACTCAACAACCTGCTCCTGAATGATTACTGGGTAAATAACAAAATTAAGGCAGAAATCAAGATGTTCTTTGAAACCAATGTGAACAAAGACACAATGCACAGAATCCCTGGGACATATTTAAAGCAGTGTTTAGAGGAAAATTTATAGCACTAAATGTCCACAAGAGAAAGTAGAAAAGATCTAAAATCACCACCCTAACACCAAAATTAAAAGAACTAGAGAAGCAAGAGCAAACAAATTCAAAAGCTAGCAGAAGACAAGAAATAGTTAACTAAGATCAGAGCAGATCAGAAGGAGATAGAGACATGAAAAACCCTTCAAAAAAAATCAGTGAATCCAGGAGCTGGTTTTTTGAAAAGATCAACAAAATAGATAGACCGCTAGCCAGACTAATAAAGAAGAAAAGAGAGAAGAATCAAAGAGACGCAATAAAAAATGATAAAGGGGATATAATCACTGATCCCATGAAAATACAAATAAACTAGAAATCTAAATAAACCAAAAAATTGAGAAGAAATGGATAAATTCCTGGACAAATACACTCTCCCAAGTCTAAACCAGGAAGAAGTTGAATCCCTGAATAGACCAAAAACAAGTTCTGAAATTGAGGCAGTAATTAATAGCCTACAAACCAAAAAAAGTCCAGGACCAGACAGATTCACAGCCGAATTCTACCAGAGGTACAAAGAGGAGCTGGTACCATTCCTTCTGAAACTATTCCAAACAAGAGAAGAAGAGGGAATCCTCCCTAACTCATTTTATGAGGCTAGCATCAACCTGATACCAAAACCTGGCAGAGACACAAAAAAAGAAACTTTCAGGCCAATATCCCTGATGAACATCAATGTGAAAACCCTCAATAAAATACTGGCAAACCAAATCCAGCAGTACATCAGAAAGGTTATTCACCACAATCAAGTCGGCTTCATTTCTGGGATACAAGGCTGGTTCAGCATACACAAATAAATAAGCGTAATCCATCTCATAAACAGAACCAATGACAAAAACCACATGATTATCTCAACAGATGCAGAAAAGGCCTTTGATAAAATTCAACACCCCTTCATGCTAAAAACTCTCAATAAACTAGGTATTGATGGAACATATCTCAAAATAATAAGAGCTATTTATGACAAACCCACAGCCAATATAATTTTGAATGGGCAAAAGTTGGAAGCATTCCCTATGAAAACCAGCAAAAGACAAGGGTGCCCTTTCTCACCACTCCTATTCAACATAGTATTGGAAGTTCTGGCCAGGGCAATCAGGCAAGAGAAAGAAATAAAGGGTAGTCAAACAGGAAAACAGGAAGTCAAATTGTCTCTGTTTGCAGATGACATGATTCTATATTTAGAAAACCCCATTGTCTCAGTCCAAAATCTCCTTAAGCTGAAAAGCAACTTCAGCAAAGTCTCAGGATACAAAATCAATGTGCGAAAATCACAAGGATTCCTCTATGCCAATAACAGACAAACAGAGAACCAAATCATGCATGAACTCCCAGTCAAAATTGCTACAAAGAGACTAAAATACCTAGGAATACAACTTACAAGGGATGAGAAGGATCTCTTCAAGGAGAACTACAAACCACTGATCAAGAAAATAAGAGAGGACACAAACGGAAAGACATTCTATGCTCATGAATAGGAAGAATCAATATTTTGAAAATGGCATACTGTGCAAAATAATTTACAGATTCAATGCTATCCCCATCAATCTACCATTGACTTTCCTCACAGATTTGGTAAAAACTACTTTAAATTTCACGTGGAACCTAAAAAAAGCCTGCATAGCCAAGATAATCCTAAGCAAAAAGAACAAAGTTGGGGGCATCACGTTACCCAACTTCAAACTATACTACAAGGCTACAGTAACCAAAACAGCATGGTACTGGTACCAAAACAGATATATAAACTAATGGAACAGAACAGGGACCTCAAAAATAACACCACACATCTACAACCATCGGACCTTTGACAAACCTAACAAAGACAAGCAATGGGGAAAGCATTCCCTATTAAAATAAATGGTGTTGGGAAAACAGGTTAGCCATATGCAGAAAACTGAAACTGAACCCCTTCCTTACACCTTATACAAAAATTAACTCAAGATGGATTAAAGACTTAAATGGAAAACCCAAAACCATAAAAACCCTAGAAGAAAATCTAGGCAATACCATTCAGGACATAGGCATGGGCAAAGACTTCATGATTAAAACGCCAAAAGCAATGGCAACACAAGCCAAAATTGACAAATGGGATCTAATTAAACTACAGAGCTTCCACATGGCAAAAGAAACTACCATCAGAGTGAACAGGCAACCTACAGAATGGGAGAAAATGTTTGCCATCTATCCATCTGACAAAGGGCTAATATCCAGAATCTACAAGGAACTTAAACAAATTTACAAGAAAAAAACAGCCCCATCAAAAAGCAGGTGAAGGATATGAACAGATCCTTCTCAAAAGAAGACATTTATACAGCCAACAAACATATGAAAAAAAGCTTATCATCACTGGTCATTAGAGAAATACAAATCAAAACCACAATGAGATACCCATCTCACACTAGTTAGAATGGCGATCATTAAAAAGTCAGGAAACAAAAGATACTGGAGAGGATGTAGAGAAATAGTAACAGTTTTACAGTGTTGGTGGGAGTGTAAATTAGTTCAGCCATTGTGGAAGACAATGTGGTGATTCCTCAAGGATCTAGAACCAGAACTACTATTTGACCCAGCAATCCCATTACTGGGTATATACCCAAAAGATTACAAATCACTGTACTATAAAGACACATGCACATGTATGTTTACTGCAGCACTGTTCACAATGGCAAAGACTTGGAACCAACCCAAATGCCCATCAATGATAGACTGGATTAACAAAATGTGGCATGTATACACCATGGAATACCATGCAGCCATAAAAAAGGATGAGTCCTTTGCAGGGACATGGATGAAGCTGGAAACCATCATTCTCAGTAAACTAACACAGGAACAGAAAACCAAACACTGCATGCTCTCACTCATAAGTGGGAGTTGAACAATGAGAACACATGGACACAGGGAGGGGGAATATCACACACAAGGGCCTCAAGAAGTGGGGGGCTAGGGGAGGGATAGCATTAGGAGAAACACCTAATGTAGATGACGGGTTGATGGGTACAGCAAACCACCATGGCATGTGTAAACCTATGTAACAAACCTGCACATTCTGCACATGTACCCCAGAACTTAAAGTATAATTTTAAAAAAATTCTGAAAACACGAAGAATTGCAGGATGTGGAAAGCTGGGATGAGCATTACACCCTAACAGCAAGAATAGCCAGATAAACTACAAAATCATAACTTTTTCTAAACTCATTAGAGAACTGAGATCATAGGGCAATCAAAAAGTCTAAAATGGGCCGGGCATGGTGGTTTATGCCTGTCATCTCAGCACTTTGGGAAGCTGAGACGGGCAGATCACCTGAGGTCAGGAGTTGAAGACCAGCCTGGCCAATATGGTGAAACCCCATCTCTACTAAAAATACAAAAAAACTCAGCCAGGTGTGGTGGCATATGCCAGTAATCCCAGCTACTCGGGAGGCTGAGGCAAGAGAATTGCTTGCACCTGGGAGGTGGAGGTTGCAGTGAGCTGAGATCTTGCCACTGCATTCCAGCTTGGGCAACAGCATGAGACTCTGTCTCAAAAAAAAAAAAATAAAAAGTCTAAAATGTAAGGAAAAATAGGTGCCACCAAAGAGAAATAGGACATGAGTACTGGGTCATCTGTGGCAGAACACAAAAGGAAGAAACACTGGGCAACATAGAAGCAGGTAAAAATAATTTCTGCGGAGTTTTTTTTTTTTGTCTTTTTCATTTTTATTTATTTTTTAACCTTACTTTAATATTTGGGATACATGTGCAGAATGTGCAGGTTTGTTACATAGGTATACATGGGCCATCACGGTTTGCTGCAGCTATCAACCCGTCATCTAGGTTTTAAGCCCCACATATGTTAGGTATCCGTCCTAATGCTCTCCCTCCCCTTGCCCCCCATCCCCCAATACGCCTCGAGGTGTGTTGTTCTCCTCCCTGTGTCCATGTGTTCTCATAGTTCAACTCCCACTTATGAGTGAGAACATGCAGTGTTTGGTTTTCTGTTCCTGTGTTAGTTTGCTGAGAATGATGGCTTCCAGCTTCATCCATGTACCTGCAAAGATGATCTCATTCTTTTTTATGGCTGTGTAGTATTCTATGGTGTATATCCAGTCTATCATTGATGGGCATTTGGGTTGGTTCCAAGTCTTTGCTATTGTAAATAGTGCTGCAGTAAACATACATGTGCATGTATCTTTATAGTAGAATGATTTATAATCCGTTGGGTATATACCCAGTAATGGGATTTCTGGGTCAAAAGGTAGTTCTGGTTCTAGATCCTTGAGGAAATCACCACATTGTCTTCCACAATGGCTGAACTAATTTACACTCCCACCAACACTGTAAAAGCATTCCTATTTCTCCACAGCCTCCTCACCATCTACTGTTTCCTGACTTTTTAATAATCGCCATTCTGACTTACATGAGATGGTATCTTATTGTGGTTTTGATATGCATTTCTCTAATGGTGGGATGATGAGCTTTTTTCCGTATGTTTGTTGGTCGCATAAATGTGTTTTTTGATAATTTTCTGTTCATACACTTTGCCCACTTTTTGATGGGGTCGTTTGATTTTTCTTGTAAATTTGTTTAAGTTCCTTATAGATACTGTATATTAGCCCTCTCTTCCTATTTGAACACCTTTATTTCTTTCTCCTGCCTGATTGCCCTGGCCAGAACTTTCAATACTATGTTGAATAGGAGTGGCGAGAGAGGGCACCCTTGTCTTGTGCCGGTTTTCAAAGAGAATGCTTCCAGCTTTTGCCCATTCAGTATTAGATTGGCTGTAAGTTTGTCATGAGTAGCTTTTACTATTTTGAGATATGTTCCATCAATACCTAGTTTATTGAGAGTTTTTAGCATGAAGGGATGTTGAATTTTATCAAAGGCCTTTTCTGCATCTATTGAGATAATCATGTGGTCTTTGTCATTGGTTCTGTTTATGTGACGGATTACGTTTACTGATTTGCATATGTTGAACCAGCCATGCATCCCAGGGATGAAGCTGACTTGATTGTGGTGGATAACTTTTTTGATGTGCTGCTGGATTCGGTTTGCCGGTATTTTATTGAGGATTTTCTCATCGATGTTCATCAGGGATATTGGCCTGAAGTTTTCTGTTTTTGTTGTGTCTCTGCCAGGTGTTGGTATTAGGATGATGCTGGTCTCATAAAATCAGTTCAGGAGGAGTGCCTCTTTTTCAATTGTTTAGAATAGTTTCAGAAGAAATGGCACCAGCTCCTCTTTGTACCTCTGGTAGAATTTGGCTGTGAATCTGTCTAGTTCTGGGCTTTTTTTGGTTCTCAGGCTATTAATTACTGCCTCAATTTCAGAACTTGTTATTGGTCTACCAGGGATTCGACTTCTTCCTAGTTTAGTCTTGGGAGGGCGTATGTGTCCAGGAATTTATCCATTTTTTCTAGATTTTCTAGTTTATTTGTGTAGATGTGTTTATAGTATTCTCTGATGGTAGTGTGTATTTCTGTGGGATCAGTGCTGATATTCTCTTTATCATTTTTATTGTGTCTATTTGATTCTTCTTTTCTTCTTTATTAGTCTAGCTAGGAGTCTATCTATTTTGTTAATTTTTTTTTTCAAAAAACCAGCTCCTGGATTCATTGATTTTTTGAAGGGTTTTTTGTGCCTCTATCTCCTTCAGTTCCGATCTAATCTTAGTTATTTCTTGACTTCTGCTAGCTTTTGAATTTGTTTGCTCCTGCTTTCTAATTCTTTTAATTGTAATGTTAGGGTGTCAATTTGAGATTCTTCCAGGCTTCTGAAGTGGGCCTTTAATGCTATAAATTTCCCTCTTAACACTGCTTTAGCTGTGTCCCAGAGATTCTGGCATGTTGTCTCTTTGTTCTCAATGGTTTCAAAGAACTTCTTGATTTCTTCCTTAATTTTGTTATTTACCCAGTGGTCATTCAGGAGCACATTGTTCAATTTCCATGTAGTTGTGAGGTTTTGAGTGAGTTTCTTAATCCTAATCGCACTGTGGTCTGACAGACTGTTTGTTATGATTTCCATTCTTTTGCATTTGCTGAGGAGTGTTTTACTGCCAATTATGTGGTCAGTTTTAGAAGTGCCATGTGGTGCTGAGAAGAATGCATATTCTGTTGATTCAGGGTGGAGAGTTCTGTAGATGTCTATTAGGTCCCCTTGATCCAGAGCAGAGTTCACAACCTGAATATCCTTGTTAATTTTCTGTCTCGATGATCCATCTAATATTGAAAGTGGAGTGTTAAAGTCTCCCTTTTGTATTGTGTGGGAGTCCAAGTCTCTTTGTAGGTCTCTAAGAACTTGTTTGATGAATCTGGGTGCTCCTGTATTAAGTGCATGTATATTTAGGATAGCTAGCTCTTCTTGTTGCATTGATCCCTGTACCATTACATAATACCCCTTTTGTCTTTTTTGATCTTTGTTGGTTTAAAGTATGCTTTATTGGAGACTAGGACTGCAACCCCTACTTTTTTTTGCTTTCCATTTGCTTGGTAAATATCCCTCCATCCCTTTATTTTGAGCCTATGTGTGTCTTTGCACATGAGACGGGTCTAACTGAATACAGCACATGGATGGGTCTTGACTCTTTATTCAATTTGCCAGTCTGTGTCTTTTAATTGGGGCATTTAGCCCATTTACATTTAAGGTTAATATTATTGTGTGTGAATCTGATCCTGTCATCATGATGCTAGTTGGCTATTTTGCACATTAGTTGATGCAGCTTCTTCATAGTGTTCATGGTTTTTATATTTTGGTGTGTTTTTGCGATGGTTGGTACCAGTTTTTCCTTTCCATAGTTAGAGCTTCCTTCAGGAGCTCTTGCAAGGCAGGCCTGGTGGTGACAAAATCCTCAGCATTTGCTTGTCTGGAAAGGATTTTATTTTTCCTTTGCTTATGAAACTTAGTTTGGCTGGATATGAAATTCTGGGTTGAAAATTCTTTTATTTAAGAATGTTGAATATTGGCCCCCATGCTCTTCTGGCTTGTAGGGTTTTTGCAGAGAGATACACTGTTAGTCTGATGGGTTTCCTTCGTAGGTGACCTGACCTTTCTTTCTGGCTGCCCTTAACATTTTTTCCTTCATTTCATCCTTGGTGAATCTGAAGATTATGTGTCTTGGGGTTGATCTTCTCAAGGAGCATTTTTGTGGTGTTTTCTGTATTTCCTGAATTTGAATGTTGGCGTGTCTTGCTAGGTTGGGGAAGTTCTAGATAATATCCTGAAGTGTGTTTTCCAACTTGATTCCAATCACCCCATCACTTTCAGGTACACCCATTAATTGTAGGTTTGGTCCTTTCACATAGTCACATATTTCTTAGAGGCTTTGCTCATTCCTTTCCATTCTTTTTTCTCTAATCTTGTCTTCATGCTTTATTTCAGCAAGGTGGTCTTCAATTTCTGGACATCCTTTCTTCCACGTGATTTGGCTACTAATACTTGTTTATGCTTCACTAAATTATCATGCTGGTTTTGCAGCTATGTCAGGTCATTTATATTCCTCTCTGAACTGGTTATTCTAGTTAGTAGTTCCTATAACCTTTTATCAAGGTTTTCTTAGCTTCCTTGCATTGGGTTAGAATGTGCTCCTTTAGCTCAGAGGAATTTGTTATTACCCACCTTCTGAAGCCTACTTCTGTCAATTCATCATTCTCATTCTCTGTCCAGTTTTGCACCCTTGCTGGAGAGGTGTTGCGATCATTTGGAGGAGAAGAGGCATTCTGGCTTTTGGAATTTTCAGCATTTTTGTGCTGTTTTTTCCTCATCTTCATGGATTTATCTACCTTTGATCTTTGAGGCTGATGACCTTTGGCTGGGGTTCTTGTGTGAGGGTCTTTTTTGTTTATGTTGCTGTTGTTGTTGCTGCTTTCTGTTTGTTAGTTTTCCTTCTAACAGTCAGGCCCCCCTTCTACAGGTCTGCTGTAATTTGTTGGTCAACTCCAGACCCTGTTCACCTGGCTATCACCAGTGGAGGCTGCAGAACAGCAAAGATTGCTGTCTGCTCCTTCCTCTGGAAGCTTCGTCCCAGGGGGCACTGGCCTGATGCCAGCCAGAGCTCTCCTGTACGAGGTGTCTGTTGATTCCTGTTGGGAGATCTCTCCCAGTCAGAGGCACAGGGGTCAAGGACCCACTTGAGGAGGCAGTCTGTCCCTCAGCAGAGCTAGTACTGTGCTGGAATAATCTCCCTTGTCAGGATCAGCTACTTTCTTCAGAGTCAGCAGGCAGGAAGGATATAAGTCTGCTGAAGTTGTGACCACAGCTGCCTCTCCCTCCGGGTGCTCTGTACCAGGAAGATGAGAATTTTGTCTGTAAGCCCCTGACCAGAACTGCTGAATTTCCTTCAGAGATGCCCTGCCCAGTGAGGAGGAATCTAGAGAAGCAATCTGGCCACAGTCACTTTGCCATGCTCTGGTAAATTCTGCCCATTCCAAACCTCCCAGTCTCCTTAGCACTGTCAGGGGAAAACCGTCTACTAATGCCTCAGTACTGGTGGATGCCTCTCCCGCCACCAAGCTCGATCATCCCAGGTTGACTCCAGACTGCTGTGCTGACAGTGAGACTTTCAAGCCAGTGGTTCTGAGCTTGCTGGGATCCATGGGAGTGGGACGTGCTGAGCAAGACCACTTGGCTCCCTGGCTTCAGCCCCCTTTCCAGGGGAGTGGACAGTTCTTCTGTCTCACTGGGGTTCCAGGTGCCGCTGGAGTACAAAAAAAAATCCTGTAGCTAGCTCAGTGCCTGCCCAATCAGCTGCCCAGTTTTGTGCTTGAAACCTAGGGCTCTGGTTGTGTAAGCTCATGAGGGAATCTCCTGATCTGCAGATTGCAAAAATCCATGGGAAAAGTGTAGTATCCAGGGAGGTAGCACAGTCCCTCACCACTTCCCTTGGCTGGGGAAGGGAGGTCCCCTGGTTCCTTGCACTTCCTGGGTGAAGTGATGCCCCACCCTGCTTCTGCTTGCTCTCTGTGGGTTGCACCCACTGCCTAACTAGTCCCAGTGAGATGAACCAGGCACTTCAGTTGGAAATTACCCACCTTCTGTGTTGGTCTCACTGGGAGCTGCAGGCTGGAGCTGTTTCTATTCAGCCATCTTGGCCCCTCCTTCCAAGAATTTCCTTTTTTTTTCTTTTTAAACAAATTACTAAAGGCAAATTGTGGGCTAATGTGTGAATATGAAAGTCCTGGGAGTCACAGACACAAGAAAAATTCACACTTCTCTCATACATTTTTCTCCACAGAACTTTACTGGATGCTCACAAGAAAGACTGGCTCTCCATGTCTGGGGATTTCCTGGTGATCCTGATCCCCTCTCCAAGACAGCCAAACTTTTCCTTGTTTCTTTGATGGGTCTTGACCCGGAAAGAACATTCTCCCCTTCCAACAGTGGTAGAACACCTCACGGCCAGGTGCGATGGCTCACACCTGTAATCTCAACACTTTGGGAGGCTGAAGTGGGTGGATCACTTGAGGTCAGGAGTTTGAGACAAGTCTGGCCAACATGGTGAAACCCCTTCTCTACCAAAAATACAAAAATTAGTTGAGCGTGGTGGTGCATGCCTGTAATCCCCTCTTCTCAGAAGGCTGAGGCAGAAGAACTGCTTGAATCCAGGCGGCAGAAGCTGCACTGAGCTGAGATCGCACCACTGCACTCCAGCTTGGGTGACAGAACAAGACTCTGTCTCAAAACAAACAAACAAACAAAACAACAACAACAACAAAAACCTCTAATGAACTTGGGCCAGGCCATTTCCTGCCCCTCCAACAGGCTGACAGAATTTTTAGTCTGTCTAATAGTGAGACTGGACCAGGACAACACAGAGTCCTCACTGGTCCCCATCACTGGGCTAGCAAGCATGATAACAAGCAACAGGAGACCACTGCTGGAGGAGGGGCAAGCATGCATCAAGAAACATCCCTCCAAGGTACAGGTGCATTGGGAATTCTGAAAGCTGCAGGTAAAGCAGGAACATTTTAAGAAAACAAAACAAAAAACCTCTGGAAACTCAGCCTCTACCCTAAGCATAATGTTTTGAAGTTGGAGGTATACTGAAGGCAAACCACAAAAACAAAAACAAAAACAAAATAATCCCAAACCCACGCCACATCCTAATAAACTGACTCAACTCCACTTTTTTTCTGGAAATGTACACAACTCTTCTCCTAAGCCTTAAAATTGCAGAGGAAGGAAGTAGATTTTTTTTAATTTTAAAAAAAATTTTTTAAATTATACTTTAAGTTCTGGGATACATGTGCAGAGTGTGCAGGCTTGTTACATAGGTATACATGTGCCATGGTTGTTTGCTGCACCCATCAATCCGTCATCTGCATTAGGTATTTGAAGTATATATATTTTAAAGAAGAAATATTTAAAGAGAGATTAGCCAAGAATCTTCAGAAAATAATGAAAGATACAAACTACAGATCCAAGAAGCTCAGAGAGACGATTGGGCACGGTGGCTCATGCCTGTAATCCCAGGTGGGAGGATTGCTTGAAACCAGGAGTTCAACACCAGCCTGGACAATATAGCAAGATCCTGTCTCTAAAATAAATAAACATAAATATACAAAAAATATATATTTAAATATATATTAAATATACACTTTTTTTTTTTTAAAAAAAACAGAAACTCAGAGATCACAATCAGGATAAGTTCCCTACCACCACCACTAAAAGAAATCACACTTAGAAAGATATGTCATATTTAAACTGCTGAAAACCAAAGACAGATAGAAAATCTTAAACATGACAAGATAAAAAGAAACATTACACACAGATAAACAAGATAAGAATTACATCAGACATATTCAGAAATTATATAATCCGGAAGACAGTGGTGTAAGATCTTTAAAGGAATGAAAGAAAAAAAATTGTTATCAACTCAGAATTCTACACCAAATGAAATAATCTTTTAAATTGAAGGGGAAAAAAATCTTTTAAAAAACAGCAGTTTTAGGTTCACAGCAAAATTAAGCAGAAAGTACAGACTCCTATTCTATCCCTGCCCCTACACATGCATGAACATCCCCAGTATTGATGTACTGCATCACAGTGGTACATGTGTTAGATCAATGAACCTACATTGTCACATCATTATCACCCCAGGTCCACAGTTTATACTGGAGTTCACTCTTGGTGGTGTACATTCTGTGGGTTTTGAAAAATGTGTAATGGGGGCGGACATGGTGGCTCATGCCTGTAATCCTACCACTTTGGGAGGCCAAGACGGGCAGATCACTTGAGGTCAAGAGTTCAAGAGCAGCCTGGCCAACATGGTGAAATCCCGTCTCTACTAAAAATGAAAAAATTAGCCAAGCATGGTGGCATGCGCCTGTAATCCCAGCTACTCGGGAGGCTGAGGCATGAGAATCACTTGAAGCTGGCCTTCTCAGATGAGCCTCTTTCACTTAGCAATATGCGTTTAAAGTTCTTCCATGTCTCTTTATAGCTTGATAGTGCATTTCCTTTTAGCACTGAACAATATTTCATTGCCTGGATGTATTAGTTTATTTATCCATCCATCTACTGCAAGATATCTTGGTTGCTTCCAGGTATTGGCAGCTATGAAGAAAGCTGCTGTAAACAGCTGTATGCAGGTGTTTTGGGTGAACATAAGTTTTTAACTTATTTGGGTAAATTCTAAGGAGTACAATGGCTGGATCATATGGTAGGGGTATGTTTAGTTTTGTAAGAGACAGCCAGACTGCCTTCCAGAGTGACTGTGAAGTGTTTATTGATATGGTTTGATCTACCATACCTGTTACTGTTTTCTATTTGGTGCCTTTGCTCTTTGTTCCTATTTGCCTTCCACTCTTTTTCTGCCTTTCTTTCTGTGGTTTTAATTGAGCATTTTATATGATTCCATCTTCTCTCTTTTCTTAGCATACCAATTATACTTCTTTTTCTTGCTTTTTAAGAAAAAGTTGTCCTAGAGTTTGAAATATACATTTATAACTATCCCCAATCCATTTTCAAATAATACTATACCACTTCCCATACAGTGCAAGTACCTAATAACCAAGTATTTCTAATTCTCCCTCCCATCCCTTGTATCATTGCTGTCATTCATGTCGCTTATTCATAAGCACACATAAATGTGTATATTTATATACACACAAAATTGAATACTGTTAATATCATTAAACAAACTGTTATCAGTTACTCAGTTACATCAATTAAGAATAAGAAAAATAAGTGTTTATTTTATATGTACTTACTCCTTCTCTGATGCTTTCTTTATATAGATCTGAGATTCTAACCTATATCATTCTCCTTCTCCCTGAACAACTTCTTTTACCATTTCTTACAAGGAAGATCTATTGGCGACAATTTCATTCGATTTTTGTTTATCTGAGAAAGTCTTTATCTCATCTTCACTTTTGAAGGACAATTTTGCAGGGACAGAATTGCAGGTTGGTGGGGTTTCTTTCTCTCAATGCTTTAATTTTTCACTCCACTTTTTTCTTGCTTGCATGATTTCTCAGAAGGCAGAAATATTTGTTATCTTTGCTCCTTTATAGATAAGATTCCCCCCGCCCCACTCCCGGCTTTCTTTCAAGATTTTTTTTCTTTATCTGAAAATTTCTGCAATTTTAGTATGATATGCCTAGGTACAGTTTTTCATTTTGGGGGCTTTTAAAAAATTTATCCTATTTGGTATTCTCTGATTCTTAGATCTGTGGTTTGATGTCTGACATTAATTTGAGGAAAATTATTTCCTCACTGCTTCAAATATTGCTTCTGTTCCTTTCTCAGTTTCTTCTCCGATACTACCATTACATGTACTTAAATTTTTGTAGTTGTCTTACAGTTCTTGGATATTCTGTTTTTTAAAGTTTTATTTCCTCTTTGCTTTTCATTTTGGGAAATTTCTATTGACATATCTTTAGTCTTACTGCTTCTTTCCTCATCTGTGTCCAGTATACTGATGAGCTTAACCAAAGGTATTCTTAATTTCAGTTACTATCTTTTTATTTCTAGCATTTTCATTTGATTTAAATCTTTCTTAGAGTTCGCATTTCTCTGCTTACATTATTCATCTGTTCTTGCATGTTACCTACTTTTTCTATTAGTGCCCTTGGCATATTAATCATAGTTGTTTAAAATTCCCAGTCTGATAATTCTCACATCCTTGCCAGATCTGGGTCTCATTCTGATGGTTACTCTGTCTCTTCAAATTGTGTTTTTCGCCTTTTAATATGCCTTGTAATATACTGCTGAAAGGTGTATGGGGTAAAAGGAATTGTGGTAAAAAGGTTTTTAGGTTGTGTGTGTGTGTTTGTTTTTGAGACAGAGTCGCACTCTGTTGCCCAGGCTGGACTGCAGTGGCATGATCTCAGCTCACTGCAACCTCTGCCTCCTGGGATCAAGTCATTCTCCTGCCTCAGCCTCCCAAGTAGCTGGGATTACAGGCGTGAGCCACCACGCCCAGCTATTTTTCTGTATTTTTAGTAGAGATGGGTTTTCACCATATTGGCCAGGAGGGTCTCGAACTCCTGGCCTCAAGTGATCCTCCCACCTCAGCCTCCCAAAGTGCTCGGATTATAGGCATGAGCCACCGCACCTGGCTACATAGGCTTTTAGTAATGTAGTGGTAAGATACAGAGGGCAGGGAAGTGTTCCATAGTCCTATGATTAGATCTCAATCTTTCGGTGAGCCTGTATTGCTAGACAGTGAACTTCAGCAGTCCTTTTCAGCTTTTTATCCCCCCTTTAAATGGGAAAGGATAGCCAGAGGGGGCTAGAGTTATTTTCCTTGCCCCAGATGAGTCAAGTTCTTATAAAACTTCAGCAGGTTAGGCTCAGGTCTTGTCAAGAACAGAATGCTCTGACATATTGCAAAAAGGTTCCTTTTTCCTCCCCCTGCTGGAAGCATAAGGAGATTTTTCTCCAATCTTCACATAAAATTTACAGAAGTGTGAGGGATACCTGATGACTGGAAGCTACTGGGGTTTTTATTACTCAGGCTTGTCCACACTGAGGCTCCACAATTTGTCAACTATGGTTCAGGTTTTTCTGTCCTGGTACTTGCTCTCACAGAGGTGAGTTTCTGCTCTTGTAAGTTGTGATTTTCTGTATCTGCCTGTTTTTCTCACCAATTCTGGGTGCAGAAGTTTCCCTTGTGACCTCACCTCTCTTATAAATCTAAGAAGAGTTGTTAATTCTTCAGCTTGTTCAGTTTTTATTTGTTGTTAGGATGGAGTGGCAACTTTTTAAAACTCCTTACCTGCTGGACTGGAAACCCAAATTCCTAAATATCTTTCCAGACAAATAAAAGCTGAGATAATTCATTATCCACAGACCTGCCCTACAAGAACTTGAATCTACACAAAGAAATGGAGATGTCTGGGAATGGATAAATGAAGATAAATATAAAATATTTTTTCTTATTTTTAATTATCTCAAACATAATTGTCTAAAGCAAAAAATAGTAGCAGTGTGTTGGATTATAGCATATAATAAAATAAAGTGTATGAAAACTATAGCACAAAATTGGGAGGAAAAAATTAGGAGTATCATAAGGTTCTTAAATATATTATACATACTGTTTGAAGGCTGACTGTGATTAATTAAAGGTACATACTGTAAACTTAAGGACAACCACTAAAATTTGCTTAGAATAGGTTACAAATAAGCCAATAATGGAAGGAAAAAAACAGCATAAAAAATAGCCAATTCAAAAGCAGGCAGAAAAGGGGGGAAAAAAGAACAAAAAACAGACGGAACAAATAAAAAATAACCAAAAAAATGACAGATTTTAGTCCAACTATATCAATAACTATATTAAGTATAAATAGTCTAAACATACAAATTAAAGGAGATTGTTCAATTGGATAAAAAAGTAAGGCATGATTATATGGTTTCTATAAAGAGCTCACTCTAAACATAAAGGCAGAGATGGGTTAAAAGTAAAATATGTCAAGAGAATAAAAAGAAAAGCCACAGACTGGGAGAAAATGTTTGCAAAACACATATCTGATAAAGGACTGTTATTAAAAATATATAAAGAACTCTCAAAACTCAACAATAAGAAAATAAATAACCCAACTTTAAAAGTGGGCAAAAATATCTAAACAAACACAGCTCATCAAAGATTATATGCAAATGGCAAGTAAGCATATGAAAAGATGCTAAATATTGGTTGGGCACGGTGGCTCACGCCTGTAATCCCAGCATTTTGGGAGGCTGAGGCAGGCGGATCACGAGGTCAGGAGTTCGAGACCACCTTGGTCAACATGGTGAAACCCCATCTCTACTAAAAATACAACAATTAGCCACTCATGGTGGCAGGCACCTGTAATCCCGGCTACTCAGGAGGCTGAGGCAAGAGAACTGCTTGAACTCGAGAGGAGGAGGTTGCAGTGAGCTGATATCGCACCACTGCACTCCAGCCTGGGTAAAAGAGCAAGAGTCTGTCTCAGGAAAAAAAAAAAAGCTAAATATTATATGGTGTTAGGGAATTGCAAATTAAAACAACAATGAGATATCACTATGCATCTATCAGAATGATGAAAATCCAAAACACAGACAACACCAAATATTGGTGAGGACATACAGCTATAGAAACTCTTATACACTGTGGTAGGAATGCAAAATGCTACAGCCATTTTGGAAGACAGTTTGGCAGTTTCTTACAAAGCTAAATATAGTCTGACTACGCAATCCAGCAATCATGCTCCTTGGTATTTACCCAAATCAGCTGAAAATCCATGTACACATAAACACCTGCACACAAATGTTTACAGCAGCTTTATTCATAATTGCCAAAACCTGGATACAACCAAGACATCCTCCAATAGATGAATGGATAAACGAACTGTTACAGCCATACAATAAAATATTATTTGGCCATACAAGGAAATGAGCTATCAAGCCACAAAAAGACATGAGGAAACCTTAAATGCATGTTGCTAAGTGAAAGAAACCAATCTGAGAAGGCTAAATAATGTATGACTCAAATTACATCACATTCTGGAAAAGGCAAAACTATACAGATGGTAAAAAGACCAGTGGTTGCCAGGAGTTTGCAGGCAGAGGGAATGATGAATAAGCGGAGCACAGAACACTTTTTGGGCAATGAAACTATGCTGTATAATACTGTAATGGTGGACACATGTCACACAATTGTCAAAATCTACAGAACTGTACAACACAAAAACAGAACTCTAATGTGAACTGTGAACTTCAGTTAATAATAATGTATCAGACTGGGTGCTGTGGCTCATGCTTGTAATTCCCGCACTTTGGGAGGTCGAGGCAGGCAGATCACTTGAGGTCAAGAGTTCAAGACCAGCCTGGCCAACAGGGTGAAACCCTGTCTCTAATAAAAATGAAAAAATTAGCTAGGAGTGGTGGTACCTGCCTGTAGTTCCAGCTACTCAGGAGACTGAGGAAGAAGAATAGCTTGAAACCAGGAGGTGGAGGTTGCAGTGAGCTGAGATCAGGCCACGGCACTCCAGCCTGGGTGACAGAGCGAGACTCTGTCTCAAAATAATAATAATAATAATGTATCAATATTTGTGCATCACTTGTAACAAATATACCACATGAAAGCAAGATGTTAATAACAGGAGAAATTTTATGGGGGCAGGGGATTATAGAAGCACTGTACTTCATGCTAAGTTTTTTGTAAACCTAAAACTTCTTTTAAAAATGAAGTGTATTAATTTAATAAAAATAAAATGATGGAAAATGATACACTATTGAAACATAAATCAAAAGAAAGCTAGAGCAACTATACTGGTATCAAAAAATTAGACTTCAGAATAAGAAATATTTTATATATATATATATATATATATATATATATATATATATATACAGGGACATTATAGGATGACAAAGTAGTAAATTAACAAAGAATACATAACAATCCTAATTATGTACTTACCTAACCAAGAGTTTCAAAATACATGAAGCAAAAATAATAGACCTGAATAGAAACATACAAACCCACAACTACAGTTACGCTTCAACAGTCCTCAGTAAATTATAGAACAAATAGAGAAAAAATAAGTAAGGATATAGAAGACCTGAACAACATTATCAACCAACTTGACCTAGTTGACATTTATAGAGCATTCAACTCAACAACGGCAGAATACACATTCTTTTCAAGTGCCCATGAAACATTCATCAAGTTAAACCATATTCTTGGTCATAAAACAATCCTCAACAAATTTAAAATAACTGAAAGCACACAAAGTATGTTATCTGACCACAACAGAATAAAATTAGAATAACAGAAATATCTGGAAAATCCCCAAATATTTGTGAAATAAGCAACATGCTTCTAAATAACTCATGAGTCAAAGTGGAAGTCATAAAGGAAATTAGAAAACATTCTGAGTTGCATTTACATGGAAGGACAACATGTCATACTTGTGTGATGACCTTGGCCAAGTGATTGAAGTTTACTTCATCAGTCACGTTCCCCTAAAATTATGCAACATGAAGGGTACATTCTTCCCTCAAATTCATTAACTTTCATGTAATCATAAGAAAACATCAGAAAAATCTAAGTTGGTAGCCCTTCTATAAAACATATGACTCTTAATAAGCACCAAGATCTTTTAAAATAAGGAAAGAATAAATGAAAGAGACATGATGACTAGATGCACTGTGGTATCCTGGATTGGATCCTAGAATAGAAAAAGGACATTAGTAGAAAAGTTGGTTAAATCTGAATAAAGTCTGGATCTTAAGGTAATAGTAATACATCAATATTAATTTTTTAGTTTTGAAAAATGTACCATGGTTATGTAAGTTATTAATATTAAGGGAAATGATGAAATGTATGAGAGAACTCTACATTCTATTTAAAACTATTACATAAATCTAAAATTTATCCCAATGTAAAAGGTTTTTTTTTTTTTTCAAATTTTGGCATGATATAGTCAAAACAATACTTACAAGAAAATGTAGATCATTAAATGTTTTTATAAAAATAAAAGTTTCCAGTCAATAACCTAACCTTCTACTCTAAAAGCCTAGAAAAAGAACAACAAATTAAATGGAAAGCAACAAGAAGGAAAAAAATTATGTAGAAGGGCAGAAATCAATGAAATATAAAAGAAAGACACAATAGAGAAAATCTATGAAACCAAAGATTGTCTCCTTGAGAGGTGAAAGACCTCTACAAGGAAAACTACAAAACACTGCTGAAAGAAATCATAGATGACACAAACAAATGGAAACAGATCCCATGCTCATGGATGGGTAGAATCAATATTGTGAAAATGAACATACTGCCAAAAGCAATCTACAAAGTCAATGCAATTCCCATTAAAATGCCACCATCGGCCGGGCGCGGTGGCTCAAGCCTGTAATCCCAGCACTTTGGGAGGCCGAGACGGGCGGATCACGAGGTCAGGAGATCGAGACCATCCTGGCTAATACGGTGAAACCCCGTCTCTACTAAAAAATACAAAAAACTAGCCGGGCGACGAGGCGGGCGCCTGTAGTCCCAGCTACTCGGGAGGCTGAGACAGGAGAATGGCGTGAACCCGGGAGGCGGAGCTTGCAGTGAGCTGAGAGCCGGCCACTGCACTCCAGCCTGGGCGGCAGAGCGAGACTCCGTCTCAAAAAAAAAAAAAAAAAAAAAAAAAAAAAAAAAAAAAAAAAAAAAAAAATAAAATGCCACCATCATTCTTCACAGAACTAGAAAAAACAATCCTAAAATTCATATGAAACCAAAAAAGAGCCTGCACAGCCAAAGCAAGACAAAGTGAAAAGAACAAATCTGGAGGCATCACATTACCTGACTTCAAACTATACTACAAGGCCATAATCACCAAAACAGCATGGTATTGGTATAAAAACAGGCACATAGACGAATGGAACAGATTGCAGAATCCAAAAATAAAGCCAAATACTTACAGCCAACTGATCTTCGACAAAGCAAACAAAAATATAAGATAGAGGAATAGCACCCTATTCAACAAATGGTGCTGAGATAACTGACAAGCCACGTGTAGAAGAATGAAACTGATCCTCATCTCTCATCTTATACAAAAATCAACAAGATGGATCAAAGGATTAAATCTAAGAGCTGAAACCGTAAAGATTGTAGACTATAACATTGAAAAAACCCTTCTAGACATTGGCTAGAAGGCAAAGACTTCATGACCAAGAACCCAAAAACAAACAAACAAACAACAACAACAAAAACAAAGATAAACAGATGGGACTTAATTCAACTAAAAAGCTTCTGCACTGCAAAAGAAATAATCAGCAGAGTTAACAGACAATCCACAGAGTGGGAGAAAATCTTCACAATCTGTACATCTGACAAAGGACTAATATCCAGAATCTACAAGGAACTCAAACAGATTAGCAAGAACAAAGCAATCCCATCAAAAAGTGAACTAAGGGCATGAATACACAATTCTCAAAAGAAGATACAGACATGGCCAACAGACATGAAAAAAATGCTCGACGTCACTAATGATGAAGGAAATGCAAATCAAAACCACCATATGATACCACTTCACTCCTGAAAGAATGGCCATATTCAAAATATCAAAAAATAATAGACGTTGGTGTGGATGCAGTGAAAAGGGAGCACTTTTACACTGTTGGTGGGAATGTAAGCTAGTACAACCACTATAGAAAACAATGTACAGATTCCTTAAAGAACTAAGTACAACCACTATGGAAAGCAGTGTGGAGATTCCTTAAAGAACTAAACATAGATCTACCATTTGATCCAGAAATCCCACTCCTGGGTATCTACCCAGAGGAAAATAAGTCATTATACAAAAAAGATACTTGCACATGCATATTTATAGTATCACAATTTGTAATTGCAAAAATATGGAACCAGCCCAAATGCCTATCAATCAATGAGTGGATAAAGAAAATGTCATTTATCTGTCTATCTATCTATCTGTCTATCTATCTATCTATCTATCTATCTATCTATCTATCTACCTATCTATCTGATGGAATACCACTCAAGCATAAAAAAGGAACATAATAATGGCATTCTCAGCAACCTGGATGGAATTGGAGGCCATTATTCTAAGTGAAGTAAATCAGGAATAGAAAACCAAACATCATATGTTCTAACTCATAAGTAGGAACTAAGCTATGAGGATTCAAAAGCAAAAGAATGATATAATACAATGAACTTTGGAGATTTGGGGGTAAGCAGGAAGGGGGTTAGGGATAAAAGGCTACACATTGGATACAGTGTACACTGCTTGGGTGACAAGTGCACCAAAATCTCAAAAATCACCACTAAAGAACTTAATCATATAACCAAACACCACCTGTTCCCCAAAAACTTCTTAAAAATGTTTTTAAAGTTAACTCCACGAAAAGATCAATTAAAGAAACTTCTAGTCAAACTGATATTGAAAAAAAGAAGAAACAAATTGCTTATATCAGGAATGAAAGAAGGGCTATCACTACAGATTTCTCTGACATTAATATTTTTAACAACTTGGATGAAACAAACACATTCCTTGAAAGACACAAACTATCAAAAGCTCATTCAAGAAGAAATAATGTGAATGATCCCATACTTATTAAAGTATATTCCAACAAAGAAAACTCCAGCACAAATTGGTCCATTTAGTGAATTCTACCAAGTACTTAAGAAATACTAGCAATTCTATATAAACTATTTTGGAAACTAGAAGAGAATGGAATAGTTCTCAATTCATGAGGTGAGCATTAGCTTGATAACAAAACTAGAGAAAGACAATATAGAAAAAGAAAATTAAAGAGCAATGTACCTCATGTACATAGATTTAAAAATCTGCAAGAAAAACATTAGTAAGTTGAATCCTTCAATATATAAGACAGATAAGACATCATGATTGAATAGAGTTTTTAATCCCAAGAATGCAAGGTAGAAGCTACAGCAAGTAATCCAGAAGACCTAGCTAAGATCCCTGATGAAGGTGGCTACACTAAACAACGGATTTTCAATAAAGATGAAACACCCTTCTATTGGAAGAAGGTGCCATCTAGGACTTTATTAGCTAGAGAGGAGATGTCAATGCCTGGCTTCAAAGCTTCAAAGGACAGGCTCTCTTGTTATTGTGATATTCACTTTATTGTAGTGGTCAAGAACTGAACCTGCAATATCTCTGAGGTATGCCTATATTTCTGTGTGAAGTATGGCAGTTAGGAATGAGGCATTTTAACCCCTGTTGAGATGTTCTAAATAAAAATGTTTTATAAAGTATGACAGTAGAAGTGATACACATTTTTTCAAATAAGCTTGCCTCTTCCATCCCTTGACTATTTTCAAAGAAGGCACTGCTCTTGAGGAATGATCTAATAAGGGCTAAATGAGTACTGATAAAAAATACTTAACATAAAAATAGTTGATTTATGTATTTAAATATTTAAATATAGGCAAATTTTCAGCTATTTTATTTAAATATAGGCAATATATTTATTTTATTTAAATAAAAGGCAATTCTTTAAATATAGGCAATTCTTTTAATATTTAAATATAGGCAACTCTTTTAATATTTAAATACAGGCAATTCTTTTCAGCTATTTTAACATTCATGCATAGCATATGTCATTTGCTGAACAGAAAAGCAAATTCAAACAGCTGAAAAAGTTATGGTTAGTGACATTGATTATTTGAAATGTAACAGGGTATCATAGAAAAAGATATCCTCTAAAAGCAACTCTACTCACATAAATTTCTGAAAACCACCAATGAAGAAAAAAATTACCCATTATTTATGCCTACATTGTAACTGGGAAACAGAGAATAGTACAAATTTCCATTTTCTTATAAGTGAATAAATAAATATTAAATGTCAGCAGAGTACTCCAGAGACAACTGCAAAGAACCAGTCTGGGACTGCAGAAAGAGTAAACAATGCAGTGTGGTTTTAATGTGGTATAATATATATATCATCTAAGGTCCTGCTTTCAGAGGAAAAGGGTTCCACCCTGAGCAGAAAAGTACAGAGAGAATGTCTGAGACTTAGTGCATCAGAGGACTGGCTTATGGATATTTTAAACACAAGAGCTTGTAAAGTGCACAGAGATAGTATAAGGAAGGCACTGTTCCTGGGGTGAAAGAGGAACCATGAAAAGTGAACTGTCCATTGTAGGTTTGGTAGTAAAGAGAATGAAGTGGCTGAGAGTAAGAGCCCTGTTCAAATTATACATTAAGAAACAATCTGAAGAAGACATACCATAAAAGTACCTTTAATTGAAAAAACTGCATTTCACTATAGAAATAAAAGAAACAGTTGACTCAAGATCACTGGTCCGGGAAAATCCAACACAAATAAATATAGGAACAACAAAATAAAATTAAACCCAACATCCACATAAGTTACTATAAATAGAAAAACATAAAATATAATCAAAACTTTTCAAGAGTTGAAAACACAACAAAACAATCCTGCTCTATCCAAAAAAAAGAGAAAAACTATAATAAAATACAGTAAGATGAATTAAATATAATTAAGCAAACAACTGTAGATATGAAAGGACGCCAAAAATCATAAATTTTAAAACTCAGAATGGATATGGACAGCAAAAGATGTAAAACAGAAACTGATCAAACTCAGGAAAATTATTGAAGCAAATGATAAAATAATCTTAGAAACAAATACCAAATTATAATGTGCCTAAGAAAGAAAGAGATATGACCAAAACTATACTAAACAACGCAGAGGACAATGAGGAAAGTCAAGAAAATGAAGCAAAAATGAACACAGAGATAAACAGTACTAGAAACAGTGATAAATATAAAAGAATGGCAAAGAAGAGCAACATAGGTATTATTGAAGTCCTTAAAAGAAGAAAAATCAAAGAATGCAGTTGACCTAGAATGTCCAATTCCAAGATATATCCTAGTAAAACAGGAAAATATAAAATAATAAATACAGAAAATTAACCTGGAAAAATATGTCAAATTGAGACCAAATATATCAATCATAAGAATAAAAAATTAATATGAGTAAATTATTTTTAGTAAAAATAAAAGATGTGAAAAATATGGTTGAGTATTTTTCTATCACAGTGACCCACACGGATAATAGCTATAAACTCTGGATAAAATACAAAATACAATTAGTAGAAGTCAATGGTGAGTAAACAAAAGCAGGCAGATAATGGATGGAAGTTGACCCTTGAATGAAGAGAACAGTACAGGGTGATTTCCTGTTTTTAAAATGACTATTAGCCTCAGGACATACCACAGTTGATGGTATACACAGCAGCTAAAATTCTGATAGAAAACCCAGCTTTCTTAACCTAAAATATCTGATTACAGAGTCTAGAGCAAGCACAAATTCTGAAAAGTAGAAAGGAAATTCCAATAAAAAGAGAGGCATGGAGACACTCCATCTATGTGTAAACTCTGCCCAAATCTCTGGCAGACTGCTAAACAACACATATGTAGGTTATACTGCAAGGAGCCCAGTCAGGAATAAAAGAAATACACTACACAAAAAAACAGTTTGCAGTTTGTGTCCAACCAAGTTAATTGCTTGCTAATTAATAACAACAACATTCTTCCAGCCAAGTATGGTGGTTCATGTCTGTAATTCCACCACTTTGGGAGGCCAAGATGAGTGGATCACTTGAGGTCAGGAGTTCAAGAAAACATTCTTCAAAAGAATATAACAGAATCTGGAGTTCCCCCAGTAGCAACCAGGATACAATAGAAAGTTGCTTGACATGTGAAGGACCAGAAACATGTGACCTATTTCCAAGAGAAAAGACACAGAGATCAACCCAAAGATGAAACAGATGTTGGAATTCACAGACAAGGATTTCAAAGTGGTTATTAGAGCCATGTTCAATGATGTAAAGAAAAATAATACAGTTAGTGAAAAGAAGACAAGTTTCAGAAAAGAACAAGAAACAACAATCAAGAAGTAACTAAAAATTATAGAACTGAAAAATATATTATCTGAATTTAAAACTTTAATAGATGGGGTTAACATGAAAATAGAGATGACAGAGGGAAGAATCATTGAGATTAGCAGTAGATAATGGGTATTATCTAATCTGAAAAAGAGGAAAAAACAGAAAAAAAATTAACAGAAACTTAGGGAACTATCAGACAACAATGAAAGGTCTTACATATATGTAAGTGGAGTCCCAGAAAAAGAAAAAAAGAATGTGGTAGAAAAACTAGAGAAAGAATGACGAAAATTTTCACAAATTTGGTAAAAGACACAAACATTACGGATTCAAGAAGCAAAACAAACCCAGCATGGTACTAGCATAAAAATAGAACAGAAACAAGAACCTAGAAATAAATCCATATATTTACAGCCAACTGATTTTCAACAAAGATGCCAAAACAGTACTGGGGATGGAATAGTCTCTTAAATAAAAGGCCCTGGGAAAACGGAATTACCCATATGCAGAATAATGAAACTAGACCCCTCTTTTTCACCATATGCAAAAATCAACTCAAAATGGATGAACTACTTCAATGTAAGACCCCAAGTTATGAAACTACAAGAAGAAAACATTGGGGAAACACTTCCAGACATTTGGTCTGGGCAAAGATTTTTGTTTTTTGTTTTTTTTTTAGCACCAAGACTTACTTTTATTTTATTTATTTATTTATTTTTATTATACTTTAAGTTCTAGGGTACATGTGCATAACGTGCAGGTTTGTTACACAGGTATACATGTGCCATGTTGGTTTGCTGTACCCATCAACTCATCATTTACATTAGGTATTTCTCCTACTAATGCTATCCCTCTCCCAGCCCCCCACCCCACTGCAGGCCTCGGTGTATGATGCTCCCCTTCCTGTGTCCATGTGTTCTCATTGTTCAACTCTCACCTATGAGTAAGAACATGCAGTGTTGGTTTTCTGTCCTTGTCATAGTTTACTTGGAATGATGGTTTTCTAGCTTCATCCATATCCCTGCAAAGGACAAGAACTCATCCCTTTTTATGGCTGCATAGTATTCCATGGTGTATATTTGCCATCTTTTCTTAATCCAGTCTATCATTGATGGACATTTGGGTTAGTTCCAAGTCTTTGCTATTGTGAATAGTGCTGCAATAAACATACATGTGCATGTGTCTTTATAGTAGTATGATTTAATAGTCCTTTGGGTATATACCCAGTAATGGGATCAGTGGGTCAAATGGTATTTCTAATTCTAGATCCTTGAGGAATCGCCACACTGTCTTCCACAATGGTTGGACTAATATACACTCCCACCAACAGTGTAAAAGCGTTCCTATTTCTCCACATCCTCTCCAGCGTCTGTTATTTCCTGACTTTTTCATGACTGCCATTCTAACTGGCGTGAGATGGTGTCTCATTGTGGTTTTGATTTGCATTTCTCTGATGACCAGTGATGATGAGTATTTTTTCACATGTCTGTTGGCTGCATAAATGTCTTATTTTGAGAAGTATCTGTTCATACCCTTTGGGCAAAGATTTTTATGGCAAGGATCTCTTTTGTGCACAGGCAACAAAAGCAAAAATAAACAAATGGGATTATATCAAACAAAAAAACAGCTTCTCCATAGCAAAGGAAACAATCAACAGAGTGAAGAGACAACCTGCAGAATGGGAGGAAATATTTGCAAACTATTCATCTGACAAGGAATTGATAGATTGATAGCCAGAATATGCAAAGAACTCAACCCAATAGTAAAAAATAATAATAATCAGATTAAAAACTAGGCAAATAAGCTGAACAGACATCTTAAAAGAAGACATAGAAATGGCTAACAGGTATATGAAAAAATGCTCAACATCACTAATCATCAGGGAAATGCAAACCAAAACCACAACGAGATATTTCCTCACACCTGTTAGAATGGCTATTTTTTAAAAGACAAAAAATAACAAATGCTGGCAAGGCTGTGGAGAAAAGGGAACTCTTATACACTGTTGGTAGGAATGTAAATTAGTAAAGCCATTATAGAAAACATTATGGAGGTTTCTCAACAAATTAAAATAGAACTACTTTATGATCCAGCAATCCTACTGCTAGGTATATATCCAAAAGGAAGGAAATTAGTATGTCAAAGAAGTATCTGCAGTCCCATGTTTATTGCAGCACTCTTCACAATAGCCAAGATAAGGAATCAACCTAAGTGTCCATTAACAGATGAATGGATAGAGTGTGGTGTGTATGTGTGTGTGTATATATATACACACACACATATATGTACACATATATATAATATACACATACATACACACATATATATAATATACACATACATAGATGTAATATTATTTAACCACAAAAGAATGAAATTCTGTCATTTACAGCGACATGGATGAGCCTGGAGGACATTATGTTAAGGCAAATTAAGCCAGGCAGAAAAAGATAAATAACACATGCTCTCACTTATATATTGAAGCTAAAAAAAACACTGATTTCACAGAAGAGAGTAGAATGGTAGTTACTAGAGGCAGGGAAGGGTAAGAGAAAGGGTGGGACAGCCAAAGGTTGGTTAATAGATACAAATGTAAAAGCTAGATAGGAGGAATAAGCTCTAGTGTTCTATAGCACTACAGGGTGAATATAATTAACAATTAATTGTATATTTTCACATATCTAGAAGAGCAGATTTTGAATGTTCACACACACACAGATAAATGTTTGAGGTGATAGATATGCTAATTACTGTGATTTAATCATTACATGTCGTATACACATATCAAAATATCACACCGTATTCCATATATACAATTATGTCAATTAAAAAGAAAAAGGCAACAAATCCTAAAAAGCCATATGCAATCTTTAAAACTAAAATAAAATGTTGAAAATTAATAAAATTTACAGAGATTTTTAAAATTTTCATCTGAGGTACCAAATTAAAAGATAATATATAATGATACACATTTCTTCTGGAGGACCAGGTCATTAAAAAATAAATCTGCTTGCAACTCTGCTACCAGCTTTTTCCTTAAGTTTCTCCAAAATAATGACAGCAAGGTAGGTCTCAGGAAGTGGCAGAGGGAAAATGTGGTGAGAACCAACTGAGAAACATACTTTGAGCTTCACAATCTCCTTCATCCTCTTGATTTCCTCCTCAGACATGACATTATAATACCTGATGATGTCCCACTCATCCTCCTCTTCCAAGTGGGTGATGAGTAGCTGTGGAGCCCTCTTGCCATGGTAGTACCTACAGAAAAGCCTGCGCTGCTTCTGTCATGCCTGGAGAGCACAGAGCAACAGACTCTGGCTTAAGTACCAGTCTGCTCTGGCTGTAGGCCTTATGCCCTTTTGCCCTCCTTATGCCACCTCCTTCACCCCTCAGAACTGAAGCAAAAGTCCTTTTCTTGGTTGGCACAAATGACAAACATAAAACATTCAACGGCTTCTTATCTCCCAGGAACATTCCTCCTCATATCTACAAGCTCTATGAGGGAAGCCACCTTTACACAGGACTTGTACAACGGTAACAATTCAATTTATGTGGGGCTGGAGAAAAACAGCCTTTCTCTTCCAGTCACCTTTCTATAATGTCCAAGGTAACTGGCTCACACCCCTGATTGAATCTTACAGCGCTTTCTATTCTGTATAGCCTTGCTACTCCCAGTGTAGCAGGGAGATTGTTAGAAACACAGCCTCTCAGGCTCTACTCTAACTTACTGAATCAAGATCTGTACTTTCGCAAGATTCTCAGGTGATTCCTATGCACGTTGAAGTCTGAGAACTGCCTAACAAAGCAAAATCTAAGTTCTATATCATGATCCACCTGACCCTCCACAAGACAAGCCTGCAAATATTAACATCTTGAACACCATAGTTTCCTTTTTCAAATTTTATATTCTACTAATATAAAAAAATATTGCTGTTCTCAAAATACAGCGTAATTTTTTTACTGTACATTTGCACATGGAACAGCATCAGCCTAAAACTTCTTACTACTACTGTCTACATGAAATTCTAGTTCGAGTCCTTTCCTTGTGAACAGTCAATCCTCTCAAAGCAGAGTTAATTGCATCTTCTGTGTTGCCACGAGACTTTGCACATACCACTACTGTATTAAAATCACTGATTTACATTTTAAATTTTCCTTTAATAGACTACACTCTACCAAAAAAGGGGCATATATTATTCATTTTTCCACATGTCTCACTAGTACTGAGCCAGAAACATAGTGGGTACAAAACATTAATGCTAATTATGCCAAAATACAGGCAAAAAGGAACTTTCCAAAGGCAATAAACTAACAAACTGTTAAGAAAATGTCCCATGAATTAATCAAAGTGAATGCAATAATTCAGATATGATGAAAGACTGAGAAAAATACCTAATTTTTTTCTACAGGCATTTAATAAAAAATTGTCAAAAAGTAATATAAATAATGGTCTTAATGCCTAGCACCTAATTAGCCAGCAATAAAAATAAGTGTTCAATATAATTGTATTGAGAGAGACCCAGAGGTGCATTTAAGGGACAAGTTTGAGGATGGAATACTTTCTCAACCAAATCTGGCCCTTCAAAGCCAAGGTCCCAAGCATTCATATTACCAGGTGATCTGAAGGTCTCTCAAGGACCCTAAGCAGCCCTTTCAACCCCATCCACCTCCTTTCCCATTTTTACAGGTGTCTTTGTCTATCTGGGCTGCTCTAACAAAATACTTTTGACTGAGTGACTTATAAACAGGAGAAATTTATTTTTCACAGTTTTGGAGGCTGGAAGTCCAAGATGAAGGCACCCAGCAGATTCACTGTCTGGTGAGAGCCTGCTTTCTGGTTCACATATGGAGCCTTCTAGCTGTGTTCTCACATAGTGGGAAGGGTGAGACAGGAAGCTCTCTTGGGTCTCTTTGACAAGGGCACTAATCACCTCCCAAAAGACCTCACCTTCTAATACTATCACCTTGCGGATTAGAATTTTGAGATATGAATACCAGGGGGACACAAACATTTAGAGCATAGCAATGAGTTTGATATCCTCTCCCCTACAGAGGCCCTCATAGACCTCCCAGTTTTCTAGATGGTCCAGAGAATCATCAAGGACACTACTCAGTGTCTCCTTCTTGGTCTGATGCCTTGTATCCAAGTTTCCTGCCCCTTCTTCCTCTAACAACTTCATAAAGTTGGCAGAAACTAGGCTTGTTTGTGAGAGAAGTCTGGACACTGGAAAGAAGAGAGGGTAGGAAATGGCTAGCAATCAGGGAGGTAACTTAAGAGAAGCTCCACAAATCCCTTCTTCAGACTACTCTCACAAACCCATGTAGAATTTGAACATTGTCCAGAATTAGAATCAAGAGAGAAATAAAGATTAGGGTGGAGAAAATCCATCCCACCTTTCCTCACCCACTAGTCCCTAGGACAGACAGACAGCGGTCCTACCTCTCACTCACAATTCACCTTCATGCGATCACATCTGCTTCCTAACGTGTTTTCATGACAATGTTATGTTTTACACCACTGACCACAGTTAAAATGTATACTAGAGTCCCAGATAACTTATACCTTCCCTGATAATTTCCACAGGTATTATCATCTCATGTGCCTTCATAATACCCAAGACCAAAGTCCAGCCAACATTTTGGTTTCCCATTCTTCAGATAAGAAAATTGATTCCCAAAGTAATCAAGGAACTTAGGTCAAGGTCATATAGAAAAAGAGGGGCAGATCAGAATTAGAGCCTAGACGTCTAACCCCTAGTCCAAGGCTCTTACCAAAATAAGTGAAGGAATTTACAAATTTTTTATGGCAGTCATGAAGGACTCTCCCATGCTAGCCAAAGTCAAAGACAGGGCACTGACAACAGTGTCAACAGAAGAAAGATTTTCCTAACATCAGTTAGCACAGCAAAGTCTAAGAGTGTGAAATCCGCCAGTCAGGGTGGCTTACGCCTGTAATCCCAGCACTTTGGGAGGCTGAGGCAGGCAAATAATCTGACATCAGGAGTTCGAGACCAGCCTGGCCATCATGGTGAAACCCTGTCTTTACTAAAAATACAAAATTAGCAGGGCATGGTGGTGGACGCTTGTAATCCCAGCTGCTGAGGAGGCTGAGGCAGGAGAATCGCTTGAACCAGGAGGTGGAGGTTGCAGTGAGCTGAAATCATGCCACTGCACTCAAGCCAGGGTGACAGAGCAAGACTATCTCAAAAAAGAAAAGAGTGTAAAATCTTCCCAAGATTATCTAAAACAGGTTTTTATGATGGTATAACTAAAAGAAAACATATTGCAGTCAAATTAGAAGTTGCCCTTCGGTCAGTTACAGTGATTATAAAATTATAAATCCAGCATTTGAGTACATTTCCCTGAGCTCTCACAATACTCTGAACATCCATTTTATGACTTGCCACACAATCCATTGAAGACATCTGTTTGAATATCTAGTCTACCACCATCATCCCCAAATAGACCATAAGATATTCTGGGCACAGGCCATAAATGTTTCACTTTTTTGCCTACTACAGCATCCTAGCATGTAACAGATCTTAGTAAGTTTGCTGAATTCAATAAAAATGAAGTGACTCTGTAGTATCCCCATTTGTTGGTTGTCTACTTTATGCCAGAACATCTCCTTGGATAGAAATAGAGTGTACTGCCTGTCAAGGAGTTCCTTCCACTTTTTGGCAGTTAAGATTTTTATATATATATACTTTAAGTTCTGGGGTACATGTGCAGAATGTGTAGGTTTGTTACATAGCCATACACGTGCCATGGTGGTTTGCTGCACCCATCAATCCATCATCTACCTTAGGTATTTCTCCTAATGCTGTCTCTCCCCTAGTCCCCCACCCCTGACCGGCCCCAGTGTGTGATGTTCCCCTCCCCATGTCCATCTGTTCTCATTGTTCAACTCCTACTTATGAGTGAGAACATGCGGTGTTTGGTTTTCTGTTCCTGTGTTAGTTTGCTGAGAATGATGGTTTCCAGCTTCATCCATGACCCAGGAAAGGACCTGAACTAATCCTTTTTTATGGTTGCATAGTATTCCACGATGTATATGTGTCACATTTTCTTTATCCAGTCTATATCACTGATGGGCATTTGGGCTGGTTCCAAGTCTTTGCTATTGTGAATAGTGCTACAATAAAGACACATGTGCATGTGTCTTTATAGTAGAATGATTTATAATCCTTTAGGTATATACCCAGTAATGGGATTGCTGGGTCAAATGGTAGTTCAGGTTCTAGATCTTTAAGGAATTGCCACACTGTCTTCCACAATGGTTGGACTAATTTACATTCCCACCAACAGTGTAAAAGCATCCTATTTCTCCACATCCCCTCCAGGATCGGTTGTTTTCTGACTTTTTAATGATCGCCATTCTAATTGGCATGAGATGGTATCTCATTGTGGTTTTGATTTGCATTTCTCTAATGATCAGTGATGATGAGCTTTTTTTCATATATTTGTTGGCAGCATAAAAGTCTTCCTTTGATAAGTGTCTGTTCATATCCTTTGCCCACTTTTTGATGGGGTTGTTTTTTTCTTGCAAATTTGTTTGAGTCCCTTGTAGATTCTAGATATTAGCCCTTTGTCAGATGGATAGATTGCAAAAATTTTCTCCCATTCTGTAGGTTGCCTGTTCACTCTGATGATAGTTTCTTTTACTGTACAGAAGCTCTTTAGCTTAATTAGGTCCCATTTGTTTATTTTGGCTTTTGTTGCCATTGCTTTTGGTGTTTTAATCATGAAGTCTTTGCCCATGCCTATGTCCTGAACGGCATTGCCTAGGTTTTCTTCTAGGGTTTTCACAGCTTTAGGTCTTATGTTTAAGTCTTTAATCCATCTTGAGTTAATTTTTGTATAAGGTGTAAAGAAGGGGTCCAGTTTCAGTTTTCTGCAAATGGTTAGCCAGTTTTTCCAACACCATTTTAAAATAGGGAATCCTTCCCCCATTGCTTGTTTTTGTCAGGTCTGTCAAAGATCAGATGGTTGTAGATGTGTAGTGTTATTACTGAGGCCTCTGTTCTATTCCATTGGTCTATATATCTGTTTTGGTACGAGTGCCATGCTGTTTTGGTTACTGTAGCCTTGTAGTACAGTTTGAAGTCAGGTACCATGATGCCTCCAGCTTTGTTCTTTTTGCTTAGGATTGTCTTGGGTATACAGGTTCTTTTTTGGTTCCATATGAAATTTAAAGTAGTTTTTTTCTAATTCTGTGAAGAAAGTCAATGGTAACTTGATAAAGATAGCATTGGATATATAAATTACTTTGCACAGTATGGCCATTTTCACAATACTGATTCATCCTAGCCATGAGCATGGTATGTCTTTCCATTTATTTGTGTCCTCTCTTATTTCCTTGGGCAGTGGTTTGTAGTTCTCCTTGAAGAGGTCCTTCACATCCCTTGTAAGTTGGATTCCCAGGTATTTTATTCTCTTTGTAGCAACTGTGAATGGAAGTTCACACATGATTCGGCTCTCTGTTTGTCTATTATTGGTGTATAGGAATGCTTGTGAATTTTGCACATTGGTTTTGTATCCTGAGACTTTGCTGAAGTTGCTTGTCAGCTTAAGGAGATTTGGGGCTGAGACAATGGGGTTTTCTAAATATACAGTCATGTCATCTGCAAACAGAGACAATTCAACTTCCTCTCTTCCTATTTGAATACCTTTATTTCTTTCTCTTGCCTGATTGCCCTGGCCAGAACTTCCAATACTGTGTTGAATAGGAGTGATGAGAGAGGGCATCCTTATCTTGTGTCAGTTTTCAAAGGAAATGCTTCCAGCTTTTGCCCATTCAGTATGATATTGGCTGTGGCTTTGTCAAAAACAGCTCTTATTATTTTGAGATATGTTCCATCAATACCTAGTTTATTGAGAGTTTTTAGCATAAAGCGGTGTTGAATTTCGTTGAAGGCCTTTTCTGCATCTATTGAGATAATCATGTGGTTTTTGTCATTGGTTCTGTTTATGTGATCGATTATGTTTATTGATTTGCATATGTTGAACCAGGCATCCCAGAAATAAAGCCGACTTGATTGTGGTGGATAAGCTTTTTGACGTGCTGCTGGATTCGGTTTGCCATTATTTTATTGAGGGTTTTTGCATCAATGTTCATTGGGGTAGTGGCCTGAAATTTTCATTTTTTGTTGTGTCTCTGCCAGGTTTTGGTATCAGGATGATGCTGGCCTCATAAAATGAGTTAGGGAGGATTCCCTCTTTTTCTCTTGTTTGGAATAGTTTCAGAAGGAATGGTACCAGCTCCTCTCTGTACCTCTGGTAGAATTCAGCTGTGAATCTCTCCGGTCCTGGGCTTTTTTTGGTTTGCAGGCTATTAGTTACTGCCTCAATTTCAGAACTTGTTATTGGTCTATTCAGATTTTCAACTTCTTCCTGGTTTAGTCTTGGGAGGGTGTATGTGTCCAGGAATTTAGCCATTTCTTCTGAATTTTCTAGTTGATTTGCATAGAGGTGTTCATAGTATTCTCTGATGGTAGTTTGTATTTCTGTGGGATCAGTGAGGATATCCCCTTTATCATTTTTTTATTGTGCCTATTTGATTCTTCTCTTTTTTCTTCTTTATCAGTCTGGCTAGTGGTCTATCTATTTTGTTAATCTTTTCAAAAAACCAGCTCCTGGATTCACTGATTTTGATTTTTTGAAGGGTTTTTTGTGCCTCTATCTCCTTCAATTCTGCTCTGATTTAGTTATTTCTTGTCTTCTGCTAGCTTTTGAATTTGTTTGCTCTTGCTTCTCTAGTTCTTTTCACTGTGATGTTAGGATGTCAATTTTAGATCTTTCCTACTTTATTCTGTGGGCATTTAGTGCCATAAATTTTCCTCTAAACACTACTTTAGCTGCGTCCCACAGATTCTGGCACATTGTGTCTTTGTTCTCATTGGTTTCAAAGAATTTATTTCTTTCTTAATTTCATTATTTACCTAGTAGTCATTCAGTAGCAAGTTGTTCAGTTTCCATGTAGTTATGCAGTTTTCAGCGAGTTTCTTAATCCTGACTCCTAATTTGATTATACTGTGGTCTAAGAAACTGTTTGTTATTATTTCTGTTCTTTTGCATTTGCTGAGGAGTATTTTACTTCCAATTATGTGGTCAATTTTAGAATAAGTGTGATGTGCTGCTGAGAAGAATGTATAGTCTGTGGATTTGGGGTGGAGAGTTCCATAGATGTCTATTAGGTCCACTTTGTCCAGAGCTGAGTTCAAGTCCTGAATATCCTTGTTAATTTTCTGTCTCGTTGACCTGTCTAATATTGACAGTGGGGTGTTAAAGTCTCCCACTGTCATTATGTGGGAATTTAAGTCTCTTTGTAGGTCACTGAGAACTTGCTTTATGAATCTAGGTGCCCTGTATTGGGTGTATAAACATTTAGGATAGTTAGCTCTTCTTGTTGCATTGATCCCTTTACCGTTATGTAATGCCCCTCTTTGTCTTTTTTGATCTTTGTTGGCTTAAAGTTTTATTGTTTTATTAGAGACTAGGCTGCAACCCCTGCTTCTTTTTGCTTTCCATTTGCTTGATAAATATTCTTCTATCCCTTTATTTTGAGCCTATGTGTGCCTTTGCACATGAGATGAGTCTCCTGAATACAGCATGCAGGTGGGTCTTGACTCTTTATCCAATTTACCAGTCTGTGTCTTTTAATTGGGGCATTTAGCCCATTTACATTTAAGGTTAATAATGTTATGTGTGAATTTGATCCTGTCATTATGCCGCTAGCTGGTTATTTTGCCCGTTAGTTGATGCAGTTTCTTCATAGTGTTGATGGTCTTTACAATTTGGTATGTTTTTGCAGTGGCTGGTACCAGTTTTCCTTTCCATATTTAGTGCTTCCTTCAGGAGCTCTTCTAAGGTAGGCTGGTGGTGACAAAATCTCTCAACATTTGCTTGTCTGGGAAGGATTTTACTTCTCCTTCACTTATAAAACTTAGTTTGGCTGGATATAAAATTCTGGCTTGAAAATTCTTTTAAGAATGATGAATATTGGCCCCACTCTCTTCTGGCTTATAGGGTTTCTGCAGAGAGATCCTCTGTTAGTCTGATGGGCTTCCCTTTGTGGGTAACCCGACCTTTCTCTCTGGCTACGTTAACATTTTTTCCTTCATTTCAACCTTGATGAATCTGATGATTATGTGTCTTGGGGTTGCTCTTCTAGAGGAGTATCTTTGTGGTCTTCTCTGTATTTCCTGAATTTGAATGTTGGCCTCTCTTGCTAGGTTGGGGAAATTTTCCTGGATAATATCCTGAAGAGTGTTTTCCAACTTGGTTCCATTCTCCCCGTCACTTTCAGATACATCAATCAAATGTAGGTTTGGTCTTTTCACATAGTCCCATGTTTCCTGGAGGCTTTGTTCATTCCTTTTCATTCTTTTTTCTCTAATCTTGACTTCACACTTTATTTCATTACGTTTATCTTCAGTCTCTGATATCCTTTCTTCTGCTTGATCGATTCAGCTATTGATACTGTGTATGCTTCATGAAGTTCCTGTACTGTGTTTTTCAGCTCCATCAGGTCATTTATGTTTTTTTCTGAACTGGTTATTCTAGTTAGCAATTCCTTTAGCCTTTTTTCAAGTTTCTTATCTTCCTTGCATTGGGTTAGAACATGCTCCTTTAGCTCAGAGGAATTTGTTATTACCCACCTTCTGAAGCCTACTTCTGTCAATTTGTCAAACTCATTCTCCGTCCAGTTTTGTTCCCTTGCTGGTGAGGAGTTGTGATCCTTTGGAGGAGAAAAGGCATTCTGGTTTTTGGAATTTTCAGCCTTTTTGTGCTGGTTTTTCCTCATCTTCGTGGATTTATCTACCTTTGGTCTTTGATGTTGGTGACCTTTGGATGGGGTTTCTGTGTGGACATCCTTTTTGTTGATGTTGATGCTTTCTTTCTGTTTGTTAGTTTTCCTTCTAACAGTCAGGCCCCTCTGCTGCAGGTCTGTGGTAGTTTGCTGGAAGTCCACTCCAGACGCTGTTTGCCTGGGTATCACCAGCAGAGGCTGCAGCAGAGGCTGCAGAGATTGCTGCCTGTTCCTTCCTCTGGAATTTTCGCCCCAGAGGGGCACCCGCCAGATGCCAGCCGGAGCTCTCCTGTATGAGGTGTCTGTCGACCCCTGCTGGGAGGTGTCCCCAGTCAGGAGGCATGGGGTTTTGGGACCCACTTGAGAATACAGTCTGTCCCTTAACAAAGCTCTAGGGATGTGCTGGGAGATCAGTCGCTCTCTTAAGAACCAGGAGGCAGCAATGTTTAAGTCTGTTGAAGCTGTGCCCACAGCCACCCCTTCCCCCAGGTGCTCTGTCCCAGGGAGATGGGAGTTCTATCTATAAGTCCCTGACTGGGGCTGCTGCCTTTCTTTCAGAGATGCCCTGCCCAGAGAGGAGGAATCTAGAGAAGCAGTCGGTCTACAGAGGCTTTGTGGAGCTGTGGTGGGCTCCACCCAGTTTGAACTTCCAGGCAGCTTTGTTTACACTGTGAGGGGAAACCTGCCTGCTCAAGCCTCAGTAATGGTGATGCCCCACCCCCTGACCAAGCTTGAGCATCACTGGTCGACTTCAGACTGCTGTGCTGGCAGCAAGAATTTCAAGCCAGTGGATCTTAGCTTGCTGGGCTCTGTGGGCTGGGATCCACTGAGCTAGATCACTTGGCTCCCTGGCTTCAGCCCCCTTTCCAGGGTAGTGAACAGTTCTGCCTCACTGGTGTTCCAGGTGCCAGTGAGGTATGGAAAAAAAACTCCTGCAGTTATCTCGGTGTCTGCCCAAATGGCCGCCCAGTTTTGTTCTTGAAACCCGGGGTCCTGGTTTGTAGGCACCTGAGGGAATCTCCTGGTCTATGGGTTGCAAAGACCATGGAAAAAGCATAGTATCTGGCCGGAGTGCACCGTTCCTTATGGCACAGTCCCTTGGCTAGGGGAGGGAGTTCACCGACCCCTTGCACTTCCTGGGTGAGGTGACGCCTGACTCTGCTTCAGCTCACTCTCCATGGGCTGAGAAGAGCCGGGGACTTGGGTTGGAAATGCAGAAATCACCCGCCTTCTGCACTGATCTCGCTGGGAGCTGCAGACTGGAGCTGCTCCTATTTGGCCATCTTGCCAGCCCATGGCAGTTAAGATTTGTCTTCATACAGAACCCAAGTATATCTGTCTGGATATTCTACATATGTGCTCTAGGGCTAATCCTCAGGGCCATAGAGAACAAAATATAATCAACTGCTTTAATTCATTAGTTCATCCCTTCTTCCTTCAATAACTTCAATTACTCATTCAATACAGATCAAATTAAGTACTCAGCACCACAGTTGGGCTTGAAAATGGAAAAATGATTTAAAAATCAGTCTTTGCTTACTGAGGGAAACAGTTTAATAAAAGCAATATAGATGTAAATGGACAATTAAAATTAAATATAATAAACTTCTGTAGTGGAGGGAATCACAGGCTACTATGGAACAAATGAAAGATACACCTATTGGGAGGTTGGGGAGAGGAGAAGGACGTCAGAGCGGATTTCTCAGAAGAGAGAATGCCCTAGTTGTGAGCCTTGTTGCTTTATAATCCAATGAAGTTTTTTCTTTTTCATTCTATATGTCTCTATTCCACATGCTGTTTCTCATATCATGTTCACATAACTCTTTAACATCCAGGCTACTTTCTTCTGAATGAAATGATAATATGCAGCTATTAATATATATCTGGAGGGCTGGTCCAACTGAGAAAGAGGCACCACTTTCTCATTCTAAATGCCAGACCACTATTAATTCTGTCTAGGATTACACTAGGTTGTAATTACACTAGGTTGTCTAAACTCGCTTGGGCATTGTAAGATAGCATATAAATATTAAAACAAATACAGAATTACAGGAAGAATTGATAAAACTGTAATTATTGTGGGATATTTTAATGTACCTATTCAATAAATAGAGCCTCAGATTTCAGCACACTTTCTGTTTGTCACTGTATATGTCACTGGAGTTCATTAACAACTCAAAGGGTAGAAGAGACCCAAGAAGGTCAATAAGGCAGGGTTCAAGAGATTAAATGGAAGAAAAATCCAATTTTGCAATTAAAAAAATAAAGTGATTTCAGCACTTGAACCTTAAAATACAACACAGAATTTTCACTTACCTTAACAAAGCTTAGCTCATTAATTCCAGGCTTTCTTCCTTTGAAATTTAGTCATTTAAGGCTGTAAATATCGCTCCAAGACAATCTAAATGCATCCCTCAAGATCTGATATATATTTTTATTATATTCATTCCATTCTAATATTTTCTAATTTCTATAGTGACATCATAACTTTTTCATTAGCTATTTATCTGTATATTTAAATTTTTAAAACACGAGCTTTTATTTATTTATTTATTTATTTTTTATTATACTTTAAGTTCTAGGGTACATGTGCATAACGTGCAGGTTTGTTACATATGTATACTTGTGCCATGTTGGTGTGCTGCACCCATCAACTCGTCAGCACCCATCAATTCATCATTTATATCATGTATAACTCCCAGTGCAATCCCTCCCCCTCCTCCCTCCCCATGATAGGCCCCGGTGTGTGATGTTCCCCTTCCCGAGTCCAAGTGATCTCATTGTTCAGTTCCCACCTATGAGTGAGAACATGCGGTGTTTGGTTTTCTGTTCTTGTGATAGTTGGCTAAGAATGATGGTTTCCAGCTACATCCATGTCCCTACAAAGGACGCAAACTCATCCTTTTTTATGGCTGCATAGTATTCCATGGTGTATATGTGCCACATTTTCTTAATCCAGTCTGTCACAGATGGACATTCGGGTTGATTCCAAGTCTTTGCTATTGTGAATAGTGCCACAATAAACATACGAAACAGGAGCTTTTAAAAGTCACTTTTGTTACTTTCTGACTTCAAGGAATGATTATCAGAAAACACTGTATGTTCAGTTCCTTATTTTGGGACACTGAGGCTTGTTTTATAACCTAGTATGTGGGGAATTTTTTTTTAAATATTCTGTAAGCACTTGAAACGAACATGCAGGATTCTCTATGTGTTCATTGTATCAAGCTTGTGAAATGTGTTATTCAAATTATCAGTAGCCTTACTGTGCTTTGCTTTATTTATTTGCTTTATTTTATGATTTGCTCTATTTATTGAATAGGTACATTAAAATATCCCACAATAATTACAGTTTTATCAATTCTTCCTGTAATTCTGTATTTGTTTTAATATTTATATGCTATCTTACAATGCCCAAGCGAGTTTAGAATCCTTAACATCATTATTTGCCTTAAAGATCGTTTAGTCCCGCATGTTCTCACTCATAGGTGGGAACTGAACAATGAGATCACTTGGACTCGGGAAGGGGATCATCACACACTGGGGCCTATCATGGGGAGGGGGGAGGGGGGAGGGATTGCATTGGGGAGTTATACATGATATAAATGATGAATTGATGGGTGCTGACGAGTTGATGGGTGCAGCGCACCAACATGGCATAAGTATACATATGTAACAAACCTGCACGTTATGCACATGTACCCTAGAACTTAAAGTATAATTAAAAAAAAAAAAAAAAAGATCGTTTAGTCTGATACTAATATTGGCATATCAGCATACTTTTTTCTAATTGTCTAGTGTATATATAATTCCTTTACACTCAACCTTTCTGTATTCTTGAGTTTCATGTGTCTTTTGTAAATATAATATGGCTAAAATTTTTATTGAATCTGAGAACATCAAATTGCAACTTCCCAGCACCCCTAGTCTTGCTTACCCTACTCTATTTTATTCATAGCACTTCATATATTTTAACATACAAAAAACATACTTAACCAGTGTATTTTATTGGTTTTTTTCCCCTTAACTAGAACATTAGTTCCATGAGGGTGGAAATTCTTGTCTATTTTGCTTGCTGATGCCCCATATATTTACAACAGAGCCTGGCATATAATATACACTCAGTATTTGTTGAACATTAAGTGACTATATCTCTTCTAATTGCTAAGTTCAATGCATTTGTAATTCCCATAATTACTATTATATTCAGATTTCTACAATCCTAATTTTAAAGCATAGTTTAGTAGATCATCTAAGAAACAAAAAGATAAATTTCTAAAGTACAGCTTTTCTTTGCTAGCCAACCAGTTGTTTCCTCATCAGGAAATTCAAGAATTGATGGACTCCTTCATCAAACATTCTTTGGTTAATGTACTGGCCTTGATGAAGAGTGAGTATGTTCTTCTATCCACCACAATTTGGAATCTTTTGTCTTAAATGTAAAATTGAGTGAACTTACTTTTCTTAACAGCTTTACTGATAATTCACATACCATAACATTCATTTAAAGTAAAGAGTAGTTTTAAATTACACAGCCATCACCTCTAATTCCAGAGCATTTTTGTCATATCAAAGAGAAAGCCTGTATCCATCAGCAATCACGCCCTGATCCTACTTTTCCATCCCTTGGCAACCACTAGCCTAATGTATATTACTATGGATTTGGCTATTCTAGATATTACATATAAATGGAATTAAACAATATGTGACCTTTTGTGCCTGGCTTCTTTCACTTAGTATAATTTTTCTAAGTTTCATCCATATAACAGCATGTATCAGTACTTCATTCCTTTTTATTTTGCTAAATAATATTCCATAGTATGGATATATCATACTTTGTTTATTTATTGGTCAGTTGATGAGCATTTGGGTTGTTTCTACTCTCTGGTTAATTCTGAATAATTCTGCTATGAACATTCATGTACAAGTTTTTGTGCGGATATATATTTTCATTTCTCTCAGGGATGTACCCAGGAATGAAATTGTTGGGTCCTACGGTAACTGTATGTTTAACAGTATGAGGAGCTGCCAATCTGCTTTCCAAGGTAGCTGCACCATTTTACAACCCCACAATGAATGAGGTTTCCAATCTCTCCACATCCTCGTCAACACTAGTAATTTTCTGTCTTTTTTTTTATTTTAGCCATCCTAGTGGACAGGAAATGGTATCTCACTGTGGTTTTGATTTGCATTTCCCTAATGATTAGTGACGCTAAGCATCTTTTCATGTGTTTATTGGCCATTTGTACATCTTTTTAGAGGAAATTTCTATTCAAATTCTTTGTCCACTATTAAATTGGGTTGTTGGCCGGGCACGGTGGCTCACGCCTGTAATCCCAGCACTTTGGGAGGCCAAGGCAGGCAGATCACCTGAGGTCAGAAGTTCGAGACCAGCCTGGCCAATATGGTGAAACCCTATCTCTACTAAAAATACAAAAATTAGCCAGGCGTGGTGGCAGGCACCTGTAATACCAGCTACTTGAGAGGCTGAGGCAGGAGAATTGCTTGAACCTGGGAGGCAGCGATTACAGTGAGCTGAGAATGTGCCGTTGCACTCCAGCCTTGGAGACAAGAGCGAGACTTCATCTCAAAATAAATAAATAAATAAATAAATAAATAAATAAATAAATAAATAAGGTTGTCTTTTTATTGTTGAGTTGTAACAGTTCTCTATATATTCTTGATAGAAGATCAGATTTTTGACTTGCAAATATCTGCTGCCTCCCACCCCCACCACCACCTACCTATTCTGGAGTCTGTCTGTACTTTCTCAACAGTATCCTGTAAAACATCAGAATTTTACAATTTTGATGAAGTCCAATATATATCTGAAACCAATATATCAAATTTTTCTTTGATTCTGTATGCCTTTGATGTCATTATATGAGAGACCATTACCTACCCAAGGTCAGGAAGATTTAGTCCAATATTTTCTTCTAATAGTTCATTAATTTGAGTCCTCTATATTTTTTTATTGGTTAATCTAGCCAAAGGTTTATACATTTTGTTGTTTTTTTTTTAAATCAACTTTTGGTTTTACTGATTTTTTTACTGTGTTTCTATTCTCTACTTAATTTATTTCTGTGCTAGTCTTTATTTCCTTCTCTCTGCTTGCTTTGGCTCAAGTTAGCTCTTTTCTGATTTCCTAGGGTAAAAGATTATGTTTTAATTTAATATTTTTCTCCTTTTTATTTCATTTTATTTTTTATTATACTTTAAGTTCTAGGGTACATGTGCATAATGTACAGGTTTGTTACATATGTATACAGGTGCCATGTTGGTGTGCTGCACCCATTAACTCATCATTTACATTATGTATATCTCCTAATGCTATCCCTCCCCACTACCGCCACCCCACAACAGGCCCTGGTGTGTGATGTTCCCCTTCCTGTGTCCAAGTGTTCTCGTTGTTCAATTCCCACCTATGAGTGAGAACATGCAGTGTTTGGTTTTTTGTCCCTGTGATAGTTTGCTAAGAATGATGGTTTCCAGCTTCATCCATACCCCTACAAAGGACATGAACTAATCCTTTTTTATGGCTGCACAGTATTCCATGGTGTATATGTGCAACATTTTCTTAATCCAGCCAAACTAAAGTGAAGGAGAAATAAAATCCTTTACAGACAAGCAAATGCTGAGAGATTTTGTCACCACCAGGCCTGCCTTACAAGAGCTCCTGAAGGAAGCACTAAACATGGAAAGGAAAAACTGGTACCAGCCACTGCAAAAACATACTAACTTGTAAAGACCATCAATGCTAGGAAGAAACTGCACCAACTAACAAGCAAAATAACCAGCTAATATCATAAGGACAGGATCAAATTCACACATAACAATATTAATCTTAAATGTAAATGGACTAAATGCTCCAATTATAAGACACAGACTGCCAAATTGGATAAAGAGTCAAGACCCATCAGTGTGCTGTATTCAGGAGACCCATCTCACATGCAAAGACACACACACAGGCTCAAAATAAAGGAATGGAGGAAGATCTACCAAACAAATGGAAAACAGAAAAAGGCAGGGGTTGCAATCCTAGTCTCTGATAAAACAGACTTTAAACCAACAAAGATCAAGAGACAAAGAAGGCCACTACATAATGGTAAAGGGATCAATTCAACAAGAAGAGCTAACTATCCTAAATATACATGCACCCAATATGGGAGCACCCAGATTCATAAAGCAAGTCCTTAGACACCTGCAAAGAGACTTAGACTCCCACACATTAATAATGGGAGACTTTAACACCCCACTGTCAACATCAGACAGATCAATGAGACAGAAAGTTACAAAGGATATCCAGGAATTGAACTCAGTTCTGCACCAAGCAGACCTAATAGACATCTACAGAACTCTCCACCCCAAATCAACAGAATATACATTCTTCTCAGCACCACATCACACTTATTCCAAAATTGACCACATAGTTGGAAGTAAAGCACTCCTCAGCAAATGTACAAGAACAGAAATTATAACAAACTGTCTCTCAGACCACAGTGCAATCAAATTAGAACTCAGGATTAAGAAACTCACTCAAAACCACTCAACTACATGGAAACTGAACAACCTGCTTCTGAATGACTACTGGGTACATAACAAAATGAAGGCAGAAATAAAGATATTCTTTGAAACCAATGAGAACAAAGATACAACATACCAGAATCTCTGGGACACATTTAAAGCAGTGTGTAGAGGGAAATTTATAGCACTAAATGCCCACAAGAGAAAGCAGGAAAGATCTAAAATCACCACCCTAACATCACAATGGAAAGAACTAGAGAAGCAAGAGCAAATACATTCAAAAGTTAGCAGAAGGCAAGAAATAACTAAGATCAGAGCAGAACTGAAGGAGATAGAGACACAAAAAAACCCTTCAAAAAATCAATGAATCCAGGAGCTGGTTTTTTGAAAAGATCAACAAAATTGATAGACCGCTAGCAAGACTAATAAAGAAGAAAACAGAGAAGAATCAAATAGATGTAATAAAAAATGTTAAAGGGGATATCACTACCAATCCCACAGAAACTACCATCAGAGAATACTGTAAACACCTCTATGCAAATAAACTAGAAAATCTAGAAGAAATGGATAAATTCCTGGACACATATACCCTCCCAAGACTAAACCAGGAAGAAGTTGAATCTCTGAATACACCAATAACAGGCTCTGAAATTGAGGCAATAATTAATAGCCTACCAACCAAAAACAGTCCAGGACTGGACGGATTCACAGCCGAATTCTACCAGAGGTTCAAGGAGGAGCTGGTACCATTCTTTCTGAAACAATTCCAATCAATAGAAAAAGAGGGAATCCTCCCTAACTCATTTTTTGAGGCCAGCATCATCCTGATACCAAAGCCTGGCAGAGACACAACAAAAAAAGAGAATTTTAGACCAATATCCCTGATGAACATCAATGCAAAAATCCTCAATAAAATACTGGCAAACCGAATCCAGCAGCACATCAAAAAGCTTATCCACCATGATCAAGTGGGCTTCATCCTTGGGATGCAAGGCTGGTTCAACATATGCAAATCAATAAACATAATCCAGTATATAAACAGAACCAATGACAAAAACCACATGATTATCTCAATAGATGCAGAGAAGGCCTTTGACAAAATTCAACAGTCCTTCATGCTAAATACTCTCAATAAATTAGGTATTGATGGGATGTAACTCAAAATAGTAACAGCTATTTATGACAAACCCACAGCCAATATCATACTGAATGGGCAAGAACTGGAAGCATTCCTTTTGAAAACTGGCACAAGACAGGGATGCCCTCTCTCACCACTCCTATTCAGCATAATGTTGGAAGTTCTAGCCAGGGCAATCAGGCAGGAGAAAGAAATAAAGGGTATTCAATTAGGAAAAGAGGAAGTCAAATTGTCCCTGTTTGCAGATGACATGATTGCATATTTAGAAAACCCCATCGCCTCAGCCCAAAATCTCCTTAAGCTGATAAGCAACTTCAACAAAGTCTCAGGATAAAAAATCAATGTGCAAAAATCACAAGCCTTCTTATACACCAATAACAGACAAACAGAGAGCCAAATCATGAGTGAACTCCCATTCACAAAGAGAATGCTTCAAACAGAATAAAATATCTAGGAATCCAACTTACAAGGGATGTGAAGGACCTCTCCAAGAAGAACTACAAACCACTGCTCAACGAAATAAAAGAGGACACAAATGGAAGAACATTCCATACTCATGGATAGGAAGAATCAATATCATGAAAATGGCCATACTTCCCAAGGTAATGTATAGATTTAATGCCATCCCCATCAAGCTACCAATGACTTTCTTCACAGAATTGGAAAAAACTACTTTAAAGTTCATATGGAATCTCCTTTTTAAATACAGGTGTTTACATCCATAAATTTTCCTCTAAGCGCTGCTTTAGCTATATCCTCTAAGTTTTGGTATATTGTATTTTCATTTACACTCATCTCAAAATACTTTCTCATCTCTATTGTGATTCCTTATTTGACTTACTGGTTATGTAGGAGTATGTTAATAAACTTCCACATATTAGTGAATCTCCCAAATTTTCTTTTTATTGGTTTCTAATTTATACTGTTGTAGTGAAAACATACTTTATATAATTCCAATTCTTTTAAGTTTATTGAGACTTATTTTATGGCCTGACATGAGGTCTAGAGCCTGACTAAAGAATGTTCCAGGTTGGTTGCAGTAGCTCATGCTTATAATTCCATATCTGGGAAGCCAGGTTGGGAGGACTGCTTGAGGCCAAGAGTTAAAGACCAGTCTGGGCAACATAGTGAGACCCTTTCTCTACAAAAACAAAAAAGTTAGCGAAGCATGGTGGTGCACACCTATAGTCCCAGATATTTGGGAGGCTGGAGCAGGAAGATTGCTTGAGACCAGGACTTTGAAGCTGTAGTGAGCTGTGATCATGCCACTGCACTCCAACCTAGACCACAGAACAATATCCTGTCTTAAAAAAAAAAAAAAAAAAAAAAGGAGAAAAGAATTTTAAATGTGTATTTGAGAAGAGTGTGCATTACACTGTTGGGTACACTGTTTTATAGATGTCTATTAGCCTAGTTGGTTTATAGTGTTGTTGAAGTCTTCTAGTTCCCCAGTGATCATCTACCTACATGTTGTATCCATTTTTCAAAGTGGGGTATTGACATCTCCAACTATTACTGTTGAATTGTCTGTTTCCCTTTAATTCTGCTGGGTTTTGCCTCATTTATTTTGAGGCTCTGCTCTTAGGTGCATATGTTCATAATTGTTATGTCTTTTTGATGGACTGATCCTTTTAATATACAATGTTCTTCTCGGTCTCTAGTAACAATTTTTGTCTCAAAGTCTATTTTGTCTAATACTAGCACAGCCTCTCCAGTTCTTTTTTGGAGAACCGTTGTATTCTCTATCTTCTTCCATCTTTTCACTTTCAACCTATTTGTTTGTCTGAATATATATTTGTCTCATAGATAGCATATAGTTGGATTATGGTATTTTATTCATTCTGTTAATCTATGTCTTTTGACCGTAGTGTCCATTTCATTTCTTGGAATTACTGATGAGATTTACATTTGCCATTTTGCTGCTTTCTGCACATGCCTTTATGTTCCTCTATTCTTTTATTACTGCCTTCTTTTGTGTTAGTTTTCTAGTATACCATTTTAATCCACTTGTTAGTTATTTTACCACAATTTTTTAGTTCTTTTATTAGTATTTGCCCTGGGGACTGCAATTAACATCTTAACTTAAAGCAATTTAGCTCAGAGTAATATTGACTTAATTTCAATAACATATAAAAACTCTGTTCCAGTACAGCTCCATTCCTTCTCTTCTCCTTTTATTAGTATTAGCATTAAAAGTATATCCTTATACATTATAAAACATATAATTACAATTATTGCTTCATGTAGTTGTCTTTTGAATGAGACAGAAGAAAAAGGTTACAAAAAAATAACAATTTATACTGACTTTTACATTTACCTATAGAGTTATCTGTACCAGTACTCTTTATTTCTCTGTGTGGATTCAACTTACTATTTAGTGTCCTGTCATTTCAACCTAAAGAACTCCCTTTCGTATTTCTCATAGGGTATGCCTGCTAGTGAAGAATTCTTTGTTTTTGTTTTCATGGGAATGTTTTATATTCACTTTAATTTTTGAAGACTAGGTTTGCTGAATATACAACTCATAGTTGACAGTTCTTTTCTTTCAGCACTTTGAATACATCATCCCTCTGCTTTTTGTGGTATCCACAGTTTCTAATGAAAAGAAAGCTGTTAATTTTATTGAACATGCCTTGCTGCCTTCTCTTTCTATTTTCAATATTCTCTCCCTCTCTCTCTCTGTCTCTGAGAGAAGGTCTGGTTCTATTGCCCAGTCTGAAGTACAGTGGCACAATCTTGCTCACTGCAATCTCTATTTCCTCTGCTCAAGCCATCCTCCCATCTCAGCCTCCTGAGTAGCTGGGACTAGAGGCATGCACCACCACGCCTGGCTAATTTTCGTATCTTTTGTAGAGACAGGGTTTCTCCATGTTGCCCAGGCTGCTCTCAAACTTGTGAGCTCAAGTAATCTGCCCACCTCAACCTCCTGAAGTGCTGGTATGACAGGCATGAGCCACTGTGCCTAGTCAAGATTCTCTCTTGATCTCTGGCTTTCAACAGTTTGACTATGATGTGTCTCTTTAGGCTTATCCTACTTGGAGTTCATTAGTTTCTTAGTGTGCAGATTAGTGTTTTTCATCAAATTTGTAGTTTCTTGTCATCATATCTTCAAATATTCTTTCTGCCCTTTTCTTTTTCTTCTATTCTTTTGGGATTCTCCTTATGCATGTATTGATACACTTGACGGGTTCTCACAAATCTGTATGGCTCTGTTCATTTTTCTGCATTCTTTTTTCTTTCTGTTCCTCAGACTGGATGATCTTAAGTTCACTGATTCTTTATTTTGCAAGTTCAAAAAGGATGAAGAGTCCCTTTAGTGAATTTTACATTTCAGTTATTGTATTTGTCAACCAGAATATCCATCTGGTTTGTAAAATAATTTATATCTTTTAATTGATATTCTCTATTTAGTAAGACATCATTCTCAAACTTTAATTCTTTAGATATATTTGTCTTTAATTCTTTGAAAATATTTATAACAGTTGGCTTAATATCTTTACTTAGTAAGCTCAGTATCTAGGTATCTAGTCTGATTTTTTTCTTGCATGCCCTTGTCCCCTCTATAGTCTACTCTTTGCAAAATAATCTTCTATGATCTCACTTACAGTAAAACCTCAAAGTCCTTCCCCTGACTTTCAAGGTTCTGCATGCTCTGACATCTGGCTGCTTCATCTACTAAAGCTCCTTAACCTTGTTCACTCACTCCAGCCACAGTAGCCTGACTTTTACTTTTCCTCAAAAACACCAACTACTCCCCATTCCCAGATACGTTGTAATTGTTATTCCCTTTGTGTGAAATGTTATTTTCTTTTACGGTATTCAGGATTCTACTCAAATGACTCTACTAAGAGTTTCCTGGTCTCTCTATTTAAGATAGTAGATTCTATCAATCTCTACACTGTTAGGCTACTTTATTTTTCTTCATAGAAGAAGCTAATCTAGATCATTGTACTTCCTGTCTTTTGTAAAAATCAAAGTAAAATCCTGTTAAGTTTTTAATGGTAACAAGAGAAGAGTATATATTCCAGAGTAATTTCTGAAAACAAAAGAAAAGATCAGAAGAGGGAGGAAAAAAGAAAAAGTATAATAAAGAGAACTGACTACTACACTCGCAGGTTCTATGGTACACCAAAAAGGGTACCAGGACTTGTCATCTCCACAGTTTCATGAACTCCAAAGCGGCACAGAGGCAGAAAACTACCATCCTTCAAGGAAACTCCATGGATATGGACAAACATCCACATACTATCCCAATGACCATGACAAACTCAAAGTTAGAAGTTTTCCTTCTATTTTCTAGCAACCTTTTTAGCTTGTTTGGTGGGAACTTCTGAGGTGACAAAACCCTAATAGTGACTGACAATACATTTCTCACCAGCTCAGCAGGGAAGAGTCTCTAAGTCAAATTTAATTTGAATCAGGAAAAAATTTACAATATGCTATTTCTTTTGTGTTTGTTAGTTTGTTTTGAGATGGAGTCTCGCTCTGTTGCCCAGGCTGGAGTGCAGTGGCATAATCTCAGCTCACTGCAGCCTCCACCTCCCGGGTTCAAGTGATTCTCCTGCTTCAGCTTCCGGAGTAGCTGGCATTACAGGCACCCACCACCATGCCCAGCTAATTTTTGTATTTTTAGTAGAGACAGAGTTTCACTATGCTGGCCAGGCTGGTCTCGAAACCCCGACCTCAGGCAATCCAGCCGCCTCAGCCTCCCAAAGTGCTGGGATTACAGGCATGAGCCACTGTGCCCAGCCTACAATATGCTATTTCTTGCTTACCAAGGTTTAGATTCAGATTTAGTGCACACAAATTGGATCAAGTTTCTTCTCCTCTTCAAAAATTTCAATGACTTCACACTACTTTTTTGAATAAAATACAAACTCTTCACCATAGACTTCAAGATTCTGCAGTGTCACCCTTGTTTAGCATCCTATCCTTCATCTGCCACCACATTCCCTTCGCTCACTATGAACCAGCTTTCTCTTTCAGTTCTTCAAAAATGTCAAGCTCTCTTATCACTCAGGGTCTGTTCTCTTGACTTATAATGCTCTTTCCTTTCCCTTCCCTTCTTCACATTTTGATTCCTTCTAATCTTTAGTATCAGCTTTATGTCACCTCTACAAAGAGGTCATCCCTGAACATTCTATCTGAAACCCTTCTGCTCTGAGATTCTCTATCACTGAACCACCTTGATTTTTCTTAGCAAACTCAGAGCTTTTCGGATTGAATAAATAAAACAAGATCCAAATACATGCTACATACAAAGACACACTTTAGATTCAAATAATCTAAAAAGGTTTTTAAGGTTAAAAAAAAAAAAAAAGTAAGCCAAGGTGCAGTGGTTCACACCTGTAATCCCAGCACTTCGGGAGGCTAAGGCGGGCGGATCGCTTGAGGCCAGGAGTTTGAGACCAGCCCGGCCAACATGGTGAGACCCCATATTTACTAAAAATACAAAAATTATCTGGGCGTGGTGGTGTGTGCCTGTAATCCCAGCTACTCAGGAGGCTGAGGCAGGAGAACCGCTTGAACCCATGAGGCGGAGGTTGCAGTGAGTTGAGATCAAGCCACTGCACTCCAGCCTGACAACAGAGCGAGATCCTGTCTAAAAAAACAAAAAAAAGAGGTAAAAGATGTACCATGCAAGCAACAACTACAAGAGAGATGGGGTGGCTACACTAATATCTGACAAAATATACTTAAAGATAAAAAATATTCCTAAAGACAAAAGGAGGCATTTTATAATGTAACGAGTCAATATATCAAAAAGATGTAATAATTATAGATGTATACTCACTTAATGAAAGCCCCCAAAGACAGAAAGCAACAATCGACAGTGCTAAAAGAAGAAATAGATAACTCACTAATAGCCGGATATTTGAATACATCACTCTTATTAATTGGTAAAACAACCACACAGAAAATCAGGAAGGATACAGAAAATCTGAACAATGCTATCAACCAATTTCACTGACACCTATAGAATTCTCCACCAAAAAACAGCAGAATACACATTCCTTTCAAGCTCACACAGAACATTCTCCAGGAAAGACCAATATACTAGGTCACACACCAAGTCTTGATACATTTTAAAAGATTTAATTCATACAAAATATGCTATCCAACCAATGGAATTAAATGAAACATCAAAAATAGCAAGAAATCTTGAATATCTTCAAATATTTGGAAATTGAACATTTTTCTAAATAACTCATAGGTCAAAGAAGAATTCACAATGAAAACTAAAATATATTTTGAACTAAATAAAAACAAAACTATAATATATTAAAATTTACGGGATGCAGTTTAAAGTGGTACTTAGAAGGAAATGTATAGCTTTAAATGCCTATATTTTAAAAATTCTCCAATCAATAACCCAGGCTTTCACCTCAAGAAACTGAAAAAGGAGGGGCAAGTTAAAATGATCAAAGCAAGCAAAATAAATGAAATAATAAGGATAAGAGCAGAAATCAGCAAAATAGACAATGGAAAAACAATAGAGAAAACCGAAGAAACCTAAAGGCTGATTATTTGAAAAGATCAATAAAATTGACAAACCTTTAGACTGACCAAGAAAAAAATAGAGAAGATAAAAATTACCCAGTAAAGGGATGAAAGAGAGAACAGACTACTGATCCTATACAAATTATAAGGAAGTGCTGTAAACATCTTTATGCCAACAAAGTAGGCAACTAATATGAAGTGGAAAAGTTCCTAGAAAGGTACAAATTACCAAAATGAACTAAAAAATACATAGAACAATCTAAGTAGATTTATTAAAAAGTAAAGAAATTAAATTAGAAATGTAAAATCTTCCCATAAAGAGAATTCTAGGCCCAGATAACTTCACTGGTGAATTTTATCAAATATTTAACCAAAAAATAATGCTAATCCTTCACAAAGTCTTCAGAAAATAGAGGAGGAGAGAATAGATCCCAACTAAATCTGTAAGATGCTTATTAACCTAATCCCAAAACTAAAGACATCATACAAAAAGAAAACAACAAAACCCTCATGAACATAATCATAAGAATCCTTAATTATTAGCAAACTAAATCAAGGAATATGTAAAAAGAATGTATATACCATGACCAAGTGGGATTTCTGCAAGAATATGAGGCTGGCTTAACATTCATTTAATATGAGACTATATAGAATAAAGGACACATGATTATTTCCACAGATGCAGGAAAGGCATTTGACAAAATTCAACACCTATTTATGATTTTTTTTTTTTTAATCTAGGCTGGGCATGATGGTTCAGACCTGTAATCTCAGCACTTTGGGAGGCCAAGGTGGGTGGATCACCTGAGCTCAGGAATTTGAGACCAGCCTGGCCAACACAGTAAAACCCCATCTCTACTAAAAATACAAAAATTAGCTGGGTGTGGTGGCACACACCTGTAATCCCAGCTACTCAGGAGACTAAAGCAGGAGAATCACTTGAGCCCGGGAGGAGGAGGTTGCAGAGAGCAGAGATTGTGCCACTGCACTCCAGCCCGGGTGACAGTGCTACTCTGTCTGCAAAAACAAACAAACAAACAAACAAAAACCAAAAAACAAAAAACAAAACAAAACAAAAAACCCTCTCAACAGACTAGGAATAGAAGAGAACATCCTTAATGTGATAAAGACAGATACGAAAATCCCACAGCCTACGTCATACTTAATGGTGAAAGATGGGTTGCTTTGCTCCTAATCCTAAGAGCAAGAACAAGGTAAATCCTATCAAAATTTTAGCTGGGCTTGTTGCAGAAATTGACAAGCTGATCCTAAAATTCACATGGAAATAAAAGGGACCCAGAATAGTCAGAACAATTTTGGAAAAGAATGAAGTTGAAGGACTTACATTACCTAAAGGACCAAGGAAGTCTTCTCTCAAGGACATCTGTGCTTAGCCTACTGAAATAGACAGGCTCTTGACCACTCTGCTCACCCTCTCCCAAGAAACACTTCAGGAAGAAAGTGCTCTCTCTTTGAGGTGATGTGATAATTTCATCTAGAACTCTATAGCCCTTATAACGCTCTCCCTTGAGCTGGCCAATTAGGAAAACTAAATCATCTGCTTAGTGCTTTTGTTTACAAATTCTCTCAATCGTTCTATCTGAACAATAGCTGTAACAATAACATGGAATTGATATATTATCCCATTGTTATAGCAAAGTAAATTAATGCACAGTGTCATTAAGTTAACTTGCTCTAGGTCACCCAGTATGTGGTGGAGTCAGTATCTAATTGTGGAACCAGGATAGGAAGAGTTTTTTTAAAATGTATAATCATCTTCTAAGTTAGTATCAGCTAGCATTGATATAGCATTATACAAAGTCTATAAGGTAGACATGGCAAGAATTTTCCCACTGTTTGAAGAAACCAATGTTCTAAATATTTAAGTGATGTGTCCAAATTTAGACATTTGTTATCTCACTGGTGGTGACATCCAAAATTGGAATACAATGTGAGAGAACAGAGAAGGTTTAATTCGTTTTTTCACAAAGACCATGATTTAGAGAAATATTTTTGGTTTTTTTTTTTCCAGATTATATTTAAGTGATTATATACCTTGGAACTGAGGAGCTACATCCATTAAACTGACAGTAGTTTCTCACTGTTACTTTGCTGTTACTGAAAAATCTTAGGAAGAAAGGTTGATATTTCTCAAAACAAATCAAAAATCACCATTAAGAGAGAGAGAAAAGGCAAGCAACCACTAAAGCTGGAGAATATTTTTGCAACATATACAACCAACAAAAGGCTCGTATCCAGAATATATAAAGTCTTTCTACAAATTAATAAAACAACTCAATAGAAAAATGGTCTAGAGACTCGAAAAGAACTCACAAAATATTCAAAAGGTTGATAAATATATGAAAGTGTTCTATATCATTCATAATCAAAGAAGTGTGAAATAAAACTATGGGATACAACCACATGCCACCAGGAAGTTTGAACTTTAAAAGTCTGACAAATACAAAGATATTGCTTAGGATGCAGTTTAGAGGGGAACTCTCACACATTGTTATTAAGAAAAAAATGCGGCCAGGCAACATGGCTCACATCTGTAATCTCAATACTTTGGGAGGCCGAGGCGGGCAGATCACTTGAGGTCAGGAGTTCAAGGCCAGCCTGGAACCTTATCTCTACCAAAGGTACAAAAGTTAGCTGGGCATGACAGCACATGCCTGTAATCCCATGTACTCAGGAGGCTGAGGCAGGAGAATCGCTTGAACCCAGAAGATGAAAGTTGCAGTGAGCCGAGATCACACCATTGCTCTCTGGCCTAGGTGACAGAGCAAGGCTTCATCTCAAAAATAATAATAAGAAGAAGAATGCAACTGTTTTGAGAAAGTGGCATAATCTAGTAAATTTCAATAGACCAATAATTCCATTCCCATGTATAACCTGCATAAAAATATATATTCAGGAAATAAGTACAGAATATTCATTACAGGATTATTCATTATATCCCCAAACTGGAAGAAACTAAAATGCCCACAAAAGTCAAATGGATAAACAACTCATGGTATGGTCATCCAATGGAATACCATAAAACATTTAAAAGGAATAACTATAGATACACAGAAATAATATGGATATATCTTAAAAACATAGCATTGAGTAAAACGAACTAGATAAAAAGAATATGTATTATATGAGTTCGTGCATATACACTTCAAAAAAAGGCAAAATTAAACTATACTGCTGTTATAAGTTAAATTTATGAATTTAATAAAATTGAACAGTATCACAACTTAAATATTTAGTTATATGTACTTAGTACATATTTTAGTTATATATAGTTAGATGGAAAAATCTTCAAGACATATTAATAGAACTATAGAACGGTATGTATAATATGATTCTATTTATGTAGAACAGAACATCTACTTGCGTGATATATACCTAAAGCACTGTCCAACAAATCTTACTGCGATAATTGAAATGTTTTATAATCTACGCTGTTTAACTCTGTAGCCATGTGTGGCTACTGAACACTTAAAAATGTAGTTAAAGGGGCGGAGCAAGATGGCCAAATAGGAACAGCTCCAGTCTCCAACTCCCAGCGCGAGCGACACAGAAGACCGGTGATTTCTGCATTTTCAACTGAGGTACTGGGGTCATCTCACTAGGGAGTGCCGGACAATCGGTGCTGGTCAGCTGCTGCAGCCTGACCAGTGAGAGCTGAAGCAGGGCGAGGCATCGCCTCACCTGGAAGCCAAGGGGGAAGGGAATCCGTTTTCCTAGCCAGGGGAACTGAGACACACAACACCTGGAAAATCGGGTAACTCCCACCCCAATACTGCGCTTTAAGCAGACAGGCACACCAGGAGAATATATCCCACACCTGGCCGGGAGGGTCCCACGCCCACGGAGCCTCCCTCACTGCTAACACAGCAGTCTGCAGCCATCTATCCGCAAGGCAGCAGCGAGGCTGGGGGAGGGGCGCCCGCCATTGCTGAGGCTTAAGTAGGTAAACAAAGCCGCTGGGAAGCTCGAACTGGGTGGAGCTCACAGCAGCTCAAGGAAGCCTGCCTGTCTCTGTAGTCTCCACCTCTGGGGACAGCGCACAGCTGAAGACCAACAGGGGAAGCAGCGGGGGCCGGTGCAGACGCGAACGACTCTGTCTGACAGCTTTGGGGAGAGCCGTGGATCTCCCAACGCGGAGGTTGAGATCTGAGAACGGACAGACTGCCTGCTCAGGTGGGTCCCTGACCCCTGAGTAGCCTAGCTGGGAGACATCCCCCACTAGGGGCAGTCTGATACCCCACACCTCACAGGGTGGAGGACACCCCTGAGAGGAAACTTCCAAAGGAAGAATCAGACAGGTACACTCGCTGTTCAGCAATATTCTATCTTCGGCAACCTCTGCTGCTGATACCCAGGCAAACAGGGTCTGGAGTGGACCTCAAGCAATCTCCAACAGAGCAACAGACAGTCCTTCTGACTGTCAGAAGGAAAACTATCAAACAGGAAGGACACCTATACCAAAACCCCATCAGTACGTCACCATCATCAAAGACCAGAGACAAATAAAACCACAAAGATGGGGAAGAAGCAGGGCAGAAAAGCTGGAAATTCAAAAAATAAGAGCGCATCTCCCCCTGCAAAGGAGCGCAGCCCATCGCCAGCAACGGATCAAAGCTGGTCAGAGAATGACTTTGACGAGATGAGAGAAGAAGGCTTCAGTCCATCAAACTTCTCAGAGCTAAAGGAGGAATTACGTACCCAGCGCAAAGAAACTAAAAATCTTGAAAAAAGAGTGGAAGAATTGACAGCTAGACTAATTAATGCAGAGAAGATCATAAACGAAATGACAGAGATGAAAACCATGACACGAGAAATACGTGACAAATGCACAAGCTTCAGTAACTGACTCGATCAACTGGAAGAAAGAGTATCAGCGATTGAGGATCAAATGAATGAAATGAAGCGAGAAGAGAAACCAAAAGAAAAAAGAAGAAAAAGAAATGAACAAAGCCTACAAGAAGTATGGGATTATGTAAAAAGACCAAATCTACGTCTGATTGGGGTGCCTGAAAGTGAGGGGGAAAATGGAACCAAGTTGGAAAACACTCTTCAGGATATAATCCAGGAGAACTTCCCCAACCTAGTAGGGCAGGCCAACATTCAAATTCAGGAAATACAGAGAACGCCACAAAGATACTCCTCCAGGAGAGCAACTCCAAGACACATAATTGCCAGATTCACCAAAGTTGAAATGAAGGAAAAAATCTTAAGGGCAGCCAGAGAGAAAGGTCGGGTTACCCACAAAGGGAAGCCCATCAGACTAACAGCAGATCTCTCGGCAGAAACTCTACAAGCCAGAAGAGAGTGGGGGCCAATATTCAACGTTCTTAAAGAAAAGAATTTTAAACCCAGAATTTCATATCCAGCCAAACTAAGTTTCATAAGTGAAGGAGAAATAAAATCCTTTACAGATAAGCAAATGCTTAGAGATTTTGTCACCACCAGGCCTGCCTTATAAGAGACCCTGAAGGAAGCCCTAAACATGGAAAGGAACAACCGGTACCAGCCATTGCAAAAACATGCCAAAATGTAAAGACCATCGAGGCTAGGAAGAAACTGCATCAACTAACGAGCAAAATAACCAGTTCATATCATAATGACAGGATCAAGTTCACACATAACAATATTAACCTTAAATGTAAATGGACTAAATGCTCCAATTAAAAGACGCAGACTGGCAAACTGGATAAAGAGTCAAGACCCATCAGTCTGCTGTATTCAGGAGACCCATCTCACATGCAGAGACATACATAGGCTCAAAATAAAGGGATGGAGGAAGATCTACCAAGCAAATGGAGAACAAAAAAAAGCAGGGGTTGCAATCCTAGTCTCTGATAAAACAGACTTTAAACCATCAAAGATCAAAAGAGACAAAGAAGGCCATTACATAATGGTAAATGGATCAATTCAACAGGAAGAGCTAACCCTCCTAAATATATATGCACCCAATACAGGAGCACCCAGATTCATAAAGCAAGTCCTTAGAGACTTACAAAGAGACTTAGACTCCCATACAATAATAATGGGAGACTTCAACACTCCACTGTCAACATTAGACAGATCAACGAGACAGAAAGTTAACAAGGATATCCAGGAATTGAACTCATCTCTGCACCAAGCGGACCTAATAGACATCTATAGAACTCTCCACCCCAAATCAACAGAATATACATTCTTCTCAGCACCACATCACACTTATTCCAAAATTGACCACATAATTGGAAGTAAAGCACTCCTCAGCAAATGTAAAAGAACAGAAATTATAACAAACTGTCTCTCAGACCAGAGTGCAATCAAACTAGAACTCAGGACTAAGAAACTCAATCAAAACCGCTCAACTACATGGAAACTGAACAACCTGCTCCTGAATGACTACTGGGTACATAACGAAATGAAGGCAGAAATAAAGATGTTCTTTGAAACCAATGAGAACAAAGATACAACATACCAGAATCTCTGGGACACATTTAAAGCAGTGTGTAGAGGGAAATTTATAGCACTAAATGCCCACAAGAGAAAGCAGGAAAGATCTAAAATTGACACTCTAACATCACAATTAAAAGAACTAGAGAGGCAAGAGCAAACACATTCAAAAGCTAGCAGAAGGCAAGAAATAACTAAGATCAGAGCCGAACTGAAGGAGATAGAGACACAAAAAACCCTCCAAAAAATCAATGAATCCAGGAGTTGGTTTTTTGAAAAGATCAACAAAATTGACAGACTGCTAGCAAGACTAATAAAGAAGAAAAGAGAGAGGAATCAAATAGATGCAATAAAAAATGATAAAGGGTATATCACCACTGACCCCACAGAAATACAAACAACCATCAGAGAATACTATAAACGCCTTTACGCAAATCAACTAGAAAATCTAGAAGAAATGGATAATTTCCTGGACACTTACACTCTCCCAAGAATAAACCAGGAAGAAGTTGAATCCCTGAATAGACCAATAGCAGGCTCTGAAATTGAGGCAACAATTAATAGCCTACCCACCAAAAAAAGTCCAGGACCAGATGGAGTCACAGCTGAATTCTACCAGAGGTACAAGGAGGAGCTGGTACCATTCCTTCTGAAACTATTCCAATCAATAGAAAAAGAGGGAATCCTCCCTAACTCATTTTATGAGGCCAACATCATCCTGATACCAAAGCCTGGCAGAGACACAACAAAAAAAGAGAATTTTAGACCAATATCCCTGATGAACATCGATGCAAAAATTCTCAATAAAATACTGGCAAACCGGATTCAGCAGCACATCAAAAAGCTTATCCACCATGATCAAGTGGGCTTCATCCCTGGGATGCAAGGCTGGTTCAACATTCGCAAATCAATAAACGTAATCCAGCATATAAACAGAACCAAAGACAAGAACCACATGATTATCTCAATAGATGCAGAAAAGGCTTTTGACAAAATTCAACAGCCCTTCATGCTAAAAACGCTCAATAAATTCGGTATTGATGGAACGTACCTCAAAATAATAAGAGCTATTTATGACAAACCCACAGCTAATATCATTCTGAATGGGCAAAAACTGGAAAAATTCCCTTTGAAAACTGGCACAAGACAGGGATGCCCTCTCTCACCACTCCTATTCAACATAGTCTTGGAAGTTCTGGCTAGGGCAATCAGGCAAGAGAAAGAAATAAAGGGTATCCAGTTAGGAAAAGAAGAAGTCACATTGTCCCTGTTTGCAGATGACATGATTGTATATTTAGAAAACCCCATTGTCTCAGCCCAAAATCTCCTTAAGCTGATAAGCAACTTCAGCAAAGTCTCAGGATACAAAATTAATGTGAAAAAATCACAAGCATTCTTATACACCAGTAACAGACAAGCAGAGAGCCAAATCAGGAATGAACTTCCATTCACAATTGCTTCAAAGAGAATCAAATACCTAGGAATCCAGCTTACAAGGGATGTAAAGGACCTCTTCAAGGAGAACTACAAACCACTGCTCAGTGAAATCAAAGAGGACACAAACAAATGGAAGAACATACCATGCTCATGGATAGGAAGAATCAATATCGTGAAAATGGCCATACTGCCCAAGGTTATTTATAGATTCAATGCCATCCCCATCAAGCTACCAATGAGTTGCTTCACAGAATTGGAAAAAACTGCTTTAAAGTTCATATGGAACCAAAAAAGAGTCCGCATTGCCAAGACAATCCTAAGTCAAAAGGACAAAGCTGGAGGCGTCACGCTACCTGACTTCAAACTATACTACAAGGCTACAGTAACCAAAACAGCATGGTACTGGTACCAAAACAGAGATATAGACCAATGGAACAGAACAGAGTCCTCAGAAATAATACCACACATCTACAGCCATCTGATCTTTGACAAACCTGAGAGAAACAAGAAATGGGGAAAGGATTCCCTATTTAATAAATGGTGCTGGGAAAATTGGCTAGCCATAAGTAGAAAGCTGAAACTGGATCCTTTCCTTACCCCTTATACAAAGATTAATTCAAGATGGATTAGAGACTTAAATGTTAGACCTAATACCATAAAAACCCTAGAAGAAAATCTAGGTAGTACCATTCAGGACATAGGCATGGGCAAGGACTTCATGTCTAAAACACCAAAAGCAACGGCAGCAAAAGCAAAAATTGACAAATGGGATCTAATTAAACTAAAGAGCTTTTGCACAGCAAAAGAAACTACCATCAGAGTGAACAGGCAACCTACAGAATGGGAGAAAATTTTTGCAACCTACTCATCTGACAAAGGGCTAATATCCAGAATCTACAAAGAACTCAAACAAATATACAAGAAAAAAACAAACAACCCCATCAAAAAGTGGGCAAAGGATATGAACAGACATTTCTCAAAAGAAGACATTCATACAGCCAACAGACACATGAAAAAATGCTCATCATCACTCGCCATCAGAGAAATGCAAATCAAAACCACAATGAGATACCATCTCACACCAGTTAGAATGGCAATCATTAAGAAGTCAGGAAACAACAGTTGCTGGAGAGGATGTGGAGAAATAGGAACACTTTTACACTGTTGGTGGGATTGTAAACTAGTTCAACCATTATGGAAAACAGTATGGCAATTCCTCAAGGATCTAGAACTAGATGTACCATATGACCCAGCCATCCCACTACTGGGTATATACCCAAAGGATTATAAATTAGTCTACTACAAAGACACATGCACACGTATGTTTATTGCGGCACTATTCACAATAGCAAAGACTTGGAATCAACCCAAATGTCCATCTGTGACAGACTGGATTAAGAAAATGTGGCACATGGCCGGGCGTGGTGGCTCAAGCCTGTAATCCCAGCACTTTGGGAGGCCGAGACAGGTGGATCATGAGGTCAGGAGACCGAGACCCTCCTGGCTAGCATGGTGAAACCCCGTCTCTACTAAAAAAATACAGAAAACTAGCCGGGCGACGTGGCAGGCGCCTGTAGTCCCAGCTACTCAGGAGGCTGAGGCAGGAGAATGGCGTGAACCCGGGAGGCGGAGCTTGCAGTGAGCTGAGATCCGGCCACTGCACTCCAGCCTGGGCGACAGAGCGAGACTCCGTCTCAAAAAAAAAAAAAAAAAAAAAAAAAAGAAAATGTGGCACATATACACCATGGAATACTATGCAGCCATAAAAAGGATGAGTTTGAATCCTTTGTAGGGACATGGATGCAGCTGGAAACCATCATTCTTAGCAAACTATCACAAGAAGAGAAAACCAAACACCGCATGTTCTCACTCATAGGTGGGAACTGAACAATGAGATCACTTGGACTCGGGAAGGGGAACATCACACACTGGGGCCTATCATGGGGAGGGGGGAGGAGGGAGGGATTGCACTGGGGAGATATACATGATATAAATGATGAATTGATGGGTGCTGACGAGTTGATGGGTGCAGCACACCAACATGGCATAAGTATACATATGTAACAAATCTGCACGTTATGCACATGTACCCTAGAACTTAAATTAAAAAAAAAAAAATGTAGTTAATAGCACTGAGAAACTGAAGTTTTTATTTAATTTTAATTAATTTCAAGGTAAATAGCCTCATGTGGCTGGTGGTTACAGCATTGGACAGTGTAGCTATGGAAAATGACGTGTAACAGATTACCTCCAGAGCAGTTTTTCAACCTGGTCACTACTGACATTTGGGACAGGAGAATTATTATTATTATTATTATTATTATTTTCCTTTGGATTACCAGTGCAAAACACAAAATGTAGGCATATTTATGTGGCTAGCTTTATGTATTTATTTTTAATCTATGTATTAATTTTTTAAAAACAGCCATAATAAACAGTTGGATTCCAAATACATTTTTTTTGTTGAATACTGCTCCAAATACATACCATACAAAGTAAAAATTTGAAAATATCTCCGAACCATAACAATAAACACAAGGTAATGATATAACATCTTAGAAGGTATTAAGAACAAAGGAAGGAAACAAGACTATGTAAAGGTAATGGGAACCATGGGAGATGGTGTTGTTAATATGTGTGTGTGTATATATATATATATATATATATATTTTTTTTTTTTTTTTTTTTTTTAGTGACCAACAGGTAGTTATTTTTTTTTTTTATTATTATACTTTAAGTTCTAGGGTACATGTGCACAACATGCAGGTTTGTTACATACGTATACATGTGCCACGTTGGTGTGCTGTACCCATTAACTTGTCATTTACATTAGATATATCTAGGGATAGGAGAATTCTTTGTTGTGCTGGAGCTATCTTGTGCACTGCAGATGTCCAGCAGCATCTCTGGTTTCTACTCTCTAAATTCCAGTAGTACCCCCTAAGTCAAGGCAATCAAAATTGGCTCCAGACCTTGTCAAATATCTCTTAGGGCAGAGGTCCCCAACGCCTGGGCCACAAATCAGTACCGGTCAGTGGCCTGTTAGCAACCAGGCTGCACAGCAGGAGGTGAGCAACAGGCGAGTAAGCATTACTGCCTGAGCTCTGCCTCCTGTCAGATCAGCAGCGACATTAACTTCTCATAGCAGAGCGAACTCCATTGTGAACTATGCATGCACATGCAAGGGATGTAGGTTGCATGCTCCTTATGAGAATGTAATGCCTATGATCTAAGGTGGAACAGTTTCATTCTGAAACCATTTTCCACCACGTGCTGTCCGTGGAAAAACTGTCTTCCATGAAACTGGTCTCTGGTGCCAAAAAGTTTGGGGACCACTGCCCTAGGGCACAAAATCTCTCCAGCTGAGAACCACTGCTAAAGAGATAGGAGAGTGATGGGAGGGAGGGGGCACTGTAACATTTTATTCTATTTCTGTTTTGCCTAAATTTGCTTAGAGGTAACATGCACATACATTTTCTTTGTGTAATTAATAATTTGAAAAGTAAGCCTGTTTTCTCATGAGTGAAACGGGAACTAATATACCTAAACTCTAAGGGTGCTCTAAATCTAAAGATTAAGAGCAAAATAGAAACAAGTTACCAACTTCCTGGAACAGTGGGGGAAAAATACCAGCCAAAGTGAAAAAGGAAGTTCACATGAATAGTTATCAAGAACAGTGAAGAAAGAAGAGAGAATCGTCTCCTAGCTGAGACTAGGAGAATGATCAGTCATTTTTGCCATTCGCAAAGATAAGTAAAACAGAAATAGGAGCCATTTAAAGGAAGTATAATGAACCTGGTTCGGGATACATTAAAATGGAAGAACTTGTGGGCCATCTAAGTAGAGCTGGAGCTGGAAGTTGGAAAGTGATAAAAGCTAGAATTGAAGACTCAAGAGTTAATAATATCAATATATTCATATCAAATATTTGGAATATCAAGTATTTGGAAGTCATGAGCCTCCAGGGGAAAAAAAATGGCTATAAAGAAACTCTGAGCCATAACTAAGTTGTAGGCAGAGATAGAAGAAAAACCAGAATACAGTTGGATCATGGCAGCCAAGAGAAGGGTTTAACGAAAGTGGATAATGTCTCCTTAGATCTCACCTTTATTAAAACATAAATATTAACATATCAATACAAGAAGAAAAGAGATGAAATAGATTTCATTCAAGAGAGAGTGGGGGTCAATCTCAAAACAGCACTTATGGACGATCAAGGCAATAACTCTGGAACTGAGAAGTCACTGGCCCAACAAATAAACAAAGAAGGAAAGTTCTGCTGGAAAGAAACTGCTGGCACTTCATGCACTTCTACGACCGCCTGATCACTCAGGGCTCCTACGAAGGCACCCGGTCTCAGAACCTTATCTGTATTCCTGTCCAGCTGGAGGGGAGCAGATTACACTCTTTTTTGTTTTCCAAAAGAGTCTCACTCTGTTGCCCAGGCTGGAGTGCAGTAGTGCAATCTCGGCTCACTGCAACCTCCAACTCCTAGGTTCAAGCGACTCTCCTGCCTCAGCCGATCCACCCACCTCAGCCTCCCAAAGTACTAGGATTACAGGCGTGAGCTACCACGCCCAGAAATGGTCTGAAGCAGGCCCTGGTCTCTGACCAGGCTAAGGCTATTTGGACTGTGAAACATGCAATCCACACTTAATCAGAAACTCTCTTTGAAACGTTAACAAAAGACCATGAGATGCACAGAGGAAGAAAAGGAAAAACAACTTGTATTTTCAGAGGAAGAAACAATCTGCGAACTGGGGAATGCAACCTCCCAAGAAAAGCACAAGGACATACTCCAAAAGGGAATAGCAAGCTGGTATTTATGCTCTACAGGGATAGCCTTACATATTATATTTAGCATGTTGAAGGAATCTGTGAATATGCATGGGGGAAGTCAAGCATGTTACAGTGGGTAAACATATACGTAACATACATTCCATGTTCACTTTGGGGTAGGGTTTTAGCATTAAAGTAAGGTGAATTTGGCTCTTTGCATCAAAAAGGTGAACTACTGGGCACACAGACAGTTTTGTGCAGTCTCTATAAGCTGGCCAAAACTGGCTGGCTTGAGGTCTATAGCTATTTATCAGGAAAGAATGTAAGGCCAATCCTCTGTCCTATCAGAATTGTGGCAGGACCATGGTGGGCAGCCAGTGGGGTCGGTCAGCTGGTGTCAGGTAGTAGTCTATCAGTGTCAATGGGAAATTTCCAGCTGTAGTTGTTTCTGTGATGTTTTTCAGGACCTGGTTTCTGCTTAATTACAGGAAAGAAAATCTTATGGTAGTTAGTAACACAGGGATACATGACAAAGCCCTCACCTTGCTGTGGCCGTTAGATTCTGGTTTTGGTATGTCTCATTTTAGCCACAGGGAGTCTGCTGGGGTATATTTTAATTCTAGGGCTCCAGATTTTTCATTCTATGTTGCTACTTCTAAAGACAACGTTTCCATAAATCACCCTGATGTGATTAATTAGGGTTAATGTTTGATGAAGGCCGCAATACAATGCATTCCCACTGTAAGTTTCTAAATCTGATGTTTATATATGAAAACATACTTTTTCATTTTATCATTATCATTTCAGGAAGCTCTAACCAAAGACTCAAAATTCTTGAACTACAGAAAGTCTAGGGAGCTTTGAAACAGGCTAAAATTTGTGTGTACTTTTTAAAGGGAGAAAGACCCTGAAATTTTGTATGTGTCTCAAGAGGGTCTGTCACCCCAAAAGGTTAACAGTCATTGTAATTGTATTTTTCCTACATCAGGCCCTATTTGTGATCATTTGTTGAACAATTTGTGACACCTATTCTAGATGTTGGTCCAGGTGGGAATATCCATTAGAAAGCTGGATATACGGGTCTAAAATAGAACTCAAGAGAAAGATTTGAGTGCAAAAAGACAATTCAATAAATCATAAACATATACATGTTAAAGTAGTGGAAGTAAAGATCCTTCCTCCTATAGTATACGGTACTACCGTGAAAAGGAAACAGAAACTAGGCTAGGGAACATATATATGAGAAGCGTAGGCTGATGAAAAGGAGCCAGGGAGGCCGGAGATAAAGGAGAACTCGAATCACGAAGTGCTTCGCTGGAGTAAAAAAAAAAAAAAAAAAAAAAAATCCGCAGCGTCTACTGGGTTTGGCCACTAGGAGGACCCAGAACACTTTACCAGACAATTTCAGGGAATTAGTTGGGGTAGACCTTGCGTCCAAAAATTAAGAATGTAAGGTGAGGACAGTAAAGCTAGCATAAGCAGCTTGCCTTAAGCTTCTTGAAATCAAAGAAGCGGGCAGGATGACAGGTGTGAGCCCACTGAGTACAAAAGCAGTTTGGGTCATTACTTTGGTGAGTATCTGCTGGCTGCAAATTTCAAGACAAAGAGACGGACTTTTCAGAGGAGAGTAAGAGCAGGGAGGACCAAGCTGGGCTGTGGGGAGGGGTCTGATCCTCCCTGTTATAAATGCACTTTCAGAAAGACACTGAAAAGTGCCTTAAAAACAAAAAACTTTGAGCTTGCCAAATACCCACGGCCTTTCCTACCACTTACCTTCTCACAATCCCCAAATACTTTACCAAAAAAAAAAAAAAAAAAAAAAAAAGTTTCCCCGAGTTTAGAATAAAGAAACTTCACAAAAGTCAAACCTCTTCAAAGTAGCGTCAGCCTTAGATATTATGTCCAAGACATCATTTCACGCACCCAGACCGCTCCCTCAGTGCACATCCTTGACTCACCAGCCTCTGTCTGCTCCGTCCTTGGGGAGAGACCGCCTCACAGGACAGAGCCCCACTGGCCCCAGGAGCCTTGCGAGCTGGTCTTGCGGGGCTGATCTGCCAGGCCAGGTCCGAAGGGAGGGGCCAGCCACAGCCCTAAGCCAGTGCAGCCATAGACACACACCCTGTAGCCCCACTGCTGTCCTCTCTCCCTGCCATTCTCACCACCTAGCCTCTAGGCACACGCCCACAGGTCAAAGGCCTTTCCAGAAAACTCAGGCCCTGCCAGACCCTGCCCCAGGTCCTCAGAGGCCCCGCCCCTTCCCGTGGCCTCGCAGGGCCTCGCCCCTTCCCGGGGCCTGCGCGGGGGAAGAGTTGGTGTCCTTTATCTGGGTACTGAGCTCCGAGTGCCATTTCAGTGCCCACTGAGCAAGAGAGGCTGCTTGATGCTTTCCAAATGTCCATTCTGGGCACTGTGGATAGAGAAGTGGAAAAACAAAGTTCCTTCCTTCGAGGAGCTTCTATACCATGGGGGAGACAGACCACGAACTAATACACAAATTAAATCACTTAACGGGTGGCAGTGATGTAGGGCAGGTGAGCCCCAAACTGGAGCTTGGCCCACGAGAGTTCTTGGCTTTGCCCCGGAAAGAATTCAAGGGCAAGCCAGAGGTAGACGAAAACAACTTTCTTAAAGAGGCAGAACAGGCTACCCCATAGACAGTGGGTAGCAGCTCAGGGCAGTTTTGCAGTCATGTTTATAACTACTTTTAATTACATGTAGATTAAGGGGAGGTTTATGCAGACATTTCTAGAGAAGGAGTAGTAACTTTGGGGTCATTTTGGGTCATTACCATGGAAAGGGGCCCTAACCCCAGGGTGTTGTCATAGCAACTGCAAATTGATGTGGCATCCCGGTAGGCTGTCTGATTGAAAGCTACTTTGGCCCTGGCCCTGTTTTAGCCAGTCCTTAATCTGGTCCGGTGTCTGATGCCTGCCTCTAGAGTCAAGTCCCACCTTTTACCTCAGTGATAAGTGCTCTAAAGAAAAAATAAAACAGGGCTGGGCACGGTGGTTCACGCCTGTAATCCCAGCACTTTGGGAGGCAGAGGCAGGCGGATAACTTGAGGTCAGGGGTTGGAAACCAGCCTGGCCAACATGGTGGAACCCTGTCTCTACTAAAAACACAAAAAGTAGCTGGGTGTGGTGGTGCACACCTGTAATCCAAGCTACTCGGGAGGCTAAGGCAGTAGAATCACCTGAACCCAAGGGATGGAGGTTACAGTGAGCAGAGATCGCACCACTGCACTCTAGCCTGGGCTACAGAGCGAGACTCTGTCGAAAGACAAAGGGAAGGGAGGGAGGGAGGGAGGGAGGGAGGGAGGAAGGAAGGAAGGAAGGAAGGAAGGAAGGAAGGAAGGAAGGAAGGAAGGAAGGAAGGAAGGAAGGAGAAAGAGAGAGAGAGAAAGAGAGAAAGAGAGAAAGAGAAAGAAAGAAAAGAAAGAAAGAGAGAGAGAGAAAGAGAGAGAGGGAGAGAGGGAGGGAGGGAGGGAACCAAGGAAGGTAGGAAGGGAGGAACCTCTTGGGAAGATCACTTGAGGCCAGGAATTCCAGACCAGCCTGAGCAGCACAGCAGTGAAACAAGAACCCTTTTGGATAAGGTAATCTTTGATCAGTCTGGAAAGGAATGAGGGTAGAAACTACTTGGGATAGGTACCTTCCAGGCAGAGGGACCAACAAGCACAAATGTACTGGGGCGGTGTGACTGAAGCAGAGGGAGCTGGGGAGAGGGTCATGGCAGTGGGGAATATGCTTGCTCCTCTGCCCTCAGATGGAGTGAGGCTGCTGTGTTCTCCTAGACCTGGTAAGGACTGGACACACCTACAGGCTGGACAGTGTGACACAGAAGCCATGTGACTTCCCATGTGTGCACTTCAGTCATCTGCATAACCAGCAATCAAAGGGGCAAGACGGTGTTGCTACAACAGTTACATTGTACCAAGAAGTAGGGAGCTTTTTCTTTTTTTTGTATTTTTAGTAGAGACGGGGTTTCACCGTGTTAGCCAGGATGGTCTCAATCTCCTGACCTCGTGATCCGCCCGTCTCGGCCTCCCAAAGTGCTGGGATTACAGGCTTGAGCCACCGTGCCCGGCCTAAGGCCGGGAGCTTTTTCTAACCATGTAAGATAATTATTTTTAGAATTACCAGATATTATACAAAATGCCCAGTTAAATTTCAGATAAGCAACAAACTTTTTAGTATGCATATATTCTATGCAAAAAATATTTGTTATTCATCTAAAGTTAAACTGGGTGTTACTTGTATATTCATTTGCTGAATCTGGCAAATCTAATATTGGAGTCAAAATGCCAAGTTTGGAAACTTAAGGGCAGTGCTGTGCCAAACCATATTGAAACCTGAGGCAAAATGAAAAATGTATGCTCCTTATGTACATTGTCGTGTTTTTGTTAATTTTTACACATTAAATTCGTTGATAATATTGAAAGGTGGTATCTTAAAACTAACATTAAATTTAAATATTTTATACCAATGACTTTAATGGAAGCAAACTGATCAATAAAATTGTCAAAATCTACTCCTCTTGACTAAGTGACGATCTTAAATAATTTTTAATTAACTTCAGGATTTTGCAGGATACCATGGTGCGTTGGTCTGTTCTTGCATTGCCATAAATACCTGCAAATGGGTAATTTATAAAGAAAAGAGGTTTATTGGCTCGTGGTTCTGCAGGCTGTACAGGAAGTGTAGCAGCTTCCACTTCTGGAGAGGCCTCAGGAAACTATGAATCATGGCTGAAGGCAAAGGGGAAGCAAACACATCTTACATGGCTGGAGAAGGAGCAAGAGCAAGAGAACAAGACAGCAAGAGAGAGAGAAAGAGAGAGGAGGTGCTACATTTTCTTTTTGAGACAGGTCTCTGTCACGCAGGCTGGTGTGCAGTGGCAGTCTCGGCTCACTGCAGCCTCCACTTCCCGGGCTCAGGCAATTCTCCAAACTCAGCCTCCCGAGTAGCTGGGACTACAGGAGTGAGCCACTATGCCCAGTTAATTTTTGTAGTTTTTGTAGAGATGAGGTTTCACCATATTGCCTAGGCTGGTCTTGAACTCCTGAGCTCAAAGCGATCTGTCCGCCTCAGTCTCCCAAAGTGTATACACACTTTTAAATAACCGGATCTCGTGATAACTATCAAGAGAACAGCACCAAGGGGATGGTGCTAAACCATTCATGAAGGACCACCTCCATGATATGATCTAATCACCAACTACCAGGCCCCATGGCCAACATTGAAGATTACAATTTGACATGAGATTTGGTAGGGCCACAGATCCAAACTATATCACACTGTGACTGGTATTGTTTAAAAATTCTCAGGACCATTTTGAAATCTGGGTAAGACTGCACAAAAAAAATTTACAAATCAGTTTTAAAGGATACAAACATCATGATGTTATATTACAAATGTGAACAAGTTATCTGGAAGAAAGGGACTTTATTCCAGTGAATAGTTTGCAAACTAGGGAGTCCAACACATCATTCAGTGTAAAAGGAAGGTGTGGTCCAAATAAGAAAGGAAGGGTTCTAGCTTTACAGCAAAAGCTCCTGCCCTGGTTCCCAATCAGGGTCATTGAGACAAATGAGATGGAAACACAGTTCTGATTGGTTGATACAGATGAGCAGCAAGGGAGGTGAGCTCTGAAAGTTCCAAAGTTAAAGAGGTGTGGGTTTTCAGGGAACTCAAAATAGGTGTGTTGCCTCTAGTCACCAAATGGCTTCTTAACTCTGCTTTACATTTAGGCCCAGTCAGCCACTTGAGATCCATCTTGAAGGACTGGCTCTTTCAGGGTCACATTTGTGCATGCAAACTATTGATATTGCATGCTATTTACCCCTATTTCAGATGAAATTGCCACAGGATTTAAATCATTGGACTATTTAAGAGGTAAGTCAAGCCAATGGCTGCTTTTTGTTAATCAGATGTATTCGTAGAAAATTTCTCCAAGTAAAAATACCAAAATACTTCATTTGATTTTTCATATCTCCATCTCTAGGTCATCTGTAATCTCTTTAATTTCTATTCAACAAACTTTTCCCACAATAATTGATATGTTCATTCAGTAATTTGTACATTTCTGATTTTTCTTTAAGTATATTCATATCTCTTTTAAAGTTTTACTTTAACCAAACATAATTTTAAGTTACTTTCTCTCATTTGTTATAAGCAAAGGAATAGGACTTTTATTAAGCATGCAGCTTTGTATATGATTTGTTTTTCTAAGACCACCAGAGCGGGCACAAAAGAACCAGCGAGTAGGCAAGTGTAGGAGCAAAACTGCAAGTTTATTTTGGTCACCTAAGGTGTGGGGAAAAGGTCTGTCAGCTTCCGGCAAAGAAGGCCAACAGAGTCCCCCAGTGGGGCTCTCGGACGGAGTTCCTGCAGTCCTGACATCCCCACAGGAGTGGAGGACTGAGGAAGGCCACGCGTGGCGTCCCTCCGGAGCGGCTTTTCTAGGAGTGGGAGGGCAATAGGCGGGGCACGGGCGTGTCAGGGGGCGTTCCGCAGGTGCGACCAGGTAAATCTTGGTCTCTTCGGATTGAGGTCACCTGGCGCATGCCCGGTTGGTCTGCACCCTCCTGGGCGCTGGCTGCATTTTCGCGCGCGCGGGAAGGGAAAAGTTGGTGAAGAAGAACCCGGAAGTGCACCATCTTGCCCCCGTTCGTCCAAACAGTATATAGTCTTTTTTTCATAAACCTTTTTCTACTAAGTTTAAAATATCATCCCACATAGACAAGTTACATGAAAAATTGTAATCTATTCACACCAAGATGGTTCCTATTTTAGGATATTGTGTCACTTTATGTTCTTTTAATATTTGACAAACATATTTGTGTGAAGTACCTTGATCATATTTGACTTTGATGCCTCTCAGGATTTGTTTTTAATGTAGTTTTTAGAACAAGCATAACATTCCACTGCTCAATGAATTCATAAAAGATTATGTATCATTTGTACATACTAAAAAGATTATATTTGAATTCACAGAAGCAGCATTTTTGCACAGATTATGAACTTATTTGGCATAACCATTTTAGGGGAAAATAATTTTAGGAAACAAATACACACCTGCTGTATTTGTCCAATTATATCCATGGCCTCAAAGATATTTTATGTCAATATCTTTTTCAATTTATTAATAATTTCATAGAAGAGCCTATATCCCTTTTTCTCAAAATAAAAACTTCTAGTGTTATGACACTATTCTTAGACAAACATACTTAATAATCAGATACATTTGTTCAAGATGGGCTATATCTGATGTACAGAGAGTAAGGAAAAGTATTTTGCTTTAGTCTCAATAGTGTATCAGATCTAACATGATTTCCTAGTAGTTTTATGTGTTCTCCCAAAATTCATGTGTTAAAGTCCTAACCCAATATGTGACTGTATTTGGAGACAAGGCATTAAAGACATAATTAAAGTAAAATGAGTTAATATGTGCAGACTTTAATCCGATATGACATAGTCAACACACAGCCAAGGGGTGACCATTTGCAAGCCAGCTAGGGAGGCCTCAGAAGAAACACAACCTGTTGACACCTTGATTCTAGACATCTAGCCTTTAGAACTGTAATAAAACAAATTTCTTTTGTTTGATCCACCCATTCTGTGGTAGTTTGTTATGGTAGCCCTAACAAATTATATACATTACAAATTCATTTTGAATTCTATTAGTCAAATAAGACACAAATTCCTTTTAATGATTAGCTACATCAACATTATAATGACTAATTCAACTAAATTAAGTAACATAACATTTGTGTTTTTAACTTTTAGAAGCAACGTACCATGGCTACTAAAATAATGTCCAAAGTATAACTGATCAGTAGTTGGGAGGCAAAAGGGTGTATAATACTTAATTCTATGTGTCAACTTGGCTAGACAATAGTGATCATTTGTTTGGCAAAATTCTAGTTTAGATCTTCATCTCACCATCTTAGTTTTAACCAAACAAAAAAATTATGTTGCCAGGCAAACAAGAGAGGACTATACAAAATATAACTCTCAAAAAATGGCAAAAGCAGGGGGAGATACCATGAGAGATAGTGAATATAAACTAAATGATCATCCCTCAAATTTATGATGTGGAAAAATCAAGGAATAGCATTTTATAGCCAGAAAAAATTAAAGATAATTTGAAAAGGTTCCTCTAGGAAGGAGGACTAGGAGTGGGCAGTAAGGTGGGCCAGGAACTATTTTAGGGTAATTTCCTTTGTCCCTTATATTTAAGCCACGTGCATGTATTTTAAATTAGGATAGCACAGTAAACAAATTCCTGCTCATACTTCAAGACCCAGCTCTAATGGTGCCTACTGTAGTGCCAACTTCCTGTTAAAGTAGACCTTCACTCCACTGTGCTCCTCAAGCACATTCTGTTATCAGACTTCTCACATTTCACACATCTATTTATGAGTCCCTTCCATTGCTCAGAATTCTTTAAAGACAGTCCTTATGTTTCCCCATCAAATCTTTAATAACTGTTAAATGCATAAAAATACAAATTTTGTTTTAGAGCAAAGGCTTTTGGAAGCTGCCAGAGTTTCATTGCCAGGTCCTCCACTTACCAGCAATGAGACTTCATGTGACCTCAGGTGTATTACCTAACCTTTCTGACGTTCTGCTTATTTATTCATTCTGAAAAGTTGCTGAATGCAATAACAGACTGTAACATCCCTAGCACAGTACCAAATGCATAATGAAACGCTCAATAACTCTTCACTGCCCTAGTGAACATATTATTGCCAAGCTAAATTAATAAGGATTGCTGAAAGCAATGCCCTGTCTCTAAGGTAGAAGTTATCCCATGTTTGTTCCCAGGACCATGCTGGGATTGACAGGCAGACATCAACATATAATAAGATTCTTTAATGGCTGATTCCATGCTTAATGTGAGAAATGCTCAAGATGAGTGTGGAGCATCTTATTATACTAGATAACAAAGGAAGATAACAAAGATAAGGTTTTCTGTATCAGTATTTTATAATAAAAATAATTTTTTAAAAAAATGGATAGGCGACTTCTACTTCCAAGATAGAATAGCTTATCGTAGACCAATTTTCATTCCTGAATGAGTCAATGAATTGCTGAAGCAAAAAGAGTTTGAGCATCGAGATCCTGAAGAAGGATAAATCTCGTGGGTGAGCCAAAAGTTCGTAGTCTCTTTTATCCTTAAATAATTTACTGGCCGGGCACGGTGGCTCATGCCTGTAATCCCAGCACTTTGGGAGGCCAAGGTGGGCGGATCACGAGGTCAGGAGATCGAGACCATCCTGGCTAACACAGTGAAACCCCGTCTCTACTAAAAAATACAAAAAATTAGCTAGGCGTGGTGGCAGGCACCTGTAGTCGCAGCTACTTGGGAGGTTGAGGCAGGAGAATGGCGTGAACCTGTGAGGCCGAGCTTGCAGTGAGCCCAGATCGTGCCACTGTACTCCAGCCTGGGCGACAGGGCCAGACACCATCTCAAAAAACATATAATAATAATAATTTACTGATTGTAGCCATGGGGTAAGAATGAGGATCCAGAGCAATGGGCAACTACTAAGAGGCAGAGAAACCAAAAGAATTTTTGACAGTGTCAAGGGGCATTGAAAAGCCAAAATTAGCCAGTAGTTGCTCAGAATATTGAATAAGAGGGAGGAGTGGAGAACTTGGCCAGACACTCAGCCTGTTTACCCAGTGAGGCATTTTCTGAATTCTGATGCTGTGCAGAATGGAAGGCTAAGAAGGTAAGCAAAAAATATCTGCTTAGATAAAAAAAAATTCAAATTCTTTGAAAAGGAGGATAAATTTTTTGGGCCGAGTATCGTACTAAGAAGACAAGAATTGGAGTTGAGGAACTGCCAGTGGGAACAGATCCAGTGAACACACTAGGCTCTCAATTAGAAAATCCTGGAGGACTACATCCTATACCGGGGGAAGTAAGGTAAATCAGAGTTAGAGTCTTAAGAAAACTACCACCCAGTCTTAATTAAGTCAGCTCAGATCCTTACTGGATTAAGGTGATTGATCCCCATTCTGCAGAGTAGAGGAAAGGGTGAGTCCTTTGTGCAGGAGGTTATCCATCCAGAGGCTCTACAATATGTCACACATTCAATCAAAAATTACCAGGCATATCAACAGAGTGGACCAAATGACCAGAAACTAAGGAGGGAAAAAGACAATAGAAAGAGAGCCATAGAAAATCAAAATCATGGTGTTATCAGAGAAAAAATTTCACACAACTGATTTATCAGTCCGAGAAAAACACAGAGAAAACAAGACAGATTCTCCAGAGAATTAAAATCCATTAAAAGGACATGAATGGGCCAGCCGCAGTGGCTCATGCCTATAATCCCAACACTTTGGGAGGCCGAGGCGGGTGGATCACTTGAGGTCAGGAATTCGAGACCAGCCTGGTCAACATGACAAAAGCCCATCTCTACTAAAAATACAAAAATTAGCTGGGCGTGGTGGCGCATGCCTGTAATCCCAACTACTTGGGAGGCTGAGGTGGGAAAATTGCTTGAACCTGGGAGGCAGAGGTTGCAGTGAGCTGAGATCCCGCCACTGCACTCCAGCCTGGGTGACAGAGGAAGACTCCATCTCAAGAAAAGAAAAAAAAAAAAAAAAAAAGACATGAATGGATATTTTAGAACTGAGAAATATTTTTTAAAAAATTAAATTAAGAACTCAGTAGATGGGTTTAGCAGCAAAAGTAACAAATGAATTCCAAGACAGATCAATAGAAAATATCTAGTCTGAAACACAAGAAAAAAAGCATGAGAGACACAGAATAGGAGATACATAGAGCACTATGAAAAGTTCTAACATTCAGATTACTGAAGTCTCAGAGCAGATAGAGAAAAAATGGGACAGAAACAATTTTTGAAGATATAATGTCTGAGAAATTTCCAAAATTGATCAGACATCAACCCAGAAATTCAAGAAGCTAAATGCCAAGCAGGAAAAGAAAAAGAAACCCACACTAAGTACACCATAGTAAAACTACTGAAAACCAAAAAGAAAAAAATCTTTAAAGCAGCCAGGTGGGGGCAAAGTTACCTTCAAAAGAACAACAAAGGACCAGATAGCGACTTTTCAACAGAAATGGTATAAGCTAGAAAACAAAGAATTACATCTTTAAAGTCTTTAAACAAAGACTCCTGGATGCACTCGACAGAAGACAGAATTAGTGAACTTTGTACAAAACAAGTATAAAATTCTCCCCAAATATAGCATAGATATAAAAATATGAAAGACAGATTAAGAGATAATATCATAATATGATCCAACTTACAATTAATCAGTTACAGAAGAAACAGACAATGCTGAAAGAGAAAATCATTTAATTTTCCAAAATTGATTAAAGATACCATTGTACAAATTCAAGAAGCCAAAAAAGTCTGAAACAGGAAAAGAAAAAACCTAGTGTGCCAGTCATGTTTCCGTTCTCAGCTGCAAGCTCATCCTTGTAGTCTCTACTGTTCTACTGTAGCTGCCACTCTGTAAACTACATTTCCCAGATTCCCTCCCTTATCAGCTGGCTTCCTGTTAGGGTCTACCCATGGAAGCCACTAGAGGGAGATTAGATGGCAGTAGATAGCAATTGCCTTAGACCCAGTGGTTTTTTGCATGAGACAATTTTATATATTAAGCCCCTGAGATTTGGGGATTATTTATCACTATAGCAAAAGCCCATCCTATCCTAATAAAATACGCAAAAAATTAAAAGTAGACCTTTACACTTCATACCATGTATAAAGATAAAATTAATGACAAAGACTATATAGCTTTCAGAAGAGAACACAGGAAACGTCCTCATGATCTTGGGGTTTCTCAAATAAGACATAAAAAACATAAATCAAAAAGAAAAAGCTTGATAGATTTGACATAAAAATTAAAAGCTGTTTATCAAAAGACAGAAAATAGCAAAAAGACAAACCACAGAAGATATTTGCAAAATATATAACAAAGAGCTTGTGTACATATTTTTAAATTTCTATGAATCAAAAAGACTTGAAGAAACCTAATAACTAATAACATGAAAAGTTGTTCAACATTATCAACAATGTTAAAGTAAATACCATACATGTACTGTCTTAGGTAGAGCTGCTATAATAAAATACCATACATTGAATTAAAAACATTGATTTCTCATGGTTATGGAAACTGAAAAGTCCAAGATCAAGATGCTAGTAGGTTTATTTCTAGTGAGAGCCCCCTGGTTCATAGACAGGCATCTTCTTGCTGTGTGTTCGCATGGCAGAAAGAGGGCTAGAGTTCTCTGGGATCTCTTCATAAGGTCACTAATCCCACTCGTGTGGGCTCCAGGCTTATGACCTAATTACCTCCCAAAGGCTCCACATCCTAATAGCATCACATTGGGGGTTAAGATTTCACCATATGAATTTGGGCAAGGGGGACACAAACATTTAGTCCGTAACATACCAAGCTAGCTAAAATGCAAAAGTATGAAAATACTAGATATTGGAAAAGGTTGGAGTAATAAGAACTCTCATTTACTCCTGGTGAGAATGTGTATAACGACCTTGGAATACATTATTTAGCAAAGTTGGAACACCATTAAGACTCCACATTTCCACTCCTACATATATATCCTACAGAAATATGTGTTTATATGTGTAGCAGGAATCATGTATAAAAATGTTTATCACAGCATTATTCACAATATACAAAGACTGAAACCAATTCCAATGTTTATCAGCAGCATACTGGCTGTATTATGGTACAGTCCTACAATAAACATTAACAAAACCGTACTATAAAGATTAAAACAAACTACAGCTACACGACACGGATCAATCTTAAAACAATGTTGAACAAAAGAAGTCACATACCCAAAAATATTTACTCTGATTCTATTAGTAGAAGTTCAAAATCAGGGAAAACAGAATAACTACTTATTTAGGAATCTAATCATGGACAGTAAAACTATAAGGACAAGCAAAGGAACAAGTACCACACATCACTAGACAATGGTTATCTCCAAAGTGCTGGGGGCAGTGAAGGAGATGTGATCTAGGAGGGGTTCCCAAGGGGCTCCTAAGGTACTGACTTGAAAACATTCTCTTCTCTAACTTGGTGTTGACACAGGTACTCCTGCTCACCTTCATTTTTTTTTTTTTTTAAGTATACATCTATGTATCATGAACAATTCTTATCTCAAAATTTAAAAATAAATTACACATTATAACAGCATTACAATCATGAACACATGTGCTATGTTCTCTGGGAGACAAAGAGAAATTATTTACCCCACTTTCCAGAAAAGGACACTGACACTTAGAGGAGACACAAGTGTTGAAACCAGGTCTCAAATCCAAGACCCAAGATGCTTTGTTACTAAAGCATTCATGATCCAGACTCTGCCTGCATGGAGGCGATGCACAGGAAATGATGAACCTGGTAAAAGCTTCCAGTCTTAAAAATACTCCAAGTAAGGCTCTTTAAGGCTTCTCGCAGGGACATTTTATTTTTTGGTTAAAGCCACAATAGATAGAAATGCCATAAAAACAAACATGTAAACAAGGTATCAGAACTTTGGTTCACTGAAACATCTCACACCTAAAACACCTGAGGTACAAAGGCACCTTGCTAGGCGCTAGACAGCTAACTCTGCTGCAGCCACTTTGATCCTGGTCTTGGGGCCAGGGATGGCACAGGCTGAACGGAAGGGCTGGGACTTCAGTCACACAGGACTCGCCCTAATATGGTCTCCCTCTGCTCCAGACAAACATTCATTTCTCCAAAAACCAGCCTGATAGAAACTGGAACATACAAAGGTGTCTGTCACATTGAACTTGAAGATGACATGGGCTGCAGGACCAGGAAGGGGAAGGACAGAAAAGGATGTCAGTCAACTTCTGTTAATCCACAAGGTCTCAAGAACTCCTGTCCTCGTTCATGGAACCACTTATTGGAGACTGTGAAAAGAAAGCAAGTATGTTACAATCCTATTGGTCAGTTTAGTAGCCTGAACGAATGACTCCTTCATGATGACCCCTGCACTGTGCCCTGGAATCAGACACAAATAAGACAAGACATGATCTCAGGCCTCAATTTGCTAATGAATTGGTGAGGAAGATACATGTAAACAGGTAAGTGTATGAAATTCTGCCAGCGGGACAAGATACATGTGTGCAGGTTGCCATGGGAATAGCACCAAAGAGCATCTAATCATGCCCTTTGATGCCCATGACCTTCGATGCCCTTTGGCTCTATTCCCATGGCAACGTGCACACATTTCTTGCTCTTAGAGGGAAGAGGAAATCCTAGGGCTAGAATATAAAGTTAAATAGAAGTTATCCTGGGAAGAAGATGGACATACCCAGATGGTTCTCTCACCAAGAGGGTCCCAGGAGTGACAACAGGATGAGAAAGTAATCAAGGCAGGAGCCACCCTGACGTGTGTTGAGGACTCAAGAAGCCTAATATTACTGGGAGGTGGCAGGTGGAAACTGAGAGGTAGGATGTGAGGATGAGGAAGCCTGTCAGCATTGCAGAGGGCTTTGATGTTAACCTCAGGAGCCGTGGACCAGCAGATCCAGTCTGTATGCCATGGGCACAAGAGCAGCAGAGCTGCCGCCAGCACTGTCACCCCATGCCATATCTTCAAAAACACAGGAACCATGATTCTGTTCCTCACAGACTCTCTCATAATAAATCAAAATTTTATTTCAATGCACTACTGAAGTCACAGAGCTTTTAAAATATAAAGTAATACATGTACTTAATTGAAAAAAATAAAATTGTCACAAGGCTTATAATGATAAACAGCAATCTCTGAAGCTTCTCCTTCCCATCCCTAATCCCCACTCCCAGGGAACATTAAACTCCTCTAGCTGTTTCTTCTGATATTTAACCTCATTTTTCTAGGTAACATGCTTATAGTTCTATTCCGTGACTTTCAACTTTGAAATTATTTTATTCTACCCCTAAAACATATACTTATCCCATCTTTCCGGTACAGGTAAATCACAAGTTTTAGTTAAAGTAATACTCAGTGTGTACATAACTATATCATGTAAGTGTTACGCCTGAGCCATCTAGTAGTTTATACTTATCTCTTGTACAACTTTTTTTTCCCTGAATTCAGCAACTGACTTGTTTTCTTTTTCATTTGCTTAATTATCTGTGAATCCATCACTATTTATCTTCAAAACTCTCCATGGGGGCTACACACTCATCTCCTTAGCAAACACTTCCTGTCACATCCTGGTTTAAGCCTCTCTGAGGCTCACACAACTGCTCCCAGGATAAAGCTCAAGCTTGAGCCTCTGCAGTTTGGTCCCAGCCTCCAGCCTCATCTCCTGGCCCCTGTGCCACAGGTCTCCCTTTCTTCAAGTGACAAGGAAGCCTGTCCCCACACCCATAGGCTGGTTTTAGCCTGTGCCTCCATCCATATGGGCCTTGTTCGCCTGAGACACTCTTTCTCCTCACTGCTTCCAGCTCTCCACTCTGCTCCCCCAGAAGCCTTGCCAGAGGGTCCTGGACCTATGGTGCTTATGCAGCTGTTCGTCCTCAGGCCTTCTTCAGCTCCCTGTGTATCTCCAAGTGTTTCCAACCAGCTGCCTTGGCATTTACCAGGTGCATGGACATGACATGGCTGGATGGTAGTAACAGCAGAAAAAAACCTAAGAAGGGAGACAATCTCTGCAATTTGGCAGCAGTTATCTCCCAGCTCAGAATCTAAGGCCAGTAAGCAAAACCCAAGCTGAGGCCACCAACACCAACACCACCCCTTAAGACACTCACCCCACTTGCAGCCCACAAGCACAGGGCAGGCAGCGTGTCTTGTTCGGTAGTCACCTTCCCCGCTCCGCAAGAGGTTGTACCAGAATACAGCTGTACCCTGGGAAAGAGATTGTCTTTTCAGAACACATTCTTAGAGATTGGGCTCAGGGACCTGACCACAAGCATCACAGAAGCTCTGCCCTGAGCAGAAACACCCTCATTTTCCCATGGATGGGGGACAGGGCTTTGGGACTCTAGCAATAGAGACTTTTCCCAGAAAGCACCTACCTTTCTGGAGTAGAAGTCTGGGAACTCACCCGCCCCTGAAGGGGCTTCCCTCCCTGTCCCTTCTTCCCAGGGAGAAGCTGAGGCTACAAGGTCAGACTCCAGGTGGGCTAAGGCACATCACAGTGACAATCAGGCAGGCCAGGTAATGGTACTGGGGGACATGGACAAAGTCAAGTCTGAGCCTTGCTTCAACCTCTGACCCACAAGAATCAGAACTTACCTTCTTAGGCCAAATTGCAGCCCCCAGATCAGGGAAGACGGTGGCACCACCAGCTTCTACATCACTCATCTGGAAATATAAGATATAGAGCTTGGTCCTCCTAAGCAAGGCTCTCAGAGCAACTGAGCCACAAAGGACATGACAAAGTGTACAGATCACCCCCCTCTGAGCATCAGTGACACTGCTTAGAGTCTGCTCCATGATGGCCAGCCCGTCAGCCAAGAAAGGTTTTCCCATGCCTACTTAATCAGTGTGATTCATTAGAACAGTCTCCATGTCATGAGTGTTCAAGAGTTGAGGCCCACAGGAGACCCACATCCGGGCTGTCCTTGGATGAAAATAATCTGAGTCTGTACTTAGAAAATGCCTGTTCTGACCCCCACCCCTTGAATTCCCATCTAGCCTTGGCCTTGCCTAAGCCACTGTACTCAGCAAAGTGCCCTGACCAGGAGCTCCCTACTGTTTCCAACACTATGTGCAGTCCCCACTGCAGCTATGTTTCTCTGGCTCTAGTAGTTTGCTGCTCTAGTCAGACTTCACCAGAGTAGCCACCCTTCTTGGGGCCACCTGAGTGGAAAGGTGGGGCACTGTGTTTCTAGAGGCCCTGCTTTCTCCCATGGTAAGGCCTTAAACTACATTGAACACAAGTTCCACACTAGCAAGGCTGCACTCATGCCCACAGAGCATGCCTTGACTCATGGCCAAAGCACTACTTCTTTCCCATATGGCTCTCTTACTTTTTTTGTCCATAATGTAATAAAAATTGGAGCTAAAAAATATTTCCACAGGACACATACCAGACTCAGTGAAGGGTACTTGACAGACATATGGTAAATGAATAAGACAAAAAGCTCTGATGGCCTCTCACAGCCCTGGGGATCAAACTCAAATTCTTTTCTAGAACCTCAAGGCCCTGTCAGTCTCACTAGCCTCTCTCCAGACACACCAGCCTTTTTCTATTTTTCCAACATCCCAAGCTCCTTTTCTCTTACAGGACTACATACACTCGCTCTCGTGCCAGAAACCATGTTCTACCAGCTAATTTCCATTCAACTTTTGAGTCTCAACTGATATGTTACTTCCAAAGAGAGGCCTCCATTGAACCCCAAGTCTGGGGTTCACAGCACCTGTCTCCATAACTACATAATACTCTCTCTGATGTTTAGGCTGGGCGAGGTGGCTCACACCTGTAATGCCAGCATTTTGGGAGGCCAAGGTGGGTGGATCACTTGAGGTCAGGAGCTCGAGACCAGTCTGGCCAAGATGGTGAAACTTCGTCTCTACTAAAAATACAAGTATTAGCTGGGCATGGTGGTGCACGCCTATAATCCCAGCTACTTGGGAGGGTGAGGCAGGAGAATCGCTTGAACCCGGGAGGCAGAGGTTGCAGTAAGCTGAGATCGCACCACTGCACTGCAGCCTGGGCACCAGAGGGAGACTCTGTCCCCCACTCCAAAAAAAAAAAGAAGAAGAATCTCTCTGATGTTTAAAATAAGTCTCTCATATTGGACCTCAAGCACCACAAGAGAGACCACGTATGTTCTGCTCACAACATGTACATAGCACAATCCCCAGCATGTAATAACCACACGATAAAAACGTAAAAGTAAAAAATGGACACAGGCTTCTGTCTCTAAGTTACTTTACTGCCTCTATATCTCTTTAGAGCTGGCTCTCAGCAGAAGGGAGAGGAAACTGTTCCTCATGTGAAAGGTAAACCCTACAACCTATAGATGAAACAGAGACAAGAGGTAGGAATCAGGCCACTAAGCCTTGGAGAAAACAAAGGTGGCTCTCATCTAGAGAGAGCTAACGTTGTCTCCTCACTCTGGTGCCAAGGAGGGAACCCTCCAGGGCACCCATCCCAAAAATCCAGACTAGCACTGTGCCCATCAAAAATGAGCCAGAATGGCCAGGCACAGTGGCTCACGCTTGTAATCCCAGCACTTTGGGAGGCCAAGGCGGGCAGATCACCTGAGGTCGGGAGTTCAAGACCAGCCTGGCCAACATGGTAAAACCCCGTCTCTACTAAAAATACAAAAATTAGCCAGGCGTGGTGGCCAGCGCCTATAATCCCAGCTGCTTGGAAGGGTGAGGTACAAGAATCACTCCAACCTGGGAGGCCGAGGTTGCAGTAAGCCGAGATCACACCACTGCACTCCAGCCTGGGTGACAGAGCAATACTCCATCTCAAAAAAAAAAAAAAAAAAAAAGCAGCAGCCAGAATATGCTACAACATGGATAAACTTTGAGAACATTATACACCAGCCACACAGAAAGACAAGTATTAATACTTTGATTCCACTTATTTAAGTAACCAAAATCACAGAGACAGAAAGCAGAATGGTGGCTGCCAGAAGCTGCAGGAGGGGAATCTGGAATTATTGCTTAATGGGTAGAGTTTCAGTTTTAGAAGATGAAAATAGATGGAAATGAATGGTGGTGATCCTGTGCACTATGAATATAATTTAATACCACTGAACCGTACATTTAAAAATGGTTAAGATGGTAAGTTTTATGTTATGTCTATTTTATCACAATTTTAAACACTGGGGGAAAAAAAATAGCCAGGAATGTTAAAGTCCTGGTGGTGGCAGTGGGGAAAATGAAAAGAAACAGAGGCCAACTCTCCCTACTGCAGTCAAGAAGGGTGCTGAAAGCCAGAAGGACCTGACCATTACTTTATAGCAGATGGTATCAGCCCTGATGGGGGTGGGATATAAGGCAGCCCTCTGGACCCAGGGTCCCCTTAGGGCCCATCAGCACACATCATACTCACGTAGTTTAAGAAAGTGGCCACACGATTCCCCGTCCCTAAATGCTTGAAAGTATGTCGCTCATCATTCTACAAAATTAAGTGAGAATGAACAGGTGGGCCTGGACCCAGTACTTACGTAGTTAAGAAACGTCGCTAACCTATTCCCCTCTGTTTTGAGGCCGCTGTCAAAAGGTCGCTGTAACAGACAACAACTTTCACCGAAGTTTACAACAGGCTTCATCCACCACCCACAAGACTAGGACCAAAGGGTCATGGGAAGGTAGTAAGTGTGTGTTCCATAAATCAGCCTGGAACATGTGCCAAGGCTGCAAAGTAAATTCTGGCTAGGGCATGGGGTTTGCAGGGAAAAGGAAAAGGGACAAGAGCAGTTTTCACAAAGACCTAGTGAGGCTCTTTGTGAAGAATCAGGGCAAAGGGTGATACAGTTAAGGCAGAGGATGAACTCCCCACATCTACAGGGGAGACAGCCAGGCTCCACTGTGTTCTGCAGGATCCCTGGTTCCAGATTTGGGATTCACCAGTAACAAAGAGTTTCTCCCAATGATGCAGAGGTGGAGGGAGGACAAGGGGTGGGGGTACTGATATGGAGGCTGAAATGCTCCTAGAAGCTCCACCCTTCTCAAATCAGCTAGAGTAGGGCCCTTTGAAAACACCTGTGATTTAGACCTTACCCTAGAGAAGTCAAAGTGTGGTTCATATTGTCCTCCCACTCCATAATTTGCAACCTGTGGGAAATAACAGCATTAGACCTTGTAAGCAGCATGAACAGCTCTGTAGCAGCCCTTCACTCTAGGGATACAATCTTCCCAGGCCTGAAAACAACCAGAACTCCCAAGAGCAGCCTCTCTAAGGTGGAAGACAACCATGCCCTGCCAGCACAGGCAGAGCAAACATCACAAACAAGTCTACATTTCTGTCCAAGAGTAAGGCTGCAGCACAAATGTGGTTTCCCAAACAAAACAAGATGGGTGAACTGCATATGATCACTGAGGAAAAGCTCCAGCCCCTTCATGGACGCTTAGACAGCAGTAAAGGGAGCACGGCTTGAGGCCGGCCCTGGCCCTGGACCCAGTTTGTTTGGGACATATTAAGATAGTAATCCAGAGGAAAGTCAGTAACAAATTTAAGAAGAGGATTTTCTTTTTTAAACTAGTTTTGGAGGTACTCAGCACCTTGTACTGTTCCTACCACCACTGCTATTCCTGGTGAGACTGCATGGGGCAGATTCCCACAGTGGTCTACTGCATGGAATGAAACAGCACAACATGGGTGGCCAGCTGCTGGGTGGCCAAGAATTACCGCACTACATCAGCACCCCCAGTGTGACCCTGGACCTGAAGTAACATCTGAGCAACTACCAGGTGTCATAAATTGGATTAGAAATTGTAAATGCCTTTGTGGACAGCTTATCAGCACAATGGAAAGTCCTAAATCACAATTATTGTCTCAGCTTCAGTAGACAGAATGAGAGACAAGGTTAAAGATGAAGCACAGAATCTGATATGGAAGCTGGTGGATCAAGCAGCACCACCAATGTCTGTCTGGGAACAGTTGGTTAGTGTGTCTCACTGAAAACATAAAAACCTCTGGGGCTAGGCCATAAGTTCTCGGAAAGTTGGTATTTTTTGTATATCCTTTTCTGCTATCCCAACAGTCAGGTGAGAGATGCTACAAAACTAGCAATAACAGAGACCTATAGAAATGTGGAACAGAAGCCAGGCGTAGTGGCTCATGCCTGTAATCCCAGCACTTTGGGAGGCTGAAGTGAGAGGACTGCTTGAGCCCAGAAGTTTGAGACTAGCCTAGGCAACATAGCAAGACCTCATCCGTCTCTACTAATGAAAAAATTAGCTGGGCACAGAGGTGTGCACCTGTAGTCCCAGCTACTCAGGAAGCTGAGGCAGGAGGATGGCTTGAGCCCAAGAGTTCAAGGTTGCACTGAGCTATGACTGCGCCACTGCACTCCAGCCTGAGCAACAGAGTGAGACCCTGTTTCACATACACACAAAAAAAGAAATGCAAGAAAGAAAGGGACAGTGGACTTTATAAGAGAGGAAATTCTCTTATTGGAGCACAAAATGTTGGCAGTTTATCATTTTCAATATCTACAAAGATAAAACTTCTGATACAAAGCATGGATGAAAACATGCTGTCATCCACTGCTTCAGCCTTTAAGATTCCTGCACCAAAAATACCTGGAAATCCTGTCAACAGCACAAGGAAGCCTGGTTCAGCAGGTGGCCCTAAGGCTGGAGATGCATCTAAGGAGAGAAGTGCCAGAGCAGCTGAGAAAGCATATCTTTTTTTGTAGTCAAGAGCTTGAAGAAAATTTTTTTCTCTCTCCTTTTTCTGGGGGGAGTGGGGGGTAGAGACAGAGTCTCACTATGTTGCCCAGACTGGTCTCAAACTCCTGGCTTCGAGCAATCCTCCTGCCTTGGCCTCCCCAATAACTGAGTTACAGATGTAAGCCACCACACCTGGCCTGGAAGAAAATTTTAAACACGACTGTGACTCTGTGCCAGTGCACTCAGGAAAATTCAATTAGTGCTTGTTGCTGGAGCTGCAGAATATGACTGCATTTTCCAATACTTCCACTTGTTAAATGGATTGCTTAAACTTACAGATCCCAGGCAGTGAAAGAAGTTGTGTTGCGAGAGCTGCCTCATCTTTTAGGTTTGGAGAATTATATTTGATCATGGTTCTGAAGCCACTGTACCTACACTCTTTAATACAGTTCCCAAATAAGTACAAAATGCATGGGACCATCTAGATTTGCAGCAGTAAGATTGCCTATCCAGGCATACGCAAGTCCCCAGGCTCACGCCTTTAGTAACAAGCAACTGTACATCAAGACTGATTCATGTGAGGAGGTATTCATTTAAATCTTTAGACTTACTATTGTAAGAGTGGAGTCAGTTATTTGAAAGACCTGGGTATTTACGATGCTAAGGACAGAGTAAAGGCAAAATTAAAAAGGTCAGAAATCACTTTTCTGGTGAGGCTGAGACATCATGCAGCCGGAGTCTTCAATCTTAGAGAATCCTAGAGGTGTAGCATCTCTTCCTCTCTATCAGATAAGCCCTCATCCAATTCACCAGAAAGCCTCAATTACCTTTTTCCTTCAAATGATCTACAGCAAACATGTCAGCTACAGCTGAAAGAATGTCAACAGATAGAAGAACCAGCTCCTTTCCAGATTCCTGCAGCATTTCCTAAAGGACCTGATGTGAGGGCTGCTGCTGGTGCCTAGGCATGTATCATACCACAAGCATTTCATATGGAGTAAGTACTTAGGGATAGATGCTGAAATCCAGGTTCCTGTTCCCCAGACCATGAAGGATCAAAGCCTTCAACACCACTGACTGGCAAAGGAAATGCCAAGACAGTTCCTAGGAGAAGAATGCAAACAAAAATGGCATCTCAGCCACTTGGCAGCTGTGGTCTGAATCTTCCAGAAGGTCCTTAACTATAAGAGCCCCTCTACCAAGAGGTCTGGCATTCAGACCCCAGTCAACTGAGCTACAACACTATGAGAGGCCAGATAAGATAAAGTCCAAATTGTAGCAGAGAAGTCAATCCATAAGCAAGAAGCTGCTATCTTCCATGGGTGAGTGTAAGACAGGCATACAGTGAGTGTAGCTGCACAGCTATCCAGGAAAGCAACAGAGCCAGAGGTCCTGTCTACTTAGCCTCCTGGTCCAGGGTATGAAATCAGCCAAGCAGACTGTGGTCTTTGATCAGAACCATGAAAGTCCTGAAGACTGGCTCTGACACAGAGGAAGCGGTGGCAGATGTCTCAAAAAAAACGAACAAACAAACAAAACCTGCTCCAAGAAGATATGAGTCAAGACAATGCCAAGAGGGACTCATCTAGCACATCAAGAGTGCCTATCTCTCTCGAAATGGTGGTGCTCTTACACATATGCAGCAAGTGGGAGATGAGACAGAAGTCCGCCATGGATGTGCTTATCTGCAGAACTTATTTAAAAATTACAAAACACAAAGTTGAACTGAACTGAAAAAAAAATATTAAAATTTCACAATACTATTTGCAAGGTAATCAGTATGTTTTTTAAAACTCTGGTAGACTTCACACAAATCCATAAAAATGAACTTCAAAATTGATTTTCCAATTGCTTATGCAACTACACTTCTTTTTGTTGAAAAAACAACAGCAAAAAGAAGGCTGATTTGTTTGGGCATGTCCAGGCAAAAGTTCAAAAAAATCTTTCCCAAATGATCTTCAGTCAATATTCTAATGAGATCTATAGTAGATCAGACCCAAATGCCAATCATAAAGGTAAAGGCTGCTATCTTTAAGTATACACAAACTTTGGCCAAACAGAGAGACCCAGGGGCCTCTAGAAAGATGCCAGTGAAACTTCTCTGACAGTGTTTCAGGTGATCAATTTTACAACAGAACACGGAAGTTCCAATATTCATAAGGGCACACAGCCAGTGCTGATTTGAACTCAATACCCAAGAGGATACTTTAATAAGGAGCTTTACCCACAACCTTTCAGTAGGGTGCTGCCACGTTTCTTCATAATCACCTCTGAAAAAAGGCAGGAAGCCAGGGTCCCAGTGGGAGTACTTGGACAAGAACACTCCACCTGCACCAGCTTAACCAGTCCAGGCCTCTCACTTCCACCTACATATCACAGTGTAAGGTCCCCCAGACCCACCCCTGCCTTTCTTTGTTCTGACTGAAAATCAGACTCCCTTGACAGCTCTGTGACCCAGCCAACTGCAGGTTTTTCCCTTCAGGCTGGAACACAAGCTGGAGTCTTGAACATTCCCAGGCACTGATGAAGGTGTTTAGGTTGTTGCCCAAAACACTGAAAGAAACTAGCCCCAGCCCTGAACCAAATTCCCTAAACCCTCAAGTAAACTCCATACTCTGACCCCATCACTGTGGAAATACTTAGGTAAAACAACTCTTGGCTCTTGCTGTCCATTTTGAGGATTGCTGCAGCCCACTCTGCAAGTTCCCTAATAAATGTTGTGGACTGAAGATCCAGGAGTTTAGTGCCGCTTTCTTTGGATTCTCAACTGACCCCATCTTGGCAGTCCCTCAGGGGAACTCCCCTGCTGCTGCTTTTGGAGTGACTTCAGCTGTGGTTCAGCAGGAGAAAACACACAGAACACTTTGACCTTCAAATGTATTTGATTATGACACAGAACCACGGCCTCTGAAACCATTTTTAGCTCTCTTAGAGATGTCCCTGAGACCATTCAGGATGTGAGCTTCTGTTGTCAAGAAGACATGAATGAACCTGTCATAGCCACCACTGATCCCTAGCTTCCAGCACACTTGGGCACCCAGCAGATGCTCAATAGATATTTGTTGAACACCAATTGTTGAAAGCCAGCAGGCATGATTAATTCTGGTTTCCTAAAATGAGATCACTCCATATTCATAGCATCAGGCAGTAGTCATACAGTTGGGCCTCTTTTGGCCCAGTTCTGGACACCTTGTGAGACCATATAGCCACAGATACCCACTTCCCAACTCCTACAGTCCCAGGGACTATCTGTACCTGTAACAATTCTGCAGTCTTTACTGTTAACCCTGTGATGTGCTGCATCCGACGATTTACTCGGGCCACAACAGGGTCATCATCTTCCTCTAGCCAGGAGCTGGGTAAAAAGAAAAGAGCAGAGCAAAGAAGATGGAAGGGCAGGCTTCCATGAGGTCCTGCACTCTGTCCCCAGAGTCAGGGCCAGCACAAACAGGCAGTACAGGGTGCCTGCTGCAACAAGGGGTGAGGAGTCGCCAGCAGGCAGGAAAAGGCAAGCCACCCATTCCTAGGGTAGGCACTGAGAAGTCCTGAAGTTGAGACTTGAGCAGCTACCAACCCCTGCTCTTTGCTTACCTTTTGGAAACCCGATAGCTGGCAACAGTGAGGACTCCTGTCTTGGGATCACGAACAGTGGCTCGTGCAAGCTAGAAGGGAGGAGGAGAAGGAATACTTGATTTGTCTGTTTTGCCTTGAGTAGTTTCCCAGAGAGCACTGGGACCACATTTGCTGTCATGCTAGTGGAGGAAGCTTTGCAGCCAATGGCTCTAGCCAAGGCCCCAAGATCCTGCAGGCCAGGTGAGGGCAAAAGTCTGAGGCCTCCACATTCCCAATTTGCAATCAGTTCCTGGCTATTGCCCTGCTTGGTCACTGCTCATCCCTTCTCCTCCCCAGGTCTGCATTGCCTGCAGAATTATGCCTGCTTTATCCATCCATGCATCTGCCTGGCTAGCCCCTTTCCTTGCCAAGCACACATACCACTCCTGCCTGAGCACAGCCTGAGCTTAGCTACTCCCACCATATTCAGACTGTGCCACCATCCCTGAGCCTCCGCCTTATGTACTTCTCCCAACTTGGTCAAGTTCCACCATCATTCTGAACCTCAGTGGGCTCCTCTGCCAAGAAACCCATCCAAACACTCTCCTGCTGTACCACCTCACACTGGGTTCCCACAGCCTCAAAAACAAAAACAGATGGCACAGTTTTCACTCCCTTGGGATCCTTACAAGTCAGATGATAAAACCAGGAAAAGATTCTGTAAGTTAAAATAAGTGAACCACTGCCTGGAAGTCACCCACTCACATATGTACACACTACACACGTACTCCCCTCATCTACTTCATTCCCCCAGTCTCCACAGACAGGTTTAGTGAAACCCCAGGAGGTACTCACTGCCCAGAGTCAGCCAACATGGCAAAGGTCCATGTGCTTCAGTTGTGGACTGTCCTAATGACCTCACATGGGTGCAGCCACAGGCCCAGGTACTCCCACCCCAACACACTTCCCCTTGATTTTAATAAATATTGATGAGTGCCTACTTTGTGCCTGGCACTATGCTAGGTAACTGAGACATGGCCCCTGCACTCTTACAACTCAGTCGAGTGGGGAAAGCAGAAAACCAGCCAGGTAACTGCAGCACAGCATGGGTGAACTTAAATGTCCTGTGGAAGCTCAGGGAATAGTGTCAAGAATAGCTTCCTAGGGGAGGAGACCACCTAGCTGAGGCCTGAAGGGTTAACTTGAGTTATCCAAGTAGAGGAACATTACAGGAACAGGAAAGGAGCAGCAATCCAGAGGCCTGGGAATGAAAACGGGTGTGGCAGTAGGTGTGGATTAAAGGTTAACGGAAGTAGTAGGAGAATAGGCTGAAGAGACACGCAGGAGCTAGGGACTAGATGCAACCTTGTGGCCAACGAGAAATGGGGAAGGCTTTATGCAGGGGAGGGACACTCAAAATTTGAATGTAAAATGGATCACTGTGAATACCTCATGGAGAGTTGACTAATAAGGGGCCAGAGTGGGGACTGGGAGGCTAGTGAGGCCACGGCAGAGGTCAGCGCAAGAGATGATGGTGGCCCAGGCCAGGTGGTGGCAGAAGGAATGGAGAGGAGTAGATGGACCAGAAGGCTAGTAAGCGAGAGAGATGGACCAACCTAGACACTGTGCTACTATAGCATGATCTGGTAAGATGGCCAGTGCAAGCAGGACAGATGGCTCCCAAACTCCTACTCACGGCCCTTCCTGAGCTCCAGCGTATGTCAGTCCTTCCCTGAAAACTGCAGCCACAACCAGACCCCATCCAAACATCTGTGCCTCAGCACTGGCCTGACACCCACAAAGAGGCTCTGAGCAGCTGTGCTCTGCCCCAGGGGAAACACAGGGCTATTTTGAAAGCAGGCCAGAGACCCCATAGACAGCTGCCAGCCATTCCCCACAGGCCAAGTTAAGCTCATTGGCTCTACTTCAAAGCCAGACTAGCATCTGTCCCTCACAGTCTCCGGAAAGGAGGGGTCAGCTTATCTTTGAATAGAAGCCATGTGAAGAGCCAAACATGTTTGCCATCCTTGTTTGGCTCTTCACATGGCTTCTATTCAAACATATGTTTTCCCAATACTACCCCTTGGCCAGCCACACACATGTGCACACATGCACACAGAAATGTTCTCAGTGTCTGGAACGGAAGAACAGGTAAGAAATCTCCCAGGAAATCCTGGCACAACCAGCAAAGTAGTTTTCTTTCCTGGAGGACTCTGGAGCTGAGTAGAAAGGGGAGTCCTAGTCCCCATTCTCCATACATCTGGCTAGCCCCCTCCCTCAGCCACATTGATGATGCCAACCACTGACTCAAAACCCTAGATGTCCTAGTACCTCAAGCCAAGGTGTTCCAGGATGAGGTCCAGGGGCCAGGATAGGAACCTATTTCAGGTCTCTCCATGAGCGTCGGGCCTCCTGGTCACCTCGGCCACTACAATTCTATTAGGAGCAGAGCAATAGAGAATCCAGCTAAATCCTCCCTCCCAATCATCAGTGATGGGATATGGCAGCAAGTAGGTCTCTTTGAAAGATGTCAAATGGGGAGCAAATCTTTTATGAACTAGAAACAGAAGAATAATTGTAAAACATGGCATATATACAAAACCAATAGCCAACTGCATACTTGGCAGTAAAATACCATAGGAATTCCCAGGAAATTCAGGAATGAGACAAGGATTTCTATTCTTCGTAATTATGCTCTAGAAGTTCTGGGCGATTCAATAAGATTATAAAAACAAAGGAACTACAAGCATGATGAGAAAATAAAATTTTCCTTATTTCCAGGTGTTAATGCTATCCAGGCAACCAAAAAGAATCAGCTAAAAACCAAAAAAGGAATAAGTAAATTCAACCACTAGCTGCAATCTGCATAAGTTTGCTTTTTCATAGGCAAAACAGAGACAGTGACACCATTATAAGCAGCTGTTCATAACTGTGACATAACAGTTAATATATATGTTAAGCATTTAGAAGTTCCTGCCACAGTTAAGAACTCAGTAAACATTAGCTCTTACTATGAAATGTATTTTTAAAATCAACAGTTTGGCATAGAATAGTAAACTAATATAATAATGTAACCAGTTAAAATACTGATGAAGAAATCAAGTAAATTAACAGTAACAAAGAAACTACTTAGCACTAAACTTAAGAAATGTGCAAGGCTTATATGAAGAAAACTTAAAAAGATATAAATAAATGGAGAGACCTGTCACGCCCTTGGATGAGAAGACCCAATATTATAAAGATATACATTCTCCTCTAAGTCATTCGCTCATTTACAGTCCTAATCAGGAGCTCCACAGGACCCAGCTTCATAGCACCCTACGGAATATTTCCTAAAAACTCCCACACACCAGTCTCCCAACCAGGTGAATTGACACACCAGTGTGGACCTGCCCTGTCCCAGCATGACTTTTTTTTTTTTTTTTTTTTTTTTTTGAGACGGAGTCTCGCTCTGTCGCCCAGGCTGGAGTGCAGTGGCCGGATCTCAGCTCACTGCAAGCTCCGCCTCCCGGGTTTACGCCATTCTCCTGCCTCAGCCTCCCGAGTAGCTGGGACTACAAGCCCCCGCCACCTCGCCCGGCTAGTTTTTTGTATTTTTTAGTAGAGATGGGGTTTCACCGTGTTAGCCAGGATGGTCTCGATCTCCTATAATCCCAGCACTTTGGGAGGCCGAGACGGGCGGATCATGAGGTCAGCATGACTTTCTATCATAGCATTGGCTGTCCACATTGATTACCCTGTTCTTCCCCACTGGACCACGAACTCACAAGGTCAGGCTGAGTCTGAAGCAACTCTGTATCCCCACGGTAGGCCCATGCTAGATATCGATAAAGGGTGGCTAGATGAGCAAACCAACCACCCATAGTGCTAGGGATGAGAGAAAGGACCTGCCCCCTTCAGTGCCCCGAGAAGGACCTGAAGTACACCTACTTTAGGTTTTGCGATCTCCTTGATCCTCTCGATTTCCTCATCAGACATGACATCGTAGTACCTGACGATGTGTGGGCTGTCCCACTCATCCTCCTCTTTGAAGGGGGCGATGAGCAGCTGTGGGGCCCTGTTGCCATGGTGGTACCTACAGAAAAGCCTCTTCTGTCTCCGGGGTGTCTGGAGAGCACAGAGTAACAGGCCCTGAGCTGAGTGAGTCCTAATCCTCGGTCCCAGTCTGGCTGTCTGCAGACACTGGTCTCACCTCACGGCCAGCAGCTGCTCCCTCCCACCACACCACAGAAGAAAACAAAAGTCCCAGCAGGTGGGCATGCACAGTGGCTCACGCCTATAATCCTAGAACCCTGGGGGGCCAAAGGATAGCTTGAGACCAGGAGTTTGAGACCAGCCTAGATGACATAGACCCTGTCTCTATAAAAAATTAGCCAGGTATGATGGTGCACACCTGTAGTCCCAGCTACTCAGGAGGCTGAGGCAGGAAGATTGCTCAAGCTTGGGAGGTCAAAGCTGCAGTGAGCTATGATTACACCACTGCACTCCAGCCTGGGTGACAGGGTGAGATGAAAGAAAGAAAAGAAAAGAGAGGAAAAACAGAGGGAGGGAGTGAGGGAGGGAAGGAAGGAAGGAAAGAGGGAGGGAGGGAGGGAGGGAAGGAAGGAGAGAGGGAGGGAGGGAGGGAGGGAAGGAAGGAAAGAGAGAGGGAGGGAGGGAGGGAGGGAGGGAAGGAAGGAAGAAAGGAAGGAAGGGGGGGAGGGAGGGAGGGAGGAAGGAAGGCAGACAGGCAGGAAGGAAGGAAGGAAGGAAGGAAACAAAAGCCCCTTCAGCTTAACTGGCATGAAGTGACACCCCACAAATCATGCAATCTTTCTTCTCTCCCAAGATCACCTCACATCCTCAAGTCCCATGGCAGAGAGTAATTTTTGACCCTTTTCATGAAGACTTGAGTAGGTCTGAAGAGCTGGGACAGGGGAGAAACCTTTCTTGGTGGAGGAGCCAGTGGAAGCCATGCAGACGGGGGCATGGAAAAGGCCGAGAGCCTGTCACACCTGAGCCTCCTCAGGAAGCACTAGGATCCCAGGGCTCTCAAAGGCTCAATACCAAGCTCCGGTACATGCTGGTGTCTTTACCACAGAGACTTACTCTCCACTTATACCATGACTTCTCTTGGGGCCTGAGGTACGTCCACCCATCGTTTTCTTCACAACAGTGAGTGAAGCAAAAAGTGGGACATGTTGGGGTAAGGAGGTGAGCTCAGTGGTAACTTAGAGGAGCAACACTCTACCTGGGACATGAGGGGAGACAGTCTCCTTTCCTAATTCAGAGAATATCCACATGTCAGCCTCACAGATGCCATGAAAAACTGGGGGAGATACTGAAAAAAGTACCTACAGAATGAAGAACACCTTCCCCAAACCTGCCTACCCAGAGCCAGAGTCCAAGTCTACTGTTTTGGCACCCTGGCTCCTCACACATCTCACCAGTTTGACACCCTCCCCACGACAGAGGCTCTCGTAAACATCCCTCTCAGGCAGGTAGTCCACAGGCCTCTCATAGATGCCTTCTGGGGTTGCTAGCTCAGCTTCTGTCTGATTTGATAACATTTTTTCTCTCTCTTCCTCCAATAACTGCTCAAAGTACCGCAGATTCCCTCCAGCTCGTTCATGGCTTGGGTCTAGAAAAAGCAAGGAATGAGAAGGAAAAGGAAACCACAAACATCTGTTAGGTCATTTAGAGAAATTATTCGGTAAGGGTTTCTCTCCCAGCAGCTCACTTGCATGCTGCATTCTACCTTCCACAGCATCTAACCAGAGTATGCTGTTCGTAACCGAAAAACCAACAGAGGCCAGGCACCGTGGCTCATACCTGTAATCCCAGCACTTTGGGAGGCTAAGGCGGGTGGATCAGGAGTTCAAGACCAGCCTAACCAACGTGGTGAAACCCCATCTCTACTAAAAAAAAATACACCATGGGGGCATGTGCATCTCTAATCCCAGCCACTTGGGAGGCTGAGGCAGGAGAATCTCATGAACCCCAGAGGCGGAGGTTCCAGTGAGCTGAGATCATGCCACTGCTCTCCAGGCTGCATGAGTGAGACTCGGCCTCAAAAAAAAAAAAGAGGTAGATGAGTTTTAAAGGCACAGTGCTTTTGGCCTTCTTCAGTTCAACAGCACAAGGCACTATCAATGCCATATTAAGTCCGACTATTAGACCTCAGGCCTCTAATAGCACCGCCACTGTTTGTCACTGTAGCAATCCTAAAGTACATTCTGACTCCTGGGTTGCTCCTGATGCAATAAAGGTTCCACCCTGTGTAGTCCTGCATGGTGACAGATACACCGTAATGCAGAGTCCTTATTAAAAAGGGCCACAAGTGCCACAGGCCTGAGTGTATCTATCAGCGACTGGGCAAAGCTAAGGCCAGGATTGAGGTGGGTAAGGAGCTAGTAAGAAGCTGGATTGGTCCTAAAGTCAGTAATGCATTAGTCACTGGCCAAGTGACAGGGTAAACTGACTCAGTCCCAGGAGATGGGTCAGATAGACGCCAGCACAGTGCAGTTCCTCTGCCACTCTCCATTCCCATCTTACCTTCCCCTAGAATCTCCTTACCAAGGGAGAGCAGGCGGCGGGTGAGCTCCAGGGCACGGTGCAGATCACCCAACTGGAAGACAGCATAGCTGAGGTAGTCCAGCACCTGGGACTTGGTTGTGGTGGCCTCCTCCCCAGCATCAAGCTGCTTTAGCACCTGCTCCATCCACAACACCGTATGATAATAATCCCCTTCATTGTAGGCTGAGCGGCCCATCCCAAAGCAGTCATCCACACTCAGCATTGCCTGGTACTTGGTTCCTACAGCAAGGGAAGTAAATTGTGAGGCTCCAAAGAGCCTCTGCATTAGGGAAAGAGATTCCCGCTTCAAGGAAAGCCTGGGCCACTGGATGGGGGGCACTACCAAGCAGAACCCCATCAGACATTTAGACCGCATATCCTGAAGGGCCGCTGACACAGTGAGCACAGACAGATGGCCCTGCCCTGGACTGGGGTTCACAGCCAACCTCACAGATTCCCCGTCCCCCAAGTGGGAAGGGGTCTTTTTAGGAGGAGCCCCAAAAACCCACCAGGAAGCATCGTTGAGGAGAGTGGGAAAGTCCTGTGGACCACAGAGAAGAAGATGTCTGGTGGGCAGCTTGCCATAGGAGTCTGGAGGATGGGAAAATTAGCTGAATATAAAAAACATAAATTTAGGTGGCAACCAAGCTATGGGTGAGGAAAATCACTTGCAGGAACTCTAAGGAAAGAATGGAGAAGATGGCTGAGCCCAGAGCTCCAGGGAACACCTACCCAGAAAGAACAGACAATGAGTAACCTTGAGAAAGAACTAAAGATAGGAGAAACAGAGGGAGCGGGAGTGGTGTGAGAGACATCAAGGGAGGCCAAGAGCCAAGGTTGCAGTGCCAGCTTTGGCTGTTAAGTGGCAGGGACCTTGCTGAGTATCAGCTCAGTGGGTCTTATGACCAAAGGTCATCTGCTGTAGGGGGAGTGCTGGAAAGTGACCATGAAGATAGTTTCAAGCCAATATGAAGAAGCAGCTATAGGAAGATGCAGGATTTAGGGTGGGCTCAAGATGGGAAAGACTATGTGTGTGGTTCCTCAGAGAATAATGAGAAAGCAGATACCATGGAGGGGAAGTAGGGGCTGTGACTCTCCCTGGAAAGCAAGGAAGACTCCCCACGGCCCCATTAACAGCAACCGGGGCATGGCTGACACAAAAGAACTCAGAAAAGGCTCTTTCTGCCTGGAATGAAACCCCTACACAGTAGGCTAAGTGCTTCAGAAACCAGGGTCTGCTCACCCCGGTGGCTCAGGAACCAATAATGAGGAATAGGAAGTTGGGGAGAGTAAACACAAGATGAAGTCCATAGGTAGGCCAGGGATTAGGGGGCTCCTGGAGCCCCTTGTCCCTCTCCACAGGTCTCCTCTGGCTCTGCAGGCCCAGGAACCTGCATTGATGGGGCAGAGTAACATAGCTGACTGAGCTGGGGCTCTGGAGCTGGACTAAGCTAGGTCTGTGTTGGCCTCACTAGGGCGCCCACCAATGTGTGACTACAGACAAGGTACCATACCTCTCTAAGTCTCAGTCCCCTTATCTCTAAATAAAGATAATATCATCAATTGTAAAGAGCTTCTTCCAAGAATTCAATGAGATGACATATGAAGATGCCTCCTATGATCCCCAGGATGCTAATGACCAGTAGCTATTATCAACATGTCTCCCAGATGCCAAGAATGCTAAGAATGGCTCCCTGGCACTCAACATCCTCCCCAGAAGCCAATTCGAATGTCTACTCCCTGGAGAGCACTTGGGAGAGTGACAGCTGAGCTAAGTGCTGATAGGCAATCAGACATGGAGTAGCCCAGCTGACATGGGTAAAGGTATTCCTATAGAGGGGTGAGACAAAAGAGCTGAGTGATAGGCAAAGCTGAGTACAATGGGCAAGGAAGCCAGGAAAATGGAGTCATGCAGGACCCCAAAGATCACACACAGGAGGAGTTTGGGTTTAGCCTTGGAAATTAAGCATAGTAATCAGGAACTCATGTGAAAAAATGTGTGCTTAAGACCATATGGAGGATGGTCTTAAGCCGTGAGCTGGAAGTAGGAGACAAGTCAGGATGGTATTTTGATAATCAAATTGAGAAAAAAATGGCTGTGAGGCTGGAGTCAGGGGATAAGTACAGAAGACATGAGAGAAGGAGGTAGAATCCATAGGCCTTAGGATTCTGGCTTAGGCAGCCAGAGGATGGAGGTCCTTTTTGCTGAGAGAGAAGGATGAGGGGGAAGGTAAAGTGTTCACAAGGAGATGAGGATTTCAGTTCAGGACACATGAAGTTCGAGAAGTCCATTGAACATTCAAGTAGAGATGTCCCAAAGGCATCTGTCTATGCTGGTTAGAAGCTCAGGAAACAAACCTTGGCAGGAAACACAGATCTGGATGTCATCCACCTCACTTGATGGAAATGGCGGGGCTCACCTGGGGAAGGTGTTCAGGGAGAAGATGAGGTAAGGATGGAGTCCTAGGGAATAATTCCCTTCTGCTCCATATCCCTATTCAGGACACTCATGGGTTTGCTGAGTGAATGTGAGAGGTCAATGCCAGGGTGTGGTTCCCTTCTCCAAGCAACCAATCTCAAGGCTACAGGGTGAACAGATCTTGCAGGTGCCCTGAACTGCCCTCTCTCTAATGGAGTCTAAAGTGGGCAGCTGGGGCTCTGGAGCTGGAATAAGCTGGGTCTGCATGGGCCTCACACAGTGAATCGCTGGGTTTACTGGTCTCCAGTGGCCCTCAAAACATCTTCTTATAAACACTAACACTGGAAAGTCAGTGGGAGATGGGCCACTTGAGAGAAAATGACCAGAGAGGCTAAAAGAGAAGCAGATATCAGTATCCCAGAATTCAAAGGAGGAGAGAACATCACGAAGAATGAGGCAATCCATCTGTCAAATGCTGCTGTGAAGTTAAAGAACATTAAGGTATGAACCTTGTTCTCTGCGTTTACCAGCCAAGTGGCCACTGATGACCTTGCAAGAACAGGATCAGTGAACAGGGGGGAAAAAGGCCAGATACTGTGAGTTCAGGAGTATACGGGAACCAGAAAAGTGGATAGAGTGTAGATTACTCTATCCAGTAGCCTAACCAGGAGGGGAGAAGAGATGGATCAGCAGCAAAGACTCAAAAGAGTCTCAGATACTGAGGGAGGCAAGTGTAAGATGAGCAAGAATAGAGCCTATATGTGAGCTCAAGGGTAGAACCCGGAGAGGTGGAGATAGAATGTATAGGAGCAGAGACTGTAACTAAGAGGACTCAGGACAGGGGGACACTAAGCCCAGATCAGTCTTAGATGAAAAGACATTGGAGGGTGGGAGACAGGAAGCAGGTCTGAACGCAGATCTGTGTGGTGCTCTGGAGACAGAGGCAGAGGGGGTTCCTGAGCAGCAACTTTGGCTTTCTCTGAGACACAAGAGGAGAGGGCCTTGGCTAATACATGCATACAAGAGGAGAGGGCCTTGGCTAATACATGCACCAGAGGTGCACCTGAGGGTAGAGGCCACAAGTCGGTGGTGGCTCCAACCTGTCCCGCCACTAAAGAGACACATGCGGGACAGGCAATGCCTGGAGTGGTGAATTACCTGGAAGTTCCCCTCTGGAAATTGTGTCTGGGTCCAGCCTGTATGTGTCCTGAAGTCTCATCAGGGCTTTGGCAGCTCCTATCTCGTCCTCATCAGTGGGGAAGAACTGCCGCTGCACAGAGAGGTTGGCGATAAAACCTTCCAAATGAGAGTTAGAACAAGAGATTACCCTTGATCCAGGGGCAGAATTCCACTTGGGACCAGAGAGGCAGCCACAGAGAGGGTCTCTGGCTAGTGAAATTTCCCCGTCCCTTCCCTCAAAGGCTGTTGCCCCTTCCACCAGGAAGTTGTCCCTGATTACTCCAGTCTATGGGGACTTTTCCTTTCTCAGTCCTCACTGTACCTACTTCCCGTGATGCTCTTTGTAACTAAGTAGAAACAGCCCCCCATATTGGTTAATATTTAGGAGTCTAGAAGTCTTGGCTCCAAAGCATTCAGTCAGAGTTGGTGGAGACAGAAGAAACAGAGGATAGAGGGTAACTGAGAAGAGCACGGGAGAGGACTCAGGGAAGAACTGTCCACCACTCAGTGGAAAATGAATCCCATCGAAAACCTTGATCCAGGGTAATTGGGCCAGTCAGGTAAACACAGACTTCCAGCCCCCATTTCAAGTTGAGGAGTCCAAGGGACAATGGCAGTTAACTAACGAAGCCGAGCTGGCCACTCATTACTGACCACTGGCACTTATCATCCATAAAGGTGATGATGAAAGTCCTGGAGGTCATCCCCCTCCCCCTAGGTTGACAGCTGAGGGACCACCTAGACAGGCCAAGGACCAAGATGGGGCTGCACCAGCCCAGCAAGGTCGGTCCCCTGAGAGACCATGGTGGGCCTATTCTCCTCTGTACTCCCACCCCTCAGACCTGCAATGAGTTCAGGGCATGGGCTCTCCAGTTATGGTGCTCAAGACCACAGCCTGAAGCCTGGGAGAGCTTTTGACCACAGAAGTACTCCAAGGAGGCTTTTCTGGGACTCCAAGCCCTAGCTGTAAAGTAAGATGTGTATCTCTCACAATCCCAGGGCTCCAGGTGGGAGCCAAGCCTTCCCAGGGTGACTTAGGGCCTTCAATTCTGCCTCTAAGCTGAGAAATGAGAGGGGAACAAGGCCATTCCTTCCCCAACCTCTCCCCAAGAGTAGCTATATCCACTGCAACCTATGACTTCAGACCTAAACATCCACTTCCAGCCATAACTGGGGACAGGGACCAAGAAGCTGTAACCCTGCCTTCCTTGTCTTCATAGCTACATGGTCAGGGACTCTAAAGAGTTTAGAATCTGGTGGGGCGGGGGTAGGGGAACATGCTGCCAGGAAAAGCCACACTGTCAGCATGCCCCATTCATTTCAGGGGCAAGAACTCAAAGTCAAAGACGAAAACAACCAATTATTCTCTGGGCCTGACCTAACTCCTTCCAGGTAATCATAAGGTTTTCCAAAGGAACCAGATGATGGTGTGAGTGTAGGGTGTGGAGAACAAGATTGGAGAGGGGAGGTCATCTGGGTAGGCTTAGTCTCCTGCCGTGCAGGCAGAACAGCCTGTCCCAAGCTGCAGGCCCAGGCGGAGAGGCGGGAGTCTGGGAAAGGCAGACGTGGTTTCTGGAGGCAGTGAGCTCACTGGGCACAGCTCCAGCCTGGCTGAGCTCACCAATCCCTCTCCAGAGGCCACCCTGCCCCCAAGCCCAACCCAGTCTGGCCACATGGGCTAAAATGTCTCAGCCAGAGAGACAGCTAGTCTGAAGTTAATCAGCACTCACAACTCAGAGAAAAGAGGCAGTGAAGAGCTGGGTACAGTGGCTCTGTGCCTATAGTCCCAGCTACTCAAGAGGCTGAGGCAGGAGGATCACGTGAGGCCAGGAGTTCAAGGCTGTAGTGTGCTACGATCACACCTGTGAATAGCCACTGCACTCTAGTCTGGGCTAATACAGTAAGACTCTGTCCCTTAAAAAAAAAAAAAGGCAGCTGGGCGTGGTGGCTCACGCCTGTAATCCCAGCACTTTGGGAGGCTGAGGTGGGTGGATCACAAGGTCAAGAGATCGAGAACATCCTGGCCAACACATGGTGAAACCCTGTCTCTACTAAAAATACCAAAAAAAAAAAAAATTAGCTGGGCGTGGTGGCACGTGCCTGTAGTCCCAGCTACTCAGGAGGCTGAGGCAGGAGAATTGCTTGAACCCGGAGGCGGAGGTTGCAGTGAGCCGAGATCACACCACTGCACTCCAACCTGGTGACAGAGTGAGACTCTGTCTCAAAAAAAAAAAAAGGCAGTGAGTCCAGAGGACTAAACCCAGGGCTAGGAGTTAGGAGAGCCCACCTCCAGGCCCACCCTACCATCTCTTCTTATTGACAGGAAAGTATTAGGGCATAAAAAGTATTATCACAATAAAAGCATCAAGTATAGTTTAAAGCTTTTAAAAAGTTCACACTCTGACCTGTAAATATGACTTCTAAGAATTTACCCTAAAAAAAAATCAGAAGTATACACCAAGAAATATGTAAAAAGGTGCTGATAATTCAGAAAAAAATCCCATATCCAATTACTTGACCCATTTGACAGTATTATGACAGATTATCACCATTTGATAGGTAATCACCATCCAGACATTAAAACCACGTTGCAGAAGAATACTGAATAGCATACAAAGAAGCGCACCTGGCCAACATGGTGAAATTCAGAAAGAATTTTTTCTTCTGCCACAAATCTACCAACAGATACACTTTGTTTGTAAAAGATATGAATAGGAATGAATTTAGATGAGACCTATGCTCCCCAACTTGCCCTGGTCCCACCATCCAGCCCACTTGACACTTGTAAATTCATTTGTCCCTCCAAGCAACTGAGTTTGCATGCCCTGGTATGTATGTACAGTTCCATTTTTTAAATGTATATGCATAGGTAGAAAAACTATAATTTTAATAATGCTCACCACTAGGCAATTGGATTAAGAATTATAATTCTCTTGTTTTTGTGTTTTCCAACTTTTCTATAAACATGTATCACTAAAGCATAATCGGAAAAATGTCATTAGCAAAAAATAAGAAAAGACAGACACTAAAAAAAGGACGCTAAAAAAAGAACTAACCATCATTAGACGTTAAAAACCAAGGACAGCCAACTTCCAGGTCCCCACAGAGAAGGGAGAGAGCCATGAGACCAGCAGGGTCCTGTTTACATAATGCACTTGCCCACCAACACCCAGACCCAAGACAAGCTCAGACATAACAGCCCAGGCATGAGCACACGAACATATGGGCTCACTCAAGCACCTGCTCACCATTCCTCACCTGCAGCTGAGTCCTGCAGGACAAGGTCCTCCAGCGCAGGCCAGTCTGTGTTTAGCCGCTTCACCAGTTTGTAGGCATTCACAGGGTGGGCCAGGTAACCCTCAGCATCAGCAGCTGACTTGCTAGTCAAGGCTTCCATTTTGTTGGCCCAGCTGTGGAACCAGAGGAAAAGGAAGAGTAATGCGTCCACCCACATAGGTCTTGACCTGTGATAATTTCCCAGGTGAGAATTCCCTGATGCCAGGTGCTGGGGCCCTTTTCATCAAGAGGCAATGAAAAATGAATACAGTAACTCCCCACAGATCCTTCTAGCCCCTTAATCTAGATAAGAGCTGGGACCCCCAGTTTAAGGGAAAAGGTCTTAAATACAAAATAAACAGTGACTCCTTAGCCCATGCACTTAGCTCCTCTCAAGGACTGACATGAAGTAACCAGGCCAGCCCCACATCACCCTCTCAAGGGTTTCCTCTAATAGGTACGCTGAGTGGCTTCCTTGTTCCTTGAGGGGCAGAAGGGAAGAAGGGCCAACTAAGGATTGTATGGGGACTTAGGACACCTCTTAATCTTGGAAAGCTTGGCTTCCTCCACAAGGATGTACTCCTTCAGAGACTGTACCAGCTCTTTTTCTGCATAAATCAGGTCAGTCATGTGACCTGCAAGAGAGAGAAGAAAGACACCAGTGAGAAACAGAAGAGGGATGTCCAGCCTCCTTCCTTGGAGCACAGAATACCAGCACAGAAGCAAGTCCCCTGGGACAAGAACACGTAAGCTCTCTGGGGATCATGGGGACTTGGAGTTAAAGGGGGCCTAGGCACTCATGGGGTCCTATCTCCCAACTTCAGGGAGAAAGAGGCAGAGGTACCAGTTGGACATTTGAGATAAATGCACTGGATGTCACTCAAGAAGTAGACCTAAATCTCATTCTCCAACTGTTACATAGCTGGTCATGACACTCGGGCATGGATATCCTGGGGGCACATCACAGGATAAAAAGCTCTGAACTTTAGGTCAGAAGGATAGGAAAAGCTTGATCCTCAGGATACAAAGGATTTGCTGCTCAGAACCACTCTCTGGTCCATGGGCAAGGTGGTCAAAAAGACCAGAGAGCCCAAGTGCAGCCTGCATTTCCCAGGGAGAAAGACCCAATTCAGACGGTTGGCTTCCTGAACAACCAGATCACTGGGATCGTATAGGGGAAAATAGCAACTCTGCCAGTTTCACTCTTCTCAGAACTGGTCAAAACCAGTTATTAAGGCTATCCCACTCTAAATGAGAACAGGCTGCAGCCAGAGATATCCGTGGCATGTGAGCCAAAGGGTCAGGGAGACGACAGTCCTGTTGGCACATACCAATAGAGGTGAAGAATTCGGCCTGCACACAGCTCAGGACACCAAACCAGGCCATCAGCAATGCAGACACCCAGAGCTTCATGGTCACAGAGGGAAGTGTCTGAAAGGCATTCAATGACAATCACTGGATCAACAAAATGAAAAAGTAATTTAGGTGAGGAGACACATAGGCATGTGAACACATATGCAGATAATCAAACATACCAAAATCCTGGCCTAGCACACAGAAGCTAAAAAGGATAAACAGCAGAAAGAACAAAGCGCGCGCAGCCAGTGATGTGTGCTCAATTCTGGTCCCTGCTCTGGGAAGCCATATGCCCTAGGGAGAGAGCCCATCCTCTCTACTCCCAGCAACCACCTGTACCATGGGAAGGTGGAATCACAGGGCGGTGTAGTCAGCTCTGGTTCCATCGGTCTATCAGTCCAAGATTCTGGCCCACTCCTTCTTATTTCACAGACTGCTGTTTGTTTCTGTCTTATCTTCCAAGACATATGCCAGGACAGCGCCAGGTTCTAGGGAACAAGTCCCTGCCCACAAGGAGGTAACAGTACACGAGAGACAACAACAGAAAGATAATTTGACACAATATCCTCCAGGGTACCAATACCCAAACTAAGGTGTACAACAGATGGCCAGCCAGAAGAGAAATAAAACTAACCCCTCCCAGTCTGCACCTGCCAGAGAAAGAGCAGTCAGGGGAGACAGTCTCCTGGGCAGACAGTGTTCTTCCTGTAGTAAGGCTCCTTGGCAGACACTGTCCTCACTGGCCCGTCACCATTCATTCACAAATATTTACTGAAGACCTGCAGATGCCAGGCACTGATCTAGGCACTCAGGATACAAAAATGAATATGCTACACATGGCCAAAACCTCAGGCTGGGCTGCTGACATGGGAAAGGGGCCAGCTACTGTCTTCTCATCAGCCCAGAAATAGGCACAACCTGAGACAAGCCCCACTGGCAGTAACCCTCAGTCCACAACAGAAGCTTCAGATATCGTCTTCCCAGCTCAGCCATGTAGCTAGACTGTGCTGGAGGATTAGCACCCATCTGTACCCCAGCTCTGCCAGTCTTCTTCCTGCCCTGCTTTTGAGCACCCTATGGGGGTGCTCAAATGGAAATTTACTAAGAGAAAACAAGCAAACCAAAGGAAATACAAATGCTTCCCCAAAAAACGTAAGCCTTATCTGACAGAATTCTAAGTCTAAGCTAATGCCAGTTCATCAATTTTTTGCCTGCCATACTTGATTAGACACACAGCACACCCACCATTCCTCATCTTACTCTTTCAGAAGAAATCCTAATCCATTGAGATTCTAGGTTAGGCTCAGAGAAGGCCAACCACAACTCCCATCTGCAAATGGCATCCTCTATCACAAGGAAAGAATAAGTGAATGGCCCCATGTGTTCATGCCTATGCCAAATGCCTGCAGAGCTGACAGTCTTCCTATCATAGTCTAGGTGTAGGGGTCCCAAGACACACAGGACAATTATCTTTCAATCTGGAACCTGCTGCAGGGTAGACAGTATTGTGCTGAGCAGTCCATTAGGGAGTTAGAGCAGCAGAAGAGAGCAAGTCATCAAGAGAAAGTGAGTAGGCCTGGGCTGGCCCTGAGGCAGAGTCCAGGCCCTCCTAGTTCTAGCCACAGGTCTGCTTCAAGGCCTTACTATACTGTCTTCTCTATCCCAGGATTTCAGAAGGCCTCTCTCTTGCTTGCACAAGCCCCTTACACCTAAGGGATTGGGTGTCTGTTCCTTGTTCCTCAAAACACTTGACTGGCTCAGGCTCAGCTCCTTCTGTATGTATGTAGGGAGGGGACAGTGAAAACATAGAGCTGGGAGGATGTATCTGTGAACAGAAAGGGACCAGCTGACTGCTCCTCAGAGCTGGGGTGGTAGGAGAACAGAGCCCAGGCAGGATTCCAAACCAGACATGGTTGGAAGTGGGGAATCCAGCATCTCTCCCCAGGTGTGTCTCCAGCTACAGTTGCATACCTTTTTAGAGGCCAAATTCCAGGGAGGAAGTCTGTCCATTCCTTTCAAACCATTCTGCTCCTATCATCTATGGTTCATACCTCACAGCACTCAGGGAAAAGCCAGGTTTCTTCATTACATGAATACCAGCTGTCATTTCTCTGGAATGTGCGATCTGGCTTAGACTGAGCCCATTCTTGAATCTCAGCCTGGAGGCAGAGCCTCAAAGAATTACAGATGGGGTTTGGGCAGAGCCTCAAAGAATCACAGGTAATCACAGATGACTTGCCTACCAAGAGCCTGCAAAGTCTTACTCTGGTGGGAAAAGTGGATAACTAACTCTGCTAGCCTGGAGAGCTGGGCACCTCCAAGTAGCAGCTCCCAGACTACCACATCAACACTGACATCTCAGGCAAGGGTACTCTGGAGCCCTACCCCATTTCTCCCAAGCCTGGGCCCCTTAACTCAAAAGGCTCTGTACAAAAAGTCCTCTAATTAGGGTTAGACTGGGAAGAGGCAGCATCCAAGAGGGACTGTGCCCCACAATGTGGGAAAGGCCAATTCCCATCCCATCTTATAACTATGCACAGCTTAAGACAGAGTAGGTGAAAGTATGTGTACCTGCTGAGTGCCCCTACAAAGTGTCCAGTGCTGCCAAAAGCCCTGCCAGAAACCCTCAAAATCCAAGTGGAATATGTCTGGAGGTGAACAATGTCAAACTCTCTTTTATAAAAAACAAAGTGACACCAGCCTTGAGCAGAAAACCAATACTGAGTTTTATCTGTGCTGCATGCCCAGAGTTTAAAACAATGCCTGCCTCATACCAGGAACACAATGAAAAATACTTCACCTCAGACTTGTTCAAATTAGGAAACTACAACAATAGAAGATTTTACATTTCTTCTATACAATGAGTTTTTATGGAGTATATTAAGAATGAATACTATATATCAACATGGAGAGATCAAAGCATACTGTTAAGTGAGAAAAGTGGGCCCCAAATAATATGCACTCTATAATTCCATTTTGGCAGGGAAAAATTAATGTATGTGTGTATACAGAGAGATGCAAGAAAAGAGTTATACGTCTGGCTCTATCTTGGTGAAATAATTTCTTTTTAGTTTTATGCTGATTTGTTTCTCTACTCTTTCTACAAGAAATTCTATAGCAATTTTTAAAATTATTTTATCATATGCTTAAAATGTAAAGAAAACAAAGCAGGTCCTTCTCAAATAGACTCCAAAGGGGCCCTGCCAGCCCCAGTGTTTGGACCCCCACAGGGAGGTCCTGCAAAACCTGCCAACATCCCAGCAACAGTGAGTCACCCATCAGGCGACTGGCACTGTTTCTAAACACAGGGCAATTCCAAGACATACACCAGAGGTCCCACCAAGCCTGATCTTTGGAAAAGACATTGACAATCTGGCCAAATGGCCATGAAAAGATGTTTCCAGCTGCAAACCAGCAGTGTCCTTAGCTTCTCTCCTTACCTCATCAGGCAGACCCTCTGCCAAGCTCCCAGCTGCAACCCAAATGCAACAGCTTGAGTTTTAACAATGTATTTAACAGCCTAGAGACAGAACATGAGCTTGCTGAGAACAAACTGGTCTTGCTTGGCACAGAACAAGAAGCTGCCTGCCTTCTATGAAGGCGGAAAACCTAACTGGACACGGCTCCCCACCACCCCCAACTCTAGGATAACAGAGCTGAAAGGACCTGTGTGTTCAGCCTAAGAGGATCCAGAGGCTCCAGGAGACCCTGCCACCAAAGCATGTGGATGTCCATTCAGGCCCATAAGCTGCTGTCACGGCACCCTAGGCAAGTATGGGGGGCACCCTACTCTCCTGAGCCTCAGTCATCACCCTGATCTGAGCCACCCCTAACTTCCCCTACAGCCATCCTGGCCCCCACTACACTGGCCTCTCCACATCTCATCTGGCCTTCCTCCCACCTTTGCTCTACAAAGTAGCCAGCATGGTTTATCAAAGCCCTCCTTTGGCTCTCTACTGCCATCAGGATAAAGTCCAAACTCTTTAGCCCAAAGGGTCCTTTTGACTGTGTGACCAGGCCCTGCTGCCCTCTCCAGCCTCATCTCACCATGCCAGGTTTCATATCTTCAACAACTACTTTATGTGAAAAATATTCTCCTTCACCAAGAACCTAATAAAGCCAAGATGTTTATCTGTAGCTATCCACATACATTCTCTATCTAGTACATGAACAGTGGTTGACTTCCACTTTCCCACCTGGATACCATCAACACCACCACAAAGTCTTGCTTCAGTAACTAGACAATGAAGTAGCAGAGAAGGCTGTTAAAATCGACATGCAAAACCCAAGTTGGGTTTTCAGTCACAGTCTCAGCAGAGACTTGGCAGTCTGAATGAGACTAACTCATAAAAGGGAACTACACTCGAGGATAAAATCCATATACCACTATATTGGATGCCTCTTATGTCCCACCTTGCAACCTCTTGGTCTCACCCGTCTCCCAGGTCCCAGGGTATTTACTTTGCCTCAGCTCAGTGGTGGAGACTATCCAGGCCCAAGCTAGAATCTCTGGCTCCTCTCACTATCTCCAGACTGTTGAAGTACCAGACTGGTCTCCCCAGTGGCTACCAAAGGGCCCTCGTAGGGTAACCGAGTACATCTCTGTGCAGAGTAGCCAGCTTGCTAAAACACCACCTCCCATCCTCCTTTATATCTCACTTTTTTTATTTTTTTGAGACAGTCTCGCTCTGTCGCCCAGACTGGAGTACAGTGGCGCAATCTTGGCTCAATGCAACCTCCACCTCCCAGGTTCAAGGGATTCTCCTGCCTCAGTCTCCCGAGTAGCTTGGACTACAGGCGTGTGCCACCATGCCCAGCTAATTTTTGTATTTTTAGTAGAGACAGGGTTTCACCATATTGGCCAGGCTGGTCTCAAACTCCTGACCTCAGGCAATCCACCCACCTCGGCCTCCCAAAGTGCTGGGATTACAGGCGGGAGCCATCGCACGGCCTGAGCCATCACACGGGCCTGCACCTCACTTTTCTTTTCCCTCACCTTGGCTGTCCTGCAATTACACCTTCCAATAAAGCATTAAGTACTTAAGCTCTGTCTCAGGCTGTTTCTGGGAACCTAGTCTGAGATAACCACTATTTGTTTCCAAAAATCTTTCATTTCTATTATCTAATTCTCACCCAAACCTTCTAAGCTAGATAAGTACCTCCATTTCAGATATAAGATAGATACAAATGACAAACAGCTGAGGCTGAGAGAGGGTTTCCTGCATACCTGACATCTGACAACAAATCAATGACAGAACCAAAAGTCAAACGCAAAACACACTCTGCTAGATATTGCAGCCATCCAGTCCTACTCAGTAATCTATCTGTTACCTTAAAGTGCAATGGACTCCCAAACAGGGGAGCCACACTTTGCCCAGGAAGAGCATGCCTGCCCAGGTTAAGGACTTTATCATGGGTTACACCAAAGGTTCATAAAGCAGGTCCATGACATCCCTGGCTGGATCTCACCAGAGGGAGGAATGCAACATGGACCCAGAAAACAGCACCATGGTCCGTTAAGTTCAGATGGGCAGTCACTCCTACCTTAGACAAGACAGCACTCACAAATAACCAGCCAGTCCAGCTCAGGGCAAGGCAGTACAGTCGAATGGATAGGCACACCTGCCCTAGGGTCAGACATACTAAAAGTTAAACCCCAGTTCTATACCACTTCCCAGCTTTGTGACCTTGGACAAGTTACAGGATTCCTCAGTTTCCCCATGTATATAATAGAGACAATACTAGGACCTATATCTCATAGGGCTGTTGGAGGACTGAATATGATGACAGATGTTGGCAGGTAGCCCCACACTAGGCATAATTTATGTCAATCATTAGTACCAAGGGCAGCAGAGAAACATCAGTGGACCTGAGGCAGCCAGCTGCCCAGCCCAAGTCAGCTGATTCCTGGGTGAGAAAGAAGGTCCAGACTAGGGGACAGTGAAGATGCACACAAGGCAGAAATTGGGCGATCTCCACGTCCCAGGAGCTCAACAAGAGATGAAACATTTAATTCAGGGGATAACCTTGGAACTGGTCAATCACTGGTTCTAAAGCTCATCAAGCAACGTCCTCTAGCAAAAGGCGAAGGACTGGACCAATACTCTAGGATCTCACACACTTACATGCCTCTGATCTGCTCATTCCAGGCTCCTGCAAGTACCCAGGCCTGAGGATCTCTACTACACCCTGGCCCTCAGAGTGCCAGGTACAAAACAGGCCACACTCTAAGCAAGCACTTCCTGAAAGGTCCAGAGCAGATGCTGGTCTCTTACCAGGTTCAGACAGATTCCATCTGAGCTGGAGAGCATTCTACCCAAACACTTAATCCTCTGCCCTGCAATGACACCAACTGAACAAGAACTCTCTTCTAGAGCTCCAGTAAATCATCCAGACTTTTCATTCCCCTCTGCTCTGAGGAAAAAAAAAAAAAAAAAAAAACTGTCTTTCTATCCTTCATTCCATGTCCCTAACACAAAGCCCACAGACCACAGGACCTTCCAGCCCTCTTTGCTCCAGGACAGGCTGATGTCTTACCCTAAGGAACTTCAAATGTCCAAATTGTTAGATGTGAGCAACTTTCCCGAAGTTTAACTCTCACTCCAGCACTCTGCTGGGCTTGCATGTACTTGCATCACAGCTTTTCCTGCCAACTTCCATCTGCCTAACAGTAAACTCTTGACAGACCCCAGGAGCCAGAGACACACCTCCTAGCCCTCTGCACACTATCAGCCAGCGTGGCCACAAATCAGCCAAGGCCTTGCTTACAGTCTCAGACGCTCCCAAGGATGTGGGAGGGCAGAGTGAAAAAGGGAGGCCTTCTTAGGAAATGAGGAGACCCTAGATTCCCTCAACCGACTCATTCCTCAGAGCTGCACCCACGTAGTCTCTTCCTTTGATGAGCACTCACAGCTGGGCTCCTCCCCTGGCACATGGCCAGCTGCCAATATGAAGCAGCAATCTCAGAGTACAAGCTACCCACAGGCAAGAATAGTGCCTTAGCCACCTCTTCTCTCTCCTCCCTCGTGCCAGCCCCAGGCACGCTCTAGTCAGAAGCCAAACAGGCAGGAGGCACTCAAGGGATGAACTGAGATCAGCTGGGGCCAGTCTAAACCAGTGACTAAGTAAGCACTGTCTAGAGTACCCCAATGCAGAGCTTTCAACAGGATACAAGGGCCTATCACATGCCACAGACAATGTCTCAGCTAAGCTGTCACCAAGTCTCCCTGCTAAGCTCTTAAAGAACTAGGGTGATCCAGTATGACAGCATCTTTGGGATGAGGCCCCCAGCCAACTCATTCCATCCTTGCTACGTGGCTTCATTGGCTGGGCCACACAGTGGACACTCCACTGTGTAAGAACAAGGAGGCCCTAAAAGAAAAGAATCCAAAGATCAAACATTCTGTGAGTGGGGAGAAGCAAACAGAGAGACTGGGCCCTGAGGCCCAGAACCACAGTGAGAGGCTGCACCTTGGGCACTTCAGGGGCAGTTTAAGTACAAGCCAAAGGAAATTCGAGTTCATTTAACAGAGACTAAATTATGAAACCCATTAATGTCAGATGAGATATAGGCTGAGAACAAGCAGCAGATCCCAAAAACATCCTATAAATTCTTAGGTGGACAATGGATCTCTGCAGTCTGGGATACTTAAGAATGCCCCAAGTTACAAAGTGATGAACTCCAGCCCTTGCTCTTAGGACAGGATCTCCTACAAGAGGGCTGAGGCTGTGAGGCCCCAGGTAGTCTAGATCAAGAAGCACAAATCTCGGGTGTCACTCTACAGCAAAAGACAACAATTTCAGTCTTGGGAGGGATCCCAATGCTCTCCTGCATCATCTGTTTTTTCTTTTTTATTTTTTTGAGATGGAGTCTCGCTCTGTCGCCCAGGCTGGAGTGCAGTGGCGCGATCTCGGCTCACTGCAACCTCTGCCTCCCAGGCTCATGTGATTCTCCTGCCTCAGCCTCCCGAGTAGCTAGGACTACAGACACACGCCACCACATCCAATTTTTTGTATCCTCCTGCACCATCTTAAAGGATCAAATAGAACACAAAGGCCAGGGGCCCACGTGGGCTGCCCAGCAGTACCTGAGGCAGGAAGTGTCCTGATCCAGGCTCATGCTGCGAGGGCCAACTGGGCATCTTACACATGCACGGCACAGTACCAGGCACATCGTCTCACTCCAGGGTCTTGTGGACAGCGTCCGTGGACAGCTATCCCCTACAGTGTTCCTTCCCCATCACCTTGCTTCCACTACAATGCCATAAGGAATGGCATTGGCCAAGGTCTCTGTTCCCACTCATATAGGCTGTTCCTCTGTCCACAGTGCCCTTTTGCCAGCCTTCCTCTGACCACTTCAGCTCATGGGTCACCTCTTCCGGTAAGTCCCCTGGCCAGAGGCAGCCAGTCCTCCACCAAGTACCCACAGCCCGCATTCCCTTCCAGCACAGCGCTTACCACACCACTCCGGGCCAGGACCTTCCCGCTCTTCCAATCCGCCTGTCCCACTGGGTTAGCAACTGCTTGCGGTTTCTGGCACACAGAAGGGTCCCGTTTGTTGAATTAGTTAACGAATTATCACGGGTCTCCGCGGCTGCCAAGGAAAAACAACGCAGGTTCCACAAGGATGTCTGGGGGAGAAAAGACTTTCTGATCCAATGACCCATCTAATGGGCTCCAAGCTGGACCCTGCCAGGAGAAGACCTCGGACTCCCAGTCCTTGGGGGGTTGGAAAACGGGCCTAGCCAATATGAAGCGGCCCCTCAGGGCCAGGCGGACGCCGCACCCCTGCTCCCAACAGTCAGCAGCCCGGGGTCAGGCCGCCACTTCCCGGGAGCCTGACAGGGAAGGGCTACCAAGTTCCCAGGCCTGCCCGACCGCCGAGGGGACCGCACGAAGGGCGCCGCTGACCTCACCACCCTGAGCTCGGGAAGGCTTGCGGACGGCGAGACAAGAACCCAGACGGGTGCAGAAACAGGGCGGAGGGCGCAGCGTTGCGGCCCGGACTGCTTTGCGGGCGGCTAGCAGCGCGACCCCTGGCCCCGGCCCCGGCCCCTCTCAGCCCCGCGCAGGCAGAACGCACCGCCTGGCGGCCCTAGCCCTGGGGTTCATCTAGCAGCTGAGCGGGCGGGGCGCTCACCTGGACACTCGCAGCTCCAGGCGTTTCCAGAACCTCCCGCGGCGTCGCCGGGTCAGCTTGGCGCCTCCTCCCTTGGCGACTCCGCCTCCGGCCGCGGCTGGGGCTCCGCCCACTTGAGCCGCCGCCACGTCCCCACCTCACGCTCCACACGCCCGCCTGCGTCCAGGCTCTGAGCTCCGGGGGCTCCGGCGGGGTTCGCAGTTCTCTGCGACCCCTGGGAACGCCCAGGCTACCCGACCTCGCGGGAGCGGGAGCCGGAGCGTGAAGCTGGAGCCGGAGCTGGCGGCCCGCGCCCTTCATGCCGCCCGCAGCCCACCGCACGTACTCCGCGCCCGCCTGGCTTTGGCGCCCCCCACCTGCGGGCCTTGGCCCGCCCTCCTCCCCAGCCCCCGGGCGCCTGGAGAGGTCGCCACGACCCGATCCCCGCGCTGGGGCTGTAGGGAGAGCGTCCCTGGAGTCTGACGGATTTCCCTGCCTGCGCTCATGCCCATTGCCTGGGGTGCCCTGCCGGGTACACGGGCCCCTTCTTCCCAGCACAGGAGGCTGGGGTCACCCCGGCTAGGAACTGGGTATCAGGAGAGGAGGCAGACCAGTGGAGAAGACCCTGAGGAAGACTAGAGACCTGGGGCCCACCCCCTGGAGACCAAGATTGGGAGGCCCATTCCCAGGACTGAGCTCCCAGAGGGGTTCAGAGAGTCCCTGGCAGTTCAGGCAGTCCTGGTGGCATGTGCAGGGGTAATGGATTGATGAGAAGGGGACCCATCAAAGGCTGGGGGGGCGGGGGGGGCGGTAACAACCTGGGGCACAGTGGGTTGCCCAAACCCTTCTTTATGCCATGGGCCAAAAAGAGTGGACACCTGGTTGAGCCAATCCAGTCTAGAAGGCAATAAGGACAGAGATGCAGTAAACCTCAGCCTGAGCGGGAGGAGGCCCTGGCGGCCAGGCAAGTTCCCACGCCTGCTCTGTGAACCTTCCTCATGAATGAGGGGAAACACGGTCTGAGAATCTCATCAGGGAGCAAGCCCAGAGCGGGAGATGCCCAGCCTCCACCCGGCCCCAGTATGGATATTCCCTGTGGCACACGGGCCAGGCAGGCGGCCCAGACCTGGGGAAAGCAAGAGCACGCACACGGAAATACACATAAAGCATGGGTGAGCCACTGTTCCTGCCTGCGTCAGCCACCGGCCCGAGCCCGGCTAAAACCACACAGAAACCCTCCTGCATCTGCTACATGCACAGAAGCTTCCTTCCATCTCCTCCCCCTTCTCAGGAGCTTGTCCCATGGATCATTCCTTTTCTCTCCTGAAGGCTCAACCATCCGCTCTCAACTGGATCTTTCCCATTGGCCTATAAATGTGTTCAAGTCTCTGCTATGGGAACAAAACCCTCATTCGACCCCACTGAGTATCTCTGTTCTTAACCACAGCAAAATTTCTTGAAAGAGCTGTCTCCTCATCCTCACGTCTCTCCCACTCTTCAGGCCCTAAAAGAGCTGTCTCTCCCACTCTTCAGGCCCTGCCATCAGCCTTCTAGCTCCCTAACAGCACCAAACCAGGTCTCGATAAACTATAGCCTCCAATCTCTAAATTCAACGGCTGTTCTTCAGACCTCATCTGCCAGGGCCCTGAGCAGTGTTTGACACCCAGCGATGGCCACTGCCCCCCTGGAACACTGATTTCCCTTGGTTTCCCCTCATCCTCTATGGCCACCTCTGCTTAAGCTTCTTCAGCATCCTCTCCCTATTAGTAAAGTTTGGGGGTTCCTCAAAGCTCAAGTCTAGGCTTTCCATTTCCCTCTTCTCTTTACACGCAGGTGACACAAATTTCTCTCTTTACCCTTATCCTTACTGCTGAACCCCAAATTCATATAACTCATTGTTCAGTGTACATCCCCACTTGAGTGTCCACAGCACCTCAATGGCAACATGTCCAACACAGAGTTCTTGTTCTCCCCCACATCTCCCACCTCCACACACACTGTCTTCACTGCTGTACTAAAGGAAATACTTCCCGTCAGTTACCTAACCAGAAGCCTAGGAGTCATACTTAGCAGCTCCCTCTCCCTCGTCTCCAGACTCTTCACCTTTATCCCAAGTCTGTTCAATTTTACCCCTAAATCTCCCTCTAATCCACCCACTTCTCTCCATCTTTTTCACATGAGTGACAGCAACACTTTCCTAACTGGCTACTCCTCCACTTTTGTTCCCTCTCATCTCTCCTTCACTACAACCCTGATGATCTCAAAATGCAGATCTGAGCCCATTACTTGCAGATGGGAAATTGCACTGATCTTGAGAAACATCGAAAGGTGGCTTATAAGGTTCCACATGGTTTGGCCTCTGCTCACTTCTGTAACCACATCGAACTTCTTCCAGTCCCTCTAATTGGCCATTCGCCCTCCCCACCCCAGACCTTTGTACAAGCTGTTCCGTCTGTCTAGAAAAAAATTTTCCCCCTCTGATTAAAACCTTCAGAATCCTTCAGATTCCCTCAGAGGCAGAGAGATTTTCCTTACTTCCCTGTGTAGGTCAAAACCTCCCATAACAGACCAGGCACAGTGGCTCACGGTTGTAATCCCAGCACTTCGGAAGCCTGAGGCAGACGGATCACCTGAGGTCAGGAGTTCGAGACCAGCATGGCCGACATGGTGAAACCCTGTCTCTACAACAATACAAAAATTAGCTGGTCATAGCCGGGCGCAGTGGCTCACACCTATAATCCCAGCACTTTGGGAGGCCGAGGCAGGCGGATCACGAGGTCAGGAGATCGAGACCATCCTGGCTAACATGGTGAAACCCCATTTCTACTAAAAATACAAAAAATTAGCCGGGCGTAGTGGTGGGCACCTGTAGTCCCAGCTACTTGGGAGGCTGAGGCAGGAGAATGGCGTGAACCCGGGAGGCAGAGCTTGCAGTGAGTCGAGATCGCGCCACCGTACTCCAGCCTGGGCGACAGAGTGAGACTCCATCTCAAAAAAAAAAAAAAAAAAAAAAAAAAATAGCCGCGCATGATGGCAAATTCCTTTAATCCCAGCTACTAGGGAGGCTGAGATGGGAGAATTGCTTGAACCCAGGAGGCAGAGGTTACAGTGAGCCAAGATGGCGCCATTGCACTCCAGCCTGGGTGACAAGAACAAGACTCTGCCTCAAAAAAGAAACAACCAAAAACCTCCCATAACAGCTTCTCATGTCTCTATGTGCTTCATAACACTTGCCACAGTTGATAAAATTGAATCATCGCTTGGGTAGCATCTTCCCCCCTCCCGGACTGGGAGGTCTGGGAGTACATAAACTATGCATGCATTTATCCATTGCCATTTTCCCACCACAGAACTGGGCTCAATAAGTATTTGCTAACTCCTTGAATGGATGGATATCTCCTTAATACCTTGCTCCACACTGTAGGATTTAGTCTCCAAGGGCATGAGTAAGACTTTCACGGAGTCCAGGCAGCTCAGGACCACAGCATTGGTCAGGTATCCTCCTAAAAATCTGAGGCCTTGAGAAGGGGCAGGACTTCTGAGGATCATGTCTCCTTGGTCTTCCTGCCTTGCAGGAAGTGGCAATTCATTTGTCTTTACATTCCTTTTCCTCTACCTGCCTCCACCCAGAAGATACCATTTCTGACCTCTGCCTTTGCGGCCTCACTTCACCCAGCGCTTAACGTAAGACCCTCAGACTCCATCTGGGCTCCTGATCTATTCATTTCCTGGGGCTGCCACAACAAATTACCACGAATTGGGTGGTTTAAGTCAATAGAAGTTTATTCTCTCACAGTTCTGGAGGCCAGAAGTCCAAAATCAAAATGTTACCAGGGTGTGCTCCCTCTGAAGCCTCTAGGGGCGAACCCCTCCTTGCCTCTTCCAGCTTCTGGTGGCTCAGAAGTTCCTTGGCTTGTGGCTGTATCACACGAATCTCTGCCTCCATCTTCACCTGCCCTTCTCCTCAGTGTCTGCCCTTCTGTTTCTTATAAAAACAACTGTCATTGGCTGTAGGGTCTACCCAGGTAATCCAGGGCAGATTGGGAGGTCTACCCAGGTAATCCAAGGAGGCTTGGCACTGAAGCCTCCCTGAATGCTGATGACTCTTACAGGCCCAGAACCACCATAATAGCTCCCCTAATCTGTAACTTAATAGTATCTGTAAGGTCCCTTTTTCCAAATAAGGTCACATTCACATGATCCAGGTAGTAGGACATGAATGCAATTTGGTGGGGTTGGGGGGGCGCCATTTAATCCACTACATTTGACATTCCCCCACACCCTCAAAGGCTTCTGGACCCATGTAAATCTGTCACTCAGTTTTGAATCTCCAGCCTGGGTCCCCTCCAGACCCACATCATCACAGCCTTTTATTTGTGGCCTCTTGATAAGTGAACTCATTATCTCATGTAGGGTCCCCCAGGTTCCCCCACATTTTTCTCTCTCCTGACAAATACCAAATGCCTTGACCACTCTGTGACTCAGACAGCCGAAGGTTTTTTCCTGTAGGCTTGAGCCCAAGCTGGGGCCTTAAACATTCCGAGGCACTGATAAAGGTGTTTAGATTGTTGCCCAAAACACCGAAAGAAACTAGCCCCGACCCTGAGCCAAATTCCTTAAAATCTCATATAAATTCCATATCCAGACTCCGCTTGCAGCAGGCATACCTAGATAGAACATCCCTGTCTTGCTGTCTGCCTGGAGGATGTACTGCAGCCCCCTCAGAGACCGAGAAATGTTCCTAATAAATGCTTTTTACTGATTACCCTGGCATTTAGTGCTACTCTCTTCAGAATCCCAACCATTTCAGGATCGTTTGGGGTAGTCCCGTGTGGGGACTCCCCTACCACTGCTTTCAGGGCATCTCCAGTTGCAGATTCAGCCAGGATGAAACACCTCCCCCCATACCACACCCCATACCACCCAAACTGCTTCTGCTCCAACACTTCCTATATCTCAGCAAATATCACCATCTCCCAGTGACTTCCCTTTTCTTTCCCACTGCATGCCCCCCCTGGAGATCTTACCCAGTGGATCTCTCTCAGTTCACTTACTTTTCCTCAACCCTGCTGTGGCAGACCAAATTCAGGACACCACCATCTCTCACTTGGACAAACCATCCTAGCCCACTCTTCTACTCAGCTCCTTCTATCCTTACTCCCTACCACAGGCAGAATGACATTGTAACCATGTGATGCCCATCATGTTATTTCCATACAGAACCTCTGAAAGGTATTCCATGGACCGAAGGATAGACACAAATCCTGCCAATGCTGCCAATCCCCTTTATTCAGCCCTGATGGTCTCTCTTCTTGTGTGCAGCCTTAAACTTGATGCTGCAGCCACTCCAGGCACTTTTTAGTTCCCTGGCCTTTGAATGTGCTATTCCTCCTGCCTAGAACACTCTCTTCCCAAAAGGTTGTGTCTTTTTTTTTTTATGAGACGGAGTCTCGCTCTGTTGCCCAGGCTGGAGTGCAGTGGCGCGATCTCGGCCCACTGCAAACTCCGCCTCCCGGGTTCACGCCATTCTCCTGCCTCAGCCTCCTGAGTAGCTGGGGCTACAGGTGCCCACCACCATGCCCAGCTAATTTTTTGTATTTTTAGTAGAGATGGGGTTTCACCATGTTAGCCAGGATGGTCTCAATCTCCTGACCTCGTGATCTGCCCGCCTCAGCCTCCCAAAGTGCTGAGATTACAGGTGTGAGCCACAGTGCCCGGCCAAGGTTGTTTCTTTCAAAAGCCTTTCTGGGCTTAGCCTGAGCCAGATCCTTTTGGGGCCTATGGCTTTGGAGTTATAGGCCCCAAAACTCCTCATGGATGAGTTTCATACATGCTACCTGACCTCATTCAATGTCTACTTCATTTACCATTTGGCCCTCCTGGGGACTGCCTCTAACCTATTCATCACTGCGTCTCCAGCTCTAGCACAGGGTCTGGCACCCAGAGCCTAGACAGGAAGTGGTGAACAAAAATACATAAATGAATGAGTGGACATTCCCACTATTGTGGCCTTTAGCAGACCTCATTGAGTACACTCAGTGTGTGTCACTTAATGAATCCACAACCATCTTTAACAGTCACATATGACAGCATGTTATAGAGATTCGCATCCCTTCTCCCCAAATACATTGTATGAACAAAGCCATACCTCACTTCTGGAACAGCTCTATGGTGTTCATTTATGCATTCACTCAACAAACATTTGCTGATCACCAGTTGAGGTCGAGGCAGGGGATTCAGGGACCACACATGTCAACGGGGCTCTGTCTAGTATAAAAAACTAGTAGGTAAGCAGAGGCCCACCCAGCAACTTTGTCTAGGGAGGGAAAGGCTACTAGTAGGAGGTACTGCTACCTAGACCCAGTCTTGGAGACCCTTCCCAGGCTCAAGCTCAGGCAAGGCCTATGACCTTTCACCCCAGCATAGCCAGGGTATTGCCAAATGAGGCTCTACCTCCATGCTGTCCCTAGACAATATCCCTGGCCATTGGTTCCTTGAAGCAGTCTGGACTTGTCTGCCTGCCATCCCCACCCAGAAGGAAGAACCTGGTGTTTCCCCAGAAGGGATAGTAAAAACATCTGTGCTGGGCGGACAGGAAATTGGATGAATAGGAGGGTGGGTGGGGCATAGCCCTTAACTCTAAACAGGAGCCTCCTCAGCCTGCCCTGCCCCAGCCTCCTCCCCTCCTACTCATCTGTGATCCCTGTTTTGGGGAAGGAGAGTGGGGCAAGCTCCACTGCTTGGCACTAAAGCCTTCCTGAATGACTCTTGCAGGCCCTGGAACCACTGCAGCAGCTGGAGGTCTGGTCAGGGTTTACGACTATCTGGCCTTCCATGGAATTTCCCAGAACAAGGCCCTCAGGTTCAACCAATGCCACACAGAGGGCACTGTATATGTGGATACACATCTGTATTCTTCAGCACATTCTGCATGCAGCTGTCCACTGGAGCCTGGAAACAATCCTCAACCCACCCTAGGTTTCTCCCCTTGGAGACTGAGGAAGGACCGGGTGTGTCTCAATTGGCCATTGCTTTGACTGAAGGCCAAACACAGGCAGCAAGAGGTGCAGCTTGAGTGGGGCTACCTAGTGGTGGCCCTACTGCTTCTGAAATAGGGCCTATCCAGTAATCTGGTCTTATAGCCTGGTGGTTGATCCTGGAAAAGGGAAAGATAATCTGGCAGAATCCCCGGAAGCCTGTGGGGACATGCTGGGCAGGACCAAGTGGGTACCTAGAGAGTGCCCCCCTAATCCCTGAGCCCATCTGGTGGGTGCAAAAACCAAAGCAGGCTACAACTTTCCTACCAGTTGCCTCCCCCATGGACCCCTGCAGCCCGAGACAAGCGGAGTCAGCCCAGGCTGAGCTGTCATTACAGGCATGCCAAGACCTTCAGGAACTGCAGTTACCCAGCAAGTCGAGGGCAGGCCCCCCATGGTGTAAAGAGTGAGCTTACACTACAGCTTTCCTCCTCACTTCACCTCCATCCTGGGCAAGAGGCTCTGGACTAGTGCAAATGTCCAGAGGGCAGCAGTTGGCTAGGCATGGTGCTTGAAATCTGATATTTTGAGGTATATACTGTAAAGCACACTTTTAGAAATTATTATTACAGTCCAGCAGCCACCCATCCTTCCTTCCCCAGCCCTGAGCCTATATTGGGGCTGGGTGGGAATTAGGGATAGGTGAAGATGAGGTGAGGCTTGAGGATAGCTATTGGGCATCTGATGTACTACTGTCTAAAAGGCTGAAAGTTCAGTGTTTTTAATGTTTTTTTCAGGCCTTGTTAAAATGTCAGGAAGCCAGTAGAGATAAGACCTATAAAAGGTTAATAAAGCTAATAAAGGTTAAGTGAGGTCATAGAGATGAAGCCTTACTTGAATACGACTGGCGTCCTTATAAGAAGAGGAGAGACAAGAGGGTTGTATCTCCACATTTGCACAAAAACGAGGCCATGTGAGGACACAGCAAGAAGGTGACCATCTACAAGCCAGGAAGAGAGGCCTCACCAGGAACCCGCCCTGATGACACCTCAATCATCTTGGACTTCTGGCCTCCAGAACTACAAGAAAATGAATTTCTATTGTTTAAGCCACTCAGGCTGTGATATTTTGTTATGGCAGCCTTAGCACGCTAATACATCTCCCCAGTTTATTGTCACAGCCTCAAAGCCCAAACCCTGGGAGCCCTCTTTGATTTGGGGAACAACGGTGGAACAGAGAGTAGGGAAGTAATAAGAGGTAAAGCTGCAGAGATCCCAGGGACAGATCACCTGAGGCCTCATGGGCCACAAAAAAGGATTTAGATGTGATGCTGAAGACAAGGAGCAAACACCCCAGAGCAAAGGTAGGGGAGTGGCAGGATCAGATTTGGGATTTAGGAAAAATACCCTTTCTACTATGGGTGAGAGGAGGAGAAGGAGAAGTAGAGCTTGGCTGAGGCAGGGTGACAGCTGACAGTGACCTGAACTGGGAACTGCCAATGAATAGAGAGAAAAGTAGATAGAGTTAAGAATTGGTGAAGTAAAGTAGGAAGGGCTATGTTCTTTTGCTCATTCATTTATTCAAGAAATATTTGTTGAATGCTCTGCCCCCTCCTTTCTGAGCTCCCTTTTAGGAATGAGGTCCTACTTGTCATCCAGGCCCCCTGAGCCCTGTTACCCTAGAGCCGCCCTTGCTAAAGGAAATTAGTGGCAGCCCCCAGACAGTACAAGAACAGAATGAAAATTGGCTGCCTCCAGAGAACATGCCAGCACTCTTCTGGGTTTCAGGCTGACATGGAATCCTAATCACAGTGTCTGGCTTCCTCAAATGTGAGGCTCCTTTCATTGCAAGGTAACCACCCATTTAATGATGGTTTCAGCACAAACTCTCCTGGTGCCACCCTTCCTCTCCTTTTTTTTCTTTCTTTCTTTTTTTTTTTTTTTTTTTTTTTTTTTTTTTTTTTGAGACAGGGTGTTCCTCTCTCCAGGCTGAAGTGCAGAGTGTGAACACAGGCTGGAATGCAGAGGCTCACTGCAGCCTCAGCCTCCCAGGCTCAAGCAATCTTCCTCAGCCGCTCTGGTGGGACCACAGGTGCATGCTACCACACATGGCTAATTTTTTATGTATTTTTGTAGAGAAGGGGTCTCGCCATGTTGCCCAGGCTGCCTGTCTCTATTTTTAAATGAATGTACTTCACTTTGCTATAATGAAACATGTTTGTAAGGTACCTTATATCCTTTCAGGAGCAAGACTGGTGTCTGTGAATCTATCTATGAGTGATCCTATCCCAATCAAACATTGCTCAATTGGTGCACTGCACAATGAAGCCTGGGGCTCCATTTACATGGCAGACATCATAGATGTGCATAGTCATTACAACAAGTTTTCAGTAGATGGAAATAAAGTGAACCGAAAAGGGAGTATGTCTTGCTAATTAAAAAAAAAAAAAATCACCACATGAGCTGTCAGTGGCTAGCGCTAATCCCAATCTGCCACCACGTAATCACAAAAGCCTGAATCACTGGTGTGGCTAAGGCCTGCTCACTCCTGCCTCAAGGACCCTAAACCCTAAACCCTCCTATGGCCTCTTTCCTGCTCTCAACTGCCCTGCTAGTATCAGCTTCAGGTGCAGCTCTGATCTCCCCTTCCCTTCAGTAGACACCAGCATTTGAACTTGCTAGTCAGCCCTGCCTTGTGCCCCTGCAGGACACTACCCTGGGACTCTTACCCACCACAAGGAGGCCAGGGCACTAATTCCTCCAAAGATCCTGACTACCTCATTCCACATCAAACCTGTTCCACACACCCACATCCCACATAAATACATTTTAAACTTAACCACACAAGAGCATGGCTGAACTTCAGTTGACTATGACTATGACATACTGTTAACATTTGCTGTATTTAGTATTTATTATTTTTATAGCTTTCTATATTTTTTCATGTTTCAAACATTTGCATAAACCTGTGAGAAGCTTGATAATCCCTGACCCTCTAGTGCCTGAAAGACTTAGCCATAGCCTCTAGTAAGAGGGCTCTCACCCACCAACACACACACACACACGCACACACACACACATTTGTATGCTTATGCACAGAGGGATTCACATGCATAGGCAAGCGTGTGGATCTGGCCTTTCACATGAGAAGGAGGAGGTTCTGTCCTTTGTCCTCTGGCTCTGCCCTTAATCTTGACTCTGAACCAGAGCCTGATACTGACTTTGAACCAGACTCTGGCCTTGTTCCACACCCTGAACCAGCTAGTTACAGGCTTGGAATCAGGAAGATGTCTACCTCTATCATCTGTAGAAATCAGAGCCCAAGGGAGAAGGGATGGCTTGGACAGTACGTCTTCTTGGCTGAAGAGGGAATGATCAAGGTGGTAAAGGTGGAAAGATGGCTTTCTCAAACTGACAGCGTGGATGCAGTTTTGGGGGCAAGTACTGCCCTCTCACCCCAATGGTCACCCAACAGCTATAGGCCAGGCTGACACCCTGCCCTCATCAAGATCTGGAATTTTCTCTGCACTCTCTCCTGGGGCACCAACAACTATTTTTTTCCCAGGGCAAACGGGTGTGAGGCCTTCTGGGACAATCTTTTAGGGGAGCTGCTTCCTTCTTGTCCAGAGCTGTAGTTGCAAAAATGAGGTTGGCCACCAGAGGGTGCATGGAGCCCACCAGGGGACACTCAAAGGAGCAGCTCCAGCCTTGCTCAAAAAGCCCCTCCACTTGGGGTTCCACTTGGTGCCCCATCCCTCCAACCTGCCAAGGTTTAGCTGAGACCTGTGTCTAGGGCTGCATAATCATGAGCAACTGGGCAGAGAGAGATGTTTTCCAGGCCCTGGGGAGTGACTCCAATGCTGGGACCTCCGCTGGCTGAAGAGGCAGGGAGGATATTGGGAAGCCACCAAATCCTTTCCTCAGCCCATAGTGATCAGGGCCCTTCATGGTCAGCTAAGTTGACTTGTAGCCTTGGGAAGCCTCAGGCTATAGAAGCCTCGAGCCCTAGAAGCCAGTAACCCTAAGGGAAACACCAAGGACTAGTAATGCAGTGAAGTTAGGAAAGGAGATGGGGAGACCTTGAACTCTGAACATACCCAGAATATCCTGGCTCCGTGGAGAGGAGCTCCTGGAGGAAAAGAGCCAGAGGAGCAGGATGGGCAGTCCTCATCTGGGTTTCTATGATGCTCTGGGATGCTTCTGTGATTGGACAACTAATTTATGGAGCACTCTCCCTGTACCAAGTGTTACCTAACACTTGACAGATGTCATCTGCTTACCTTCCAGATCTCTTCTCCTGTCTCCTCTTCCCCCTGCTCTGTGTCCTGGCTGCTGACCTGTATGGATAGCATCAACGGGTACACCTGCCCTGCAACTTCTGGTTGGGTTCAACCATGGGGAGTAGCAGGAAAAGATCAGTAGGGAAGAGGAGATGGACTTTGAGGAAGCTGTCTGTAGCCTAGACATGAAAGCCTGGCTCTATGACCTGTCAAGCCTCAGGACTGCCTTTGAAGGAGAAGACCAGCTGCCTTGGCCATGCTGAAGTGTGGCAGGCAGCGTTTCCATACTTGGTCACTCAGCCTAGGGCTTCAGGAACCCTCTACACCCTCACTTACAGTCAGTCAACAAACATCCCCTGACACCTCCCTTGTGTCCAGTCCTGGGTACCCAGGGACACAGAGATGAGTCAGAAAAACACCCCCACCTGCATGGAGCTCATGTTGTCTTTCTTTTGCTTGTTTGTTTGTTTAGGTTTATGGGGGGAGAGGAGGCACAGATGAAGAAATTGACAGTGAATCGCAGAGGCTGAGGGAGACTACAGAAGGGGAGGCTCACTTGCCGAGTGGTCAGGTAGGAGGATGAGGTGTGGGTCTCCCTGCATAGTCAGCCAGGGGAAGTGCTGGAGGTCTGGGAGAATGGTATTCCAGCAGAGGAGATAGAATGAGCAAAGCCTGGGGGAGGGAATAGCTCATGCCCATGGAGACCTGTGGTGGCCACGCAGAGCCTCATTCCTCCCTGGGCCTTGCTGTGTTTGGGAAGTAGAGGGAAGTGCCTAATGAGGGAGTATACCCCCCACCACCATTGGGACTGGGCTGGGGGTATCAACAGTAAACAGCATCCCTCCCCAGTGGTGACCAGCACAGATGATAATTCCAGCAGAGCAGAGGCCTCCCATAGCCATGGACAGCAGAAGTAGCAAGGGGTGACAGGGCAGAGCTGTCAGTCCGTCTCAGAGGGAGGGGATTGTTGCAGAACACACTGAGGTGACCCCCAGGAAATGCTCTGAGATCAGTGGGGTGGAGGGGGCCAAAATGACGTAGGTATAAAAACTAAATCAGCTCCTTTTATAGATTGAATTACATAGCCTCAAAATTCATATGTTGAAGCTCTTACCTACAATATGACTGCATTTGGAGATATGACCTATAAAGAGGTTAATAAAGCTAATAAAGGCTAAGTGAGGTCTCAGGGGTGAAGCCTTACTTGAATAGGACTGGTGTCCTTATAAGAAGAGGAAGAGACAAGAGAGTTATATCTCTCCACATTTGCACAAAGACGAGGCCATGGGAGGACACAGCAAGAAGGTCATCTACAAGCCAGGAAGAGAGGCCTCACCAGGAATCCGCCCTGATGACACCTTAATCTTGGACTTCTGGCCTCCAGAACTACGAGGAAATGAATTTCTATTGTTTAAGCCACTCAGGCTGTGATATTTTGTTATGGCAGCCTTAGCACGCTAATACATCTCCCCAGTTTATTGTCACAAGCCTCCAAGGCCAAACCCACAGCTTACCCTGGAAGCCCTCTTTGATTTGGGGAACAAATAGTGGTACGCAGAGAGAGGAAGAAGGTACGCATGAATGGATTCCATGTGTGACCTGTAATTGGTGTGCCCTGCTCCATAAACTAGGGGTGCAAATATAAGCACATCTTCTATACACTGGAAAGCTATTAATAGTATCTCCCTCTTTGGGCCTCACGAATCCCCACTAGCAGGGGTAGAGAGGCATGGGCAGCCAGTGTGCTTTTGTTTAAAAGCTTATTAAGATATAGTTAACATACAGTAAACTAAACATGTCTAAATATACACCTCAATGCTTTTTGCTTATATATAAATTCACGTAATTACCTCCTACCTAAAAATAGAGTATTTCCAGAATACCAGAGGGCTTCCATGTGCCTTTTCATAGTCAGTAAACTCTCCCAAAGCTAAGCACTGTTCTTTCTTCTTTCACTTTTGATTAGTTTTGTCAGATTTTGAACTTTATAAAAGTGAAGTTATACAATATATATTTTTTCAGGTCGGCTTCTTATACTCCACATTATGGTTGTGATATCCATCTATTTTGTTTGTAATAGTTCCTCATTCTTTTTCATTGCTATGTGGTATTCCATTGTTTGAATATAACACAATTTATCCATTTTTGTTGATGAACATTGCGTTGTTTTTAGTCATGTTAAATAAAACTGTTTTGTATATGTTTGCACATGTCTTTTGGTGGGCACAAGCACTTATTTAAGTATAATAAAAATCCAGGAGTGAAATTCCTAGGTCGTAAGACATGCATATATTGAGCTATTGTAGATATTACCATGTTTCTAAATGGATAAACAAAATTACATTCCCAATGGCAATGAATGAGAGTTGCTTCATATCTTCGCCAACATTTGCTATTGTTAGCTTTTCCAATTTCGGTCATTTTGGTGGGTGTGTAGCAATATCTCATTGCAATTTAAAAGAATGTTTCCCTGGTGATATTGAGCACCTTTTTATGTGTTTATTAGTTATTTCTTGTGACATGACTGTTCAAGTCCTTGTCTATTTTCCTATTGGGGTTTCTACACTTTCCTCACTGAATTGTAGAAGTCTATATATTTTCTGTGTATGAGTTTGTCGCTGGATATATGTATTGCAAATATTCCCTCTCAATCTGTGCTTTGACTTTTCATTCTCCTAATAGGATCTTTTGAAAATAAAAGTTCTAAATTCCTACAAATCCAACATATTAATCTTTTATATTTTGGTTAGTGCTTTCTATGTCACATTTAAGAAATGGGACCCAGAGGTCATAAAACTATGCTTCCATGGTTTCCTTTAGAAGCTTGATTGTTTCATAGTTAAGTCTATGATCCATCTTAAATTAATTTTATGTGTGGTACAATGAGGAATCAAAGTTCAAATAGCGCTGGACAGGTGGAGGTCACATTTACACAATAAAAGATTAAGGTGGGATGGCCAATTTCTTCTCAGGCTATGTAATTACTTACACCTGGTTAAACCAATCCCCTGGCCCCTGTGTAAATCAAACACTGCCTCCTCAAGTCTCTCTATAAAATGGATCACATCCCACCTCAACCCAGAAACCCTCTTGGGCGCCCCGCTTTCTCTGTATGAGAAAGCGTGCTCTCTCTCTCTCTCTCTCCTTTTTTCGTCTATTAAACTTTCCCCTCATTAACCTGCTCCAGGTGTGTGTGTCTGTGTTGTTAATCTTCTCAGTGCAAGATGAACCTAGGGTATTTCCCCAGACAACGAAGTCACTTCAATACCACAGAAATACAAAAGATTATTCAAGGCTACTATGAAAACCTTACATGCAGAAACTAGAAAACCTAGAGGAGATGGTTAAGTTCCTGGAAATATACAACCCTCCTAGATTAAACTAGGAAAACATAGAATCTCTCAACAGACCAATAACAAGCAGTGAGATTTAAATGGTAATTTTAAAAATTGCCAGCTGGGCGCGGTGGCTCACGCCTGTAATCCTAGCACTTTAGGAAGCCAAGGAGGGCAGATTGCCTGAGCTCAGGAGTTCGAGACCAGCCCGGGCAACACGGTGAAACCCTGTCTCTACTAAAATACAAAAGAAATTAGCTGGGTGTGGTGGTGTGCGCCTGTAGTCCCAGCTACTCGGCAGGCTGAGGCAGGAGAATTGCTTGAACCTGGGAGGCGGAGGTTGCAGTGAGCTGAGGTCACGCCACTGCACTCCAGCCTGGGTGACAGAGTGAGGCTCCATCTCTAAAAAAGAAAAATTGGCAACCAAAAACAAAAATCCGTGACCAGATGGATTTACAATTGAATTCTATCAGACATTTAAAGAAGAACTACTACCATCCCTATTGACACTATTCCTTTCAAATCCTGTATCACGTTTTTGATTTCTTTAAGTAGGACTTCACTTTTCTCTGGTGCCTCCTTGATTAATTTAATAATCAACCTGAATTCTTTTTCTGGCAATTCAGAGATTTTGCCTTGGTTTGGATCCATTGCTGGTGAGCTGGTATGATCTTTTGGGGGTGTTAAAGAATCTTGTTTTGTCATATTAAGAGAATTGTTTTTCTGGTTCTTTCTCATTTAGGTAGACTATGTCAGAGGGAAGGTCTGGAATTCAAGGGCTGTTGTTCAGATTATTTTGTCCCATGGGGTGCTCTCTTGATGTGGTGTTCTCTCCCTTCCCCTAGGAATGGGGTTTCCTGAGAGCTGAACTGTAGTGATTGTTTTTGCTTTTCTGGGTCTAGCACCCAGCGGAGCTACTGGGCTATGGGCTTGTACCTGGGGAATGTCTGCAGAGTCCTGTGATGTGATCCATCTTCAAGTATTGCAGCCATGGATACTAGCACCTGCTCCTGTGGAGGTAGCAGGGGAGTGAAGTGGACTCTGTGAGGGTCCTTGGTTTTGTGTTGGTTGGCCTCCAGCCAGGAGGTGGTGCTTTCAAGAGCACATCTGCTGCAGTCCTATAAGGAGAATGCAAATTTACCCTAAGGACACCTGGTTAAGACAGTGGACAGGGCCATAGAGCTCCCAAGAGATTATGACCTTTGTCTTCAGCTACCAGGGTGGGTAGAAAAAGACCACCAGGTGGGGGCGGGGATAGGCGTTTCTGAGCTCAACCTCTCTTTGGGCAGGGCTTGCTGCAGCTGCTGTGGGGGATGGGGTGTCATTCCCAGTCCGATGGAATACTCCCAGGGGGATTATGGCTGCCTCTGCTGAGTCATACAGGTTGCCAGGGAAGTGGGGGAAAGCTGGCAGTTGCAGGCATCACCCTGCTTCCAGGCACCCCACAGTCCTAAAGGCCAATCTGACTCCCACCATGCCCCCACAACAGTACTGAGTCTATTTCCAGGCAGCCAGTGTCCAGGGCTGAGAACTTGTCCCAGACCATGAGCCTCCCCGCTGAGAAAACAAGCAGACTCATGGTTTTTTTGCGTCTCAAGGAGCCTACAGTAGTGATCCAGTTCCTTCAGAGGGTCTGTGGATTCTCTTGGCTTTCCTGGTATGTTCCTGCAGTAGTTCTTGGAGCAAAAGTTCAGGATGTGAGTCTCCACACTCTGTTTGTCTGAGTAGGAGCTGCAAGCTAGTCCTGCCTCCTATCTGCTATCTTTATCAGTATTCTGGCAATTCTATTTTTAAATTCTCTAGCTCGTCATCTTTTTTTTTTTTTTTTTACTTTCTCTCCATTTTCTTGAACATTTTCATCATAATTATTGAAAGTCTCTCATTCCTGAAACACCTGTGGGTCTATTTCCATCGTCTGTCTTTTCTCTTGATTTTTAGTCATTTGGCCCTGTTTTTTTGGGTTTTGTTTTGTTTTGTTTTTAGCATGTCTCATACTTCTCTATTGGATGACACACATTTTGAATGAAAAGTTGGAAGGTCTCTGGGTGATGTATTCATCCAGAAAGAAAGAATTAAGTTGCCTTCTGGAAGGCAGAGAACCAAATGAATACCTTACTCCTGTCAAGGCTTTGGTTTATGTCATGTTTTGGCTGGTGTGGTTCATTTTTGTCCTAGGACATATCTCTTATTCCTAGGATGTGACCCTCTCTCCTAGTGTGTTACCCTTCTGGGACTTAGCAGAACACCTATGCATTTACCAAGGCCTCTCTACCTTGATAGAATTTGAATTCCAATTTGTCTCCCCAACACTTTAAGACTACTAAAATTTGCACAGTTTTTTAGCCTCATAGGCTAAAAGTAGACCAATAGGCTGGGCACGGTGACTCATGCCAACACTTTAGAGACCAAGGCTGGAGGATTGCTTGAGCCTAGGAGTTCAAGCTCAGCCTGGGCAGCATAGTGAGACCTTATATCTACAAAAAAAAAAAAAAAAAAAGCAAAGTTAGCCAGGCATGTGCCTGTAGCCCCAGCTACTTGGGAGGCTGACATGGAAGGATGGCTTGAATCCGGGAGGTCGAAGGAGGCTGCAGTGAGCCAAGATCACACCCCTACACTCCAGCCTGGGCAACAAAGCAAGACCTTGTCTTTAAAAAAAAAAAAAAAAAATCCAATAAAGTTGGAGGAATTTGCATGCAAATTCTCTCTTGTTTCCTACCTTCTGGAATTTTCCTTCTTAATTTCCATCTTCTTTGACACCCCTGAACTCTGACATTTGTATCTTCAATCTGGTAAGACTGATGCTTTCTGCTAGGTCCCTGTTCCCTCAAGTAACAATATATGAAGTGCCCCTACGGAAAAAGCAAAGATGTGGAACTCACCACACATTATTCCCTTTTCTCCGGGATCTTAACTCCTCAATTCTTAGCTGTATTGACTATTCTCAAATGCCTTCAATTAGTTGTTTTATACATTTTGTCCAACTTTTATAGTTGTTTTCAGCAGGAGCATAAGTTTGACACAATCTGCTATAGTGGCCAGAACTGTGCATTTTATTCAGTCCGATTCTGATGCCAGGTTAAAAGGAACTACAGAAGGGTATGCTCAACTGGCCCAGCTGCTTTGAGATGAAGCTCAGACTCTTAGACACTTATGACATCAGATCCACACCTTGAATTAGGCCTTCCTATTTTCTTTTCCTTTTCTTTCTTCTTTTAGTTTTCAAACTTTCCTTAGGTTCCAACCATAACTGATAAATTGGTAATAAACTTCCCTCTCCACTGTAAACAACCATAAAACTCGATGAAATATTTATAGCCAGTGATTACAGGCACTGAACATCAAAAGCCTTTGTCCTTGAGAGAAGGGAAACACACAAGGTGAACCAAAGTGCTTTGCCTGGGATACTTTCCAAACCATGGCATAGGGAAGTGGTGCCCAGAAAGCCATGGCACCAGGCACAGTGGCTCACGTCTGTAATCCTAGCACTCTGGGAGGCTGAGGTGGGAGGATCCCTTGAGGCCAGGAGTTTGAGACCAGCTTGGTCAACATAGCAATAATCTGTCTCTACGAAAGTTAAAAAATTAGCCAGGCATTGTGGTGCACACTTGTAGTACCAGCTACTCCAGAGGCTTAGGCAGAAGGATCATTTGAGGCCAGGAGGTTGAGATATCTAAAGAGAAAGAGAAAGAGAGAGAGTGAGAGAGTGAGAGAGAGAGAGAGAGTGAGAGAGAGAGAGAGAGAGAGAGAGAGAGAGAAAACAATGGTCTCATCAAGCGAAGGAAACAAAGATCATAGATAGCAGATGCTGAGGTGGCTGAAATTTGTGGGACAGGGTATCAAAGAAGAAGGAGCTACACAAAGAAGGAGCTCTGGAAAGGTACACAGAGGTGCTCCTGAGGCTTTGTCTAAGCCTCACATGCAGAGCAAGATTCCATAAGGCCTAGTGGATTGCTAATAAAGCCTAAAACCAAGCCTCATAGGCTCAAATTGGGCCTCTAGTGAATTTACTATCTAATAAAACAAACTCAACACTCTTTAAACATGATCCAAACTCCTAACAATGAAGTATTCATAATTCCCAATATACAGTCAAACATTACCAAACATATGAAGAAGCAGGAAAATATGAGTCATAATCAGGACAAAAAATAATCAACAGAAATAGATCCAGAGGTAACATAGATATTGGAATTAGCAGATGAAGACTTTAAACAGCTATTATAAATATGTTAAAAAAAGTTTAAATTACAAGATAGACATAATAAATGAATAGATGAGCTATCTCAGCAGAGAAATGAAAACTATAAAAAAGGAGCTAAATGAAAATTCTAGAACTGAAAAATATAATATACAAAATGGAAAATTTACTAGATAAACTTATGAGTAGACTGGATTCTACAAATGAAAAGATCAATGAGCTTGAAGTCAAGACAATGGAAACCACCTAAAAGAAAAAGGACCGAAAAATGCAAACACAGCCTCAACGAAGTGACCTTGAAACAGTATCATGCAATCTAATATATACATAAACTTGGAGTCCCAAAAGGAAAGGGGAGAAAGGGATTGGGGCAAAAAAAAAAATTATTTTAAATGGTAAATAAAATTCTATATTTGATTTAAAAATATTTAATATTAAAATATTAATACACCATCCAAAGAAGTTGGGGTTTTAAAACTCCAAAAAAGATAAAAACAAGGAAACTACATCTAGGAGCATCATAGTCAAAATCTTAAAACCAAATAGAACATCTTAGAAGTGATAAAAGAATGTAGGCACATTACATGGCTCACGCCTGTAATCCCAGCACTTTGGGAGGCCGAGACGGGCGGATCACGAGGTCGGGAGATCGAGACCATCCTGGCTAACACGGTGAAACCCCGTCTCTACTAAAAACACAAAAAATTAGCCAGATGCGGTGGTGGGTGCCTGTAGTCCCAGCTACATGGGAGGCTGAGGCAGGAGAATGGCGTGAACCCAGGAGGTGGAGCTTGCAGTGAGCTGAGATTGCCCCACTGCACTCCAGCCTGGGTGACAGAGCCAGACTCCGTCTCAAAAAAAAAAAAAAGAATCACTATTTATTTCTTACCAGGAGTAATGCAAGACATAAAACAATAAAATTATAGGAATTACATATTAAATATTAAATAATCTATGAGAAAGAAAGCAACCTAGTATTCTATATCCAGAGAAGTTATCTTTAAAACGGAATGAGAAGCTGGGCACTGTGGCTCAGACCTGTAATCCCAGCACTTTGGGAGCCTGAAGCGGGTGGAACAGCTGAGGTCAGGAGTTTGAGACAAGTCTGGCCAACATGGCAAAACCCCATCTCTACTAAAAATACAAAAATTAGCTGGGCGTGGTGGCAGGTGCCTGTAATCCCAGCTACTCGGGAAGCTGAGGCATGAAAATCACTTGAACTCAGGAGTCGGAGGTTGCAGTGAGCCAAGATCGTGACAATGCACTTCAGGCTGGGGGATAAAGCAAGGCTCTGTCTCAAAAAAAATAAATAAATAAAAAATAAAAAAAATAAGGAGTGGGGCGGGATGGGGAATGAAAAGTAAAGATACTTTGGGATTTTTAAAAAATGCAGACAGAATTCATCACCAGTTCATCTGTACTACTGGAAATGTTAAAGGAAGTTCTTTTTTTTTTTTCTGCAGACGGAGTCTCGCTCTGTTGCCCAGGCTAGAGTGCAACGGGGCGATCTCGGCTCACTGCAACCTCTGCCTCCTGGATTCAAGCGATTCTCCTGCCTCAGCCTCCCGAGTAGCTGGTACTACAGGCGCACACCACCATGCCCGGCTAATTTTTTGTAGTTTAGTAGAGACAGGGTTTCACTGTTGTTGCCCAGGCTGATCTCGAAATCCTGAGCTCAGGCAATCCACCTGTCTCGGCTTCCCAAAGTGCTAGGATTACAGGTGTGAGCCACCATGCCTGGCCTAAAGGAAGTTCTTAAGGCTGAAGGGAAATAAGCCATTTCTCTGCTGAGATGGCTCTTTGGTACTTGTTGGAAATTCAGCTCTAAACAAAAGAACAAGTACTACCAGTAAACCTAACAAGTAAATAGAAAATAGGTTTTCTTGTTTTTAAAATCACTTAAAAGACAATTGACTGTTTAAAGCAAAAATAATGATTATTTGTTATGGAGTTTGTAGCAGATACAGAGGTAAACACATAACAACATTAGCAAAAAAGAAGGGAGAAGTAAATGGAAGTGTATTATTGTAAGGTTCGTATATAAGAAGCAGTATTTGTCCTTCTATTGTCTTTATTTTCCTTTTTATTATCCTCATTTTTTTAATTACAAACTCAGTAAAATTTATTTATATGAAATTAAAACACTGTACAAATATATAACTTAGAGAAAGTAAATGTCCCAAAATACCATCCCCAGAAATAAAAACTACCAACAGTTTGCCGCATATTTCTCTGATTTTTGAAATCCATATGTAACAGGAAAACATATTTCAAGTGTTTATCTTCACAAAAGAGATGTTTCTCACCTCAAGTGTCTCAGTCTGCTTTAAGTTACTATAACAGAATACCAATAGCTGAGTAATTTATAAAGAAAAGAAATTTATTTCTCAAAATTCTGGAGGCTGAGAAGTCTAATACCAAGGTGCCAGCATCTTTCAAGGGCCTTCTTGCTGCATTATCCCATGGCGGAAGGCTAGAGGGTGAGAGAGACAAAGGGGGGCCGAGTTCCTCCTTCACAAGGACACATTCCCACAATAACAAACCCACCCTTTTTGGCATTAATCCATTGAGAGCAGAGCCCACATGACCTTATCACCTCGTAAGATCTCACCTCTCAACACTGTTGCATTGTAGATTAAGTTTCCAACACATGAACTTTGGGGGATGCATTCTAACCATTGCACCATGATTATAAAAATATTAATCTATATTTTTTACCAGTCCTTTCTTTAGTTTAAGCATATGAGCAGTTTATAAAAGCATTCACATTGGGAAAATTAAAATATATAAATAATGAATCCATTTGGGATTTACTTTATAATGTGGGAAATTATATAGCATATAGAATTATAGCCTTATTTTTTATGCATAATAATAAATGATCCCAACATGAGTTATTGCGTAAACTACCTTTTATTCCCTGGATTAAAATGTTTTCTTTATCTCATGCTATGGACTCTCTTTTGTTCCACTAATGTATTTGTCTTCTCCTATGCTGCTATCACACTCTTAATTATTTTAGCTCTATTGCATACTTTGATACTTATAGGGCAAATCTTACTTTATTAGTCTCTTAATCCAATATTTGTGGGGTTTTTTCATACTTACTTTTCAGTTGATCCTTAGAATCATCTTGTCAGTTCCTCCCACCCAAATGAATTTTGTTTGGAATTGCACTGAATTTACTAACGAATTTAAAATATTGAGTTTTCTAGAAACATGACATATGCCTGCATTCCTTTTTTCTTCTTTTAAATCTATCCTAGATCAAAGTTTATAGGCCGTTTGTTCTCACTCACTAGGATAAGAAAAAGGAAATAAAAAAGAAAAAAGTTTATAGGCTTTTGACGTACTCAAAATTCATTTCTAGATATTTTTAATGTTTCACTATTACTGTGAATGGTAAATTGTTTTCATCACATTTTCCAATCAGTTGTGACTTAGCACCCTTAAAAGCTACTAAAATCTATATACATATATGAATTTATTCTACTCTGCTCCATCCTACTGGATTCACCCACTGGTCATAATCATTTTTCAATTGATTCTCTTGGATATTACAAAGGGAAAATCATAATATCTGCAAATAATGATCATTTTGACTCTTTCTATTACTTACTTCCTTTACTTCTCCCTTATTTCTTCTTTTCACCCTATTGTCCTGGTTAGGACTTCCAGAGCAACACTGAACAGCAGTAGTGAAGAGGACATTGGATTCTCCCACTAATATAACTTTCTAGACTGTTAAATCTAATGCTGGCTTTTGGTTTCTATATCTGTTCTTTAAAATGTTAAGAACATTTCCTCTCTTCATGGTTTTCTAACATTTTTCATGTGAATGGCTGATGAAATTTATCAATGACTTTTGAGATAATTACAAGATTCCTTTCTTCATTTTAATCGAATGTATTAATCATTAGATTTTATATTAAATCAAGCTTGTAATTTGAAAAAGAATCCCCAAGGTGGTAATAGGGTTTCAATACACCATGGGAACCAATTTGCTATATTGACAATTTAGAGGGGGTCACCATCTTCTTAAAGGGGATATATTGGTGTTAGGATAACAGATCTTCACAAGGATTGTAGAAGCTCTCCATCTCTCTCCGGCTCTGGAACACCATGGTTCTCTGAGAGAGAATGCTTGCGCACCTTCTCTGGGCCAACAATGCTTCATGCTTGAATGCCCAATGTCACAGCTCTCCATGGTCAGCTTTTCTTAATCCTAGACACAGCTACTTCTCAGGGACTGCTGGTCCTAGAGCGTTAGGTGGGGCCTTCTCCAACACTATGTGCACTTCAAGCCCAGATCTACCATTTTCTCTTCACCTTCCCTGTGATGAGACAGCTTCTTGTTTAACTCTCCACACATAGAAGTTCTCATTATACATTCTCTTAGAGCTCCTGGTTTCTCCTGGAGAAGACACAGCCTCCACTGTTCCTAGGCAAGCCTATCTTCCCATTAATATGGTGATCTCACAGGGGGCAAACAATTTGATCAGGCATCCTCTTGGTGGAAGCTCAAGTCCTGCGAATGCTCTTACCATTGTGGGTGGATATGAGAGATGCAGGGTGTGAGGATTTCAGCCCCACTCCCACTGAAAGCTCTGCCTCCAATTCCGTGCTGCAGATCCCGGATCTACACAGCTATGGACCTAGCCTTGGGAGGGGAAGTGAGAAAGAATTTTGATTGTCTTAGAAGCCAAGAAAATAGCCACCCAGGACATTAGGCTGACTCATGGGCCCTGCTCCAATCCATTCTCTCGAGAGCCTCCAGCAACCTCAGCCCAGCTTCACCCTCACAGGCCTGGATCTGGCTCTTCCGACTTTAATCCCTGCACCTGGATTCCCAGACCTCTGGGCCAGCTGGCAGCTACTAGACTCAGCGACATGGCTCTGCCTGACTCTCCCAGCAACACAGGCGGCCAGGCTCACACCAGGTGGCCACAGCTGGCATCCTATGGCCAGGCCCGGAGGTGAGGTCAGCCTGAACAGTCCCCGCCAGCCTGTGATTCAGTCACCACTGGGCAGTGCTGGGCACCACGGGGCAGGGCACTTCACCAAGACCAATCAGTGACTAAAGGAGTTGGCACTGTAGGGGAGAGGGCCAATCGTAAGAGATAGAAAGGATGGGCATGGAGGATAGGCTAGCGGCAGACCTATGCTAGCCAGACTCCTGAGGAGAGCTTCGCCACCTCTGCCAATCTGAATCACAGCCCCCATGGCCCCTCAGGATCAAGAGACAGAGGCCTAATCTATACCAGTAAGAAAACCATGGGCATCAGGAGTTATGGGGGTCCCTCCTGAGACGAAGAACTAGGAAGACTGGAATTTAAATCTTTGAAGTTATTCCCAAATGAGGCTATCCATTTTAAACATGTATTACAAAGACTTAAGACCTGGCACAGTGGCTCACACCTATAATGCCAGCATTTTGGGAGGCCGAGGTGGTTGGATTGTTTGAGCCCAGGAATTCAAGACCAGCCTGGGCAACATTTTGAGACCCCATCTCTTTTTAAAAGATAATAAATAAATAAGTAAATAAATAGACAAATAAATAAATAAATAAATAAATAAATAAAACTTAATAGTTTAACACTCAGGCCTAAAACAGTGCCTGACACATAGGCTCTCAAAAATATCTGACCAATAAATAAACAAAGCAGAAGTAACAAATGCCATAATTCTTGAAACGCTATTCTCACATTTCTTCCTTTTTTATTTTACTGGGAACCTAGAAATATGAAAGTGCTCCAAGTTCATCCTAGCTGGTATTAAAAAAAAAAAAAAAGGGGGCCGGGTGCGGTGGCTCACGCCTGTAATCCCAGCACTTTGAGAGGCCGAGACGGGCGGATCACAAGGTCAGGAGATCGAGACCATCCTGGCTAACACGGTGAAACCTCGTCTCTACTAAAAAATACAAAAAAAAACTAGCCGGGCGAGGTGGCGGGCGCCTGTAGTCCCAGCTACTCGGGAGGCTGAGGCAGGAGAATGGCGTAAATCCGGGAGGCGGAGCTTGCAGTGAGCTGAGATCTGGTCACTGCACTCCAGCCCGGGCGACAGAGCGAGACTCCGCCTCAAAAGAAAAAAAAAAAAAAAAAAAAACGGATAGGAGGAAGAAATATGGAAGTAGCGTGGGCTTTTCCTGCCCTCTGAGTAGCTCTGGATGTCAGTTCTAGTGGTCAAAAAGAGGAGAGGCCTCAGGCCAGAGACCAGACTGTCCTGGCCAGGCCACTGCTAAATTGGAGCATGAGTGTCTGTGGATGTGTGCGCTGGGGCAGGGCTAAAGCTGGGCCATGAGTCCAGGTCCCAGCTGACAGATGAGTGACAGCGTATGTCTGGGGAGCCCCAGTAACTGAATTTCTGGGCTGCATCTATGTCCGTCTCCTTCTTGTCATCCCTGCACTTTTGCTCGAGCCTTACCTGCATCTCATAGCACTGTCCCTCTCTCTCGGGCTGAGAAGGAAAGGGTTTTACACCCCTGCTTTTGTCCAGGCACAGTGATGGTCAGGCCATGACCAAGACATTCTATGTCCAGGGCGTAGAATGAGCACACAGTACAATTACTCCGCAATCCCTCTGCTGCTCTGCCTGGAGGAGCTGATTTGCAAATGGAGGCATCTTCTCCTCACAGACACCAAGAGGCGAGGCTAAGGGAAGGCTCCAGCTGTCGGGAGAAACTGGAAACCTGAATACACCTGGGTTGGGCCTCTATTTATGGACTACAGGTAGACTTGGGACATCTGAAGCTGGGGGAGACTGGGGGATGGCAGGCAGCCTGCCCGAATCCTCTGGCTTGAATGAGAAGTGGGAAGGGTGAAAGGATGGGGGTCTCCTTGAGGCAGGGGTGAGGCTGTGGTGCTTTTGCAAGCTGCCTTCCTGAGGCCCCAGTTGCACAAGGCTCCATCACATGGGCCTTGCTGCCACCACAAACAGCCTGTTCTGTCACTTCCCTGCTGGGGCTGGGCTGAGCCGCCTCTGGCTCTCCCACCTGTCAGCTGCCTCCCCACCCACCTCATTCCCCCACCCCCACCACAGTGCGAGATGCCACTCCTCCCAATACCCTCCTACACCCAGGCCTCAGGGCCGGGGCCTCTCTGGGCCCAATAGGTAAACCTGTCCCCGCCCTGCTGCCTGGCAGCCCCTTTGTTGGGTCCCAGAGCAGACTGGTTTTCTCTGTGAAAACAGAGACAGAGCAGGTCTGACAGGGGTACTGATGGGGACTGCAGGTCCGGCTGAGACACATCTGTCCCTGGGGCAAGGCACATGGCACAAAGGCACCAACACAGGGTCTAAAACTCCAGACCTACCAGTTGAAACTGTGTGAGCGTTTGGTGGTCACACACGTCTCCCAGGATCAGTTTCCTGAAGAGAGCTGGTTCTGCTCTTGTGTCCGCCCTGGAATCTGGCTCAGGGCCAGTAACTGGGTCCCAGCTGGCAGAGTCACCTTTGTCCCTGTTTGGATCCTTGGGGACTGACGCCCTCTGGAGCCTCCAGCATCTCAGCCCCTAGAGAGGTGTGGCAGCTTGGAGAATCCCCACCACATCCCCAGGTTAGTTGACCACATCTGGGCTGGACATATAGCAGGCACTCAGTAAGTGTTTGTTAAAGGATTGAACGGCACAGAACTAGAGCTGGGAAACGCCCTTTGCCACAGGCATGCCCTCCCCTTTGTGTTCTGCCGAACCAACCACAGCTCCAAGACCAGTTTTGTTGCCTCCTGACTGAGTCCTGTCCTTCCAGGATATGCTGGTCATCAGCCCTCAGCCCACCTCACAGGCTGTACTGTCTCAGACCCTCCTTTTGGATGTTACCTGGTGCCTATGCCCCTGGCTGCCTCTACCTCTTGCAGAGCCCCTGGTCCCTGCCTACGGTGGGCCTGCCTTAACTTCCTGTCACTTTAAGGCACAGTTCTAACCCTGCAGGAGACCCACACTGCCCCTCTATCCAGCTCTGCCCACCACAGACTGCTTCCTCTCCACCATTCGGGTTCCTGGCCTTGACCAGCAGGCTTCTAGGAGAGCAGACACCTGGGTGGAGCTGGACCAGACAGGTCACACTGAAATGGGGTCATCTAAAGTTCTCTCTGGCTGTTTGCTGAGGCCCTGGAGTGGTCAGTTCTGTGGACCGGGCATTCCAGGAAGAAGGAACTCCCAAGCAAGGCTTTAGATTCCCTTGGAATCCAGGCTCTTGGCTGGGGAGAGGCGGCTGGGCCTCAAGGAGCTGAGCCTGAATGGAGCAGACTCTACCTAGAGACCTGAGGCCACTAGGCCAGGGAGGAGCAGGTCAGCAGCTGAGCTCTCTGGCTAGCCCCCACGGCCTCACGGGAAGGTATCCTCAAATATGGACTGCCCCATTACTCCACGCCACCTCCCCACTCAGGGCTACATCAATCCTGGGCACTCTCCTGGATTGTCTTCCAGGTTGACCTCGCCCTTAGCCTGAGGTTGTTCTTGTCCAGATCCTTCCCTCTCATTCTAGGCTCAGGCCCAACAGCATTCCCAAGGTTGTCTGCTCTTGCTGGAGCCTGCCAACCCTGCCTGCCCACTGAAGAAAGAGCACCATGACTTCTCCTGACCTTGGACAGACCTGGCCACATACAGAAGGCCTGGGCATCGTGCCCTGAACCACTGGGTGTGGCCTTGAAGGCAGGAGAAGCAGAATTCTTCACCTTCCTAAGCCCCCTCATGCCCTCCCTGCCTCCCTCTGGGTCATGTCCAAAGGGCAAGCTAAGATAATAATTCCTGTAACTGTGGTGTTGTTAACAGCAAATGTTTTTTAATGCCTTCTGTGTGCCAAGTTCTCTGTGTGGTGCTGGAAAGACATAAATAAATAAGACGGACACAGCCCCTGCCCTTATGGATGATGCCTGGACCCAGCCCTGAGCACTCAATACATATTTATGCAGAGAAGAAGAATGCATGAAATAAGCAGTCTGGTTATTCCCAGCAGCACAGATACCTGATGGATGTGCAGTAAATACGTGGAGGCCACCAGGGCAGGGGTGATGTGTAACCTGGCCACCACACATCCCCACCTTGAAGAGGGCTTCCAGACCCTGTGACTGCCTTATGACTTGATATTCCAGCACGATAGGGTCTCAGCAATGCAACAATCTCCCAGGACCAAGGCCATTACAGGGGAAAAGGAAATCTGAGGGCTTCCTTAAAGAACTTTCAGGAGAGTTGGAGAAGCCATAGAATCTGCAGCTCATCTGACCTGCTGCCTAGAACTCAGTGTACCTTACAAGTGGGTTCACAGTGTGGCCCCTATGAAGGGCCACCCCCAAACTCCAGGTACACAATCTGACCTGGCATATCCCCTGTGGGAAGGTATAGTCAGAAGTAAGCCTCTGATGTTCTCTTAAGTCAGGGATGTCATCATGAACTCATGTGAGGGATGACTGGCCTGGACGCGGATCCTGCATCATTGCAATCTGTCCAGAACGCTGCACGATGAAATGGGGAAGTTTATGGACCAGATTCTAAAAAAGTCATCCAGAGTCCCCACCCCACCTCCACCTCCAACCCTGTGACAGAAGCCTTTGGAGATGGATTGCACTGCCCAGAGACTCAGGGGCCAGGAAGGTCATACTCAGAAGGACCACTTCACATTCTCCTGGACAGAAGTAAACGGGTAATGAGGGAATTTCAGGATGGAGGCGAGGAGTGTGGGCAGTGTTTGGGATGTCAAATTGGGGGAAGCAAGCAATGTATGAAGAGGAGTTTCAGGAATTCACTTTGGGATGCATTGGGCAGAAGCTTCCACAGACCTCTGAGGATCCCTTTCCCTAGCAAAGGTCCGTACTGTTTACATTCACCAGGACTCTTGGAGCCAGGCTGACAGGCCTCTGACCACAAGCCATGCTGTACACCAAACCCTCAGGACAGCCAGTGATAAGGGACGGCTGCCCCCCACTCTCTACCCCATTTAGTAGGGTTTAAGTCCTGGGAAACTTCTGGCCTACAGACATCAGAGAGACCATGCAGTGACCAGCTCTCCTGCTGGCCCTTCCACCTTTCTTCACTTGTGGTCCAAGTCTGCATGGGGCTGAGCAGAAACCTCCTCCCCGACAAAGTGATGGAGAACAGCACAGTGGCTGGTGCTCTAATGGATTCAGACACCCCCCCCAACACACACCCCAAATACACTCCCATATACACACACCACTTGTTTCTCTCCCAGCTGAAGAGATAGCAGCATCTTGCCTCCCACAGAGGCACCCACATTCTACCCCAAAGGGCCCCTCCCTTCCTTGGACTGTCCTAGGTTTGTGCCTCTCAAGCAGTTCTCCTTTTTGGGGGTTGTCAGAGACCCAGCGGACTCATTTCATCCCACCACCTGTGAGGAGCCCAAGAGCAGGGTCCTTATCACAGCTTGGCTAAAAGGACACATAAGGTTAAGGATTTGGGCTAAATGAGAGGCCTCCACAGGGTCTGGAAAAGTAAATGGTGTCTCCCTGATGTAGCCAGACAGAAGTGCCCGGAGAACCAGAGGGAGGTCGGTGGTGCCATGGCATCTGCATTGGCTATTCAGGTACATCCCCGGAGGATAATGGTTGGGAATGGAGAGAAGACCTCGGAGAGAGAAGGGCCCAAAGTGAAGAGCTGCATATATTTCTTCCCTTCACACTGCACAGCCAGGACCCCAGCCGCTGCAGCTGCTCCTTTCTCAGGAGATCTGGGGAAACAAAGCTCCTGGCAAAGGAGGAGGGGAGGGGGCTGTGCGGACAGGGAAGTGGCCTTCGAGGAGCCTGCAAGCAGCAAGAGAAGGCCTGAGTGTCCTGGGGAAGCAGGGACACCTTGCTTCCAGATACAAGTCAGGGACCACCTCTTCCAGGAAGCCTTACTGGCCTCCACAAACTAGTCTGAGGACCTTTCTGTGCCCACTCCCATGCTTGGCGCTGCCTGCTGTCGTCTTGGGTCTGCGTCCCTGGCCCAGTGCTGCTCAGGCCCCTGGTTCAGAGGGTTCTTGGTTCAGAGGGCTTCTCACACGGGAGGATGGGCCGTGGGTTTGCCAGTCGGGCCCATGAGGAGGTATCTGAGCTGGGCGCAGCCCCATCCCCCAGGTGGGCCCTCCATCCCTCCCTCAGGCTGGAGCACCTTCCCTAAAAGCGACTTCAAAGGGCCGGTGTCGACAGCCGGGTTTGGGTCCGCGGACGGCAAATCCGAGGCCCGAGCAGGATCCAGGCCGTCGGGGCCATCCGAACCCGGGGGTCTCAGAGCTGGGCGGGGGTGCCGGGTTGCAGGCAGCCGAGGCTGAGGGCGGATCCTCAGAGCCCCCCGAAGTGGGAGGGTCGGGCCGGCCGCAGGGCCAATCCGGGCGCGCAGGGAGCGGGGGCGGGGGCTGGGACGAGGGGGGACCGGGGCGGGCTGGCCGGGGGCGGGGCGCGGCGTCCAGGCGGCGGCGGCGGCGGCGGTGGCTCCTCAGAGTCCGGTTCAAGCTCCGGCTGTGGCTCCGGCCCGCAATGCCCCATTCCGTGACCCTGCGCGGGCCTTCGCCCTGGGGCTTCCGCCTGGTGGGCGGCCGGGACTTCAGCGCGCCCCTCACCATCTCGCGGGTGAGTCTGGCGGCTGCGTGGCGGCAGGGCGGTCCCGGGTCTGAGACTCGGTCCTCGCGGTCCCGCCCGGGACCCAGATCCCCGATGTATCCGAGGCTTGAAGGCGGAGGGTGGGCCTGGGTGCCCCACATGCTATAGAGGCGGCTTCCAGGCAGGGCCGGCAGCCACAGCCGCCCTCCTCCCACGCTGGGCCTGTCTGCCAGATCCCGCGGAGAATCTTCCAAGAGTTCACGCACCGGCCTCCCCGCTGGCCTCATCTGGGGGGAGCCACTGTGGACCCGGGAAGGACCTGCGGGGATGGGCCAGGGGTCTAGACAGCTCTACAGAGAGAGGCCCAGAAACTTTTCACTCACCCCTGCCTGAATATCTGGGGCAAAATGATTTAGAACCCCCCCTTCCCCTATCAGGGGTCCCTGCTGGCAGACCTGGGTGACCCAGGGAGGTCTGGGGTCCTCGCTGAATCTGAGAAGAGAAAGGTCCATCCACTTCCCACTTTGGGCGTGAGTCAGTCTCTCATTCATGACCTCAGTCACCCTAAGGGGAAGTGACCAGGAATAATTCTGGCTTCCAGGGGAAAGGGAAACTTGACTGTGAGGTTGTGAGACCCCTCCCCACAAGACGACACAAAGCCAGGGGTCAGGACAGCCTCAGGCCTGTTCCTCAAGTTTCCCAGGGCCCTGCCTTGCCCATGGAGAAGGAAAAGGAGCGGGCACAGCCCTGGAGCGTGGCTAGTCTGAGTATAGAGGAGTGGAGGAGGTGACTCAGGCCCTGTTCAAGGGGGTGCCTGTCTAGAGGAGACAGGATCCTGGCCCAGCCTTGATGTCCTCGTGTCTGGAGGGCCAAAAGAGAGGACTCAGACCCTGCCCTTGGGGGGCCCCAGCCTAAGAGACAGAAGAGGAGAGAACCCAGGCCCTGCCCTTGGCGGCTCTCAGTCTGGAAGGAGCAGAGATGACCTGAAACCATCTGACGACCATCCCTTGCTCCCACACAGGCTGATCTTGTCTTTGGGGGCCTGTGTCAGAGGCACAGAGAAGCACCTTCCCCCACCCTACTGCCACCTCTTGCCATGGGGGCTGGGCCAAGCTGGCTGGGCTTTCAGAGACTTCTCTACAGTTCTTGGGAGGGGGTGGGCACCAGGTGGAGCATGGAATCATGGAGTCCCGTTTCTGGGGGCCAGGGTGACAGGCAGGCCCAGCTGTCCTAGGAGGCTTCCCACATCTGCCCTCACTGCCAGGTCCCTGGGGCCGAGTGAGGTGGGCCTTCAGCAAATCCTGGAGCCTTTCATCTCCCTCTTTCCTATTGGATTCCTGCTGTGTGTGTGTGTGTGTGTGTGTGTGTGTGTGTGTGTGTGTGTGTGTGTGCAAGCCTGTGTCTGCTTGTGTGTGTCATGCTGTGTGTCCGCTGAGGGGACTAGTGGGGGCACTAAGCAGGCTGGCCAGGCACCCTGGGCGTGAGGCCGCTGACAGGCTCAGTGGCGGCGGCTGACGGCTGCAGGCGGCAGCGAGCTGAGACATCTGTTGCCCACGCGGCTGCCTGCCCGCCGAGGAAAGGCCTCCACACGTCACAGCCATCATAGCCGCGGCTGTGGCAGCAGCAGCAGCAACAGCCTTGTTTGGAGCTGACTGGGGATGCAGGCCCCAGGCAGGAGGGCAGTCTGGGAGAAGGTTTGCCAGGAAGAGCCTCCCTTGTCCCCCAAAGTCACGCGGCAGCAGCTCAGGCCCTAGGAGCCAGGATGGCTGAGGTTGGGTTTGGGTGGGATCTGGGGAGATTTACAGTGCTGGGGAGGCACAGGCCACAGCTTGCCTAGCAGGTACCTCCGGGGCAGGTCTACAGGGACTGAAGATATGTGGGAGTGTCTTCACCAAGGGGGCTCAAGATCCAGCCCCTCCCTTGCTTCCAGGACCTCCCCTACCAGGGACCCAATAGGGAGGGACAGCCTCACGCAGACAGGGAGGAGGCTATCAACTTGGCAGGGCTGGGAGCTTGCAATCTCAGCTGATGAAGCCTCGGGGAGTCCCAAGAACATCATCTGGGGCTCCTTCCCCACAACCTATAATGATGGCTGGCCTTGGCCAAGCATCCAGGGTGTGCCAGGCCCCACCCTAATGCGTGTTGGTAACAGCTCCCTCCAGTCCCTGGAATGAGCACCACCTTATGTCCAGCCTCCTGTGGGAGCTTTACACGCTCTGATTTTCTCAAGTAGTCCTTACAACAGCCTTTAGAAGTAAGGACTCCCTCTGGCCTTACATAGATGAAGACCCAGGCACAGAGAGGCCAATGTAATCGACCCAGAGAAGCAAAGTGGAGACAGGAGGAATCCAGGCAGTCTGGAGTTTGCTGTGACTGTGTGGGACAATGTGGCACCTGGTTCTGACTTGGACTCCTAGCCCACCACAACATCTAGGCTGGGTGGATCAGGGGCTGGGAATGCAGCCACTACCGGTGAGGGGCTGATTAATGCCCTCACCGCTCACCTCACTTCACTGTTCTTGTCTCTGTTCCTTCTTTCTGTTTATCCTGTGCTTAGGAGCTAGAGGGATCGGCCTGAATTCCACTCTGTCCTGTGACTTCCCTGCTTAGAGCCCTCCATGGTTCCCAATCACCCAGGAGAAATGCCAGCTTCCCACCCGCGTGTACAAGGCTCTGCAAGATCTGTTCCCTGCCTGTTCTCTGACTTCATCTCTTCCACCCTCCCCTCACTCATGATGCTCAGGCCATACAACCTTCCTTCTACTTTCTCTCCAGATGTGCCATTATACATGCTGGTCCTTCTGCCTGGAACACTATCTCTCCCTCGGATACCCTCTTTTCCCTTACCCCTTTTGGAAGAAAAGTACAGGTATTAAAAGCGTAGTTTTAAATTTGGACCCGGGTGGCCTGGATTGAAATCTTGATTCAATCTTTTATCAATTAACTATCCTTCTGTACTTCTCTGGACCTCCATTTCCTGATCTAGGAAATGGGCTTGCCTTCAGCATTAATGAGATAATGCATGTAAAGGTGGCTGGGAGAGTCACAATTTCTTGGCCTCACACCCTCTCTGACCAGAACTCCCCTAGCTCAATAGAGCTGGCAGCATCCCAGCCACCCCTGCTTTCAAGAAACTTCCTCCGCCCACAGAAGCCTGAATGCACCCCTTGTGCTGGCTGAGTCATCCTGCCGCAGTTAGCCGCCCCCTGAAGAAAGACTCCTCTCCAGTGTGGGGACTAAGGCATGGCACCCCTCCCCCAGGCTTCTCTTTCTTCATCTGTAAAATAGGGATGAGAACAGCCTCTGCCTCACCAGGTGGTTGAGGGCTTGTTGTGAGCTAGTTATGGGTAAAGCATAGAGCCCAGGCCCTGGCACAAGGCAGGTAAGGCAGGTATCCATGAAGGGGAAGAGGCGGAGGAGGGCCTTGAGGGGAGGGTGGGATGGTGCCAAGTGGGTGTCTCCCCCAGGATGACAGGCTTGCACAGGTGCCCAGGCCCTACAAGTGAACATTCATGATTGCCTGGTTGGCTGAGGGTGTCATGCTTCAGAAGAACGTTTCCTTGAAGCAGCCTAGTTCAGGACAGGTCAGCTTGGGCAGTGCCAGCACCAAGCCTCCAGCCAAGGAGCTGCCAGCACCTCAGCTTTGTCCACTCACTACTGAGACCTGGCTGAACTGAGCCTAGCTGGGCTTCCAGGAGTTCCCACCAGTAGGAGCTCCCACCCAAAAGAACGAGGTCACTGGCAGCTTTTGAACCAGCTGGGCACTGGCTGGAGAGGCTGGGTAAGAAATCTATTTCTAAAGGCTATGTTGGGGCCAAGGCAGGGTGAGGGGTGCTCCATTGCCTGGATTCCCCTGGGTTGCTTACCTAGGTATCTCTGTGAGTCTAACTCCACTCCCCATCCTAGCCTTCTTCCACTGACCAGCATTGTAAGAGCTTCCAAGTGTGAACACTGCTTGACCTTGAGAGGTCAATAGTGGCACTGAGGTAGCCTGAGTTCCTGTGCTGCAGGGGAAGTAGAGCTAGAATTCTGACCCCCAAGTGCAGGCTGGCAGCTGGAACTGGATGGCCCTGGACTTGCCCAGGGAGGTGATGTTCAGACCTTCCCATTTTAATTACAATGAAGTATTAACATGAACAATGTAGGGGGGAAAGGTGGTTATGGGAGCACACAGGGTAGTGAGATCCCAGAGAGGCTCCCAGAGGAAGTGGCCTCTATGCTGAGATCTGAAGGATGAGGATGTGGGAGTCAGAGGAATGTTCCAGGTAGAGGGAACAGCTTTTGCAGAAGTGTGGAGGTGAGTGACATATGGTGCCTCTGAACACCCCATAGACATTCACATGGTCTGGACAGAGTGTGGGTGTGGAGGTAAGGATGAGAGTTGAGATCAAGCAAGTAGGAAGGCAAGATCACTAAGGGTTTGAATGTTAGGTCAAGGGGTATGGTCTGTCTGGGTGGGGCCTTGTCTGTGTAGGGTATCTGTGACATGTCCATGCTCTGTATGTGTCTGTGAGCACATATGTCTCCATGTGTCTCTGTGGCCCCTGCATGTCCTTGGGCACACATGCAGGCTGCAAGAACAACATCCACTTGTCCCAGCCCAGAGGAAGCCCTTCTCGTATATCCTCATGCCCTGCCAAGCCTCCAGGTGCTGGAGTTGGAGGTGTTTCCAGCAAGGCTTCAGCCAGGCTACATGGGGACCTCAACCAGCCTCTCGGCTTGCCCATCCACAGGCCATGCTGGTAGCAGGCCACACTGGCTAGGTTCTGAGGTTGGAGGAGGCCTAGAGCAGAGCTTGCAGCAAGGCCACATCATGACTGTGCCCAGCCATCTGGCTTGTCTGCCCGCAGGTCCATGCTGGCAGCAAGGCTGCATTGGCTGCCCTGTGTCCAGGAGACCTGATCCAGGCCATCAATGGTGAGAGCACAGAGCTCATGACACACCTGGAGGCACAGAACCGCATCAAGGGCTGCCACGATCACCTCACACTGTCTGTGAGCAGGTATGCATAGATGGGCTGGGCTGGGAGGATGGCGGGACAAGGTAGGCAGTTATGGGCAGCCAGCATCTTGGGTGAGCACAGCTTCACACAGCTCAGCTCCTGGGCACCCCATCCAGGAAGAGTCCCAAGGAGTAGTACTTTCATGGGGGCCTGGCAGACACTGTTTAGAGCTGTAGCTTAAGAAGGGAAGAAATCCCCTTTTAACTTAGACTAGAAGTGTGTTGGGGCACTTATGGCAAGTGTTGCAGGCAACTGAAATAAGACCTTGAATAGCCTCTGGGACATTTGTTTCAGTCCTTTCCCCTCCCCTGAGTGACCAGCGTGATGACCATTTCAAAATAGTTTCTTGTGCAACACCTCGTTTAACCCTCATTTACCATCTTAAAAAAGGTAAAACCTAGTATAGTCCCCACTTCACAGATGAGACAAGTGAGGCTCAGAAAGGTTAGAAGGTGCTTAAAGTCACATAGAGAGGGAGTGGGGTAGCAAAATTTGACCTCAGGGCTCTCTCCTAAGACTACAGACCCTTTACTTGACTGCTGACCACTCCTACCAGCCCCGCAGCTGCCCTGCCACAGCCGTCCCCACCGTGGCCCACACGTCTGCCCTGGTTAAATATGGATTTGGGAAAAGTTCATGCTATGGACTGTGTAATGCTGTGCAGCCGATCAAGAAGGGAGGACAGGAGGTTGCCAAGCCCCATCTGTGCCCCATAAATTGTCCTGGGATGGAAGGTCCACTGGGAGTGGGGGTGGGGAGACCCAGCCTTCCTCAGGTCCTGGGTCTTTACTCAGCTCTGAGAAGCAGTTGGCCTAAGCCTGGCTGAGTGGGATCTCCCCACTCCCCTGCCCACCTCGATCCACAGAAGTCAGGCATAACTTATCAGCTCTGCCATGTTCACTGCTGATGGGGACTTCCATGACTCCCTGTGGAAGTGTGTGGGCAAAGCCTCCCCAAACCACAACACAGCTAACCATGCCTCTAAGCTGGCAGGGTGGGAGGTAAGCCATTGGCTTGGAGCCATTAAACATAGTGGAAAGGCCTGTGAGGTCGCCCCTGTTTATGCTTGGCCCATGACCAGATCGGGGTTGGGGTCAGGACCCCTGGCTGTGCCCGTGGCACTGAGTGGACCCAGCTGCAAGTCCAGGACCTTGTATGCTCTACCTGGCACATGGTGAGGATGCTCCATCTTTGGAGTTCAGCAAAGCTGGTCCTCATCCAGCCTCTGGAGCCTTAGGTGCCCAGATGACCTCTATGAGCCCAGGTTTCCTTTCCCATAAATGGATCACATTCATCACCCTCCTCCAGACTGAGATACAGGCTGGATGGGGGAAATGTCAGCACTGCTCTGCCCGTGAGTGGCCTCTGAAGCCTCCCCGGCTTGGCTGGGATCCTGGCCTCTGACTCACCTCCAGCCTTGTCTCTGTGTGACTGAACAAGGGCAGCCCTAGTGGTAGTGGAGTAGTGGGGAGGAGTGCCTCAGAGGGGGCCTGAGTCAGGAGCTTCCCAGAGTGTATGATGTCAGGGGAGGGTGGTGGGGTGGAGGTCCCCCTCCTTCTTTCCTTCCTTCCTTCCTCAGTCCTTTGTTCCAAACCAGGCATGGATGGAGCCAGAGGTCCACTGACCTGTTCCATTCTGGGCATTTCAGCCCCAAAATGTCACTGGCCATGGAGCAGATGAGAGCACATTCTCTACTATTACAGAGCTGGGTTGAGAATTATGCTGTGCTGACGCATAATGTTACCCATAAAAGAGAGAGAGGGAGAGAGAACTCTGCTGTACTCCAGCAAGTGATTTAATGTCTTGAGCCCATAACTTCCTCAACCAAAAATAGGGACCATCTTGTGATCTGGACACTGAGTGATGATGATGTACCAGGCTTGCTCAGTCAGAGTGAAAACCTGAGTCCTGCCCTGCAGCCCCCATCTCCAACCCTCATGCATGCAGACTCTGGGGGATCAAGATATGAAGGCCACCTTGACCCTCTGAGCCAACATTTCTTCTACTGGACACTTTCCCACCTGTAAGCTTTCTGACTCTGCTCCTTATCTTGCCTGCTGTGCCAGGACCTATGCCTGGGCCCAAAAGACACTCCTCCCTGCCCCCGCGACACACACCCACACAGCAAGGGCTCTGCACAGAATCAGCCTGTTGAGTTGGCTGGAGTGAGCTGCTCTGTGCTCTCGCTCCCGGGGTGACCAGCTTCCCTACCTACCCTCTTGTGTACAGCGAGCTCTAATCCCCCCACAGACTTCCCCATAGAATGAAAAGTGTATCAAAGGCCCAGCTTCCCCACTGGGCTTGTTTTGTTTTGAGCCCAAAGCCAGGCATCCAACAATCCAAGCAAAATCACACTTCCTGGGCATGTTCTATAGGTCCAGGACCTTCCTGACATCCACTCCAACACTGAGGCCACTGATAGAGTCCCTGTTGTCCATCACATGTGGCCCAAGGTACCTTTGCATAGCCTACTCTTTGCCTGTCATTTTGTTTAAAGAGCCCAGCCTGTGATGGAGGTTGACGCATGATTAAGCCTTTCATTCTGATCTGATGCATTGGGCCACATTAATGGCTCTGGGTACTTTGTGCCCTTTGACCCTTAGACGTCAGGCTCGTACTGCTCTTCTGGGCAGAACTTCAGGGAAGTTTAAGGCCAAATAGCCACACAAGATGTCCCAGTTTTATCCAAGAGAAGCTCTGAGTAGGCAGAGGCCACAGTTAGAGCTGTGAGTTAGGGTAGCCACTTGGGAGCCTGCTTGAGGGGACTAGAGACAGGGACTATGGGGCTGGTGTTGCCCTGGAGTAGCAGAGCTGTAATACCGAAGGCCTGGAGTAGAGAGGTAGCCTCCAAGGGACTAAGGAATGGGCAGAGGCAAGGAAGTGCAGAGTGAGTATGGACCATGGGTGTAGACAGATTATTAAAACCCTCAACTGAAGGGGCAGAAGTGGCAGGGGTAAGCTGCTATGTCAGTAGTGAGACCTCGAGAAGCCTCAGGAGGCTTTGTTGGGTGAGTTGGAGGACATTATTCCCCTTTGGTCTAACCAGCCTCACTTCACACCCACCCACCAGTCCCGGGTCCATGCCCCTTCCTGGCCTGCCTTCTCACAGGGCTACTGAGTGACAGGGCTGGGCCCTAGGCACGTAGCCTCTCGGCCTGCCTGCCCTGCTTATGGCAGGTTTACGATGTTTTTCTCCCTCCTGAGTGGTGTTTGGCTTTTGGTTTCTATGGCGAAGCAGGAATTTCCTAATGGCCTGTTTCCCATCTGGGTTGGGCAGACTCAGTGATGACTCTGCCGGCAGCAGCAGCAGGAGGAAAGACACACCCCTCAGAGCCTCCATTCCACCTACCCCAGAGCTGATGGACGCCTGACCCCACACCCCACCAGAGGCATCTCCAGATGCCCAGAGGATGAGTGGATAGGCTTCTAGCTGGTCAATGTGTGAGGCCTGACTTGCAGTGCTGTAAGCTGGGCCTCTTTGGGCTGAGCTTCTGTAGGCCACGAAGAGGGTGGAAGATTAGGGAAGCCACAGGCCTTGTCCTACAACCTCTCCAGGAACAGACCACAGAGGGATTGGGCAGCTGGTGGGGACAGAAGCATATAGCCCTGCCCCAGGAGGATGGCAGCTAGAGTTGTGGCTCATTGCCACAACAGTCACCATTGTGGTACAGGGGAAAGCGCTGGAGTGGTGTCCTTCTACCTGCAGGGCACAGCCCAGAGCCCAGCCCCTCTTGATCCTGGCTCCCAGGCATGGTGGCCTTGGTAGGAGACATATCTGACCATCACAATTTCTGCCACAGGCCTGAGGGCAGGAGCTGGCCCAGTGCCCCTGATGACAGCAAGGCTCAAGCACACAGGACCCACATCGACCCTGAGATCCAGGTATGTACAGACACTGCCTGGCCTGGCCTGGCTCAGAGTGAGCCCAAGGCAGAGGGGCCAGCATGCAGGTTCACCTGCACTGAGTGTCCTCACTGGGGCTCTCAGATACCCAAGACAAAGACTGAAGCAGAAATTTTCTCTGGACCGTGCCCATACCCCATCCCATATTCCTCAGATGATGAGCACCTGCGTGGCTCTGTCTCTACTCCAGGCAATCCTGGATTCTGGACCAAGGTGCCTATGATGTCCAGGAGCTGGGCTAGGCCTTGGTTTGTGGCTACCACACAGCCAGCTGGAGTTCACTCTGATGCCCAGTAATGCCAGACCATTAAGAAGTCACTGTGCTTGCAGCAGGGGAGGTTGGTGGCAGTCTCAGGCTGTGGAGTGACCTCAGGCTATGGGACACTCCTCTGGGTGCCCTATCCAAGCCTGAAGTTCTCTCCTGGTCATCCTGTGGTGCTTCTAGCAGAACTCAGGCTGCAGGCCTGTTTGCCCAGTCACCTTTCTGTATGTGATAGGAGTCATATCTCTGGTCCTGTCCTCAAGAATAGTGAGGGGATCAGGCTGTTCTAGGGTCTTGTTTTGCCATGGCATGAGGAGTAGCCAAGTGGGGATGACTGAGGTATCCAGAGCCATCACTGGGCCACAGAGTTTGGGCAAGGAAATTGGGATGGTCTGTGATGGAGCCAGAACCATGGGACCCAGCATGTGGGACCATTGCCTCCTGAGCCTGCCTTTGTCCACCCTCTCAACATGGAAGAAAAGGGGCCAAGGTAAGGAGAGGCTTCCCTGAACCAGAGGGAAGGATGTGCCTCAGCTTCTCCCTCACCATCTACCCCAATCCCATCTTGTTCTATTCCCTACCCTGCCTGGCTGGCATCCCTGAAGCCAGATGCTTACTACCTTCCAGACAGTGCCCATTCTGGCAGGGGAAAGGGACTTAGAAGTTCTGGGCTAGGGGAAGCCAGGGGCCAAAGGAGCCCAAAGTAGTCACATGACTCAGACAAGGAGTCGAGGAGGGCTTCCTGGAGGAAGGGGTATTGAAGCCAAGACCTGAAGGCCTAGGAATGGTAAGGCAGGCAAAGGGGGATAGGGAGAGGAAGTGTGGCCCAGAGGTGAGGTGTTGCACCACAGGTTCAGAGAAAAGGAAGGTCCAGAGGAAGGGAGGGCAAGGTGGGAGAAGTGAGAGGACAGAGATGAGAGATAAAGTGGTGGGGGAGGACCACAGAAAGGTTCTTGGGCTTCTCTATCCTGGACCTCAGCTGTTCTTACAGGGATCCACGGCCACATCTGTGTCTCAGAAGCTTGCTCTGGTGGCCCCATGGACCCCAGGCCTTAGGGGCAGGGGTACATGTTGGCATAGACAAATGAGCCAGGCTTGCCATGGGCCAGGCAGAGGGGAGCAGCATAGTGCGGGCCCCAAGCTCATGCATGAGGCCCAGCCTCCCTCAGAGGCAACAGTGCCAGGATGGACATGACGGGGTGGGGAGGGGGTTCAGTCTTCCAGGAGAGGCTCAAGGCCGGTGGGCCTGGGAGGCTGGCGACTGTAGAGCAGCTCGCCCTGCCCCCACACTTATTCTCATTGACTCCCTTGAAGACCAGGCTGCCAGTGGCTCAGACTGGAGAAGGAGGGAGTTTCCATAAGCACCAGGGCAGCCCCTCAGCTGCTGCCCCACTTTTGTACTTAAAAGGTCATGGACTCCATGGGTGGTGACAAAAACACTCCCACCCTGCCCCTGCAGGGCTGAGTCCTTGCTAACACAGACACAGGGCCCATTGTCCCCATGCTGCTCCCACCTTCTGCCTGAGTGGGGGTGTTGGGGAGGGGGTGGAGCTAGCTGGAGCCATTGAGGAGGAGAAGGAAACCACAGTTGGCCCTAGGACCAGCACAAGGTGCCCTGGCACACATCCCCGAGTGGGATGGGACAGGGCCAGCTGGAACTTCAGGCCCACCTTCCCTGTGGGGCCATAGGAGAACCTCCTTCTCTCAGGCCTCTTGTGGGAACACAGGAGGTACTTGGCCTAGCCCAGGGTGGAGGAAGGATGGTAATAAGTCAGGGTTTTCTGGAGGGAGTGGCAATTATGCTCAGAACCAGGTGATAGGGAGAAGCAAGTCAGGTGGAGCAGGCAGTCCTTGCACACTCAGCCTGTCCTCCCCAGACCAGCAGAGAGCTAGAACTGAGCCTCTAGGAGGTGGCACCTGCTCACCTGGACTCAGCGCCTGCCTCCAAGTTGAGTGTCCCAAAGCAGGTAGTTACCCCCATCCTGCTGAAAAATCCACTGAGGCTTCAACAACCAAGTGGGCAGCAGGCTGGTTCTCAGAGCAGAGGAGCATATGGTATGAGGTGCACCACCCACAGAGGGGGAAAATCCAGGACTGGGGGCCTAGGAATTCCCCTGACAGCCATTCATCCAATGAGTATGTGCTTTGTGCCAGGCACTGTGCAATTGTCTTATTTCATCTCCACAAGGAACCTGATGTGGAAAGCATCACATTCCCCAGCTCATAGATAAAGAAACAGGTTCAGAGAGGTGAAGTGACTTGCCCAGTTAGGGGATAACCCTGGGACTCAAAATAAAACTGAGGTAGCCGTGTGTGTCCTAGCCACAGAGTTCAGGCCTAGAGAGGCAACTGCATGGGTGGCCGTGGGAGGGGCAATGGCTCTGATGGCCCTGCAGTGGACCCCTCCACCCTGCTGGGTAGGGGTGAATGAGGGCCTCCTTCCTCCCAGTCCCAGTCCCTCCAACTCCTCCCTCCCACCAAAACCTCCGCCCAGAGGCTCAGCCACACCCCCACTGGCCACAGCCCATCTGGTCCCCATTAGAGGCCAGCCCTGCCTGCATGCCTGCCCGACAGACACATGTGTGAGAGCGCTCAGGTTTCTCAGGGGTTTTTGTTGGGCCTGATGTGAATAAGGATTTTCCTGTTGCTGCTGCATTGATGGGGGCCACCTGGGCAGCAAGACCCTCCTGTTTGTCTGTTGGGGTGGGGGAAATGGAGGGGGGCCCACCCAACTGCTGGTCTGCCTGTTCCCCAGGTTCCCACCATGCAAAAAGTAGGGGACAGTCAGGGCAGAACCCCGCAGGCTCAACTACACGTCAGAGCTGCCTAAGTCCAAACCAGGGCTCTTCCCACTATGATAGGCATGCTTTCCTGTCCACACTGCACTCTGTGTCCACACTGTAGAGCAGAGGAGGTTTACATGTCACTCCCAGGCTGAGGCTAAGACCTACCCCATGGCCTGGACTGAGCGTCATCCTAAAATCAGGCTGCTCTGGCTGCTAGCCCAGTCTCAGCCATGGAGGCCACCATGGCCATTCCCGGGGTGACCAGTGCTGGCTCCAAGTCTCTGTAACCATATGCGTGTGGTTAGTTTTATGTAGGAAGGTGCATGTGTGTTTTCCTTATGCATGTGTGTGTGTCTTTAAAACATACTTGTGAGAGTCTGCATGCCCCTGTTTACATTGCTGTGGGTGTGCTTATGTGCACTTGCAAGCTGGGAACAGCACAGCTCTGGACTCTGCAGGGACAAAGATCCCCAGTCCCCACTCATACCCACACACACAGAGATACTGCCCTCTCCTCATGGCTGAGGGGGCAGGTTCAGGACACCCCCCACAAAATGTTTCAGCCATGGGCGCCAGACTGGCTGTGGGGTAGTGGGGCAGAGAGCCTTGAGCCCTAGCCTGGTCTCTGCCCTTCATCTGCTGTGCCTGCAGAAGGCTCCTCCTTGTGGCCTGGAAAGCAGGAAATAGGGGACAGGTGTAGGCCCAGAAGGGGCTGACCTGACAATGGCACTCTTGAGCCTCAGCCTGCCCAAAGGGCCTTGGACACATGACAGTCAAGGACCCTTCCTGGCTGTAGGACAAGAGTTACCTTTTTGAGTTCCCAGCCGTGGGCCCACCCAGTACCCGCCACAGTTCAGGCAAGTGAGAAGGCTTGGTGCACCAGGGCCACCTCTGCCAGGAGGCCACATACCCTGCTGTAGCCACACTGACCTTAGGCTTCTTGGGAGAGGCCTGCCCCAGTACTACCCCTTCATGAGTGGTGGTAGGCAGAACCACTGCAGGGCTCACAAGCCCAGGCTGAGTCTCAGCTGCTCAGGTTTTTGTGTCTGACTTTCCAAGGATATTTCTCATTTCTGCAGGGCCAGAACCAGTCCCCAGGCCCAGTCCTTTCCCAAAAATCCCTTCCCTGACTGAGCACCACGGGCCAGAGGTGCCAGAGCAGAGGTAGCCAGCTGATATCCACCACCTGGCACAGCACAGCAAGGTGGAGGTGGGGTGAACAAGGAATGGCCAGAGGCCAGAGGGTCTCCCAGTGCCTTAGGCCTCTCTCTCATAGGACGGCAGTCCAATAACCAGCAGGCGGCCCTCAGGCACCGGGACTGGGCCAGAAGATGGCAGACCAAGCCTGGGATCTCCATATGGACAACCCCCTCGCTTTCCAGTCCCTCACAATGGCAGCAGCGAGGCCACCCTGCCAGCCCAGATGAGCACCCTGCATGTGTCTCCACCCCCCAGGTAGCACAGAGATGACTTCGGTGCCATGCCTAGAACCCATCTTAACCCTTGATCCCTCAAATCTCACCCAGTCCCATCCTGACCCCTGACACTTGATCCTTGGGTCTCAGCTGTTTGCATTCTGACTCATAAGCCTCACCAGACCCAAGTCCACAGAATGAAGGCTGGAACTGCATCCCTTCCTCCTCTACTTCTTTCTCCCTCCCAGCGCTGACCCAGCCAGAAGCCTCCCGCGAAGCCGGGACTGCAGAGTCGACCTGGGCTCCGAGGTGTACAGGATGCTGCGGGAGCCGGCCGAGTCCGTGGCTGCGGAGCCCAAGCAGTCAGGCTCCTTCCGCTACTTGCAGGGCATGCTAGAGGCCGGCGAGGGTGGTAAGACGCCTGCCACCTGTCCCCACCTGCCTTCCCACTCCCTGCAGTGCCCAGGTTGCCCCCTAGCGACCCCACATCCTGCCTCCCAGTCACCTGCCCTCCTCGGTCTCTGCGGCCCGGTCCCACACCCTTGCTACACCCTTGCTACGCCCTCGCTTCCTGATTCCCACTCCACCCCCTGTCGCTGCCCCTCACCCCACGCCCGCCAAACCCGTTCCCCAGTCTCGGTGCCGATGGCCCATCCGGCGCCCAACCAAACACCCCGCAGAAATGGAGTTCTGACCTCCTTACCCCGTTCATGCCACCTACGCTCCGGGTTTCAGGGGAGCGGCCAGGGCCTGGCGGACCCCGGAACCTCAAGCCCACGGCCAGCAAGCTGGGCTCTCCGTTGAGCGGCCTGCAGGGGCTGCCCGAGTGCACGCGCTGTGGCCACGGCATCGTGTGAGTACCCGCCCCCGCTGCCCTTCCCGGACCCCAGCCCTCCAGGGCCCTGGATGCGGGCGCAGTCGCGAACCTGTCAGTCACTCGACGCTGTCTTCTCTCGTTCCCCGCATCAGGGGCACCATCGTCAAGGCGCGGGACAAGCTCTACCATCCTGAGTGCTTCATGTGCAGCGACTGCGGCCTGAACCTCAAGCAGCGTGGTTACTTCTTTCTGGACGAGCGACTTTACTGTGAGAGCCACGCCAAGGCACGCGTGAAGCCGCCCGAGGGCTACGATGTGGTGGCGGTGTACCCCAACGCCAAGGTGGAACTCGTCTGAGCTGGGCCTCTGCTCCCACCCCTGCTTCTTAAGGTCCCTGCTCGGCCGGTGTAAATATGTTTCGCCCTGCCCCTCTAATAAAGTTCCTCTGCTCCACCTTGAACCTGTCACCTGGCCTGCCACCCTCCTGCATAGGCCATGCATGGCTCCCGAGTGCAGTGGCATCTGCTCAGGTGCCAGGAATGTCCTAGGCTCAGGGTGCAGTGGTGAGCACCCACTATGCTGCCCTGAAGGGGGCCGCAGCCTGGTGGAAGGCAGACCTGAATCACAACGGGGCAGCTCTAGTAATAGGAAGGTGAGGTCTGGGATGCTGCGTGCGGCGCGACGACAGGAGGTATGACCTGGGTGGGGTCAGGGAAGGTGTTAGCTGAGAACTAAGAGATGAGAGAGGCACTAACTCTACACGGGTTGGGGGGGGGAACTGTGTGTGCCAAGGTGAGTGGGGGGCGAGAAAGGCCCCTGTGGCCATCATCGGCACTAGCAGGGTGGGGGTGGGGTGCTGGCAGCCTCTGGAGCGATCGCTCCCCTGGAGAGCGTGATTGAGCGTGGAGATCACCTGGGCCGCCGCAGGCCGTCTGCACTTCCTGGCATTCTCTCTTCCAGGTTTCTTTCACCCAGGAGCATTTTATTCTACCCGGACACCCCCTTTACTTCCCCTTCCTCTCTCCCCCTACCAGGGGGCGCGCTTAAATTTCCAGACGGAGACCAGAAGGAAGGTTTAGAAAGAAAAGAATACTTGCCCAGGGCAGCTTTGCCGTCCAAGAGGCTCCCTCCTGTCTCTAAGTCAATTCCACCCCTCCTTGGAGTCCCAGCTTCCACCCCTCCTCAGAGTCCTGGCGTTTACCGCGTGGTGGGTTTGCCTTGGGCCTTTCATGTCCCGGCTGCACACATCGTCTGTGAATTGTGGCTGTTCACTCCCGAGGATGTGTCCTAGACTCCGGGTCGCGTGGACCTACCCTCTACTTTACTTGCTCGGGACAAGAAACTGACTCATTTTATTTAGTGCCTGTTTAGCGAGCCCAGAGTAACGTACATTTGTGCTGTTTTCAATTTTGTGCTATTGCAAACCACAAAAAAACTTACCAATTCACATTCATCATCAGCACGAGACATTTCCTTGTGCTCCTGCCAGCTCAGGATATTACGTTTCTTTTTTCATTTTTGCCAGTCTGTTAAGTAAAATGTCATATGCAGTTGTTTTAATTTGCATTTCTCTGATTACCAGTGATGAGCATTCAGTCTTTGAGCATTTATGGTGTGTTTGCTGGGTGCCTAGCACTAAGGGAACAGAATGGTCCCCACTCTCAAAAGAGCAGTTCTTGTGTAAGTTACCCCAACCCCTTCACAATTTTTTTCCGAGGCTTATTTAACTACTTCTTAATGATTGGTAGGAACTTTTCCTAATTTTGTACAAATCTTTGTTAATGGATTCTGGTCGTCTAATTCCCTGTTCCTGTATAATCACTACTGTGTTGGAGTTTAATAGCCAATCTGTCCTCCTTGTTGGTCATTTACAAACATGTCAAAGCTATTCTTGTACATTTCCAGTTGCCAGAAGTTGAGACTGCATGCTTCAGGTTCTGGAAAAGCAAACCTCTTTGAACTGTGACCAGGTTTCCCTGAATCTAGAGACTCACTTGGGAAGAACTGGCATTAGTCTTTTCCTCCAGAGAGGACTGTGATCTGCACTTACTGTGCATGTATTCAGATATCGTGTCTGTCTTCGCTTAAGTTTTTATTTTCCTTTCTTCTCATAGATCTTCTGTTCATGGTTAAATTTGTGCTAGAGATACCTTCTAAAGGCTCCTTTTGCCTCCTCTGTTCACTGAAGGAGCACAGTTCAGGGCAATGGGCAGGTGCTGATAGAGCAGTGAGGCAAGGTGGGGTCCTGGTCCTGCAGGTGACCCCAGACCATGTCCGGCCCTTGTCTCTTTTTGCTTCCGAATGGGTCAGAATGTGTGCGGCGAGGCCCCGAGGGCGCCCCACCGTGGCGCTGCACAGGCGTGCGCACACACACAATATACACGTGCTCCCTGCAGCCATACCCAAATAGGGTGGGGCAGTGGAGGAGTCTGCCCTTGCCTCCCCACCCTGCCTCGGCAGACTTGATCCCAGCCCCACCCGGTCATAAGTGGGAGAGAAGAGGATGACTGGCACGCTGGAAAGTAGGGAAGCATTATTAGGCACAGGAGAGGGTGGAAAAATACCGGGAGCCATGGGCCCCGGCCCCCACCTCTCGTTCCCACTCACCCGCAGAAACTCGACTCTCCCACTGGCTACCACAGATCCACTAGCCGCTGGTACTCACCTTAATCCCAGGACACGCAATAACCCCTTCCCCCTGCAGGAACTACCCACTCAGAGGCTCCCTGCCACCATAGGCTACCCCGAGATCAACAGCTCCACCTCTGAAGGGTTGCAGCAACTACAGCAGCCCCTGCCTGGGCATCCTGGTTGGGGGTGACTTGGAGGGCAGCTAAGGGGAGTGACATTCAAAGCTGACAGCCTCATTTGTCCTTTCCCCAGCTTCAAGGCCCAGCCTCTACCCAGTCCCCCAGCCCACCTCTTCTGCCCAGGGCCCCTGAGTGTAGTAGACCGTGAAAAGCTTGGGACAGGGTCCTCATGGGACAAGGTATGTATGGCCCAGGGCCCCAGTACTGAGACATGGGACATCAGAGTCTCTCTCTAGGAGGGGGAACCAGATCCAGGATCCCTAATTCAGAGTGCTCCAGGCTCCAGCCTACCTGGCTAGAACCAACTTTCACTGCTGTCCCCAAACCTGCTACATCCCTCCAACCCCAGGGCCCAGTTCTTTACCTCAGGGGCTTTCAAACCGGAGACACGGATATCATCCTCTACACCCTCACGCCAGCCATCACATCCTACCCAGCACTGTGTCTAGGATTTTGCCTCCCAAGCATTTTTAGACCCATTTCAGGGCAACTGAAGGAATCTCTCACTCCCTTGCTTCAACTCTTCCAGGGCCCTCAGGATGGAGTCCCTGGTCCTCCTCCTAATATTTAAAACCTCCCTGACCTCAGGGCCCTCAGGATGGCGTTCCTGGTCCTCTGTCTAGCATTTTAAAGCCTCTCTGACCTCGGGGCCCTCAGAATGGAGTCCCTGGTCCTCCGCTTAGCATTTAAAGCCTCTCTGACTTCAGGCTGCTGACTGCTTTGTCTCACCTCCTCTGCTACAGCAGACAGTCCAGTCCAGCATCTTCTGAGCTAGTCCACCTTTTCCTAGCCCTCAGACCTTCTCTCAAGCTCAAAATGCCTTTCTTCTTTTGTTATGGCTTAGCAAAGTCCCACTCACTCTTCAAGGCCCAACTCTACTGCCCCCTCCCCTAGAGGAAAGCCTTGGCTCTCCCATCCCTAGGGAGAGTTAATAGTTCCCATCCACATGCCCTCCATCCCATCCCTTCCAGTTTTGCCTGGTGCCTCTGGCACAACCTGTTATCTCCTTGGTCAGACCCTGACTCAGATTTACCCCTGTCCTGCCCAGACTCCACCCAGGCCAGGAACTTGGAGGTAAAAGGGTCCTGGAGAAGCACCCACCCTCACTCAGGCGCACAAGCACACACATCCACTCACACATACACTGGGCTTCCCTTCCTCCCACTACCTTTCACCTCACCTCCCACATCAGGTTTCTGCAAGCATCCTGCCTAAGTTCTTAGTGGGAGGTAAGTCTTGGAGCAGGGGTCTTCAACCCCCAGGCCCCAGCCCATGGCCTGCTAGAAATTGGGCTGCACAGCAGGAGGTGAGTGGCTTACAAGTGAGTGAAGCTTCATCTATGGTTACAGCCGCTCACCATTGCTTGCATTACTGCCTGAGCTCCACCTCCTGTCAGATCAGCAGTGGCATTAGATTCTCTAATTCTAGGATTCTAGAAGTAGGAATTCTAGGATTCTAGGACTCCAGGAGTATGAACCCTATTGTGAGCTGTGCAAGCGAGAGATCTAGGCTGTACATTCCTTATGAGAATCTAATGTCTGATGATCTATCACTGTCTCCCATCACCCTCAGATGGGACCATCTAGTTGCAGGAAAACAAGCTCAGGGCTTCCTTCACCATATATTATGGTGAGTCGTATAATTATTTCATTATATATTACAATGCAATAATAATAGGAATAAAGTGCACAATAAGTGTAATGTGCTTGAATCATCCTGAAACCATCCCTGCCCTCCATCCATGGAAAAATTGTCTTCCACAAAACCAGTCCCTGGTGCCAAAAAGGTTGGGGACTGCTATCCTGCAGGGGACCTGCTCCCTCCTGCATCCTCAACCTCAACTCACACAGTCAACTAAATATTTATTAAAAGGTCATGCACAGTGGCTCACGCCTGTAATCCCAGCACTTTGGGAGGCCAAGGTAGGGGGATCACTTGAGGCCAGGAGTTCGAGACCAGCCTGGCCAACATGGCAAACCCCCATCTCCACTAAAAATACAAAAATTATCCCGGTGTGGTGGCCTTCACCTGTAGTCCCAGCTGCTCAGGAGGCTGAGGCAAGAGACTTGCTTGAACCCAGGAGGTGGAGGTAGCAGTGAGCCAAGATCATGCCACTGCACTCCACCCTGGGTGACAGAGCAAGACTCTGTCTCAAAAAACAAAAATACCTGTTAAGAACCTTCTATATGCCAGGCATTGTGTTATACACTAGGAACACATTTTGAACGAACATGTAAAATTACAGGCTATAAGCAGTACTATCAAGGAAATAAAAAAGGCATTACAGTGGAGCATAAGGGATTCTCTTCATATATGGAATCTGGAAAGGCCTCACAGATACGGTAACATTTGGGCAGAGAACTGAGGTGGTAAGATAGCATCTGTGCAGGTATATCTGGGGGGATTACATTCCAGGCAGAGGGCACAGGAAATCCTAAGGCCCTGGGCAAGCAGTGACTGAAGTGGTGTAAGTGAGGTGGCTGGAAGTAGTAGATGAGGTCCTCAGAGAGATGTGAGAGAGAGAAGGCTGTGTTGGCTCTTGTGAGCCACTGTTCCATGGATAGCAGGACTATGCAAACCCAAAGACCGAGGGAGCTGAGAAGCCAAAGAAAGAGGTTAACAAATCCAGTTTCTCAGAGAGAAATATATGAGGGACTTACGAACAGAAGTGATGTCTCGGGTGGCTGCAAGACTGAATCCTGACACTAGCCGTCCAGAAAGCATCCTTTGTATAGCAAGCTCTTAGGGTAAAACACGTGCAGCTGGTCCCGTCTTCAGACTTTCTTGCCAAGACTCGTGACCACTGGGGAGGTTAGATAAGCATCTTTATGAAGAGTTTTCTATTCTACAGGCATTGTTTAAATATCTTAGCATCTAGGGGTCGAACATTGGTCATTTTGGTGGCTTTGGATCAAGATGGTGTCATGACCTGGAACAGTGGTCCACACCTGTAATCCCAGCACTTTGGGAGGCCAAGGCAGGAGGATCTTTTGAGGCCAGGAGTTTGAGACTAGCCTAGGCAACATAGCGAGACCTCCTCTCTACAAAATAATAATAATAATAATAGTAATAGTAAAAATAGCCAGATGTGGTGGCATGCACCTATAGTCCAAACTACTCAGAAGGCTGAGGTGGGAGGACCCCTTGAGCCCAGGAGTTTGAGGCTGCAGTGAGCTGTGATCTTGCCACTGCACTCGAGCCTAGGCAACAGAATGAGACCCTGTTTTTTTTTTTTTTTTTAAAAAAAGCATCATTCTTGCCACACAACAGGCTGTTCTCCTACAGTCATGGTAAGGACTTTGACTTTTACTCTGAGATGGGAAGCCAGAGAAGTGGCATGACCTGGAATTATGTTTTAACTAGGATCACATTGTCTGCTATATGGAGAATAGGCCCTAAGGGGCAAAGGTAAATGCAGTGAAACCAGTTAGCAAGCATGACTGCGTTCATCCCTAATCAATTCCAAACTAGCCCACTCTCCCCAGTCCAGGTGCCACCGTCTCATGCTGAACAGTGTAACAGCCTCTGCTTTGCCTCCCTGTCTCCTCCTTGGCCCCTCCTTTAATCCTTTCTCTACATAACAGCTAAAGGAGGTTTTTCAAGTGCAATTCCCTGTCAATCTTGTCTGTTATAGTTTCCATGGCTCCTCACTGCTCTTAGGACACAGTCTAAATTCCAAATCGCAGCTCACAAGGCCGCATGTAGTACACAGCCACTGCTGGCCTCTGTGGACAACTCGTGCCTCTGTAACTCTCATGGTGCTGAGCTGTAAGTTCAGCCCCATCAAACTCTCCTCAAGACTCTTGTGGGCTTCCTTGACCCTCCAAGGAGGTTGAAACACAAATGGAGTCCTTTCTGGTTCTCTGAGTGACAAGCTTTGTTATTTGCTACCTTCCTCCTAGAGAACCAAAGAAAGGGGTGAAGGTAGGCGGAGCCCAGATGCAGCTTCAAGCCAGCCCTCCCTTCATGGCCAAGGACTCAGCCCCTCTAGGGCGTGCAATAGCTTGGCCCTGGGCTCACAGCCCTTGAACTGCTGCGTTGGATGGGTGGGGGCAGTGTTGTGACTTGCACCACACCATGATGCCTAGAAGCCTGGACTGTGGGCCCTGAGTCCCTCTGCCCCACCTGGGGAGTGCCCCACCTCCCCTCCACCTCTGAGTGCCCCCGCCCATCTATGTGCACTCCAGTGCTATCCTGGATTTCTTTTTTTTTTTTTTTTTTAAGACGGAGTCTCGCTCTGTCACCCAGGCTGGAGTGCTGTGGCCGGATCTCAGCTCACTGCAAGCTCCGCCTCCCGGGTTCACGCCATTCTCCTGCCTCAGCCTCCCGAGTAGCTGGGACTACAGGCGCCGCCACCTCGCCCGGCTAGTTTTTTTTTGTATTTTTTAGTAGAGACGGGGTTTCACCGTGTTAGCCAGGATGGTCTCGATCTCCTGACCTCGTGATCCGCCCGTCTCGGCCTCCCAAAGTGCTGGGATTACAGGCTTGAGCCACCGCGCCCGGCCTATCCTGGATTTCTTACCCAACTTTTTGTCTTGCACCCTAGGCCGACCCCTGACTTGCTTTTCACATAACTTTCTGGTTTATCATTTTCTCACAGAATAATCTGTCTTTCTAATAACATTCCGTCAGCACCTCTGAATGGAGGTGGAACCTCTCAAAAGGTTTAAGGGTAGTGAAGAGGCCACTCTAGTAAGCGGCACTGTCCTTCTGCGTCCCCTCGACCACAAGTGGGAAACTATTTGGGTCCCCACAGAAACCAAACCTCAACTTTGCTAGTGTCTGACATAGATTCATTTGTGGCTGGAATGCAGAGACTAGAAATCTCAGGAGAGGTTGCTAGAGACCTCACTGGGTCCTGCAGGGTCTGAGGTCAGTCTCAGTCATGTGGGCTCAGAAACCCCACTAACCAGCCCTTAAGTGGGTCTGTCAGACCGGGTGAGCCAAGCTCAGAGGCTGATGCACTGCCCCCAACACCCAGCGCACACACACACACACACACACACACACACCAGCTTCTTCACTGACAATGACTGCAGTGCAAGAAACCTGCGCTGGCATCCAGGGTGTTCTTGGTCTGTAGTTGCATTTTCATGGGAAGCTGAAGCACACCCACAGTCTCAGAAGAAGGGAAGGGAGTTGGATAATAACTGTTATTGGAGCTAATGTGTCCCAGGCCTTCGTCTCCAAGCCCTTAGTAAATGATATGATTGTTGTTAATCCTCATACCAACCAGAAGGGAAGTATGGTTATTATCCCCATTTTATGGATGAGCTCAGAAAGGCTAAGAAACTTGCCAAGGTCACACATGCCCTAGCAAATCTCCATGGCAAGGGCAACCAAAGCAGTGGCACATACCAGTCTTCCCTGGAGAGTGTTGCCTGCCTACCAGTGGTTTAGTGACTCTGACCAAGCCATTTCTGAAGGGTGCTGTTTTCGCTTGGCAGGGTCCCCAGAACAGCCCAGAGTGCAGGCTCATACTTACCAACTTTTTGCATGGGGTATGGAATGGTGGAAGCTGGGCAGAGTAAAGGTGACCCCTGAAGCTTTGGATCTGAGTGTGGACATGGCTGGTGCCACATACACCTGATCACCAACTCTGATATGCATGAACCCACCACCACACCTGCTCGACTCGCTCCTCTGGTCATGATCCCGGCTAAATGGGTCATCCCCACTATTCACCGAACCTCCATAGTTCCAGGAGCTTGCTGAGGGACAGCCTGGACTGGCCCCTTCCCAACTCCCAGGGCTCTTTCTCCAATTGCTGGAGACTGTCTCATCACCCAAAAAGAGATTTCTGGGTGGAAGCAGTCTCTTACTCCTCAGTCCTGTCACCCTGTGCCTTCCCAGCCAGTGTTCCTGTCCACTCGCTTGCCTGCCCCTGAGGCACCACCCCTCACGACCCTGTCCTAGCTCCTCCATTCCTCCCCAGATGCTCATTGTCTAGGGTGGTTTGTGCTGTGTGTGCTGTCTAATAACCACATCCCTTCTAAACTGTCCCTACCCTCCTTTTGTGGTCTCACCCCAGCCCCACTGGACTTATTCTGGGAGGACAGTGATCAGAGGCCACCTGGCCCAGTCAAGGAGCCACTCCTCCCCTACAAGCTCAGTCTGAAGCAGGCTGCCCTGTCAGGGCTCCACTCTGGTCTGTCTAATTCCCAGGTGGGTGCCATCTCCAACAGCTGATTTCTGCTTATCTCAGCAGGACATCAGCTTTCCCACCAATTCTGTGAGCATGCTTGCAACCAGGAACCCTGGCTGGCTCTGCTGTCACAGCAAGGGCCTCAGGAACTCTGCAGTTATGACCACTCCCAAATAGGTAACTCCAGCCCAGACCTAAATATTCCCTACTTCCAAACCTTAAAGACAGACATTTCTGAGACCCATCCCCCAATGTCTTACATCTGTAAACAACCTACTGCTGCATTCTTCCTCTTCTTTTTCTTCTTCTGCCTTCTTTCTTCTTCCTTCTTCCTTCTTCCTTCCTTCTTCCTTCTTCCCTCCCCTTCCCCTTCTCCTCCTCCTCCTCCCTCCTTCTCCTCCTTCTTCTTCTTCTTCTTCCTCCTCCTCCTCCTCCTCCTCCTCTTCTTCGGCTTCTGAATATTAATTTTAATTACTTAGAAACAACACAATTTAGTACCAACTGTTTAATAAGCATCTTTGCTAAAATGTGAAATCAGCATTATTTGTATCCAATCAGCTACACAAAACTCACCAATTTTTCATCTGACAAAAGGTAGTCAAAATCCCAAAGAATAAAGGAAAGACTATTCATTAAAGGTCACGTTCACTAATCTAACACCGTAATTTCCTGTCTTAGAACCTCCCAAGCTGCTGAAAGGAAGATGTGGAAAGAGATAAGGATGTTGGAAATATAAGGGTAATGTAACGAGAAAAACCCAGAACTGTATTAAAAAAAAAAAAAAAAAAAAAAAAACCTTCCCTTCCCCCAAACTGAGAGGGAGCCAAGAGGCCAAAGAGTGCCTCAGACAAGTCCAGCTTGGTAAGCAAATGAGTTTATGAGGACTTACACATGAGGCATTCCTGGATGGCAGCGGGACAGCTTTAGAGATCTGTGCCGCCTCCCATCCCTAAGCTGCTTTTAAGCTAATTTTCTGGTTCTTTGCGTCCACTGTGTGTGTGATGGGACTGTTTCCCTTGGTAGGTTCTCAGCTATTCTCTGGGATGTTTGGGTCCTCGGGGTCATTTGTTCCTTGGCTGGGTACCATGGCCCTGGGTCATGATCTGGTCTTCAGAGTCAGGCAGCGGACATCACCCTTAAGTAACCTGGTTGGGGAAACTGTCATACTTCAATTTATCCCATTCCCCAGCTCTTATATTCTTTCCACCAGTCTTGCTCGAGAATCCCTGAGCAGGAAACGAGGGGAAGAGCTATAGGGGTCTATAATGTATAGCCACAGTTTGTGGATACAGGCCACTTCCATGGTATACATAACAGCATAAAAAGCAGAAGCTAACTATAATTATGATGCCTATTAGCAAAACATAATTCCAGCAAGTAGGTAAGGTGTATACCTAATTTAAGAATGAGTCAAAGTAACGTCATTGAACTATATCATGGATCTGAGTTGACAAATGATTTAAAGCATCTGTGACATGATTCTCTTTATCAGAGAAATAACAGGTAGTGCCTTTAAGGACATATGTTGTTGGATCTCTGTCATGGTGGCAATTTGGCCTCCAGGTGGAGGCAATCCCCAGTGAGTCCGATTGCCTTATTGATGCTGTTGAACAAATCATTCCAGTTCTGTTGGGAGAAAGGCAGAATATTCCAAGGCATACTGTTATCATTTGACAGGGGGAGGTATCCCCATAACCAGTAACTGGGCTGGTTGTTGACTGTTGCTGTAGCTGCAGCCCAGTCCAGGAAGACATTATTAGCTACCGTGGGTAGAAGAAGCCATAGCCTTTGGGCATAAACACAGACGTTTAGTAGAAACCCTCATAGGTATATCTATTCCTTGTAACATAATTCTTGCTAACATAATGATTTTTCCCATTGGCCCTATTGGGGCAACTGCCCTGGGCCTCGAGCCTGGCTTACAGTACTATATAGGATTTCCCTCCACAGGGGTGGGTATAAAGTCAATTGGTAAGTTTCTGCCTTGCCTGTGCTATCCCCATTATAACGCATCTAGCAGGTGTTGGTGTTGCTGCATATTGATAACGTCAGTCTCTCGGATCTCCATCAAGGAGCACAGCTGGGATCATTTCCCCTCTGTCAGTCTTTATGGTATCCTCCAGTGCTATAAAATCGATCCAGTATGGGGGCATTTTCCAGCTCGACTTTGGGTCCATGTAGCCATCGCCACTTGGTAGATCCACTGATGTGCTCAGGGGCAAAGTCTGGCCATTTGTTTCAGGATCATGGCTCTGAGTCTCAGAGGCAACCCCAAGAGTTTGTGAGGCCTGTTTTACAGACCTTGCCAACCATTCACAGGAAGTGATGCCATGCATGGTAGTGGGTGACGTTTAAAATTTGTATAGCTTCAGGGAGATTCTTAGTCCACTCCTAAGACAATGTACGTAAGGCCTGCCCCTGTTGGGTTATATGGTAAGTGGAACTTTCAGTCTATATTTTGTTCTGATGCCCAGTGCTTGATATTATGACCTGTGAATTGGGGCCTCGATCATTATCTATCCTTTTTGGTATGCCACACATGACATTAAGAGCAGTGAGGGCTGGGCATGGTAGCTCACGCTTGTAATCCCAGCACTTTGGGAGGCCGAGGTGGGTGGATAACTTGAGGTCAGGAGTTCGAGACCAACCTGGCCAACATGGTGAAAACCTATCTCTACTAAAAGTACAAAAATTAGCCAGGCATGGTGGTGGGTACCTGTAATCCCAGCTACTTGAGAGGCGGAGGTTGCAGTGAGCCAAGATTGTGCCACTGCACCCCAGCCTGGGGGACAGAGCAAGACTCTGTCTCAAAAAAAAAAAAAAAAAAAAAAAAAAAAGAGCAGTGAGACATTTGATGATCTTCAGCTGAGTGGCACATTTTATTGGGAAGGCCTGTAGCAGCCCCGTTGTGTTCGTACAAGTTAAGGCATGCCGTTTCTTTCTATTCTGGGGCAGGGGACCAATATAATTGACTTGCCAGGCTTACATAGTTTGTATGGCTCGATGTATGTGACTTGGTGTGGAGGGAATCTTTCTAGGTCGCAGTTGCGAGCAGATCTCATGGTTCTGAACAGCTGCCAAAACATTTGCATATTGGATAGGGATGTCTGCTGCCTTTGCTATGGGCCACTCTGTGATTGCCCCTGGTGGTCGTTTTTATGATGTACACATACGGGAGTTTCCTCGGATGGGCTTGGGCAAATTGCCTGCATGTGAGTGAGTAAGGGCATTCACCTTTTGATTTCCAGGAGGTGGTTTGGGGTTATGTGCATCCATATGGTACATCACAAGATGGATATCCCTTTCCTGTAACCTGATGTGGATGTCTTGCCACATGGACATTCTCCAGAGGAGCCTGCCCCAAACTTGCCAGTTGTCTGTGGCACACTGATTGATCCACATGGTAAGGCCTCTGTATGTAATCCAATTATCTGTGCAAATGACAGATGGCCAGGGCTCGTGGGTGATGAGTATCCAAACTGCCTGTAGCATGGCCCATTGACTGCTTTTTCCTAATTCCCATTCTAACCATACGTTGTCGATGTCCATTTTCACCATGATTGCCAGCCATTGGTGTTGGGTGCCTTTGCTAGACTCATCAGTGTATTAGACCCTAGTAGATATCAATGGGGTCCCTTCATATATGGTGGTTGGCCTAGTAGGTAGATTCATTGCCATGTCGGCCCCTTCCACTTGTTCAAAGTGGATGGGTCTGAGCATTTTCTGTGGTGCCTGACTTAGACTAGGACTCATGGACAAGACACCCCCTGTTGTAGATAGGCATGCCACTTCAGCAGAGTGTGTGATTGTATTATCCCAGGGGCGGGCTTGGCTAGAAGGCCCTCCATCTCCCCTTTTATAGGAGAGGCACTTTTGATTGTGATGGTTTGCTTTCTGGTGATGGCCTCCATTTGTTGCAATGCCCTATATACAGCCAGAGTTGTTGCTCCGGGACTATATAGTGGGATTCTGCCCCCTTCCATAATTGAGACCAAACCTTACAAGTACCATTACTGTTGGTTGCTTTTGCCACAAACACCATTTCATCCCTGTGGTATCTCTAGTGACTTCTAATACAAAAGGGTGCTGTGGCTGTCAGGCACCTAATGCTTGGGCTTGTTTTACCAACATTTTTGCTTTGTCAAATGCCTCTTGCTCTATATGTGTCCAGTCCCACTTTGCATCCCTTTCTACTAGGGTGTGTAAAGGCTGGAGGGTTTGTGTTAAATAAGGGATGAATATTTTCCAGTAGCCTAATAAACCAAGGAAAACATGAAGTTGCTTTATTGTCTGAGGAATAGGCTGCTGTGCTATCTTATCAGTAACAGCTCTGGATATGTTTCGTGTCTTACCCAGCCAGGTAATTCCTAGGAATTTGATGGCTACACTGGGCCCTTGTATCTTTGGGGGGTTGACTTCCCATGCCCTGTCCTTTAGGCTGTCTAAGATGGTGTGCAGGGCAGTCTCCAGATTTGTAAGAGATTCTGGGGTTAACATTATATTATTGGTACGGTAAAACAGGAAGACTGAGGTAGGCAAAAAGTCTAGACAGGTCCTGTGCAATCATATCATGAAAGATGGTGGGGCTGCACAGATACTCTTGTGGTAGCACCTGGAAAGTCCATTGTTCACCCTCCCAAATGAAGGCAAACTGCTCCTGTGAATCTTCTGCTAAAGAAATGCTTTAAAAGGCATTAGCCAAATTAATCACAGCATGGACATTTCCCAGCTTAAGGACCATTTGCTCTAGCAGTTGAGCAATACTGGGCACATCACTCTGTTTGTGATACAGGTGGCATCTCTCTGTTTAGCTGTTTAGCTCATGCAGTTTACTGTCATTTTCTAGGCATCATCTGGCTTCTTCTCAGGCCACATAGGACTGTTGCAGGTGCTCTGAACTATTTGTGCCTTATGCAATTCCTGGATTGTTCAGGTGATTTCAAAGCACCCCTGGCAGGTGGTATTGTTTCATGTTAATTGCCCGCCTATCCCAGGGCAAGTGTGCAGGCATTCAATTGGCCCATCCCCTTTTTGTTCTTTGATATTTTCTGGACTTGGTCCTTGTTTTGTTTTGTTTTGTTTTGTTTTGTTTTTTTGAAAGAGTCTCACTCTGTCACCAGCCTGGAGTGCAGTGGCATGATCTCGGCTCACTGTAACCTCTGGCTCCCAGATTCAAGAGGTTCTCTTGCCTCAGCCACCTGAGCAGCTGAGACTATAGGCATGCACCACCACGCCCAGCTAATTTTTGTATTTTTAGTAGAGATGGGGGTTCACCATGTTGGCCAGGATGGTCTTGATCTCTTGACCCCGTGATTCGCCCGCCTCGGACTCCCAAAATGCTGGGATTACAGGCGTGAGCCACCGCACCCGGCCGGTCCTTGTTTTTATCTAGCTCGTTAAGGTCCACAAATACCTCCCCCATATCATAACCCTTTTCAAATTGGAAATGACTTAGACATTAAATGAGGACCTAAAATAATTTTAAGATTTTAAACTATACAGAAGTTTAACCTACATATTTATCTCATTTACTCAGTTTATTCATTTTTAGTAGTTTATCTACATTACTTGTGAGAACCAAGACCGTCAACAAAGCTAATCATCATTGCAAGTTATTTCCCTGTTAACCATTTTCATAGCTTGTGAATATCAGGTGTTGATCTAAACAGGCGCCTTAAAGTTAAACACATGGGGATTCTTGCTGATAACTCAGAAAATTCAGTTGTTTTCATTAAACCAACAATATCAAATTAGTCGTGCTTATCAAAAAAGTCATACAAAGATCATTTTATTTTTGGCTGGGTTTACAGTCTTCTAACTTTCATGTAAAACCCTGACACCTTAAAGTATCTAGCAGAGGCAAATATAAAATGTTTTTTATCAGTAGACTCAGAAAAATATGTATGCTGACACTTTTGAAGATATCTTCATTTTTATTTACCAATAATTTAAAAGCCAACTTATTTACCACAGATTATTGAATTCATGTGAACTTGAAAAGCATTTGGACTTTATACCCATTTATTTATAGTTTTATTTGGTAGCATGTTAGGACATATAATACATGCACATATATAATGTATTTAAACATGTGTATACATACATACACAAAGATCTGACACTAGCCATGAGACTGTACAATAAATTTGTTATTTTTACAAAAGACAGTTGGACCCAAATTACTTTTGACAAAATTGGGACCTGTTACGACTAAACTCTATTTTCCCCAATAGGTAATCCAAGGAAAGCTGTGGATCAAAATTTGGGGTAAAGCAGTTTCCATGGCAGTTTGAATTTTAAAAACCTCTTTTTTCCTTTTTTTTTTTTTCAGTTTCAAATGAGTTTTATTGTTTATATTTTAACTAGAACTGGCTTAATTGTATAAAAAAATTGTATAAAAAATTGTATTTAAAAACTGGCTTAATTGTATATAAAAAAAATCTCCAAATAACCTTGAATTAGTGTTACCATAAACAGTGAGTTTTATCTCAACACTGGTGGCTTAATAACAGCAGATTCAAAGCATGTGGAAAAGGAAAGAGAAACAGAGAGCATCCGAAGATACTATTTAACTCTATATGTAGTTGCAGGTTAACCATTTGAACTCTGAATTTTTTGTTTTTGTTATTTGCCCATCAGTTTTAGACTATGCACAAGAATATACAAGAATAGGCCATAATATGTAACCTGCTGGTGTCCTAGAAAACCTGGCATGCCTTTGCCCTTCTGCAGGAGTTTTTACCCTTTCTCCGTTTCCTGCTCTCATGATTTCTCAGTAGCTACCCTTATTGCAACAACAGCACATTTATTATCTTTATCGTATTTTAATATCTTAGCTTCTTACAATAGGTGATTCAGTTTCTGCCAGTGTTTTCCCAGAGTCCACAGTGGCCCGTGAAGGTTGAGCAGTCAGGCAACTCTACCCCACATGCATGTTGCCAACCGCCCTAGGATTCTCCCCGCAGATGCGCCTTCCTAATTCATCCATTGGTTTCTCAGATCCTGCTCATGACGCCAATTGTAATGAGAAAAACTTGGAATTGTATTTTAAAAAACCTTACCCCAAACTGGGAGGGAGCAAAGAGACCAAGCATGTCTGGGACAAGTTCAGCTTGGCTAGTAGATGAGTTTATTGGGACTTATGCATGAGGCACTCCTGAATGGCAGCGGGACAGCTTTAGAGATCTGTGCCACCTCCCATCTCTAAGCTAATTTTCTGTCTCTTTACCTACAATGTGTGTGTGATGGGACTGTTTCCCTTGGTAGGTTATCAGTTATTCTCCAGGATGTTTGGGTTCTCAGGGACACCTATTCCTCAGCTAGACACCATGGCCTTGGCCTTCCTTCAGGGAAGGAAGTGGAACTGGCCTTCAGGGTTCAGGCAGTGGACATGTACCCTTAAATAACCTGGCAGGGGACCTGTCACACTGCATAGGTAGTTCTCAACTTGTGGCCCCATTTTTGCCCTAAGGCAGCACAGAGTCTAGACAAGACGAAAATCGCTGAGGTTGGAGATGAAAACAAAAGGCTTTGGTTGAGATGGTAAAGGAGGCCCTTAAGAGTGGTGGAATCAGTGTAACCAGAAGGCAGTGCTGGAGTCTGCCTCATGAACTAGGGGGTTTCTTCTTGGCATTCCCCTTTTCATTTCGTCAAGTGTTTTATCCAGGTTTGGCATGGCATAGTTCTGAGCCGGATACATTCCAATCACATTGCCAAAGTAAATTCAAGCAGGAACTGGAGCGTGATGTCGGCAGGGAGGATGGGGAAGGCAGGTATGGCGCAAAAGGCAGCTGCAGCTCTTCGGGCTGGTCTGAGATTATGCACCTTTTTTTTTTTTGAGACAGAGTCTCACTCTGTTGCCCAGGCTGGAGTGCAGTGGCGCGATCTTGGCTCATTGCAACCTCCGCCTCCCGGGTTTAAGCAATTCTCTGCCTCAGCCTCCCGAGTAGCTAGGATTACAGGTGCATGCCACCACGCCTGGCTAATTTTTGTATTTTTAGTAGAGACGGGGTTTCACCATCTTGGCCAGGCTGGTCTTGAACTCCTCACTTCATGATCCACCCACCTCGGCCTCCCAAAGTGCTAGGATTACAGGCGTGAGCCACCGCATCCGGCCTCTGCACTCCTACAATGGCTTCCCTTCTTTCCTGTTTTACTCTCCCCAGTCACTTATTCCTGTTCCTTTGGATCCATTCCCAAATAAATCACATACACAAAAACTCTTGACTCAGGCTTTGCTTCCAGGAGGAAACCTGGGCTAAGACAGTCGACATAAGAGTGGTCCTAGAAGGCAGACCTGCAAGGAAGGGATTCACAGCTGTGATGGCTCTACTTTCTACAATGGAGTCATGGCCCTCATAGGAAACATATGGAACCCTGGAACACAGAATGGGAACATTTGAGTAGATTAATGTGAGAATTTTGAATTCCTGGATTCCCCTAAACCTTCAAGGCCAGTAGAAGCAGCTATCTTTCTCCTGCTATAGGAGACAAGCCTCTCCTTGCCTGGAATCCTGCCAAGACTCCTCCTAAGGCAAGTGGCCCCAAAGTGATGCTTATTCTCCTTGATATCCCCTACCTCCCTTCATTGCCTGCAGACCAATAACCAGGGTTAGGTCTCAGCACAGCCGAAGTGGAGAAATACAGTATCTGACTTACAAGCAAATAGCATACACATTGAAAAAATTACAGGACCTATGTTCTGGCAGGAACAGGGATAACAGGGGTATGAGGAGAGGGGTGTAAGAATGTATCAATCTGGGGGCACTCTCATTATTCAGGGATTAACATCCAAGCAAGGATACATAAAACCATTCTGACATGCTTCTGAGACACTTCTTTGAAACTTGGACACAATTACGACCTTCGGAAATGAAGTAGAGAGGCCAGAACTTCCTTGGCAGAATACCAAAGGAGTCAGAAGGCTCAGAGGGATAAGCATGTTAGATTGTAGTTATTATGCAAGACCAGAGAACCTACTAGAAGACTACATTCCCATGGGAAGTCCAGAGGCCACTCTTTTCACTGAGGTAACACAACATGTAAAGGTGAGGAATCCTTAGTGTCAGTGGGGATGGTAGGACTCAGGAATTGCAGAGACCAGATGGGTAACAATCAACAGAGGCAGGGTAGATATAATAATTACCATAAAACCAAATGGCAACCAGAATGCTTCCACCTATAGGGTCTATCTGTGGCAACAGCTAATAGACTATAGTGTCCCTAGGAGTTAACTAAATTGGCAGATGACTGGGTGTTACATCACTGTAACAGCAGCAATCCCCAAAATCAAGAGCTCATGAGCAGAAGGCAGATGCCAGCTGCCATAATGGGAAATAGTATTTCCTCATAAATTTCCTCGATCTAGGCCAGTTCTCAGGCTCAGAGCCTATTGATTTAAGGAATGGTCAAGTCTTTTTATAGACGAGCCCTCCAATGCTGCCAAAAGTAGACAAGATAATTATTTCCCCAATCTTTCCACATGAGGAATCTGTGGCCTTTTATCAGAGTAACTCTGGTCAGGGAGAAGAAAAAGAACCAGACTTTCAAAGGTACAGAGTATGAGCTGGCATCAATGCTGGGGGGAAACACTATCATGGTCCCCCCATGAAAGAGGCTCGTGAAAGCCAGGTAAATGGAGTACTCATGCAAACAGATCCAAGAAGTCTGAAGATCCACACTGTACTAATTTCCTTATCCCTAAGCAAATAACTGGGACAGATACTCTAGCAACTGGCAGTACCCTAACATTTACTCCCTATTTTATTAAGAGCCATTAAGGTAGGAAGGGCCAAATGAAAGCCCCTGATACTTACCCTCACCTTTCTTATTAATTTATTAAATGAGAACTAAAACCACATCCTGGGTGGTATTGCAGAGATTAATTTCAACATCAAATATTTTCTTCTTAATATCCTTCAGTCAGGCGGATGAAAAACTGTTTGCTTTTATGTGGGAATAATAGCAGTACATATTCACTCTCTTGCCTCTGGGCTATGTTAATTCTTCTCTCTGTCACAACACAGTATCTAGCAACTTTGATTGTCTCAATATTCCATTAAACATCATGGTAGTCCACTCTATTGATGACCTAATGCTAATTTGACCTAGTGAGCAAGAAGCAGCAAGAACTCTAGATGTCCTAGTAAAGACATGGGCATGCCAAAGGATAGAAGATAAAAATATGAAGATTCAGGGCATTCATATTGTTCAAATTTTTTCTTACCTTTTTGTTCTAGAATAAGTTAAATGGATGTAAAAGTAGACAAACTAGTAAAACAAATCCCTAGAACCACTATTCATAGCCCATATTATTTCATCTATATCCCCACCAACTTCTTCTATCCCATATTATTTTGAAACAAATGGGTAAAGTTATCAGGGATCAGTAGTCATACCAGGTTATCCCCTGTAAAGTAAAGGCAAGTTGTTGAGCTCTGTATCTTCCAACACTAAGGCGTAGTGCTTGGTGGAGTATTCTTCTGACCCATCTATTGGGTGCCCCCGAAGGCTCTCAGTTTCAGGTGAAACCCAGAGCAGGAGAGAGCTGTACAGTGTGTCCAACTAGAGAACAAGCTTCTCTACCATTTGGTTCATATAATCCATCTGATGATACAATGGGGCTAGAGGCATACATGATGAATAAGGCTGCGGCACAGAGTCTCTGATATGCCCTAATAAAAGAGTTTCAGCACAGATCTCTAAAGTTCTGGAGAAAGGCCATGCAGCAGAGAGTTATTTGACTTTTGAAAAACAGCTGTTTGGCCCCAATAAAAACCGAGAGCCTAGCAATGGGACATCAAGGGTCTATGCAACCAGAGATACCCATTGTAAGCCAGGAATTGTCAGAGTCTATCAAGTCATAAGATTAGGCAGGTTTAAGCCAGACATGGTGGCTCACACCTGTAATCCCAGCACTTTGGGAGGAGGCTGAGGCCAGAGAATTACTTGAGCCCAGGAGCCTAGGAGCCCAGGAGGCAACACGGCAAAACCCCATCTCTAAAAAATATGGAAAGAAAAAAAAATTAGCTGGCCGTGGTGGTGTTTGCCTATAGTCCCAGCAACCTGGGAGGCTGAAGTAGAAGGATCGCTTGAGCCTAGGGAGGTTGAGGCTGCAGTGAGCTGTGATCGTGCCAGACTTATCAGCAATCCATCATATAATAGGAATGGTAAATTCAGGATCAGGACTAAGCAGGTCAATAGGGTGTTGCATTTAAGTCAACAAAAGGTGGCTTAGACTCCTATGACACTTACCTTGGCTATCGGCTATACCAACCCTTCTGTCTTAGCTCAGACCTACAGCCTTAGTGGGTAGTTCTCTATAACCAATTGATGAAGGGAAAAACAGCCCTGACTCACAGATGGATTAGCTTTAGACATTGATAGTAGTTAGAAAAAAAAAATCGTTCCTCTAACATAGCTTCATTTAGTGGGTAGCCCTAAATAACTTTGAAGGGAAATTCCCCTAGTGGGCTAAGCTATAAGCAGTATACCTATTCATTCATTTTGTATGGAGGACGAAACAATTCCACATAGAGGTTTACATACACTTGTGAGCAATGGCAAATAGTTGAGTGGTATCTGTTCAGCACTCACGTATGTACAACCTGGGAGTGCAAGGAGTTGACCAATGGAGACAGAACTAGGAAACAAATACCTCCTCATTCTATATGGCTCTTTAGAAGTCCCCAGTGGGATTAAACCTCAGTAACCCATAGCAATAGGGATGGAGACAACACTGAGGGGAGGAAAAAGAGCAAGGCACTTGTCTCTGGTGCAAATTTAAGGAGGCACCAAGAAACTCAGTAACCAAGATTAATTATACTTAATGCAATATTTTTAAAAATAGAAATTAATGCAAATACCCATGAAGAACACAATATCAAAATTTTAAGTAAAGACAGTATTGCTAATTTTCCCTTTATTCTTAGGCTCCATTAGGGCTTCACACAGTACTCTTACTGATCCTGGTCATCACCAATAACCATCTCAATTTCAGTCTATGTGGGCTTTACCTCCCTCCCTGTTCACTCTCCTGCCTAGTCCCTCGCTTCTGTTTTATGGTATCACTACTCAAAATAAATAATCTTATGTAAGTTCTTGTCTCCAACTTTGCTCTATTATTTGGGGTAGAGTAGGGAGATGAAACCCAAGCTAAGTAAGATAATGACCATAATATATCGTTCGAAGAAGGATACTTGTGAAAATACAGGAGGCTCTATTAATAATTTCACTGGATTAATAGGCATAAATCAGAGCTGTCCTAGCACATCAGGATGTATAGTCTTATTACAGGTAGGAAACTGAGGTTCCAATCCTGAGGAGGGGTCAGACTGGAAGCTACACAAAAAGAGGCAGAAATGTCCCTCCGCCTCTTAAACGGGGCCTGGAGAAACAAACACACTTGTGCAAAATCTCCGAAAGGTGAGCTCTTCGCCCTGTCAGTTTTATCTGCCTCGTGAACCCCAGGGCTCAGGCTCCAGCCTCGGGCCAGCTCACACAACAGCAGACAGGCCTTAGGTCTGGGCACTGAGCAAAAAAAAAAAAAAAAAAAAAAAAAGGAGGCTGTGGTCCCTGCTTTGGTTACCCTGCTGGGTCTGAGCGCCAAATCGGATCTCCTCCTTCTCTTTCCCTCCCTCCCTCCTTCTGTTCCTGGACTGGGGACAGGCCCTTCTGCAAACAAAAGCCTTCCAGTCGGAGAAAGCTCTGGCAGCCTGACACGATAAAGCGCCCTGGGCGCGTGAGCAGAGCAAGGGCTCAAAATCAGAACCCAGCGTGATGACAGTGCCTCCATGACTGTGCTCCCGCAATGGGCAGGCTCCATGTCCTGGCGCCCACCCGCCCATGGACCCGGCGAGGGTTTCCAGGCTGGGCTCAGCCATTCCGCCGGCGTGCGGGGGAGGAAACTCGCCTCCCGGGCACTCGGTTGTCTCCTGCCCCCGCCCTCCCTCCGGTCCGGGCCCATCTCTGACGTAGTGTGACCTTGCTCATCCCTTCCAGGCTGTGGGCCTGTTTTCCCCGTGCAAGGTGAGGGTCCTGGCTGTCCGGGCGCCGCCAGGGGTGACCGAATTGAGCACTCCTGGGACTCGTGGGAAATGAGCTCCCTGTCGGCGTGTGCCAGCTGCCTGCGCCGGGCTCCACAGAATAGGGCGCGCTCCTGCCGTACCGCCGCCCGCAGAAGTTTCCCGGGAATCGACTCCACCGACTCGCCCCTCCGCCCCCCGCGCGTGGCCGCCTAAGCTCAGCCTCCAGATTAGAGGAGACCGCGGAGGGAACCCTGCAGGGGTCTGGGCCCGGGGCTAAGCGACCTGAGCAGGTCGAGGGCCGACCTCTCCGAGACCTTGCTCTCCGGCGTCGGCTCCTCGCTTGCGCCCGCCCTCCCCCGTGGGGCCCAGGTCTGGGAATCAGCGCTCAGAGGTGGCTGGGGACAGCCGAGAGCGAGCTTCTCACCCGGCACGCGGGCGGAATGGCTGAGCCCAGCGTGGAAGACCCCGTCAGGTCCTTGAGGGCGGGCGGGCGCGCGAAGCACTGGGCGGAGACAGCCGGGAGCCCAGCCCCTTCCCAGCGCCCTCCCCTTCCCAGCGCCGGGCCAGGGATGGGGGTGTGGTCCCAAGTGTACAGTGGCATCAAGCTCGGCGCAGAGCTCCCGGAACGCTCCAGCGCCCTCAGCCTGTTTCCCAGGACCGGTCCCCGGCTGCGCGCCCCAATTTCCAACAGCCTGCCTGTCCTCGGGAACGTTCTGACATCCTTGGGGAGCCCCCAGCTACGCGACACTGTCCCGAGAACGCTCTCATCACCCGTAGTTGCAAGTTTCGGAGCGGCAGTGGGAAGCATGCGGGACTACGACGAGGCGATCGCCTTCCTGGGCGAGTGGGGGCCCTTCCAGCGGCTCATCTTCTTCCTGCTCAGCGCCAGCATCATCCCCAATGGCTTCAATGGTATGTCAGTCGTGTTCCTGGCGGGGACCCCAGAGCACCGCTGCCGGGTGCCTGACGCCGCGAACCTGAGCAGCGCCTGGCGCAACAACAGTATCCCGCTGCGGCTGCGGGACGGCCGCGAGGTGCTCCACAGCTGCCGCCGCTACCGGCTCGCCACCATCGCCAACTTCTCGGCGCTCGGGCTAGAGCCGGGGCGCGACGTGGACCTGGGACAACTGGAGCAGGAGAGCTGCCTGGATGGCTGGGAGTTCAGCCAAGATGTCTACTGGTCCACCGTCGTGACTGAGGTGGGTGCCAGGCCGAGACCGGGGACCCGGGAGTGCCTGACCCTCCCTCTGCGTCAGCCCCACTTGAGACTCCCCGCGCACTGCCCAGGTCAGCGCTCCCCTCCCCTTCAAACCTGCTGTTCATACTTCCAGCAGCGGGTGTGCACCCCAAGAAAGAATAGGACTCACATGAGGCGCATTCCTGGGTCGTTTCTGTCCAATAAGGAGGTGACGGAGAAGGGAGTTTGTCACCAACTGTCTTTTCATTTCCGATTTTCACAACAAATGAAGTTCTCCAAGAACCTAGATGTGGCCTTGGGGGAAGCGCAGCCCCAGGCTACCCAGACGCACTGCTTGAGTCACCTTCCTGCCAGGCATGGGAGGAGGGGTGTGAGGGACCTTGTTACTGGGCAGGGCGGGGCCAAATCTTGTCTGTTCATTGGCCACAGACTTCTGGAGGCATCAGGAGGTGTACTGCTGTACCACATACTTGTGAGGTTTGGGGTCCTGTCCTGAGGCCCCAGTTTCTCTAAGACAGCAGATGACCTCCCAAGGCTCATTGGGTGCAAGGAAACAGAGAAGGCAAAACCCCAGCTGGAAGCCCTGGCACTCAGGGACCTCTCTGAGCACAGGGTCAGTTGGCAGGCAGGGGCTGTAGCCCCTCAGTACCCTGCGTGGTTAGTGGCAGGTTTTCTAAGCTCCAGGAATGAGGATGCACACACACTTCCCTGTTTTTCCTGCTTCACATCTGGTAAGGACCTGGGTAGGGATACACCTTCCTTCTGAGGAGAGCATCCTCATGGAGCCATTGCCTGCTATTGGTCAGGCAGGCAGGATTTCCCTGCTGCTAAGTCCCTCCTCCGCCTTGTGCTCCTCCCAAGAAAAACCTGAGTGGCCTCTGGTAGTCCCTTATCCCTTTCCTTCAGCACAGTATGGCAGTCATCAGACATTGTGTCCGGCCTTGTGCTGGGCACTAAGGTGTGGATATCTGGGGTGTGGAGCCTGCCCTCAGATGCCCATGGGGCACACTGGCTGTGTTACTGAGAAGGCTAACATTAACCTCGGTTAGCAATAGGGTTCTGGAACCCAAATTCAAGTCCTGCCTTGCTTGCTATGTGACCTGAGATAAATAAATCACCCTCTCTGTGGGACAATAAACAGAGGAAATACTCTAAGAAGGGGTGATACGATTTTAGCTGAGTCCGAAAATGTGAGCAAGGCCTGTCTAGGCAAGAATATGGGAAATTCAGGGAATGGAATTCTCATACATCAGAGTGGCTGGAACTCAAGGGATGACAGATACGACAGATGAGACTAGAAATGGCCACGGGGGCTAGTTCATAGTGGCCTTCTACATATACTGAAGAGCTGATTTTATTCAGAGGACAGTGAGGAAATAGTAAGCATTCTAAGGCCAGGTTTGTGCTTTTGGAAAGAGCTCACTCTAGCTGCTATGATAAACAAGAAGACCAGTGAGGAAGTTGTGAAACTCTCCTCTGCAAGAGAATGGTGGCCAGCCAGGCGTGGTGGCTGTGGAATCTGTGATACCTGTGGGAAGTGGGCTCAGCCCAGGGACTGCCTTTGGACCCCCCAGCACTGGCACCATACCTACCCTGGGCCCTAAGGAGCTATGCCTCTCTGGCTTTGCTTCCCTAGCAGGGGCTGTAGTGCTTGCCCACTCCCTGCCCACAGCATGGCCTGGAGCAGCTAAGACTGGGGCCAGCCCATCCCACGTCGATTCCTGAAAATGTTATCACTGCCTGTTATGGAGGCTGGGCCCACGAGCGGCAGGCTTCCCTGGCAACTGGGCTGACCTGTCTGCTTTTCCATTGCTCACTGGTTTTGTTCACTGTAGGGTGTGAGGGGTGGGCAGCTGCTGGCCTCCAAGTCCATAGCTACCCATGTTGTGCCCTGTTCACAGGAACCTCTAAGGATGTACATCATCACACATTCACATGCATGCACCAGGATTTGCTTTTTTCGGCAGCTTTTCCCTTCCTGGCTTCCTTTTTGAGTGGTGGGAGTAAAATAAAAAGCAACTAGGGGGCAGGCGCAGTGGCTCATGCCTGTAATCCCAGTACTTTGGGAGGCCGAGATGGGCAGATTACTTGAGGTCAGGAGTTTGAGACTAGCCTGGCCAACATGGTGAAATCCTGTCTCTACTAAAAATACAAAAATTAGCTGGGAGTGGTGGTGCACCCCTGTAGTCCCAGCTACTCGGAAGGCTGAGGCAGGAGAATCACTTGAACCTGGGAGGCAGAGGTGGCAGTGAGCTGAGATCGCACCACAGCACTCCAGCCTGGGTGACAGAGCCAGACTCTGTCTCAAAAAAAAAACAAAAACGAAAACAAAAACAAAAAAAAACTGGGCTCTGTGGGCTCTGGTGGTTGGGAGGAGGAGGGAAGGAAGCAAGTACCAGGGTGAGCAGGATGGATGCATGGCTCTCCCCAGAGGAGCGGCGGCACACAGAGTTCTGGAGTCAGACTCAATAGAGGGCCAGTTTTGACTCCACTGCCAACCACCTGGCTGACTCCAGGCAGGTTACTTCACTGATGAAAGCCTCAGTTTCCATGTCTATAAATCAGGGGTAGAAACAGATGAAAAGAGGCTCAACATCACTCATCGCTATAGGGAAATGCAAATGAAAACCATAATGAGGTACCACTTTGTACCCTTAAAGATTGCTACTACAAAACAAACAAACAAAAAGAAAAAAAAAACACCAGAAATCCACTTTGGGAAGCCAAGGCAGGAGGATTGCTTGAGGCCAGGAGTTCAAGACAGCCCTGGGCAACATAGCAAGACCCCATCTCTACAAAAAAAATTAGCCAGGCATGAGGGCATGTGACTGTAGTTCCAGCTTCTCAGGAGACTGGGGCAGGAGGATTACTTGGGCCCAAGAGTTTGAGGTTGCAGTGAGCTATGACCATACCTCTGCACTCCAGCCTGGGTGACCCCACCTCTAAAAACGTGTTTTTTTGTTTTTTTTTTTTTTTAAACACAGAAAATAACAAGTGTTAGTGAGGATGCAGAGAAATTGGAACCCTTGTTCATTCCTAGTGGAAGTGTAAAATGGTGCAGCCACTACAGAAAATAATATCATGGTCCCTAAAAAAATTAAAAATTAAAAAACTAATTCTGGATATGTGTCCAAAATAATTGAAACAGGGCCTCAAACAGACATTTGTGCACCATGTCTATGGTAGCATTATTCACGACAGTCAAAAGGTGAAAGCAACCCAAGTGTCCTTCCACAGACAAATGGATAAACATAATGTGTTATATGCGCACAAAGGACGATTATTCAGCTTTAAAAAGGAAGGAAATTCTGATACATGCTACAACATGGATGAACCTTGAGGAGACTACACTTAGTGAAATAAGCCAATCACAAGACAAACTATTGTCTGATTTCACTTCAAGAGCAGTCACCCTCACAGAAACAGAAAGTAAATGGTGGTTGCCAGGGACTGGAAGAAGGAAGGAGCAGGGAGTTGTTTCATGGGTGTAGAGTTTCAGTTTTGTAAGATGAAAATAGTGTTGGAGATTGATTGCACAACAGTGGGAACGCTTCTGAACTGTACACTTACACATGGCTAAGACGGTAAATTGTATATTATGTGTACTTTATCTCAGTTTTCAAAATGGGGATACTAAGAGAAGCCACCTTATCTGAGTTGTTGGGAGGACTCAGTGAGAGAATGCCCCACGCCCCATCTGGCGGTGGCCAGCACAGAGTGTGGCACCAGCAAATGGGCTTCCTAGGTGGGTGGTAAGGAGTGGTAAGGGCAGGACCTCAGCACCCTCTTTGCCTTCTACACTGGCTGGGCACAGTGGGCATGGTGGGAGCTGTTCTAAAGTCCAGATTGTGGCCTGTGTAATAGGTGATGGGACTTGCTGGAGGCCGAGCCCCTCTCCCCACAGTGGCAGTTCCAAGGCTCAGAGAACAGAACATAAGTCCAAACCCATACTGACTTGGCCAGTGCCAGTGGACAGGGCCAAGCCCAGGGCCCCTGAGCAGGTTCTCTGCATCCCAATTGGCACAACACAGGTAGTGGGACTGTCCTCAGATTTTGTCTCTGCCTTCCACCGCTGTGCCAGGATCGCCCAATGGGCATATCCTTAGGGACAGACAAGTCTGCCTGAACTGCCCCCCAACAGCTCTTCACAGGAGGACAGGGTTAGCCAGGAACCAAGGATGGCATGCTCTGCTGTAGCAATGCCTTTCATAGTATGCCAGGAGGTAGCAATAAGGTGTCTGAGTTGGGGTTTGCATGAGTGCATTCGTCTGTATGTGTACATGTGTATAAGGTAGTTTCCTTCTTCAGGGGTTGATTGTGAAGTCCAAGTTTTTCATCCTGTGCAGTTACTAAGAGTCAAATTATTATTATTGTTATTATTATTTTTTTTTAGATGAGTTTCATTCTTGTTGCCCAGGGTGGAGGAGTGCAATGGTGCCGTCTTGGCTCACTGCAACCTTTGCCTCCCGGGTTCAAGCAATTCTCCTGCCTCAGCCTCCCAAGTAGCTGGGATTACAGGGGCCCACCACCACACCCGGCTAGTTGTTTGTTTGTTGTATTTTTAGTAGAGATGGGGTTTCACCATGTTGGCCAGGCTGGTCTTGAACTCCTGACCTAAGGCGATCCACCCGCCTCGGCCTCCCAAAGTGCTGGGATTACAGGAGTGGGCCACCACACCTGGCCATTATTTTTTAACTTTATTTTGAAATAACTTTAGATTTAGAGAGAGGTTTGAAAATAGTATAGAGATTTCATACATACCCTTTATCCAGCTTTCTCTGATGTTAACAATTTAAATACGCATTATGCATTTATCCAAACCAGGAAATTAACATTGGTTACAATAGTAATAAGTGGACTACAGACTTTGTTTGAATTTCACCAGTTTTTCTGCTACTGCCCTTTTTCTATTGTAGGATACCATCCAAAATCCCATGTTGTATTTAGTTGTCATGTCTCAGTCTCCAATCTGTGGCTGTTCCTCAGTCTTTCCTTATCTTTCATGATCTTGACATTGTTCTGAGTATTTTGATGAATGCTCCTCAGTTTGGGTTGGCATGATTTTTCTCACAATTAGATTGCGTTATGCGCTTTTTGGTAACGATACCATAGAAGTGATGCATTCTCTGGGCATTGTGCCATTGGGTACATGATGCTGATGTGTCTTATTACTGGTGATGTTAACCTTGATCATTTGTCAAGTTGGTGTCTGCGGAATTTCTCTGCTATAAAGGTACTATTTTTTCTTCTGTCACTAATAAATATCTTAAGGGAGGTACTTCGAGATTATACAAAATCCTGTGTCTCCTCAAATTTCTATCCACTGATTTTAGCATTCATCACTAGGCCTTGACTGAAACAACTATTACTGCAGTTTGCCTAGTGATGATTTTGCATTTTCTGATTCCTTCAACATTTATTAATTGGAACTCTTCCAAGAAGAAGAGCTTCCCCTCTACATCTATTTATTAATGTATGCAGTTGTTAACTTATATCAGTACAGGTTCATACATACTTATTTTATTTCATCAGTTATAAACTAATGCTATCGGTCTTTATTTTGTTGCTCCAGTTATTCTAGCTCAAACCAAGTTTTTTTCACTTTAAGGATAAAGAATGTAGATATCCAGGGTAAGGGCCTTTGTCTGTCTCTGGAGTCAGGGCTAGAGGCATCTGTGTTTGCCCCTGCGGGAGGAGTGCCAGTCATAGCTCGTTGCTAAGTTTTCCATCGGGCAGTAGTTGAGCAGGAACACGAGCAGGGACTGGTGGGACCTGGGTTGGGACTGAAGCTTCTGTTGGGGAAGGAAGGGCCCCAAGCAACCCAGAGTGTCTGATGCTGGGGTCCTCATCCCTGAGACCTACTGCAGGGGTCAGATCTCAGTCTCCATGGGCATGGCCCTTCATATATAGCCCTCAGGGCCAAGACCTCAGAGAGAAGAGGCCCTGTGTGTAAGGAAGCCCAGCAGCCTCCTGCCCTGAGGCTAAAGGAGCAGGAAGGGCAACAAATGCCCTGCTCTGGAGAGGGCCTAAGTTCATTTGCAGGGCCACAGGGCAAGCAGCAGAGGTAATCCTGGCTGGTGGCCAGGGGCTAAGCATGGGCTGGCCTTTGCCTCAAGCATGTCCTCTTCTCCCATGGAACATCATTAGGATATTGACCTTCCCATCAGTCCATGGGCTGGGAAAACTGAGGCAGTCACCTCTAAGCTGGATACCACTTCTGCCAGGTCTTGTGCTCCAGAGGCCCTGGGGGAACCTTGTATATTAAGGACAAGCCTTCTTTGCAGGCCACCAGTGATCTAAGACAGGGCTGCTGCCACACCATAGAGCCTCCTGTCCTCTTCGGCAGCTGGGCTGCATCCTGTAGGAGCCCATGAGTGGAGCTGCTGGTAGCCCACTGGTAGTGGAGCTACGGAGCCTCCAGCAAAGGGCCTGGACCTCTGGTGGCACTAGCCTTGTGCTTTCCTGGGAACTGGGGTCAGGGCCTGAACAACAGTAAGACTTACTGATTCCCCACCCATAGCCCAGAGGCGAGCCAGGTTATGTGGAGGAAGATAGGGCCTCTTCCCCTGCTAACAGGGAGCTTCTGGGAGGCATTGAGAGCAGCAAGAAAGGGAATAATGAAACAGACTAACCCTCACGTGTGGCTGCCACTATGTGGGACTTCACTTAGCCACTTAGCGGCTTTCAAGGATGCACCTCCCCTGGGGTCTGGGTAGGCCTGGACAAAAGGGGAAAACCTTTCGTGATAGGCAGGTTTGTGGAATTTGTTTCTATCAGGCCTGCAGGCTGCCCTGGGACATTGCTTGCAGTTGTGGAGACTGTCAAGATAGCCTGAATATTAACCAAGTTAATCATCCAAGTCCATACTTGGAACTGTCCTCTGGCAGATTCCAAAGGGGATAAGGTGTGGGGGCCTCTGGCTCCAGCCAGCCCAGCGAGACTTCTATTTCCAGTCAATGCTTCAGAAAGTAGATCTTGCCAGAGAGCAGATAGAGGAGACTCAGGGGCTTCCCCTTGCTCTGGCCTGAATGTGCTTCCCTGTTTGTTTATCAGCTGCCTCACCCCAAACTGTTTGCCTCTCTGCTGTGTTCCTCTGACAACAGCCATCAGGATCTCAGAATATGCTTTTGTTCAGAGGCTGCTTCACCCACACCTCCTGCCAAGTTTCTAGATAAACAGACTTTGTCCATCCCTCTTGGTGGGCAGCAGAACTCTCAGGCAGAGTCCAAGGTGGCATTTTGACAAAAACAAGGCTTTGGCAGGACTGGTCAGGGGGAGCTGCAGGTACCTTGGGCCTCTAGAAGAACTGTAATTCCTCCCTTATGGCAGGCTGCATTCAATTTAGGTGTAAGGATAATATAGGTCTGCCTTGTTTTCTAAAGCTGTGTGGTGGTTTTATGCATGTCTCTGGAGTCTAAAAGAAAGGCAAGGATCCCCATTTGGAATGGAGAAGGTGTGGAGAGAATGGACATTCTGGGGAAAGGCTGGAATGACCCACATGCTCTAGCAAGAAGCACAGACAGTCCAAGGCTGGTGGCTCCCCCTCAGTGTTTGCAAGACTGGAGGGCAGGTCCAGGCAGCACCTTCCAGAGCTTCCCCTCAGTGCTTGGTGACTGGCACACACACGATGCCATTTGCTCATGTTTCCCTAATACAGACTGGTAGAGCAGTGATGGATCCATTGTCAGGATGCAAGGGGCACAGCCACATCCCTGAGTGACCCTTCTCCCTCCCACAGCCCCTCCACTCCCATCCCTATCTTCCCACTCAAACTCACTGGTGGTTCTGCATTGGTTTAGCCTCCAGTGATCACAGAACTCGTCAGTGAGGCTTTTCCATCTGTGGTAGCTTTTTCTTTACCTCTAATCTAAAGAAAGAAAGATACTGAGAACATTTTAAGGTTTAGCAGCCTTCTGGCTTAGTTATTTGTAAATGAAAATATGAGTAGAAGAATTAGATAAATCACAAAATGGGAGAAAATATTGGCAAATCATATATCTGATAAAGGATTTGTACGTAGAATATAAAAAGAACTCTTACAACTCAGCAATAAAAAAGACAACCTGATTTAAAAATGGATAAAATCATTTGCCCGTTTTGGAGAATAGACATTTTCCCAAAGAAATACAAATTAATCAGCACATGAAAAGATTCTCAGACTTAGAAGATAGCAGTGTGAGGAGCGCCAGCGCCATAGACCAGCTCCCCAGTGAAACAGCCATAGCTGGTGAAAATACACACACAAACACACACATTTACAGTCTCTGGAAGTTGTCCTAAGGGCATACATTTATTCAAGAAAGTCAACTATATCTTGCAAGAACAGTGGAAGTCTATGATATTTGAGTCACAACCCCTTCAGCCCTCCCTTTCCCCTTCCTCCCAGCACAAGAAAAATGGAAGTTCCACCCTAGGTGGGTATGGCCAAGAAAATAGAGTTCTCTCTCCCATCAGCTTCCAATGAAGGGCTACAGCATCCCACTAAGAGGGACAGACAACCAGTGCCAATCCCCCACCCCATCCCTGTATTCTCTTAACTCCAAACTACAGAAGCTAAAATCCTCGTAAGTGCAACCAGGGGATCATAGGTTCCCATCCTCCACCCACCCCCTATTCATATCGTAGAGACTCTAATCCAGGTGCCACAAGTTGGGAATATTAGAGCCTTGATTGCCCTTATCCCAGGTCATTCATAGGGCAGAAGTTCAACACCAAGCTCCCACTTCCACTCAGTGTCCTACTCATAATGTAGGGTTATCATTCTGAGATAAACGGGCCACTTTCCCTGCCTACCTCTCTACAACAGAAACTCAGAGATTTTGCCCAGAAGGGAGAGATACTCCAAAAGAACAGAGTTCTAAAGCTGTCCCCACAGGAACGAACTTTATTTGAAATAGAGTGTGTGAAAGGACAGCCTAAGATTGCTCTCAAGAACAATGGAGAATTTAGTGGTAAGAAACTAAGAGGATTCTGGTAACTCCATTAGAGCAATAAGTGAACCATAATGCAGCTAATTTACCAGGAAAAAACAGAAAACAAACAAACAAACAAAATGAGAAAGAGACCGCTGAGAGCAGCCCTTCAAACCTTATAGACTTGCCTCAAAAACTACCACTGTAAAGGGGCTTGACATCAATTGGATTAGACTGTGGGAAAATATATGCCCCCAGGGCATTATTGAAATGAATAAGGCAATTGGCTAGCAATTAGTGAAGCTAACAGCTGGGTGTGATACCAGCAGAGACAGACAGCTTAACAGAAAGATCAGTCCGGGCTGGGTGGCTCACTGACTCACGCCTGTAATCCTAGCACTTTGGGAGGCCAAGGCAGGTGGATCATCTGAGGCCAGAGTTCGAGACCAGCCTGGCTAACATGGGGAAACCCCATCTCTACTAAAAATACAAAAATTAGCTGGGCGTGGTGGCAGGTGCCTGTAATCCCAACTACTCAGGAGGCCGAGGTAGGAGAATTGCTTGAACCCAGGAGGCGGAGGTTGCAGTGAGCCAATATCATGCCACTGTATTCCACCTTGGACAATAGAGTGTGACTTCATCTCAGAAAAAAAAAAAAAAGAAGAAGAAAAATCAGGGAAATAGGGGTGGAAGAATGTGACAGTACCTAATTTCTACAAGATTTATTTAAAATGTCCAGTTTTTAACAAAAAAATTACAAGATATGCAGAGAAACAGAAAAATATGACCTATATATGGGGAGAAAATGTGGGCAACAGTAACTGCCTGAGAGGGTCCACATGTCAGATTTTAACAGACTTTAAAGCAACTGTTATAAATATGTTCAAAGAATGAAAGGAAGTCATGCTTTCAAAAGTATGATGATAATATTGCATCAAATAGAGAATACCAATAAAGAGAGAAAAATTACATTTATATTTTCAAAGCTGAGACAGACATGATGGCATGTGCCTATAGTCCCAGTTACTCAGGCGGCTGAGGTAGGAGGATTGCTTAAGCCCAGGAGTTCAACCCCAGCCTGGGCAACAGAAAGAGACTTTGTCTCCTAAACAAACAAACAAACAAACAAACAAAAGAACTGAATAGAAATTCTGGAGTAAAAATGTACAATAATTAAAATTAAAAAGTAACTCAAGGGCCTTAACAGAAGATTTGAACAGGCAAAAGAAAGAATCAGCAAACTTGAAGACAGAGGATTGGAAATCATGCAATCCAAAAAACACAGGAAAAGGGAATGAAGAAAATGTATAGAGTTTCAGAGAAATGGGGAACACCATTAAATATAGCAATATATGCATAATGGAAATACTAGGAGAGGAGAGAGAGAGAAAAGGGCAGAAAAAAATGCTCAAAGAAATAATGACTGAAAACTTCCCAAATTTCGTGGAAAACATTAATCTACACATTTCTGAAGCTCAACAAACTCCAAATAGAATAATCACAAAGAGATTCACACCCTGATACATCATGGTAAAACTGCTCAAAAAAAAAAAAAAAAAAAAGACAAAAACAAAGGGAAAATTTTGAAAGCAGCAAATATTTGACTAAGTACATACAAGAGAACTCCAGTAAGATCAACGTTTGACTTCTCATCTGAAACAATAAAGGACAGAAGGCAGTGGAGTGGCATATTCTAAGTGCTGAAGGAAAAAGAAACTGTCCACCAAGAATCATGCATCCAACAAAACTGTCTTTCAAAAATGAGATAAAGAAATTCAAAAATACACAAAACTTGAGAGAACTGTTTCTAGCAGTGATGTCTTACAAGAAATATTAAAGGAGGCACTTCAGGAATAAATTTAACCAAAAATTTGCAAAATGTATACTTTAAAAACTATAAAATGTCATTGAAAGAAATTCCAGAAGCCCTTAAAAAGTGGGAAAGCAGCCGGGCATGGTGGCTCAAGCCTGTAATCCCAGCACTTTGGCAGGCCAAGGCTGGTGGATCACGAAGTCAGGAGATCGAGACCATCCTGGCTAACATGGTGAAACCCGTCTCTACTAAAAAATACAAAAAATTAGCCGGGCGTGGTGGCGGGTGCCTGTAGTTCCAGCTACTTGGGAGGCTGAGGAAGGAGAATGGCGTAAACCCGGGAGGCGGAGCTTGCAGTGAGCTGAGATCGCGCCACTGCACTCCATCCTGGGCCACAGAGCAAGACTCCATCTCAAAAAAAAAACAAAACAAAACAAAAAAAAACGTGGAAAAGCATCCCATGTTCTGTTCATGGAGCAGAAGACTCATTGTTAGTATGGCAGTGCTCTCCAAATTGATCAATAGAGTCAATGCAAAAGATGTTCAATATTAGTAATTAGAGAAATGCAATCAAAACCACAATGAGATACCTCTTTACACCCACTACGATGACGAAAATTAAAGACACACAATAACAGTACTGGTAGGAATGTGGAGAAATTGAAACCCTCATTCATTGCTATTGGGATTGTAAAATGGTGTAGCCACTTTGGAAAGCAAATTAGGAGTTCTGCAAAAGGTTAAGTGTATACTTACCATATGACCCAACAATTTCACTACTATGTATATACGCCAAAGAAATGAAAATATGTACACACAAAAAGTTGTATGTGAATGTTCACAGCAGCATTATTCATAGTAGCCAAAAAGTGGAAATAACCCAAATACTTATCAACTGATGAATGGATCATTGAAAATGTGGTAGACCGAAACCGTGAAATAACTATATATATATATATGGTGGTTGTTGTTGAGACAGAGTCTTGCTCTGTTGCCCAGGCTGGAGTGCAGTGGTGTAATCTCAGCTCACTGCAACCTCCACCTCCTGGGCTCAAGCAACTCTCCTGCCTCAGCCTCCCAAGTAGCTAGGATCACAGGCACATGCCACCATGCCCAGCTAATTTTTGTATTTTTAGTAGAGACAGGGTTTCACCATGTTACCCAGGCTGGTCTTGAACTCCTGACCTCAGGTGATTCACCCACCTTGGCCTCCCAAAGTGATGGGGTTGCAGGTGTGATCCACCGCACCCAGCCCAAACCATGGAATATTATTAAACCATAAAAAGTAATGAAGTACTGATACACTGCACAGTGACACAGATGGACTTAGAAAAGAAGCTAAGTAAAAGAAGCCAGTCACAAAAGACTATATATTGTATGATTCCATTTATATTAAATGTACAGAATAGGCAAATTCATAGAGACAGAAAGTAGATTAGCGGTTTCCAGGGGCTAGAGGAAGAAGAGAATGAGGAGTGACTGCTAACAGGTATGGGTTTTCTTTCAAGGGTGATGAAAATTCTAAAATCAGATCATTGCTGATAGTTGCACAAGTCTGTGAATATACTAACAATGACTGAATTGTATACTTTATAAGAATAAATGTTATGGTGTATAAATTATATCTCAATAAAGTTGTTACAAAAAAGTAACTAGCCAGGTTTGTTTTTGTTTTCCTTTGTTTTGTTTTTTCAGATGGTCAAGGAATTCCCAGCTTTAAGTCACAATCAAGTGAAAAAGATAGAACTGGGGTGGATGTGTAGTCCATTATTAACTACTACTTCTTACTTTTCTCTGGAATAAAGGATAACTATGAGAGGATACTATATAAATCAATTTTTTATTCTTAAAAGGACCATTGCTAATTTTTCACTCACAGTCATCTCTGGGATTGAATTCCATTTATAAAATCCCTTTTACAAGAGCTTTTCTAGCTTTTAGTAATGGGCTGGAATAATTTTTATTTCTTTGAATTTCTTTCTCTTAGTCAGATTTAAGTGTAACCTGCTTTGCTTATTCACCCATGTGTTCCAAGTCATGATTTTGCTCAGGACAAATAAAATGCTCTACTAGTATGAGGCTGGTAGAAGGGGAACTACCATTTAATGAGGCCTGTAATGTGTCTGACGCTCCACTGACATTTCCCATCCAATTCACACAGCAAACCCAGGAGCAGGTATTATTGTCATCTTTTTGAAGGTGAAGAAGCAGGCTAATAGAGGTGAATGGATTGCCCAACATCACATAGTCCAAAGTTGCAGACCCTGAGAAAGCCTGTGTTCTTTGCTGAACACCAGTCTACCTTCCAGCGTTCTCAGTTCCGTGCAGGTCACATGGGGTTCACTTATCTTTATGGTCCTTTATAGCTCTGGTAAAAACTAAAACTGCCGGACCTCGGCTACTTGGAGAGTTAGTTCAAGGCTGAGGGTGATTTTCCAAGTGCAATGTGTGATACTCCTCAGCCCAAGAACCTCATTTTCCAGGCTGATTTTCTGTGACTCCTAATTAATTGTTCAATATTCATTCAACAATTTGCTAAGCACCCACTGCGTGCCTAGCACTGTGCAAACACAAGTCATCTAAAATATGACTATACAGATTATTCAGGTTTTAAAACTCTGTCCTTCTGCTGGAGGGTGGTGCGGACGGGGTGCCTCTTTCCTCTCTAGTCAAAGAGCAAGGGTGAAGTGGCCCAGAACAGGGCCCACTCTACCCAGGGCTGCTGGTCTCATGCATGCACATGTGCACATCTGTCCTGTAAAGTATGCTTGACCTTGAGCTTTGTGAGGGCCGGGACCTTGTCTTTCTTGTGCCCCACACAGAGCCTGGCCTGGAGCAGGTGCTCAATGTCAGTTGAATCAATGATTAAGCTTTTTTTTTTTTTTTTTTTTTTTTTTTTTACCAATTCACTAGGAGAACTTGGGCTGGTTGCTTTATTGCTTTGTGCCTTCGTTTCCTCATTTGTAAAACGAGGATAAAAAGAGTACCCATCTCACATGGCAACCCTGAGATCCCCTGAGACAATACATGGCACTCAGTGAGCACTCCACACACTGTTACTGTCTTTCCCATTACTCCCTTTACTACAGGGAGGCATGGAGGTGGCACATCCCTCTATGCCAAGAATGACCTCCCATCCCCTATTACCTTGTCCCCTGGATTTTTGTTTCTTAAATTAGAGCTAAAGGCCACGTGGCCCAGTTACATAGAGCTTATTCTGCTCTGTTGTGAGAAACTTGGTCTGGGACCCTGCTGATGGGACAGACATAGTAATCCTGGGAGGCCCCATCAGAGGGACAGGGAGAGGGGAGGTAAGCTATGTTTCAGAAATGTTAGGGTTTGACTTGAAAGCACAGCCCCAAAGCAATGCCAGCCAGTTGCTCACCAGGACATCCGCCATTAGCCTCTGCGCTGGTCATGTGTATGTATGCGTGTGTGTGCATGTATGTACAAACTTGTGCAGGGACCCACAGGGACAGTTCTGTCCCATCAAGGAAGACACTGTCTCCCACTGGGCCCACTATGTCACTGTTAACCACAGGGAGGTTTTGTGGCCCTGGCTAGTGGGGACCCGAGACATATCCCTCAAATATGAAGGGCCCAGGGGCAAGCAGGGCCTGGTTTCCAAGAAAAGCCCTTTCTAAAGGGCCCCTCTTAGGACTGGCAGCTGATTTACTGGACTCTAGCCCTTTGCTCCAGGTAGAACTTTATCTGCCAATCCTGTGTCCTAATACCAGGCCCCTCACAGCTTTCCAAAAAGACACTTTCAGCACCATAACTTCCCAAAGGAGAGCCCTGCCCTAGAGTCAACCATGGGCAGCCATGCCGTCTAGCTGCCTTCCCCTGCTGGTTGTAAGCAGGGTCTCCAAAGGCAGATAGCACCCTGCATGGGCTTGGGGCAAACGGCCACTGCGTGTGCATGGCTCTTCCTGTGCTGCATGATGCTAACAGGGCTTCTTGGGACCCTCTTCAGGGAGGGAATGGGATTGAAAGCCATCAATGCAGAGCCTACATTGGAGAAGGAAGGAGAATGATGGGAGCTGGCCCTCACCTCACCCTTCTTCCCAGTGTCCCCATTCAGAACTCCTGCCTCTGCTTCATTTCCTGGAGAACGGGTTTGACCCCCTACCAGGGCCAGCTTCATGGGCATGCAACTGTGCAGTCACACAGAGCCCCACACTTGGTTTCAGTGCTTTGCCATTGCTGTATTGAAATTCTTAATAATTTTTGACCAAGGAGTTCTGCATTTTCAGTTTGCCCTGGACCTTGCAAATTAAGTAGTCAGTTCCCAGTCCCACCCTTTGCTCATGCAATGCCTGGCTCCACATCTGACAGCCTTCCTTTCCTTTCTGTCTCTAAATCCTATCTATCCTGCCCTAAGGCAAAGTCCAGACAGAGAAATATTTGAAAAACTACAAAGGAGAGCACATTATATTTGAAAGAGCTTTTCTGCTTAACTGCAGATGGAATGATGATGGTTGGCATGTTAATACCTCTACCAATCTTGAGTTCTTCTTGGCTCTGTCCAAGGCTAACGGCTGTGATGGAGGCCTTCTACTCCTAGTCCTGGGTAATTGTCTCCTGGTGTCACATTCTTTGAAGAAGTATAGGGCATCATATTTAATAAGCTCATTTTGACCTGCCTTAGAGAGTACAGGTCCAAGCAGGACACTGGCACAAGATTGGGTTCTGAGGCCCAAGGAGGTATCTATCCTGCTGATTTACTTGCTGTGACTTCAGACAAATCCCATTCTCAAAGTCTCAGTTTAATCTTCTGCAAAATGGGTCACACCACATCATGAGGCTTTGGAGCTTCAATTGCTCATCTCTCTAAGTCAGAAGCAGATCCCAAGCTTTTAAATGAAACTTTGGACAGTTATTTTTGGAGGTAGATGGCCCCGAATGCAGGCACACGTGCTGTTTACCACTTCTGGTCTATGCACTGGCAGAACACATTAATCTGGCTATACAGTTTTAGAAGATTCATTTCCCTTTCTCCTGAAGCCCATGCAGGAGCCCCAGGTAAGGCAATCCTCCTGTAGGTACAGTCTCAGATTTATCCTTGGATTGTGCCTGAATGGCAGAGTGCTGAGTTCCTGGCCCAACTTATTTTTCTTCTGCAGAGCTGTGTTGGGCGTTGCCTGTGGCCAGCATTGTGAGCACTGTGAGAGGCGGCCTCATGAATCTTGCTATTGTCTCTAGGACAGGGCTATTCTCGAGGACATTATCCTCAGCATAACAGAGGGGCTCCTTTGTGGAAGAAGTACATAGGAGAGACTTCTTTCGGATCTCAGTATTCTTTACAACTGTGCTTCTGCGAATAAGTGAACTACTTTGGATACTGTAACCCTTCTGAGAATTGAGCTGCTGGGATACACAGAGCCAGTTTTGGAGCCCCGTCTGGCAAGCAGGCAGGCCCGTGGACAGGATAATCTAGGGTCAGTCTTACCCCAGGCTTGGTTTTTGCAACTTCCCCCCTCTTTATTTTCCACTTGCCCCAATTCCCTTAGCTTTTTGTTTTACATTTTTCTCTTGTATGTGTCTTTATAAACACCTCTGTCTGCTGCAGAATGAGGTGTGATATAAATATGTGAGTTTGTGCTTAAATCCACACTTTCAAGGGAGTTATGAGGATTCAGAAGGAATTGTTTGGCAAATGCTATAAAAGCAGCCCCACCCAAGATGGAACTAGGGCTGGGTGGGAGGCAGGGGTCTTTCCTCCAGACTGGATCATCTTGCCACAGACAGCAGCCCCCAGAACCCAAGCCCGAAGTGCTCCTTGGCATCTGTTTATTTATTTATTTGTTATCAATAAATGAAAGGTCACTAAACACACTTTGAAATGTTTGTCGCCTCCCTTGATTTTGCTTAATTGACTTAAGTCAAACTGAAACTCTGACTGAAACTCTCATTTTGTAGATGCACTGGCAGGGACTTGTTAGGGCAGCGGCAGCCCACAGGCCCTAGGGAATGGGAGGGACCATACTTCTGGAAAGGCCGTATGGAAAGGAGGGTGTAGGGATGTAGGAGGGAGCCAGGGAGCCCTGGAGAGGAGTAAGTAGGCCCCAGAATGATGGGGCCCTGAATTAGGTCACAAGCTTGCCCTAGGCGTGAGTGGACCAGGGACCACATGATTTTTTGGAGGGGTCTGCTCAGAAAATAAAGTCACAGAGCTCCTGGAACCACTTGCACTTTTCAACAAGGGAAAAGAAATTTTACTCCTGGACTAAGTGGCCGTGCCCTCTGCCCTGCCCTTTGGGCTTTTCAAACACCTCCCCTCTGCACTAGGCTGGCTTCTGAAGATGCAGTGCCACCTTTACTTTGGACTGCCTCACAGCTGAGGGGTCACCAGTCACAGCCATGGCCTCGGCTGGCTTCTTGCTATGTAACATGAGCAGAGTAGGAGCATCACCCTCCCTTTCCTAAGAGGATCCTGAGTTTCAGGGAGGGCAGTGACCTGCCCCATGTTACTCACCCCAGTCCCGGCACAGGCCAGTCAAACCCAGGGCTGCAAGGCCTATGCCCTTTGCACGAAGGCAATATCCTGGCACAGGGGAGGAGAGTCTGCCTGGCAGCCGTGCTAACATTCCCTCGGAGCTGGGCTGGGGTTGAGGTCTGCCTTGGGGCTGGGCTCATGCTTCATGCTGTCTTCCTTGGCAGTGGAATCTGGTGTGTGAGGACAACTGGAAGGTGCCCCTCACCACCTCCCTGTTCTTCGTAGGAGTGCTCCTCGGCTCCTTCATTTCCGGGCAACTGTCAGACAGGTAAGGACATGGGAGGGGAGGAAGGTGGGATGGTGCCCCTTGTCAATCACTGCCTATCTTGGGGCTGGACTGAATTCAGGGTATTTCTACCCAGAGAAAGGGAGGACCCTCAGGTCACTGATTCAGTGATAGGAGTAGCCCTGCTGTCTCCTATTCACCCTGTCCTCAGTCCCCTTCACCTGGACACCCTTTTGTTCCATTCCCTCAGCCTCATACTCCCAGGGCTTTGGCCAGTGGTGGGGAGGGGCCACTGACCCCACTGGAAGGTGGGGTCCTCATACTACAGACTCCTTGACAAAACATGATGCTGCCATCACCACTGCCCTCCCTGCTCCACCACCACCTCAGGGGCAAGGGTGGATGGCACAGGATCTGTCTGCAAACAGCCAGCAGCCACACAGTGAGCCCCAGTTGTGCACACACTGCTGCTGTGGCTTGGACCCTGGCTGGACACTGAGGCCACAGAGCTGACGCTGGCTCTGGGCCTCATAGAGCTTACAGGCCTGAGGAGGCAACATCACAGCCCCGGGAGACAGTGTTCCACAGGCCCCTGGATGTGCTGTGGTGACCAGTGCAGGAAGTTGGGGGTGCTAAATAGCAGTGTTGGGGAAAGCTTCCCAGCCCAAGCCAACAGCCAAAGACCTGAGTTTGGAAAATGGGGCAGGAAAAGCTGTTTTGCTCACACCTGTGCTCCATTCTACCCACTGACCACTACCAGAATGTGAAGGTAACACTTAAACCACCTTCAGTGTCACTGAAAGACATTGCTGAAAGCTACACCTTCCCACAGAGCAGTGGTTTGCAATTTTGGTTGCGTGCTACTCATCTGGGAAACTCCAAAATCCTAATATCCAAACTGTATCCCAAAATCTTGGGAGGTGGGGTGCTGGCATCAGTATTTTTTCCAAGCTCTCCAGGTGATTCCAAGTGCAACCAAAGTTAAAAACCACTTGCAGAGTGACTCTTAGTTCTGGATTTACAGAATTTTCATGTTGCTGATTCAAGAAATATCTGCAATCTATGCTGTACCCACTTTCCAGAAATGTGCTGGTAGCGTCTATCTGTGGCTCCTTCTAAAGAGCATATTTCCACACAGTCCTTGCGTATGCTCCTCCGTGCTTTTGAGGCATGGTGACTCCACAGGAAGCTGAGAATCTCAAAAGCTATCTCCTGAGCAGACAGATGCCTGAGACCTCACCAAGGAGGAAGATGGGAGGGTGTGACAGGAAAAAAGTCTGCCAGAGCCCTGAAAAAATACTAAGTCTGCATTGATGCCTGACTCAGGGCTTGTAACACACCTTGGCAACCTATACATCTCATGTTTTCGGTTATACTGCATTCTCTAGGTTTGGCAGGAAGAACGTTCTCTTCGCAACCATGGCTGTACAGACTGGCTTCAGCTTCCTGCAGATTTTCTCCATCAGCTGGGAGATGTTCACTGTGTTATTTCTCATCGTGGGCATGGGCCAGATCTCCAACTATGTGGTAGCCTTCATACTAGGTAGGAATGGCTTCTGGGACACGGGGTACTTCCCTCCAACCCTCTGAAAGGCCCAGAAAGAACAAGTCATTGGGCCATTGGGCTGTGCTTCCAAAGCCTTTGGATATATGTGTGTTGGGAGGGAGCTCTTGGAGCAAGTCAGGGGCAAGGCAGGCACTCACAGGGAGCCACCTCTGTGCTGAGCCCTGAAATATGGTGAGGAAGAGCTGGAGCCATTAAGAACCAGCTGCACAACAGCTGAGACACATTCTCAGGAGCACAGGGCTTAAGAGAGGCACAGAGGAGGACATTTTAGGGGAAGGGCAGCCTGAGGATGTCTTTGATCTGAGTTGTATAGGCTTGAGACTTCTTCCTGGTTGTCTGTGAAGGGACTTAGGGTAGTCACTGTGGCCAGTACACAGGTGAGGAGGCTCATGCAGACAGGGGGTGTTCAGTGCCAGCCCGCCATCACTGGGCCGATCTGGCCTTGCCCTGAGTCAGAGCCCACCCCAGAGTCTATCAACTAAGCACAGGACAAGCCTCCCTGCACTGATAGTAGCTCCATCTGCTGTCAGGCTGCATGAGGAAGACTCATCAGCTACAAGGTCATGAGGAGGTCCCTAGGGCCCTCAGCAGCTTTTCCTGGGAGGGAGTTAGGTGAGCTCCAGGCAAGTTGATGAGGGTCATCCACAGGAGTGAGAGAGTGTGTTCTCTGAGCCCAGCGAATGGGCAAATGAGAGAAGCAGAGGTGAGGGGTATCTCTGGGATAGTAGACACCAGTTCCCATCATCTCTAGGGTGATAATATATTCTAGGTGGCTCAATACCATCCCAATTTGTCTCTATTGTCACAGCATCATTATTAATACTCCTTTAATAGAAGTCTAATGATTCTTCTTGCCTCAAAAGTCCGAATCTGGTTAGGTGACTCTGATTGCTTCTTAAGAGTCTGAAGGACTCATTGGCTTTGGAGATGCTGTGCTGTCTTAACTAATGGTGTGTACACCTTCTGTCAAGTTGCCAGGATGGAAATATTTCAACTCTACTCCCTTAATTATTTGCAAAGAGCCCCGTGCCATGGGCTCAGCCTCAGTGTCTGCAGAGTGGGGGAGGGAGGAGAGAAGGGGGGAAGAACATGCTGGAGCCACATGGTCCCAGCAGATAGCACACTCTTCAGCAGGCCCCAGTGGGAGGAGGCTGCTCCCCTTCCTGCAGGGGGAAGGAGCAGGGTAAGATTTTCTTGAAGATCTTTTGTGTAGAGGGCACAGGGAGATTCAGGCCAGTGTTGTTGGAAACTGGAGGTTGGAAGATCTTAGGACAGAAATTACAACTTCCTAGTCCCCAGTGGCTCCAAGAACACAAGGCAAAGCCTGTTGGCTTCATGTTCAAAGTCCCCAGAATCCATCTTCCGTGTGATGATCCTCCCTAAGCCTGAAAAACCCAACATGTGGCTCTGCTTGGGCCAGACACATACCAAAAACCAAACAGGCCTCCCCAAAACAGAAGACTGTGACCAGCAGGCCGATATCCCAGGAGGACCTGAAGGACCATCTGGAACAAAAGGGCAGAGAGTCACGGTGAAGCCAGAGAAGCTCTCTCCATGGGAATGGGAACAAGGTGGGACTTGTGCCAGGTGGTGGCATCCCCGGTTCTATAGAATGGGCAGCATTGAGATCTGCCTTTTCAGTGGCACAGTGTGCTTCTGGGGCCTCCAAGCCTCCCCTATGTGAGTGGGTGAGGCAGGGAGAGCATACCCCAGGCTTCCTACAGGAAAGGGCTGCCCCCTGGCTCTGACACTATCATCTACTCTCCTCCCACCTCCCCATGCAGCGTGTGGTCCCACATGCAGGGTGAAGAAGGGTAAGAGGGCCAAGGGGAAAGCCATGGAAGATCAGTCAAGCCAGCAGTCAGTACGTAAGACCCTGGGTGCAGCAGCCTCGCTATCAGCCGGGATCCAGGCCTCTGAGGGCTTGCTATCAGCCTGGGGCCAGGCCTGTTGTAGGGTGTTATGGGAGCCTCTACAGTGACAGTTTTACTCCATTGTGCTCTGCAAGAAATTGCTGGCTTTTGTGTCCTGGTATGAGACTCACTGTGTTGGGTTCTCAGGTCTGAAAGTTTAAGTGTCCCCGAAAACCAGCCTGCTCTGGAATGGCTGGACACCCCAGTCAGCGCCTGGGGTTGGGGGACACAGTACAAAGACAAAGTGGCTGCTAGCTTCCCTACAGTGCAGCAGCGCTCTCTGGTGTTTCTGGGATAAAATAGCCTAATTCCAGGTTGTATTTGACTAAAATAAACCAGAGGGTGTGGTCTGGGCTGAGGAGTTTGGTAAGTGCCTTTGCTTCCGCCCTCTGGCCCTAAGGAAGGGTTGGCAAAACTCTGCATGATAATTTCACATTAACTTGGGAAGCCAAAGTCCTCCCACTGTCAAAGCATTGCAGAAATGAGTCCTTGTTTTGTGCTGCTTTTTAAAAATGATCAAGGCTGCCAGAGTCATAGCTAGAAAAGAGAAAGACAGAACAGTGCTACCCAACACAGCATAAAGCAGACATGCCTGGAAGTGATGGTGTTGCCGGAATGATGCTGGTTTAGGAGGAAATGACCACTTGGGACCAAGGACACTAACCCTACCCATGCTCCAGCTCCCCTCACAATCTCCTACTGTTGCCCAGAAATAATGCCCTCCACCTGTCAACGGCCTTCTGGGTAGAATACCATCAGTAGCCTCTCTTATCCCCCATAACTAGCTGCTTAAACACAAAAAGTTAATTATCTCCTGTCTTGACTGATTCATTAATTCAGTATTTTTCAGTACTTCTAACATCAACCTCCCATGTGACATTTCCTTGGGCATGCTGAACCATTTAAAGCTTTGCTTCCTCTGATGTCTAGCGGTTCCTCCTTTTGATAGGTGTGTAAGTGATGGCATCTTCCTTTACAACTCTGGCTACCAGGAAGCTCGGGCAAATTTGAAATGTAACTACATCAATGATGCAGCTTTTACCAGCCATATATATATATATATATTACTGTTTTTAAATTGAAAAGTTGAAATATAATTTTGTCTTAGGCTGTTTGGGATGCCATAACAAAATCCTGTAGACTGGGTGGTCTAAACAACCGAAATTTATTTCCCACAGTTGTGGAGGGTAGAAGTCCAAGATCAAAGTGCCAGCAGGGTTAGTGTCTGGTGAGGGTTCTCCCGTTGGGTTGCAGATGGCTGCCTTCTCTCTAAGTCCTCACATGATCTTTCTTCTGCGCAAGTGCTCAGAGAGAGGGAAAGCAAGAGAGAGCAAGCCATAGAGAGCTCACTCTCTGGTGTCTCTTCTTGTAAGGACACTAATCCTCTATCCTATCAGGTCAGGGATCAACGTATGAATAATGGAGGGACACAAACATTCAGTCCGTGACAGATTTGCATACCATGATATTCACACTTTTAAAGTGTATAATTCAGTGTTTTTTAGTATATTCACAAAGTTGTACAGCCATCAACACTATCTAACTCCTCATCACCCTGAAAAGAAACCCTATACAAATTAGCAGTCATTTCCCTCTTCCCTATGCCCCTGGCAACCACTAATTTACATTCTTCCTTTAATGGATTTCCCTATTCCGCACATTTGATATAAACAGAATCATATATTATGTGGCCTTTGTGACTGACTTCACTTGTTTTCAAGGTTGATCCATGTTGTAGCATGAATTAGTATTCCGCTGGATGAAGATTTTGGTCATCCATTCATCAGTCATTGAACATCTGGGTGTTTCTACTTTGGGGCTGTTATGAATAATGCTATGAACATTGGAGAATAAGTATTTTTGTGGATATATGTTTTTTTTTTTTTTTTTTTTTTTTTTTTTTTTTTTTTTTTTTTTTTTTTTTTTTTTTTTTTTTTGAGACGGAGTCTCGCTCTGTCGCCCGGGCTGGAGTGCAGTGGCCGGATCTCAGCTCACTGCAAGCTCCGCCTCCCGGGTTTACGCCATTCTCCTGCCTCAGCCTCCCGAGTAGCTGGGACTACAGGCGCCCGCCACCTCGCCCGGCTAGTTTTTTGTATTTTTTAGTAGAGACGGGGTTTCACCGTGTTAGCCAGGATGGTCTCGATCTCCTGACCTCGTGATCCGCCCATCTCGGCCTCCCAAAGTGCTGGGATTACAGGCTTGAGCCACCGCGCCCGGCCGTGGATATATGTTTTTAATTGTCTTGGGTATAAGGCAGGACCTCTGCTAGGCCCTGTGCTGATTCTATATTCAACCTTTTGAGGAACTGCCAGACTGTTTTCAAAATAGTCAGCTGCATATTTTTGTTCTTTTCAGCAAGGCACAACTTTTTACTTTTCTTTATATCTTACTTTAATGTTACCATTATTTTATTGTATTTAAATTTGAAGTTGCCTCAAAATTTCCAAGGGATGAGCTGGCATATAAATCCATAAACATGATGCAGAAATTTGCTGGCATACCTTATTTGCATTGCACCATGAGAGGGAAGAACTGCGGGGACCCAGGGAAGAGCAAGAACTCACGCCTGTCTATTCACAAGGAGCTCACTGCCTGGTTGTGCCTCTGCAGCCAATGCAGCTGTCACTGTGGACATGGGGACATGGGTCAAGGGAGTGGGGCACATATTACTGGGTATACACAGAAATAGGAAATGTTACTTTTGACTAGAGTGATTGGTGCAGAGAGAGGGGAAGCCCTGAGCAGGGGAACATCTGTTAAGCCCTGAAGAGGGGTTCTGCTGTCTTCACTGGCCTTTTTGCATCAAAGGCATTGTACTTTCCATCATTCCCCTGACATGTAGCACATTTCAACTGCTTAACCAGGATAAAGAATAATTATTACTGAGCACCTGCCACGTGCCAGATACCCTCCTAGGCACTTTACATACATGGTCTCAGTCTTCATAATAATATCTCCACAAAGGAGGGTTTATTATAGTCTCTCTAGTAGCAACTTAGCATCAAGGAACCCAGGCTCTCCCCTTGCCAGATGGAGGACACTCCTAGCCCAGGGTTCCTGGCTCTTACCTCATATCCTGGTAGCTGCACTACAGTCTCGTTTCTTGAGCTGGGGTCTACTTAGAGCCTATGTTGGTCATTTATGAAGGTGCACGTCCTACCTCTGTGTGGAATGGGCCCGGCAGGTACTGCTCTACAGTTCCTGGGGCAGGTACTGCTCTACATGGAAGGGAGCCTGGCCCTCTCTAAGTCACCCCCTCTACGAGAGAGTGCTCAGATTCAGATGGGTGTGACAGGTGGTGGGCAATACTCCTACGGCTATCCTGGCCCTCATCCTAGCCAGGTCATGTCCCTTTGGCTTAGATGTCAATGTTTCACTCCCAGGAGAAACTCAGAGGCCCAGCCAGACCAAGACCAACCAGGCTTTGCCCTAGAAGCAAAGCAGACAGAAGAGGCAGATAGAGCATAGGGGGCAGGACAGGGATTCCCAGTCAGCACAGCAGGAGTCACCACTGTCATCTGTTTCACTGCCACATGGAAAGCTCGTGGCAGCTGCAGGCCATGAAAGATCTATATAATCAGGCTTTTCTCCTAGCATTCCTCAGAGGGGGCTGGCTGGCCTCCAGTGACAAGCCCAGGAAGGGAAAATGCAAATCCACTTCTGAAAGGGGGTTAAGCTGGGTGGATCACCTGAGGTCAGGCGTTCAAGACCAGCCTGGCCAACATGGCAAAACCCCATCTCTACTGAAAATACAAAAATCAGCCGGGCATGGTGGCAAGCGCCTATAGTCCCAGCTACTTGGGAGGCTGAGGCAGGAAAATCATTTGAACCCAGGAGGCAGAGGTTATAGTGAGCTGAGATTGCACCACTGCACTCTGGCCTAGGCGACAGAGTACAAGTCTGTCTCAAAAAAAAAAAAGAAAAAAGAAAATTGTAAAAGTGAAATCAGGATATGGCCTTACCCATCTCCCCTCATGTCTCTATTGGAATCTCAGTTGAAGAACTGCTTTAAAAGGCCAAGTCATGCCCCCAGTAATTTTTTTTTTTTTTTTTGGAAGGTAGACCAGTATCCATAGAGTGGATAAGGCTTGAATCCTGGTGCACCACTTATTATGTGCATGAATTTAGGCAACTGGCTTTAACTCTGAAGTCTCAGCTAATTATGTATAAAGTAGGAGGAATATTAGTTTTTGTTTTTGTTTTTGTTTGAGATGGAGTTTTGCTCTTGTTGCCCAGGCTGGAGTGCAGTGGCATGATCTCAGCTCACTGCAACCTCTGCCTCCTGGAGTGCAGTGGCATGATCTCAGCTCACTGCAACCTCTGCCTCCTGGAGTGCAGTGGCATGATCTCAGCTCACTGCAACCTCTGCCTCCTGGGTTCAAGTGATTATCCTGTCTCAGCCTCCCGAGTAGCTGGGATTACAGGCGCATGCCACCATGCCTGGCTAATTTTTGTTTTCTTAGTAGAGACGGGTTTCATCATATTGGTCAGGCTGGTTTCAAACTCCTGACCTCAGGTGATCTGCCTGCCTCGGCCTCCCAAAGTGCTGGGATTACAGGCATAAGTCACTGTGCCTCACCTGGAATATTAGTTTTTATATAACTGGTGTGAAGGGTCAAAGAGATAATATATGTGAACACTTAGCCTGGAACCTGTCTCAAAGTACCTACTTTAAAAAATGCTAGCTGTGAAGATGGTGATCCTGTTTAAGGAAGGGTGACTGCCTAAAAGTCAGAGAGCAGAAAGTAGGGCTAAAAAGGAATTGTTTCAATTTGTACCATCCATGCTGTCCACAGGAAGGCAAAGAGAGAGACCCACAAAGTCTCTGTCCCCAACATGCACTCTGCAAAGTTGTATAACTGTTCTGGTCTGAGACTCACACTTAGAGAGGGAAATTATCCCGGAACCCAGTAGTGTAACTTCTCTTTTCTTAACAAGGTCATGAAGGTAGGATAAAGCTCCTCTGGCCTCACAATTCTATAAGATTCTCACTTGATCCTGCACACTATCTCTTTTCCAAAATCAAGCCCTCTGCTGCTTCACTTCTGAATCTCTGCTTAAGAATAAAGCATCCTCTATTTATTTCCATATCATAATCACAGCCAAAGGGTTTAGAAACCAGTGCATAGCAGGAAGGTCATTAATGAGGTCAGAAAAGACCTGGAAATCATACTCATGATCCTCAAAGAAGTCAGACCCTATCCTTGGAAATGGGTTTATAGGCTGAGCAATGCTCTGGGTGGTTAGGACAATTGTCTCCAACATGGGATGCAGGAGGCACAAAGTACTGGCTGTTTCTATCAGTCCGGGCTTTTAAATGGCCTCTCGAGAGGGACCCACTAAGGCAGATCTCTCAGTTACGAACAGTGAGGGAGAATGAGTGGGGTGGGTTGGGAACAGGTAGGTGGTAAAATGAGAAACCAGCCAACATAGTAATTTTGCTGCGTCTCTGGAATGAGCTCTTAATCCCTTCGCCTGTGCCTAGAACATATAAACATGATTGAGAAAATCTCTCTTGAAAGGCAAGCATGAATGACCTTTGAATTATCTGTTTTGTATCTTCTGGGTCACTTCTCTGTAGTATGGGCAGATCCCCAACAAAAGGCAGAGCCATTGCCATTGGTCAAATCTCCGCCCCAGGTGTAGAGAACCAAGGGCAGACTCTGGAAAGGGCCCGGAGCTCCGTGACAAGAGAAGGAGCTTTGTTCTTGGACTCCCATCTGGTGCCGAGTGATCCACTGTGGCACTGAGCAGAGACCAACAGTCGCCTGCATGTCCTTTCCCAAAAAGCAGTGCCCTCACCAAGCAGTCATGGGCCTTTCTGCTGTTCAGGGAAAGCTCTGTGGAGTTCAATGGGTGTGTGGCCAGGTCTAGGGCTGCTGCCTGCAGGGGTGGGAGAACAGCTCCTGCTTTTCTTTCCTTGGTCCAAATGGACTGTGTCTGCCTGGGCTGATCTCTGGGCACAGCATGGCTGCAGGGAATTCAGTCCTGGGTGCTGAAGGCCTGTCTGTGCACCTCCAGAGCCAGCTCACTCCAACTGATTTCTCAGGGCTCAGGCATGGGTAAGTGTGTCCTGAGATCTTGGAAACAGTGAACTCTCCACTGCTTCCTGATGGGCCAATGTCTGTTTATTTACAGTTCAGAACTGTTGGAAAGGCTACACACACCGTGACCCCACATGGCCCCTCAGAAGAGCCACTGCTTATCTCCTGAAACGTTCTCTCTGCTTCTCATGTTGGGGCTCTTATTTTGGAAATGTGGCATTCTCAGAAGGGATTAGCTCTTGCGTCTGGGCATATTTTTATGACATGGAATGGCCTTAAAATAAATCGGCCGGGCATGGTGGCTCATGCCTGTAATCCCAACATTTTGGGAGGCCAAGGCAGGTGGATCACTTGAGGTCAGGAGTTCAAGACCAGCCTGGCCAACCTGGTGAAACCCTGTCTCTACTAAAAATACAAAAATTAGCCAGGCCTGGTGGTGTGCGCCTGTAGTCCCAGCTATTCGGAAGGCCGAAGTGGGAAGGTCACTTGAGCTTGGGAGGCAGAGGTTGCAGTGAGCTGAGATCGTGCCACTGCACTGCAGCCCGGGCAACAGAGGGAGACTTTGTCTCAAAATAGTAATAATAATAATTAATTAATTAAAAATAAATAAATAAATCTATGACTCCGTTAAAATCTCATGGAAATTCAGTCTTCTATAAGTTGCCAAGTCTTGGATCACTTCCCACCTTCCTCTACCCTGACCATGCCTGCTCTGGGCAATGAGGCAAATGCCTTTCCCCTTTTTTAAGTGGTGATAGTTTGAACTCTAACTGCCACATAATGATATAAAAAGCAAATATTAAAGTGAGATAATATGCTAATACTCCTCCCTTGTTTTGAACAGGAACAGAAATTCTTGGCAAGTCAGTTCGTATTATATTCTCTACATTAGGAGTGTGCACATTTTTTGCAGTTGGCTATATGCTGCTGCCACTGTTTGCTTACTTCATCAGAGACTGGCGGATGCTGCTGCTGGCGCTGACGGTGCCGGGAGTGCTGTGTGTCCCGCTGTGGTGGTGAGTGTGACTCGTCCCCAGACAGGCCCTCTGCTGCGGGTCAGCATACCTGGAACACACCTGGAGCCTGGTGCTGACCTAGCTTGGGCTTGCATGACCTCCACGGAACTCGCAGAGGCCAGTTTCCAAGCTGGGAGTTTTTGCCTCATTGTGGGTGGGCCTGTGTGCTGGAGTTTGAGTCTCCATTGTCCTAAAAGCACATTCTCAGGAGTCCAATCTCTTCCTTGACACCAGCCACTCTTGTCTGTTGCTACTTATTTGTGGCACTGGTGGTGTTGGATTTTGTTGTTTTTAACTCTGCCCCCTGCTCTTTCATCACTTTTCTCTCTCTAGAAAAATCTCACTCTATCCTACTAATGTAATTCTTCAAGCTTCCCTACCATATAATGATTAGCATCTATGAAAGGGAAGCCTATTTATTAGCACTTATGGTAGTGTGCCTATTTATCTGCTATGTCTTGAAGAGTGAGAAAATTACTTTTTATTTAATAAATTGTTAGAGAAATGTTCTCTTCTCTCCTCCCACAACCTCCCAACTCAATTTCAACTCAGTATAACACAACAGTTACAGGAATAACAAAGTTTGAAGGTTCTGGCTGCAGTCTTACCCAGTATGACTATCTGGGAGATTTCAGGTGACAGAATAAGTTAAAAATCATGGAATAAGGTGTCAGACACACCCTCTTCTGGGGGATTTCCTGTTTCCTTGCTTTTTCATATTTAAGCAAGAGGAAAGGGATTCCTTCCATGGGTGGGTCTGGTTCTGTCTCTCTCTCTCATTCTCTTTCTCTCTCATTAATTCTTCTTGGTTTGATTTCATTATATCAAAGTCAAATCCTCCAGCACTGACTGGTTTCACTGAACTGCATAACTTCTACCTGCTTACACATAACACAAGCTTCTCTGATCATTTTTCGGAACTCACAATTTAGACTAGACCTCATGGTTGCCCTGTCCTTTGGACACCTCCTGACTGGGAAGCTGTCTAGGTCTTTATCTTACTGCATCTGTTAGGCAGTCATAGAGGTTGACAGGCAGGCCACCTGTCTGACTAGACAGCGCAGGTCAGGTGGGCTCACTCTAAGCCCCTGTATTCTCATGATCTGTAAGAGTGCTGTGATTTACCAGTGTAAATTCTTGGCATGAAGTGTGCAGGTGGAGTTGATAGTTTGTTAAAGGTTAGGAATTATTCTGACTTGCAACACTCCTCTGGAACCCTGTCTGAGGACCAGGAAACCCGGCCTGAGGAGCAGTGAATAAGGGCTGGCCATTATCTACATAGCTGTGCCTCCAAGGAAAGCATCCCAGATTTACAAGAGCAGAGTGATGTTCTGAATGAGAGTAATTATCATCATCATCATCTGTCCCTCTCTCCACAACTCCCTTGCTAACTGAATTTATTGGAAAAGATGTTAGTGACTGCAGGTTCTCTCAAGACACAAGACAAGATTATTCACAGGTTTTTTTCTGCCTCTTCAGCTGAATGATTTTAATAAACTATGTGCTCTGGCTCTAGTTGTCATTTTGACCTAAGGGACCAGTACTTTCAAAGTGTTATAATTAGCCAGGTATGGTGGTTCACACCTGTAATCCCAGCACTTTGGGAGGCCAAGTTGGGAGGATCACTTTAGCCCAGCAGTTCAAAACCAGCCTGGGCAACATGTCAAAACCTTGTCTGTACTAAAAATAAAAAATTAGCTGGGTGCAGTGGTGAGTGCCTGTAGTCCCAGCTACTTAGGAGGTGGAGGTGGGAGGGTCCCTTGAGCCTGGGAGTTCAAGATTACAGTGAGCTATATGATCATGCCACTGCACTCCAGCCTGGATAGAATGAGATGCTGTCTCAAAAAAAGTTATAATCAATCTTATTAATGTATGATTCTATCAGAGAGAAAGAGAGACAGAGAGAGAAAGAGAGAAAGAATAACAATATAAGGCCCCTGATTGGCTGTACAGAGATTAGTAGGGATGGGATTTGCCTCAGGACCATATGTCACAGCGAGGAATGAACAGCTCTGATTCATTAGCCCTCCAGAGTTAGCCTCCAGAGTTTCCAGCGAGAAGGTCCATCCCACAGGGAGCCTGCTCACTCTGCCCTAAGGAGAGCTCTTTCTTCTGTTTCCCAGGGGCCAGTCCACGAGTGGTCCTGGCTGTGGGCATACTGTACCAGGGACAGGACTTGCCCCAGATAGAGGCCAGCCCGGGACCAGCACTGACAAGCTGAGTGCTCCCCCTGAACATTTATCAGTGGTCTTATCATTTTCCTGTAAAAGAAAATAGCTTTCTTCTGAACATCCTATCCTTGCAGGTGGGGCTTCCCAAACGGATGCTCATCAGTCTAGTGGTTGGGATATGGGGGGATGCTTAGAGCTGATGTGGACCCTGCCGCCTGCTCAGTATGAGACAAGCTCTCCAGCAACACCTGACTCCTGTTTAGTCTGAATTAAATCTACAGAGAGATTATAGTGTGCAACCTCATTTGGCACTCCATTGACTTTTGAAATGATCAGCTAGATTTGAGATTATGTGCACACACAAAAAAATCAAAGCAATTCAAAAGTAGAGATACCAGTGGCCCTGAGTACAGTGGGCTAGAAATGGGAGATAAACCTACATAGAGGTATTGTTGGTAGTTTGGGGAACTTTTTATGTCCCAAGTTTCCTTTAAAAGGCTTGGCAGTAAGTGGCCACAGGTGTGAATGGAGTATATGTATAGGGTGTGGGGATGGGGTAGGGAAGCAGGCCATAGATGAAACGTGAGGAAAGCTATGCAATTTCTAGATGATTAAACATTAAGAGTCTGAGGCCAGTGATCTGTAGAAAAAAAGGTAGGATATTTCTAAGCATAATCTGGTTGAAGAAAGATACTGGCCCAAAGTAGAAGCATCTATCCATGAGGTATATCGTGGCTGTGTAGTAAGATCTCTAATTCTGCACTAATATAGTAGCCACCAGTCACATGCAGCTATTTAAATTTAAAATTAATTAAAAGTAAATAAAATTAAATTTTTGTTTCTTCAATCACACTAGCTCAATAGCTACATGTGGTTAGTGGGTGCTGTCTTAGCACAGATACAGAACATTTCAGAAGTTTCTATTGGACAACACAGTTCTAATTACTGGAAGTCAGTGACCTAACATTATTGTAGTTCCTATAGGGACCAACTAAAGGCATATTCTGAAAAATGCAAACTGAGCTCATTTTTCAACTCATGTGCTAGTAAGCTGGAGAGGGGACCTGCTAGTTCGTCATTTGTTTTGCTCTGAGCTTATTCCTAGTGTGGATTTGGGCCAATTAATTATAGAGGACTCTGTGTCTGCTACTTATAATTTGTTTTCTAGGCTAAGTAAGTACAGATGCTCTTCGACTTATAATGGGGTTATATCCCAATAAGCTGATTATAAATTGAGAATATTCTAGGTCAATACATCTAACCTACTGAGGTAGGAAGCCAGACACGACTCCAGAGCCAGGGGTTGGACACCGGACCAAATTGAGGACCAGCTAAAACAGAGCCAGGGCAGAAGATGCTTTCCATAAGACACGCCCACCAGTGTGCCATGTCAGTTTACCGTTGCCATGACAACACTCAGGCTTTATTGCCCCTTTCCATGGCAATGACCCAGTGACCCAAAAATTACTACCCTTTCCCTAGAAATTTCTGCATAAACTGCCCTTTCATCTACATGTAATTAAAAGTAGTTATAAATATGAGTGCAAAACTGTCCTGAGCTGCTACTTTGCCTGTGGGGCAGCCCTGCTCTGCAGGAGCAGTCACTGAGCTGTAACATTGTCTCTTCAATAAAGCTGTTTTCTTCCACCTCCAGTTTGCCCTTGAATTCTTTCCTGGGCAAAGCCAAGAACCCCACTCTGGGGCTTGCCCGCCCTGCATCCCTACCAAATATCATAGCTCAGCCCGACCTACCTTAAACATGCTCAGAACACTAACATTAGCCTACAGTTGGGCAACATTTTCTAACACAAAACCTATTTTATAATTAAGTATTGAATATTTCATGTAATTTATTAAATACTGTACTGGAAGTGAACAATAGAATGGCTGTATGTATGAGTACTCAAAGTAAGGTTTCTACTCAATGCATATCACTTTTCTCCTATAGTAGAAAAATCGTAAGTCGAACCATCATAAGTTAGGGACCATCTGTACTGACAATAGGTAAGGAAAATGAGAGCTGACAGAAGAATGGCTAAAAGATTTTGAGAAATAAAAATTTAGAAAGAATAGAAGTCCTATTATTTGCAACTGTGTTTGAGCATCAGCTATAAATGGGAATAGACTATGTAATTTAAAACAATAAGCTTTTAGACGTTAACAAAAAGACAACATTGGGGCTCATCTCGCAAAAACTGGTTTGGGCACTCGCTGATCTGGGAATCTGTTGAAAGCCATGGGGACCCCACACAGGCAGGTATCAGTGCCCTCACCTTCTCTTTTGACTAAAGGAAAAGATCAAGAACACAGATGCCCTGGCCATCCTTTTCCCAATAAATTGTGAACGTCACCAGCTGGGACACCAGCAATTCTCCTTAGGATGGACCCACTGCAAAGACAGTCTCTTCTCTAGGGGAACTTACAGTCTAGTAGCTACATTTCTTTTATGAGCCACAATGCCTATAAGTTTTGGATGAACTTCTCCAGATGTCCTGGCTCAAACATGCCCATAGTTAATGTCACCCCTTATTGTCTGGTCCTGGTCTCAAGCACAACTGATGATCAGTCTTATAATTTGATCAGAAGTTTGAAACTTGAAGGTGCTTTTATTTATTCCTATGCTCCAATAGAAATCTTATGTGGACTCCCTTTAAAAAGACAAACTAGAATTTTACAAAATTACAACTATCTGGGGGAAACTCAGATTTAATAGTATCTAACCCTGCTCTTGTGAAAAATTATTAAATATTACAAATAAATTATAGGTTCATTCCTGAATCTCCTCGGTGGCTGATATCCCAGAGAAGATTTAGAGAGGCTGAAGATATCATCCAAAAAGCTGCAAAAATGAACAACATAGCTGTACCAGCAGTGATATTTGATTCTGTGGAGGTAAGCATTTGCAGATGTTTCCTCTTGAGATCAGCTATGCATTCTTGATTTTATGGAATTTAACTTAATTCAATATTTGTTAAGTGCCCACTATGTACCAGGCATTGCACTATGCCTTAAGAACACAATCATGATTAAATTCTAAGATAAAATCCATCTTAAAGGGCTGTTTATAAGAATCAAATGCAATAATATATGTAAACTGCTTAGCAAATAGCAAGTGTTCATTAAATATTAGTTCCCTTTATTTTGCAAGTTTATCATCAACTTTCTATTGGCATTGCTCCAAATCACTGACACAGCTATGTACTGATGATTTTTAAACGTCCAGATTAAGTGGAAAAAATATATTTCAGGGTTAGTCCACCCTGGGTTCTCCACTGTACCCTGAATCTTACCACAGGCTGCTGAGGAAGCAATGCATGTCTTTAGTCTCGCTCTGTGTCATATCTAGAACCTTAAGGCCTGAAAGCACACGCTTGAGGATTCACCCTTGAAAGTTGGTGACCACAAGGAAAAGCTGATATCCTGTGGAAGCAGCCACACCTCCTGACAGTTCGTGAGGATATGCAGTGTGCCATGCCCTGTGCTGGCTCCCAGAGGAAATAAGAAAAATAAGACACAGCCCCAATTCTAAAGGAACATAGAATGTAACTAAGATGGGTAAGAGGATTGGATAAAAAGATAAACAATGGCATAAGGGAAGAAAGGGTAAGTATCTAAGAAGAGACGCTGTGTACCAGCAATACAGAGAAAGAGAGCAGGGTGGCCCACAGCTGGAGGCAGGTCCAAGCCAGGGAGGACAGCAGGACTCATTTAAATGAGTGGAGAGGATGGGGCAGGGCATTCCTGGCTAGGAGATAGGTAAGAGTCTGCTCAGGACACCTAAAGAAGACTATGGTGGCTTCAGTAGCATTATGCATGCCCTGCATGAAAGCATGTAGTGTGGAAAGCAGAACTCTGTAGAGGACAGTGGGCATGCCACTGCTTACCCCGAGGGCTTCCCCGATCCCTGGCCTTCAGGACCTTTTCTAGAAGCAGATACTCTAGCTATGGCTAGAGGCTTAGAGTGGCCATGAACTCAAGCTCTCAGAGGGCTGCCGGGACAAAACATCCCTTAATTCTTTGCCCTTCAAGTCAAGAAGTCCATTTCAAGTCTCAGTCAATTTAAATGGATAAAACAACAACAACAACAACATTGGGAGTGTCTAACACTTCTGCCCTTCAGGACTGTGCTGGGTGTTTATTGATATTTATCAACTAGGTGGCCTGATTCCTATCTGTGAAACTTACATTCTAGTTATAGGGATTTACCTACATGGATGAAAGCAATCATAAAATAGATATGAGATACATAGTTATGGACACATAAGAATATAGTTCAGTGTTAAAACATATGGTTCTGGCAGTGCCTTTATATATATAGATAGACATACACACATACACATATATAAATATGTACATATGTGTGTGTATGTGTATCTAATACATATATATATATATATACACTTAAAAAATTTTTTGAGTCTCACTGTGTTGCCCAGGCTGGAGTGCAGTAGTGCAATTACAGCTCACTGTAGCCTCAACCTTCGGGGCTCAAGCAATCCTCTCACCTCAACCTCCCAAGCTGGAACTATAGGCAATTGCCACCAAACCCAGCTAAATTTTTGTATTTTTTTTGTAGAGACAGGGTTTCACTATGTTGCCCAGGCTGATCTCAAACTCCTGGGCTCAAGCAATCCTCCTGCCTCCGCCTCCCAAAGTGCTAGGATTACAGATGTGAGCCACCATCCTCAGCCTGACAGTGCCTTCTTTCTTCCTGCCATGATGCACATCTAGCCTGAACTGGACAAACCCATTAAGGGTTTGCGCTTGCGCTTTCCTGAGGCCTGGTCATCTCCCCTGCTCACCTCCTGTAGCATCCTCTTTAGGAGGATCTGCAGAGCCCTGTGCCAGCAATTGCACCCTATTTAGAATGATATTGAAGAGCCTACCAAATGCCAGGCACTGTGTTCTGCTCATTTAATGCCCATGCATTTTTTTTTCCAAAAATGAAACTAAGGCACAGTGAAGTTAAGGAACTTGCCCAGGATCACACAGATGTTAAACTGGGATTTGTGACCTAGTTCTCCCAGGCACCAAAGCACATGCTCTTAACAACTGTGATTTTTCACTTCATGTTAGAGGCAGTAGCATTAACTTCGGCAGGAAAAGATATAGAGTAGAGCATTGTCTTAGAAAGCAATCTCAAGCATCCTTGGCTTCAGAAGAAGCACCTTCAACCTGCTCCTGGTACCTGATCCAAAGACATTTTGGTGGCTCCACCCAGGCCAGGGACAACCACTGGATACAAGGATATTCTCGTTCTGAGGTTTCCAATCCTGGCTGCTCATCACAATCACCCAAGTGCTTTAAGAATACAGATTCTCAGGCCTCTGTTTAAAAGAGTCGAAGTAGGCAAGCCCAGGGAGGAACCTGGCAACCTGCATTTGAGAAGGGCCCCGTGGAACCACCAAGTGTTAGCACAGGCCTGGTCCACAGGTCCTGTCTGTGTGTACCACCCCAGAACCCTCCAAGAGGATGTCTAGTTCCCACTAGTTTATGCAGGGGCTTTGCTTTGTTGTAATATCAGGGTTATTCTGCTGGGAGCCATGTTCTGGGGCTCTACAATCCAAATAGTACAGTAGAGAAAAGGCAATGTGGCTGTGAGCTGTGTAAGTGTCTGATCATTCCTAGAAAGAAGGACACTCACATTTGGAGAGCACCTGCTGTGAAGGCAGGCCTGGCACTCTCACTTCTTCATAATAGAAATTCCTCCATCAGTCTCTCACTGCACATGCACTGTAGGGCCACAAAGTCACAAAGTCCTGGTACTTCATCCTTGAGAGATTCCCCACCTCAGAGCCTAATAATTTTTATGTTAGTTTCAATTCTAATCAGCTTGGTTAACTTGATTCATAACTCACGGCAAGTTAATATCCGCAAATTAAAAGCAAAAGAATAGGCCGGGCGCAGTTGCTCACACCTGTAATCCCAGCACTTTGGGAAACTGAGGTAGATGGATCACCTAAAGTCAGGAGTTTGAGACCAGCCTGGCCAATATGGCAAAACCCCATCTCTACTAATAATACAAAAGTTAGTCAGGTGTGGTGGCGGGTGCCTGTAATCCCAGCTACTCAGGAGGCTGAGGCAGGAGAATTGTTTGAACCTGGGAGCGGAGGTTGCAGTGAGCTGAGATCGCGCCACTGCACTCCAACCTGGGCGACAAGAGTGAAACTCCCTCTCAAAAAACAAACAAGTAAGTAAATAAATAAATATAAATAAAAGTAAAAGAGTATAAGCTCATCAATAGCAGTAAGGATTTGTCACTGACCGCTGATGGCTAGCCTCTTTTCCTCAATGATACAGTAATAATAATAATAATAATAAGAGTTTAAATTTATTGGACATTTACCATGGTTCAAGCACTGTGCTAAGCCATATATATATTATATATATGTTATATATATATATATGATCTCATTTAGTCTCTCAACTCCCAATAAATATACCCATTTTATAGAGCAGTAAGCTAAAGGCTGAGAGGTAGGAGAATCGCTTGAACCTGGGAGGTGGAGGTTGCAGTGAGCTGAGATCACGCCACTGCACTCCAGCCTGGGCCACAGGGCAAGACTCCATCTAAAAAAAACAAATAAGCAAATAAACAGAGAAGTGTAAAAAGCAGACATGGCCTCAAGGAAGGGACTACATGGCCCTACCCTTCAATAGGCAGTCCTGAGGATCACAGATCAGTGTGGTAAAGGACATCCATTCTCTGACTGTCAGTCAGAGAAAGGCTATATTAGACAACAGGCTTTGTATAATGAGACAGGGAAGGGGGTGTTATATATTTAAGAGGCTTCTGTGTAAAATGGGCTGCAAACATTTTAAAGTGTCAGAATAAGCATCATATATGTAGATGCCCTATCGCCTCCAATTCCCAGACTTCTAAGCATAGTCAAGGTGAAGTGAGAGTTGCAGCATAAGTTTTCCCCATGCATCATAGCCAAAGATACTTCCTTACTACCTCTTAATCTCATGGTTATTTGCATTATTTTGGTTACAGGAGCTAAATCCCCTGAAGCAGCAGAAAGCTTTCATTCTGGACCTGTTCAGAACTTGGAATATTGCCATAATGACCATTATGTCTTTGCTGCTATGGTAAGTAATAAATGACCTGGAAATACAGACATCTGGCACATAAGTATGCAACTGATTTTCTTTAACTCAGAGGAACATTATGGCAATGTCTGGGTTTTCCTGAGGAAAAATTAAGATTATAAAATTCTAAATTATTTTGAAATGCCTCGATTCAGTTCATGGGACTAGATACTGAAAAAATGTCACTAGGTGCAGTGGCTCACGCCTGTAATCCCAGCACTTTGGGAGGCCAAGGTGGGCAGATCACCTGAGGTCAGGAGTCCAAGACCAATCTGGCCAACATGGTGAAACCCTGTCTCTACTAAAAATACAAAAATTAGCTGGGCATGGTGGCGCATACTTGTAATCCCAGCTACTCAGGAGGCTGAGGCAGGAGAATCACTTGAACCCAGGAGGTGGAGGTTCCAGTGAGCCTAGATCACACTACTGCACTCTAGCCTAGGCAACAGAGCAAGACTCCATCTTAAAAAAAAAAAAAAAAAAAAAGTCACAGGGTAGAGTATTTAAGTCTGCAGTACTGGGGCCCAAAGGGAAAGCATTCCCTTTCCCCCTCCTAAAGTTATGAGATTGAGATCATTGATGTCCCTGGGTAAGGGTTCCCTCCCCACCAAAAATTATGAAATTAAGACTAATGATGTCCCTGGTGCCTGAGGCAGAGACGCTAATTCAGCTCCTGCTTCCTGAAGCTGACCTGGCAATTGAACAGTGAGGCTAGAATAACCTAGATCCCCATTGCCTGGATTGGAGCCTTGATAAGCTTTTTACACATGCCAATAGCAAACTAATAAGTGGCTTTCACGCACAGAAATAGTGAATTGGCTTTATAGAATAGATTTAATAATTTATCTGCCAAGAAAAAAAATAAAAGGAAAAAAGAAAATTCCTACCCTATGATGGCAACACACACACACACACACACACACACACACACACACACACACATGATGATCGTCAGAACTGGCAGATTTAGGCTGCAGCTAATCTAAGTTTATTTTTAAGGGCCATCTTACTTGGCAGTTAGAAGAGATCAATGACAGAGCTTCTGCCTCTGAATTAAGCAAGTCTGTCCTAGGTACATGGCCTTCTTAGTTCTGACATTTCAGCATATATATATCCCTGATGCAAATGCTCTTGGGCAGTGATGCTACTAAGCTAATAAAAAATTAGTCACTAGTTCTGTCTAAGCTGCTCCTATTACTAAATGGGAAAATCACTAAGATCCCTTGAGCAGTAAAGTTTAATTATTTGTTTTGTTTACGAATTAGTCCTTGCATTATCTAATTTGGGTCTAGTATGTGTAAAAAGATCCACCAGTGTTCCTGAAATCATTTTTCAGATATCCTCTGCTTCTCAGTCATGTTAATAATAAGCAAATTTCTACACAGGGGCGTCTGCATAGTGCAGTTGTAACAGAAACTCAGGTTCAGTCACTCATAGCTTGCGGTGTCCAATTAACAAGAGCAAGGCCTGATGTAACGAAAGTGACTTTTTATTCCAAATCTAGCTTAGGGAGAAAGGTATCGGCTTCCTGCCTAAAGGGTACCGCTTCTCTTTTTGAAGTGGAAAGCAGGCACTTCTAAAAGGCACGGGAGGATGCAAGCAGGTGAGGGCTCAGAGGGCTAGCTTGCTGCCTTATCTACTGGGCAGTTGAGTTGGCGCCTTCATGGGCAGAAACAGGTTGTATAGGTGGCCAAAAACTCTAGCAGGCATACTTTAGGTTGGAAATTGACTGATATCGCTTGAGGAAATCTAGGGGGTGAGAGTTCCACTCTGGATCTTCTAAGCACATAGTTAGATGAACTTGCCCTGCAGGGAGTGTCCAGTGAAGAGGAGGTTAAAAGGCTGTAATTGCACTTCTAAAGAGCTAAGTAGAAAGTGGGGAAAAGGAAGAAAGAGAAAAGAAGAGAGAGAGAAAATAAACTATCCCTTAGAAAAATAGGGGTACTCAGTTACATAGTTATTTTTTCCATAGAGAAGCTTCTTTTATTATTATTATTATTATTATTATTATTATTATTATTATTATTATTTTGAGATGGAGTTTAGCTCTGTCGCCCAGGCTGGAGTGCAATGGCGCGATCTCAGCTCACTGCAACCTTCGCCTCCCAAGTTCAAGTTATTCTCCTGTCTCAGCCTCCCAAGTAGCTGGGATTATAGGCACATGCCACCACCATGCCTGGCTAATTTTTGTCTTTTAAGTAGGGACGAAGTTTCACCATGTTAGCCAGGCTGGTCTCAAACTTCTGACCTCAGGTGATTTGCCTGCCTCGGTCTCCCAAAGTGCTGGGATTTCAGGCATGAGCCACCACACATCGCCCACAAAGAAGCTTCTACATGAAAGTTAACTATAATGACAGAATATACAGGCTGCATTCTGTGATAATTTGAAGCATTCGGGACATTCACTCTTTTCCCTAAAGAGAATCGGAATTTATTCTAAGTGAATCCCACAGTATGACCCTTGTATCTCTTTTTTGTTATAGAATGAAATCTGGATTTTATGTTCACTGATGTGACTAATATTTTTTCTTCAAATAATAGCTCTAAGAGACTGAGGAGGTACAAACTATTCAGGAAATAGGAAAACTTGAAATCAACTACCTGAGAAAAGTTATTGTTGAATATTGGTATATCTAGACTAGCACTATCCAATAGAAACTTCTGCAGTGATGGAAATGTTTCATATCTATGTTGTTCAATATAGTAGCCACTAGTTACACATGGCTATTGAGCACTTGAAGTGTGGCTAGCATAACTAAGGAACTGAATTTGTGGTTTTATTTAATTTTAATTTATTTAAATTTAAGTAGCCAACAAGGTTGTGGCTACTTATAGGACAGCAAGATATAGAGAATTTCTTGACCACCATAAAATTTTAGAGCGATTCACAACATCCCTTTTTCTTTCAGGATGCTGACCTCAGTGGGTTACTTTGCTCTGTCTCTGGATACTCCTAATTTACATGGAGATGCCTACCTGAACTGTTTCCTCTCTGCTTTGATTGAAATTCCAGCTTACATTACAGCCTGGCTGCTATTGCGAACCCTGCCCAGGCGTTATATCATAGCTGCAGTACTGTTCTGGGGAGGAGGTGTGCTTCTCTTCATTCAACTGGTACCTGTGGGTAAGAAGTTAACCAAGATGAACAGCTTACCAGAAAGACCCACATATTGACTAGGCTGCTTCTGAGTCACTGCTCCATGTTTATTCAGCCTTTACATCATAAGCCATTCATAAGTCAATTAGACAGGTGATTGCTCACTGTGTATGTTGTTTCCTGTGTTCAAAACAACTATCCCAAACAGAATAGACAGCCTCGGAGAAGCAGAAAGCACCAAAGAGGAAACGTAACTCTTCCAGTCATCCCCTTCACAGAAAGACTCACCTAAAATCTCCCTTTAACTCATAGTCATGATTCCTAATTTCTGGCTACTCTCAAACCTTTTCCCTGGGTGTATATTCAAGTATTACAGTGAGTAGGACATGTCGGTTCCAGGATACATTCAGTGGTTTTCTGGTCTGAATCTTTAAGTAGTTAAATGGCGCACAAAAGGATATATGCTTCCCTTTTCCCCTTGTTTCTGATGTTCTCATAATATTAAAATGTCAATAAATTATTGATAGTAATAGAAATACACATTTCTTAGTAATAAGAAACAGGATAGAAAGGATTGGTCCTCCTCTTTGAAGATAAAACTTAACTATATTAACATGCTAATAGCTTACCCATGAAACTGTTGTAACAAACAAAAGACAAGTCGACAAAGGTCACTGAATGCATTAATGACCTAGAATAACAGTAGAACAAAGTACAAAGCCACCCCTCATGCTCCATCTTTGTTCATGCCCAAATACTAGGACACTCGAAGAGAAAATGCTATTTTGGGAATATATTTATGTTAATAAAAATACTCCCACTGAAGCAAAAAAGACAATAAAAACAACTGATACAAGAAAGTATCACTTCTAAAAGCACCGTTGCTTATACTGGGTCTCTTTTCCAGATTATTACTTCTTATCCATTGGTCTGGTCATGCTGGGAAAATTTGGAATCACCTCTGCTTTCTCCATGCTGTATGTCTTCACTGCTGAGCTCTACCCAACCCTGGTCAGGAATATGGCAGTGGGGGTCACATCCATGGCCTCCAGAGTGGGCAGCATCATTGCCCCCTACTTTGTTTACCTCGGTGAGCTGCATCTTGTGCCTTTGTTCTTCCTTTAAATTAGTTTTCAATATGAAAGTAAGATTTTCATTGTGAAAATGTCAAATAGCATAGAATGTACTGGAAAAAAGTACAAGTTCACCTCTTCTCTCCCAGGAGGAGCTCTAGAAAGCCAACCACAAACTGTTTGGTGAGTAGCGCTACAGACATTTTGTTTTGCACAACACCATGTACGCATGTATGTATATACTTTTTTAAACACACAAGCAGGCCGGACGTGGTGGCTCACGTATGTAATCCCAGCACTTTGGGAGGCCAAGGTGGGTGGATCACCTGAGGCCAGGAGTTTGAGACCAGCCCGGCCAACACGGTGAAACCCTGTCTCTACTAAAAATACAAAAATTAGCCAGGCGTGGTGGCAGGTGCCTGTAATCCCAGCTACTCTGGAGGCTGAGGCAGGAGAATTGCTTGAACCCAGTAGGCAGAAGCTGCAGCGAGCCAAGATTGCACCATTGCACTCCAACCTGGGCAACAAGAGTGAAATTCTGTCTCAAAAAAAAAAAATAATAATAATAATAAATAAAAACAATAAACACACAAATAACATTATATATGTTGAAACTTTTTAAACTTAACATTGTATCAGAATATCCTTCCAAATGGTTACATATTGCTCCTTTACCTTCTTTTTAAATAGGTACCTCCTTTTAAAAATGTATGTAAGTACATTTTAAAATAAGTATACCTAAGTATAATCTACAGATAGATTCATACAAGTAAAACTCCTGGAGCAAAGAGTACCATTAAAAAATTATATATAAATATATATATACGTGTGTACATGATGTGCAAAACAAAATGTCTGTAGCACAACTCACCAAACAGTTCATGTTGGTTTTCTAGGGCTCCTCCTGGGAGAGGAGATGTGAATTTGTACTTTTTTCCAGTACATTCTATGCTATTTGACGTTTTCACCATGAAAATCTTACTTTTATACTGAAACACATAATTTATTTAACCAGGCTCCAATGAATGGAGGACATGTAGGTCATTTCCAGGTTTTTGGTATTACAAATAACATTACAACGAACATTCTCCTATGCTCCTACACCCTTTGTGAATTTACTTACATATATTTGGATTTACAGATAGATTCATAGAAGTAAAATTCCTGCAGCAAAGAGTACAGTTAAAAATTTCATAGATATTCCCAAATTGAACTCTACATATTGTACCAAATTATAATTTAATTATTAATAGTTAAGAGTGGTTATTTTCAATAATCTCACCAACAATAAAGATTACCTAATTCTTTTTTTTTTTTTTTTTTTTTTTTTTTTTTTTTTTTTTTTTGAGATAAGGTCTCACTCTGAAGTGTAGTGGTGCGATCCTAGATTCCCAGCTCACTGCAGCCTCAATCTCCCAGGCTCAAAGATCCTCCCACCTCAGCCTCCCAACTAGCTGGGACTATAGGCATGCACACCATCAAGCCCAGCTATTTTTTTTTTTTTTTTTTTTTTCTGGTAGAGATGGGATTTTGCCAGGTTACTCAGGCTGGTTTTGAACTCCTGGGCTCAAGTGATCCACCCGCCTCAACCTCCCAAAGTGCTAGGATTACAGGCTTGAGCCACAGCACCTGCCCTACCGAATTTTTTAATCATTGGTTATCTGCTATGTGAAAAATGGATATCATTGTTACTTTCATTCCTATTTATTAATTATGAATGAGGTTGAGCATGTTTGGGTGTATTTTTTGGCCATTCTATTTATTTTTCAGTGAACTGACTGCTCATGTTCTTTGCTCTTTTTTTTTTTTTTTTTTTTTTTGAGACAGAGTCTCACTCTGTCACCCAGGCTGGAATGTAGTGGCACAATCTCGGCTCACTGCAACCTCCGCCGCCCGGGTTCAAGCAATTCTCTTGTCTCAACCTCCTGAGTAGCTGGGACTACAGGTGCATGCCACTATGCCCGGCTAATTTTTTTTTTTTTTTTGTATTTTTATTAGAGACGGGGTTTCATCATATTGGTCAGGCTGGTCTCGAACCCCTGACCTCAGGAGATCCACCCACCTTGGCCTCCCAAAGTGCTGGGATTACAGACACGAACCACTGCGCCCGGACTTCTTTGCCCATTCTTTAATGGTGCATTCATCTTTTTCTTTTTGATTTGTACAAACTCTTTGCAATGGAAGAAATTAGCCCTTTGTATATATGTTGTAAATATTTTTTCTAGTTTACCATTTGTATTTTGACTTTATGATATCTTTGTAATGAAGACAATTTTAGTTTTTATTTACTCAAAGGTGTCAATCTGAAATAACACTACACAGGTGTTAGAGTAGCATGTTCAATCTGATGTAGGATCTGACACCCCATGCCTGGTCCTCATTAAGGACTCTACTGGTGAGAAATGCAGACACACCTCATGAATTGGGCAGTTGGTTAACTACTGGTACACATGCACACACACACACACACACACACACCTGAGAACATATATGAATTCTCAGGAAAGGTATAATCCAAATCCTTATAGAGAAAGAGAAACATTTTCCTAACTTAAACATATTCTGCACAGTTGCCCTGCGCCACACCTGAGATAGCAGATTATACAGAGTGGTATTATTTTTCCCTTTGTCCTTCCCTGTACTTTCATACTATGCTCAGACGGTCCAGTGGCCAGACACTGGTACATAAGATAGAGTCCAAGAGCCTTTTACTCCACATAGCTACTCCTGTTAGTGACACAGAGGCCTCAGAGAAGCTGCAATAACAATATTTTCCTTATGTTTTGGGTCAAATGAAATCCATGGGTGTGCTGTTCCTCTGTAAGCTCTGTATGTATACAGAGGCAAAGCAAGATGAGGATCTGTTGTTCTCCTGTGTGAGTAAAGCTTCATAAAGAAGAGATTACATATTAACCCAAGACATGTAAGTGCTGCAAAAAGAAGCCAAATCCAGGCACACAGTGCCTTTACAGAATGTGCCTGATACTTATTGTTTCCTGATTTAATCTGGCGTGAACATAATACTTAGTTGTTGTTTTTTTTTTTTGCTTGTTTGTTTTGTTTTGTTTTGTTTTGAGTCTCATAGCTCTGTGGACCTAACTTTCCACTACAGCCTACTAGTTTGGGCAAAAGCAGAGGTCATGCCAGACTTATCATGGCCAAAACCCATCCCTGAAACATCCTGGTTAACCTCCTTCTCCTTGATGTCCTCCTATCCCCCATTTCCAATTACCTCTACCTTAAGAAGATAACTCTGGTAGGCAAAGAACCCTACCAAAGGAACATCTGTCACATATGACTGAGTAGTAGCTTAGAGGATACCAGTTGACAGGAGAGAATGAAAAGCCTTATGATAAAGCAAAAGGATTACAGAAATACATATTGTCATCTGCCAAAAAGAAACTGATATTTTGCTTACTTTTTTTCTCTGAAAATATTCAGATTTAAATCCATTCTCTTATACTGTTCACCACCTTCACAAAATGATGCTCAAGAGTGCCCAGAGAGTCCTTGTATCTGATTGATGTTCTTATGTCCTGTGCTTTATAGGTGCTTACAACAGAATGCTGCCCTACATCGTCATGGGTAGTCTGACTGTCCTGATTGGAATTCTCACCCTTTTTTTCCCTGAAAGTTTGGGAATGACTCTTCCCGAAACCTTAGAGCAGATGCAGAAAGTGAAATGGTAAGTAGAACTTTTAACAAAATGATACCGAAATGCCTTAGGGAGAATACGCATGGAAGAATAGCTAGGAAGGTTCTAAAAGAGAAGAGTAATAAGCAGAGACCAGCTCTATCAGATGATAAAGCATATTGTTGACTGGGCACAGTGGCTCACACTTGTAATCCCAGCACTTTGGGAGGCAGAGGCAGGTGGATCACCTGAGGTCAGGAGTTTGAGACCAGCCTGGCCAACATAGTGAAACCTCATCTCTACTAAAAATACAAAAAATTAGCTGGGCGTGGTGGCAGTCACATGTAATCCCAGCTACTCAAGACGCTGAGGCAGAAGAACTGCTTGAACCCAGGAGGCAGAGGTTGCAGTGAGCTGAGATCACACCACTGCACTCCAGCCTGGGCAACAAGAGCGAAACTCCATCTCAAAAAAAAAAATAATAATAATAATAATAATAATAATAGGCGGGGCGCGGTGGCAAATGCCTGTAATCCCAACACTTTCGGAGGCCGAGGCGGGCAGGTCACGAGGTCAAGAGATCGAGACCATCCTGGCCAACATGGTGAAACCCTGTCTCTGAAATACAAAAATTAGCTGGGCGTGGTAGTGAATGCCTGTAGTCCCAGCTACTCACGAGGCTGAGGCAGGAGAATTGCTTGAACCCGGGAGGTGGAGGTTGCAGTGAGCTGAGATCATGCCACTGCACTCTAGACTGGGCAACAGAGTGAGACTCTGTCTCAAAAATAATAATAATGATAAAGCATATCGTTGAGCAATAGTAATTAAAACAGTGTAATAATGGTATAGGAATAGAAATCAATGGAGTGGGACAGAATTCAGGATAAAACCTAAGAAAATAACAAATTCACTATGTAATAAAAAGTAGCAAAGTCAAGGGGGAATAGTTATTCAGTAAAAGGTATTAGAACATTCAGCTAGACATTCTGAATAAATTAAAAAGTTGGATCTTAAAAAAATGCATTGGCTGGGCACAGTGGCTCACACCTGTAATCCCAGCACTTAGGGAGACTGAGGCAGGCAGATTGCTTGAGGTCAGGAGTTCGAGACCAGCCTGGCCAACATGATGAAACCCCATCTCTACCAAAAATACAAAAATTAGCCAGGCGTGGTGGTGCGCCCCTGTAATCCCAGCTACTCGGGAGGCTGAGGCAGGAGAATCGCTTGAACCAGGGTGACGGAGGTTGCAGTGAGCCAAGATCGTGCCACTGCACTTCAGTCTGGGTGACAGAGCAAGACTCTGTCTCCAAAAAAAAAAAGCATCAAGATAAAATCCAGAGAGTTAAAAAATTTAGGCCTAAAAATGTAAAATCATAAATGTACCAGGAGGAAACTAACATTTGTATAACCTTAGAGAAGATCTTACCGAGCATAACATAAAATCAAAGAACCATAAAGGAACAGATTGATATATCTGATTGTACATTTTAAAAATTATTGGCAAGGCAAAAGGAAACCACCCACAAAGACAAAAGTCAATAAGCCAGGAGAAAATATTTGCTACACAAAATCTAGACATAAGGCTAATATACCTAATATACAAAAAGCTCATAGCAACCAGTGAGAAAAAGACAAACAGTTCAGTAGGAAAACCAGCAAAGGATAAGAACAGACAGTTTACAGAAGAAGTCACTTCAGGATCCAATATACACATGAAAAAGTTATTTGTCCACATTAATAAGGAAATGCAAAAATAAAACAATTCAACCTCATTTTTTTGGCTTATGAGATTGTGCAAGGGTTTTTCTTCTTGACGCGAACCAATTCTGACACCTATTGAGTGTCCTATAATTCAGTTCAATTTTGACAATACCTGAAGTTAGCATCAGACTCCATAGGTATAAAGACTCAGTCCCACAATACTGCCTCGCTTCACTCGCCACTCGCAAGTGTCAGGTCCCCAGGTTACCCACATTTCTCTCTGACTTTCCTACCAAATCTAGGGTTCCAAACAAATCCCCTCCTCGGGTTTGATTATTTGCTAGAATGACTCACAGCACTCAGAACACTGACCACTTTATAAGAAACACTGGTTTCTTATAAAGGATACAAATGAACAGCCAGATGAAGAGGTACATATGGAGAGGTCTGGAAAGGTCCTGAGTGCAAAGGTTCTGTCCCTGTGGAGTTAAGTAAGGTGCACTGCCCTCCTGGCACGTGGATGTAGTCACCAGCTCGGAAGCTCTCCAAACCCCATCATTTAGAGGTTTTCATGGAGGTTTAGTCACGTTGGCATGATGGATTTTTAAGTCTATCCCCAGCCTCCCTCCTCTCCCCAGAGGTTCCAGGTTTCTAATCAAGGCTTGGTCTTCTGGTGACCAGCCCCCACCCTGAAGCTATCTACGGGCCCTGCCAAGGATTGCCTCATTAGAACAACAGAAGCTCTTATCACCCCCTATCACTCCGGAAATTATGAGATTTAGGATCTCCATGTCAGGAACCAGGGACAAAGACCAGTATCTTTTTATGACACCACAGCCAACATTTAAAAGATTAGTGGTATTTAGGAGAAGTTTAGAGTTTTGAGTAACACTGCCTGGCTTTAAATCCCAAATCTACTGCAAAAATTTGGGCCTATCACTTAATATTCACTAAGCCTCAGTATTCCCATCTGCTATATGGGCTATTTCATATGGCTATTTTGAGGTGATAAAATATAAAGTGTTCTCAGTGCCTGGCCTTGATAAAGGTAACTCTGCATGTGAATTAATTCTGATCACTGACAGAACATTTACAGCCAAAAAGTGCCCATTTTTGATAAGTTGTTTTGTTCTAATGATAGAACTACTTCTGTAACAACTTTAATTGCCAAGAATTTCATGCCTCCCTCTCTATCATTTGCTTGGGAAAACTGTGAAAAAGTTTAAATTCTGGCTTCTATACTTAATTAAGAAAGTGGCCTCAGATGTTTAAAAGCATAAAATATTAGATCTACACTATGAGGTTCTCATTAGAGTTCAAATAGTTACTTGTTCATTGATTGGAGAAATATTTTTCAATGTCAGTTTGGAGCATTTTGAGGAGGAAAGTCCCTTGAATATTTAATTTTCTTTAGCATCTATTTTATTTTCAGGTTCAGATCTGGGAAAAAAACAAGAGACTCAATGGAGACAGAAAAAAATCCCAAGGTTCTAATAACTGCATTCTGAAAAAATGTCTCCCCCATTTGGTGAAGTGAAAAACAGACAAATAAGACTTTGTGGAGAAATCCGTTGTTCCTGCTGAAATGGACTGACTGTAATGATTGACACTAAAATGAACCTTGCTATCAAGAAATGTTCATCATACAGTAAACTCTGGACAATTCTTCCAGAAAATGTCCTTGCTTTGCAAACCAACCATTTCTAGAGAGTCTCCTTACTCATTAATTCGATGAAATGGATTGGTAAGAGGTCTTGAAAACATATTAGTCAAGGACTGGTAAAATATATATAAAGATTAACACTGTTTCCAATTATACAAATACTATCCAAATAAAAATAACATCATTGTATTAATGCAAATATTAGGTGACAACAATGTGTGTGTGTGTGTGTGTGTGTGTGTGTGTGTGTGTGTGTGTGTGTACATTTGGAAGCAAACCAGCACATTCAAAATTATAGTAGTTTCTGAAGTGAACCAAATGATTATACACGGCATTCCTATCCAGAAAACCTTACAAACTCCTTTGACAGGGATTGATGGCTGTTAGAGGAAAAAACAAACCATTTTTTACCCTCTGCTGTCACACACAACCCACAATACTTCTGTGACCAGATGTGGTGGGGGGCTCCTCACACACCAAGCAATTCTCCAGCAGATACCAACGGGGTGCTCTCTAATGGAATTCAGCTCTGACCCTATCTGTGGGAGACAGTATCAGGTCCCACAGGTTGTGTGCTCTGTCCCTCTTCAGATGCCATTCGAACGTCCAAGCCACACGCACCTCTGACCTACCAGCTACAAACCAGGGTTTCTATAGCCCCCGTCTTGGGTTCAATTAATTTGCTAGAAAGGCTCACCAAATTCAGCTAAACCTTTACATTTTCCAATTTATTATAAAGGATACAGATGAACGGCCAGATGAAGCAGCATGTAGGGCTAGGTCTGGAAGGATTCTAAGTGCAAGAGCTTCTGTCCCAGTGAAGCTGGGGTGCAGTGCCCTCCCAGCTTGTGGACGCATTTACCGGAAGCTCCTCAAATCTTGTTGTTCAAGAGTTTTTAGAGAGCTTGATCTCCAGCACCTTCCCCACCCAGAGGTCAGTGGGTAGAGCTGAAAGTTCCAACCCTCTAATTCCTCAAATGACCTGGTCTTTCTAGGGACTAGCCCCATCATAAGAATACCTAGGGCCCCACATTAAGTAACCTCATTAGCATAAACTCAGGAGTTATCTAATCGAAGGGGCTCATTATGACTAATGAGATACTCCTACCACTCAGGAAGTTCTAGAGGTTTGGGGAACTCTATGACAAGAACTGAGACAAAGACCAGGTATCCATATTTCATATTATACCACAATGGCAGATGTTAATTGTATTTTAGCCTGGCTCATCTGGCCAATCTGCCTGCAAGAAGGCAGCAAGGCAGCTCCTAGCTACAGTTTCAGCAGCCACACCTCACAGCCCTTACACCATTAAATGGTCCCCATTTGTTGTGCTTTTGTTGAGCATGTGACTAAACCTCCTGTTTCCTAAAAATGGCTTAAGATATATTTTGCTCGTAGATATAAAATCAGAAAAACGGCACAAACCAGTTAGATTGATAGAGGTTGTTTATATGCCTCATAGCCAAGAGAGATGTGCACCAAGGAGGAAATCATCAAATCTGACAATATGGAAACCCTTTGAAACTGTTCTTTTCCTAAGCACGGTATTCAGCTGTGTCCTCTTGAACCCATATCCATCAGGTTAACAGCTTTAGCCCATTCTGCATGATACTGGCGGCAGGTTTGTCATAAATAGCTCTTATTATTTTGAGATACATTCCATCAACACCTAGTTTATTGACAGTTTTTAGCATGAAGGGCTTTTGAATTTTGTCGAAGGCCTTTTCTGCATCTATTGAGATAATCACACGGTTTTTGTCTTTGGTTCTGTTTATATGATGGATTATGTTCATTGATTTGCATATGTTGAAACAGCTTTGCATCCCAGGGATGAAGCCGACTTGATCGTGGTGGATGAGGTTTCTGATGTGCTGCTGGATTCGGTTTGCCAGTATTTTATTGAGGATTTTCACATCGACATTCATCAGGGATATTGGTGTAAAATTCTCCTTTTTTGTTGTGTCTCTATCAGGCTTTGGTATCAGGATGATGCTGGCCTCATAAAATGAGTTAGGGAGGATTCCCTCTTTTCTATTGATAGGAATAGTTTCAGAAGGAATGGTACCAGCTCCTCTTTGTACCTCTGGTAGAATTTGGCTGTGAATCTCTCTGGTCCTGGCCTTTTTTTGGTTGGTAGGCTATTAATTATTGCCTCAATTTCAGAGCCTGTTATTGGTGTATTCAGATTCAACTTCTTCCTGGTTTAGTCTTGGGAGGGTGTATGTGTCCAGGACTTTATCCATTTCTTCCAGAGTTTCTAGTTTATTTGCATAGAGGTGTTTATAGTATTCTCTGATGGTAGTTTGTATTTCTGTGGGATTGGTGGTGATACCCCTTTATCATTTTTTATACCATCTATCTGATTCTTCTCTCTTTTCTTCTTTGTTAGTCTTGCTAACGGTCTATCAATTTTGTTGATCTTTTCAAAAAACGAGCTCCTGGATGCATTGATTTTTTTTGAAGGGATTTTGTGTCTCTATCTCTTTCAGTTCTGCTCTGATCTTAGTTATTTCTTGCCTTCTGCTAGCTTTTGAATTTGTTTACTCTTGCTTCTCTAGTTCTTTTAACTGTGATGTTAGGGTGTCGATTTTAGATCTTTCCTGCTTTCTCTTGTGGGCATTTAGTGCTGTAAATTTCCTTCTACACACTGCTTTAAATGTGTTTCAGAGATTCTGGTACATTGTGTTTTTGTTCCCATTGTTTTCAAAGAACGTCTTTATTTCTGCCTGCATTTCATTATTTACCCAGTAGTCATTCAGGAGCAGGTTGTTCAGTTTCCATGTAGTTGTATGGTTTTGAGTGAGTTTCTTAATCCTGAGTTCTAATTTGATTACACCGTGATCTGAGAGACAGTTTGTTGTGATTTCTGTTCTTTTACATTTGCTTAGGAGTGCTTTACTTCCAACGATGTGGTCAATTTTGGAATAAGTGTGATGTGGTGCTTGAGAAGAATGTATATTCTGTTGATTTGGGGTGGAGAGTTCTGTAGATGTCTATTAGGTCTGCTTGGTGCAGATCTGAGTTCAAGTCCTGGATATCCTTGTTAACTTCTGTCTCGTTGATCTGTCTAATATTGACAATGGGGTGTTAAAGTCTCCCATTATTATTGTGTGGGAGTCTAACTCTCTTTGTAGGTCTTTAAGGACTTGCTTTATGAATCTGGGTGCTCCTGTATTGGGTGCATATATATTTAGGATAGTTAGCTCTTCTTGTTGAATTGATCCCTTTACCATTATATAATGGCCTTCTTTGTCCCTTTTGATCTTTGTTGGTTTAAAGTCTGTTTTATCAGAGACTAGGATTGCAACCCCTGCTTTTATTTGCTTTCCATTTGCTTGGTAGATCTTCCTCCATCCCTTTATTTTGAGCCTATTTGTGTCTCTTCACATGAGATGGGTCTCCTGAATACAGCACACTGATGGGTCTTGACTCTTTATCCAATTTGCCAGTCTGTGTCTTTTAATTGGAGCATTTAGTCCATTTACATTTAAGGTTAATATTGTTATGTGTGAATTTGATCCTGTCATTATGATGTTAGCTGGTTATTTTGCCTGTTAGTTGATGCAGTTTCTTCATAGCATCAAAGGTCCTTACAATTTGGCATATTTTTGCAGTGGCTGGTACCAATTGTTCCTTTCCATGTTTAGTGCTTCTAAACTAAACATGTAAGGCAGGGCTGGTGGTGACAAAATCTCTCAGCATTTGCTTGTCTGGAAAGGATTTTATTTCTTCTTCACTTATGAAGTTTAGTTTGGCTTGATATGAAATTCTGGGTTGAAAATTCTTTTCTTTAAGAATGTTGAATATTGGCCCCCACTCTCTTCTGGCTTGTAGGGTTTCTGCTGAGAGATCCACTGTTAGTCTGATGGGCTTCCCTATGTGGTTAACCCAGCCTTTCTCTCTGGCTGCCCTTACCATTTTTTCCTTCATTTCAACCTTGGTGAATCTGACAATTATGTGTCTTGGGGTTGCTCTTCTAGAGGAGTATCTTTGTGGTGTTCTCTGTATTTCCTGAATTTGAATGTCAGCCTGCTTTGCTAGGTTGGGGAAGTTCTCCTGGATAACAGCCTGAAGAGTGTTTTCCAACTTGGTTCCATTCTCCCCGTCACTTTCAGGTACACCAATCAAATGTACATTTGGTCTTTTTACACAGTCCCATATTTCTTGGAGGATTTGCTCGTTTCCTTTTACTCTTATTTCTCTAATCTTCTCGATTTATTTCATTAATTTGATCTTCAATCACTGATACCTTTTCTTCCACTTGATCGAATCAGCTATTGAAGCTTGTGCATGCATCACGAAGTTCTTGTGCCATGGTTTTCAGCTCCATCAAGTTATTTAAGGTCTTCTCTGCACTGTTTATTCTAGTTAGCCATTTGTCTTATCTTTTTTCAAGGTTTTTAGCTTCCTTGCGATGGGTTAGAACATCCTTCTTTAGCTCGGAGAAGTTTGTTATTACCGACCTTCTGAAGCCTACTTCTGTTAGCTCATCAAAGTCATTCTCCACCCAGGTTTGTTCCATTGCTGGTGAGAAGTTGCAATCCTTTGGAGGAGAAGAAGTGCTATGGATTTTAGAATTTTCAGTTTTTCTGCTCTGGTTTCTCCCCATCTTTGTGGTTTTATCTTCCTTTGGTCTTTGATGTTGGTGACCTACAGATGGGGTTTTGGTGTGGCTGTCCTTTTTGTTAATGTTGATGCTATTCCTTTCTGTTCATCAGTTTTCCTTCTAACAGTGAGATCCCTCAGCTACAGGTCTGTTGGAGTTTGCTGGAGGTATTCTCCAGATACTGTTTGCCTGGGTATCACCAGCAGAGGTTGCAGAACAGCAAATATTGCAGAACAGCAAATACTGCTGCCTGATCCTTCCTCTGGAAGCTTTGTCCCAGAGGGGCACCTGCCTGTATGAGGTGTCAGTCACCCCCTACTGGGAGGTGTCTCCCAGTTAGGATACACAGGGGTCAGGGACCCACTTGAGGAGGCAGTCTGTCTGTTCTCCAAGCTCAAACACCATGCTGGGAGAACCACTGCTCTCTTCAGAGCTGTCAGACAGGGATGTTTAAGTCTGCAGAAGTTTCTGCTGCCTTTTGCTCAGCTATGCCCTGCCCCCAGAGGTGGAGACTACAGAGGCAGCCAGCCTCGCTGAGCTGTGATGGGCTCCACCCAGTTCGAGTTTCCACAGTCACTTTGTTTACCTACTCAGACCTCAGCAATGGCAGATGCCCCTCTCCATGCCAGGTTGCTGCCTTGCAGGTCAATCTCAGACTGTTGCACTAGCAGTGAGCAAGGCTCCATGGGCATAGAATCCACCGAGCCAGGCACGGCATATAATCTCCTGGTGTGCTGTTCGCTAAGACCTTTGGAAAAGTGCAATATTTGGGCAAGCGTGTCCCGTTTTTCCAGGTACCATCTGTCACGGCTTCCCTTGGCTAGGAAAGGGAAATCCCCTGACTCCTTGCACTTCCCAGATGAGGCAGTGCCCCGCCCTGCTTTGGCTCACCCTCCGTGAGCTGCACCCACTGTCCAACCAATCCCAATGAGATGAACCAGGTACCTCAGTTGGAAATGCAGAAATCACCCGTCTTCTGCGCCAATCACACTGGGAGCTGCAGACCAGAGCTGTTCCTATTCAGCCATCTTAGAATGGAATCCTCAATGAGATATTCTAAGAAGTTAAAAAATAATTGTAACGAGCATCTGAAAGAACAAATATGTAATATGTTTAAGAAATTTTTGAAAAAGATCAGTGATAAGGGGAAATGTTCTCTCACATATATAAAAACACACAATGATTACTCTGGGTTTCCTGGAAAACACACACACACACAAACACACACACACACACAGGAAAGATAAATCTATCAACAAAATAGAAGAGGTATGGCAGAAACAGACCCAAGTGTTGAAAAAATTGTAACATATGATAAAGGTGAATTATAAATTATCAAGAAAATGATACATTGTTGAAGACTGGTGCTTGGACAATTGACAAGCTAGAAAACTGGTAAAAATGGAAAAACTGGGGGAATAAATAGTATCTCACCATAAATCACATACCAAATTAATTCCTGATCAACTAAAGAGCCAAATGTAATAAATGTAAATAAAATAGAGCCAAGAGTAAATAAATCAAAAGCTAGAAGAAAATATAGGTGATACTTAATTTTAAAATGAATAGGAAATTGAAGATAAGATATATTTTACTATAAACTTTTAAAGAATTCTGTACAACAGAAAATCTTAAAATTAACACAAGTTGGAAAAATATTAACAAAAACATATTGGACAAAATTACCATCCTTTGTACACAGTCATCAATTTTTTTTTAATGCCCAGTAATACTGCAGTTAAAGCAAAGAGGGCTAAGTACATAGCCTTTGGAGACAAGTGTTTCAGGACCTGACACTGGGTGTGTCCCTTCTCTATCAACTGTGTGACCTCAAGCAAGTTATAATCTTTCCTAAAACTCAGCTTCTTCATCTGTAAAGAGGGATGATAACAGTCCCCTTTAGGGGTATTACATGAGACAATGCATACTGTGTTTGGCTCCATACCTGGCAAAGATGTCCACATTTTCACTATCTCTCATCTTACTCATGTCCTCACACCCCTTCTTGGCCAGCTTAAATTCCATGCTTAATCATCATAATCAACTTCCTTGCCCCTTTCTTATCTGCCTTGCTTTTGGGGGAAACTATAAAGCTGGTTAAATCTAACCTCCCTCCTACTTCTTTCTAGCACCTGCATAGCCAAATGTAGATGGAAAATATATTCCATCTGACTGGTTTCACTTTAAACTGACCATCAGTGACTTCAAGAGGATCCTAATTGCCCTGGTTCATTCTCTATCCTGGAGGACCTTCTTTCTCTTCAGAACTCCATCACCTCCTCCCCCATGCTCACCCTCAGCTGTGCCTTGGCTTCCTATTTCACCTAGAAAATAGAAGCAATGGAGGGAACCTCTACAAGCACCATAATCCACCAGCCTAACTCCATCTGTACCCACACACTCTGTCTTTTCTCCTGTTTCTCCTGAATGGTCTCTCCTCCCCACTGGAGTGCAGTGGCTCACTGCAACCTCTGCCTCGGTTCAAACGATTCTCATGCCTCAACCTCCCAAGTAGCTAGGATTACAGGCATGCACCACCATACCCAGCTAATTTTTGTACTTTTTGTAGAGACAGGTTTTTGCCATGTTGGCCATGCTGGTATTGAACTCCTGGGCTCAAGTGAGTGGCCTGCCTCGACCTCCCAAAGTGCTGGGATTATAGGTGTGAGCCACCATGCCTGGCCCCAGCCTTATATACTGCTTACCTGCCCTGCCCCCTACTCCTTTACCAACTCAAAGATGTTGCTCTAGCAATTCTCCTGATTCCTCCATCATAAATCTTTTCCCTCTCTACTGGATCTTTCCCATTCAGTATGCAAACAGGCTGTAAAAGCTCTCTCTCGATCCAGTTTCTGCTGTCAGCTCCTGCCCCATATCTCCCTGTCCCTTAGTAGCAAAACTCCTTGGAAGATTGCTATATCTACTTGCTACTTTCAGCTTTGTTCTTCCAATTTTCACTTGGCCCCACTATAATTAAGCTTTAGCCCTCACCTTTCACCAGAGCACCTCTATCAAGGTCCCCAGTGACCTGCATGTTTCTGAATTCAATAGTCGATTCATAGTCCTCCTCTTACCTGACCTCTCAAGGCATGTGACAAACTCATTTCTCTTTCATCCTTGAACTGCTTTCTACAACATGACACTTGTGCCAGGCATGGTGGCACACACCTGTAGTCCCAGCTACTTGGGAGGCTGAGGCAAGAAAAACACTTGAACCCAGAAGGCAGAGGTTATAGTGAGCCGAGATTGTGACACTGCACTCCAGCCTAGGTGACAGAGTGAGACTCTATATCAAAAAAAACAACAAAAATGACACTTGCTTGGTTTTCCTCTTACCTTGTTGGCTGCTCTTTAACCATCCAGTGTGCTGGTTTTTCTTCATCTCCGCTACTGCCTAAAATTGGAGTGCCCAGAACTTAGTCTTCAGTCCTCTTCCTTTTTAAAAAAAATCCCGTCTCATGGTTTAAATATCATCTCTGCATTGATGAACACCAATATATAGATAGAAGTGAACTCCAGGCTCACATAATAACTGCCCACTCGATATCCTCACTTGGATATATAATAGGTGTCTCAAACATAACATGTCAAATTTAACATGTGCTCCTAATTTCGTCCCAAATCTGCTCTTCCTGAAGTCCTCCCCAACTCAGAAAGTGGGAACTTTATTTTCCTGGCTGCTCTTCCTCTCGTACTCCACATCCAATCTGTCAATAAAGTCTTTTGCCATAATTTCAACACATGTAGAATCCAGTTTCTTGCCTGTATTCTGTTAGCCCCCAGCCAATCTTTCCTCATTAAGGCTGCTCCTACGCCTGTTCAATCTACTCTCAGCATAGTAGTCAGGGCTATCTCAATTACATTATGTTACTTTTCTGCTCAAAATCTTCCAATCGCTTCCCATCTCAGTCAGATTTTTTAAAAGCCCAAGTCCTTACAATGGTCTATAAGTAGAATGATTACACATCAGAGTTTGTCCAGGACAGTCCTGGCTTCTCTCCACTGAATTAGTGTTAATTTTTTTTTTTTTTTGGAGACGGAATCTTGCTCTGTTGCCAGGCTAGAGTGCAGTGGCATGATCTCGGCTCACTGCAACCTCCGACTCCCTAGTTCAAACGATTCTCCTGCCTCAGCCTCCTGAGTAGCTGGGATTACAGGCATGTGCCACCACACCCAGCTAAATTTTTTTGTTTTTATTTTTATTTTTTTTAGTAGAGATGGGGTTTCGCCACGTTGGCCAGGATGGTCTCGATCTCCTGACCTCGTGATATGCCCGCCTCAGCCTCCCAAAGTACTGGGATTACAAGCGTGAGCCACCGCGCCCAGCCCTCGTGTTAATTATTAATAACCCTCACCTCCACCTTTCATTCTCGAAGTCTCCCAGTTTGGATGACAAATTATATATGGCAATAACCTACAGGTCACATTTGACAGTTTACTTTAAAAGTAAACAGCTTCCAAATTAACCCATCTTGGGAAGGTCTTGTGATTCATGGTGATACCTTGTCCTGAGTGAGGAATCTTATGAGTTCCTCAAATTGTTGATGTACTGATCAATGCACCACCTACTGACACTGAAAAGGACACTGATTTATTTCTGAGTCATAAGGTTTTACTGATTGTCTTGCGTGTAGACATTTTAGTCTTCATGTTGCAATCTGTAGTCAATTATTGTAAGCTTTGTATTGTACCTTCCAATGAAAAAGGAAAACTCCTGTACGAAGAGTCCCCCTCCTTTCTTCTAACTTTCCTATTAAAGCTTTCCAACTTGTAACAGACTCCAGAACACTCTCAACTTTGTTGGTATGTTTTCCTGGGCTTATCCTCACATTTGGCTTACAATAAACTTTTATCAAATCATTTCTGCCTCAACAGCCTTAATTTCACTTGACAGTGGTCACCCAGTTTATAGGGCCCTACTCTAATCTTCATGCCCTCCTTTAGCTCGCTGACTTCATCTCTTATTACTCCCTCCATTGCTTTCTTCATTAAGGCTACCAAGGTTTTGCTATTCTTTGAACATACTAGACATGCTTCTCTATTAGGTACATGTTCCCTCTTCCTAGGAATGCTCTTCCCAGCTATCTACATAGCTTGCTCTCTTACTTCCTTTGTGTCTTGGCCTAAATGCCACCTTCTTAATAAACCCTTATCTGACCACACTATTTAAAATTGTATCCTGTTCTCTCTCTGAACTAACTTTATGCATCCCTGCTTCATTTTTCTCCATGGGACTTACCACTCTCTGACATCCTGACTAATTTACTTCTTTGTTGCATTTATTGTCCTTCTTCCTCCACTAGACTGTTAAGTTCCATGAGGAGCACTTCTGTATTCCCAGAAGTTAGAATAGTGCTTGGCTGGTCAAATGGTTGTAACCAGAATGCTGATGGTGATATGGAAAGTGAAGGCGTGGTTGACAAGGTCTCAGATGGAAATGAGGAACCTAGAAATGGAGCAAAGGTCACCCTCATTATGTCCTAGCAAAGAACTTGGCTGCACTTTGTTCATGCTGTAGGGATCTATGAAAGTTTGAACTTCAGAGTGACAACCTAGGGTATCTGGCAGAGGAAATTTCTAAGCAGCAAAGTGTTCAAGAAGCGACATGGCTGCATCTAACAGCCTAACTCAGATGTGAGAGCAAAAACATGACTTAAAGTTAGAAGTTATATTTAAAGGGGAAGCAGAGTGTAAAAGTTTAGAAAATTTGCAGCCTGGCCATGTGACAGAGAAACGAAGTATTTTCAGTAGAGGAATTCAAGCAGGCTGTAGAGCAACCACTTGCTAGAGAAATTTGAGTAACTTAAAGAGAGCCAGGTACTAATAGCTAAGACAACGGGAAAAAGGCCTTGAAGGCATTTCAGAGATCTAAGGGGCAGCCCTTGCCATCACAGGCACAGGCCCAGAGACCTAGGAGGGAAGAATCGTTTTGTGGGCCAGGCGTAGGGCCCCACGGCTCTGCACAGCCTCCTTGAGACAGCGCTCCCTGCATCCAGGCTGTTCCAGCTCCAGCTGTGGCTCAAGCGGCCCCAGGCACAGCTCAGGCTGCCGCTCCAAAGGGCACAAGCCATACGCTTTGGCAGCTTCCATGTGGTGTTAAGCCTGCAGGCATGCAGACTGTAAGAGTGAAGGAGGCTTGGCAGCCTCTACCTAGATTTCAGAGGATGTATGAGAAAGCCAGGGTGCCCAGCAGGCAGAAGCCTGCTGCAGGGGTGGAACCCTCACACAGAACCTCTACTAGGGCAGTTTGGAGGGGAAATGTGGGGTTGGAGGCCCCACACAGTCTCCACTGGGGAACTGCCTGGTGGAGCTGTGAGAAAGGGGTCACCACCCTCCAGACCTGAGAATGATAGATCCACTGACAGCTTGCACCCTGTGCCTGGAAAAGCCACAGGCACTCAACTCCAGCCCATAAGAGCAGCTGTGGAGGCTGTACTATGCAAACTACAGGGGCGGAGCTTCCCAAGGCCTTGGGAGCCCACTCCTTGCACCAGTGAGCCCTGGATATGGGACATGGACTCAAAGGAGATTGCTTTGGAGCTTTATAATTTAATAATTGCCCTGCTGGGTTTTGAATTTGTATGGAGCTTGTAGCCCCTTTCTTTTGGCCAATTTCTCTTTTGGAATGGGCGTGTTTACCCAATGCCTATACATCCATTGTAACTTGGAAGTAAATAGCTTGTTTTTGATTTTATAGGCTCATAGGTGGAAAAGACTTGCCTTGTCTCAGATGAGACTTTGAATTTTGGGCTTTTGAGTTAACACTGGAATGAGTTAAGACTTTGGTGAACTCTTGGGAAGGCATGATTGTATTTTGCAACTTGAGAAGGACATGAGATTTGGGAGGGCCAGGGGCAAAATGATATAGTCTGGATATTTATTCCTGTCCAAATCGCATGTGGAAATATAATCTCCAATGTTGGAGGTGGGGCCTGGTGGGAGGTGTTTTGGTCATGGGGGCAGATCCCTCATGCCTTGTAGCTATCCCCATCATAATAAGTGAGTTCTTGAGAAATCTAGTTGTTTAAGGGTGTGGCACCTCCCCCCACCCGTGCTCCTGTCTTTACCAGGTGACACACCTGCTCCGCCTTCACCTTCCAGCATGAGTAAAAGCTCCCTGAGGCCTCCCTAGAAGCTGAGCAGATGCCTAGCGCCACACTTCCTATACAGTCTGTGAAATTGTGAGTCAACTAAACCTCTTTTCTTAATAAATTACCCAGTCTCAGGTATTTCTTTATAGTAATGCAAGAATGGCCTAACACACACTGGTTCTACAAAAAAAAAAAAGAAAAAAAAATTAATTGATTTTAAAAAATTAGCAGGGTGTGGTAGTATGTGCCTGTAATCCTAAGCTCTTGGGAGGCTGAGATGGGAGGATCCCTTGAGCCCAGGAGTTTGGGGTTGCAGAGTCATGATCATGCCACTGCACTCCAGCCTGGGGCACAGAGTGAGATGCTGTATTTAGAAATATAACATAATAAAATAATAAAATAAAACCAGTATATGAGTATTAACCAAAGAATGAGTGAATAAATGAATGAATAAACTGAGTTTTAAAAGCGTGAAAAATAGCCAGGTGTGATGGCTTATGCCTGTAACAACAGCACTTTGGGAGGCCAAGGCAGGAGGATCACCTGAAGCCAGGAGTTTGAGATCAGCCTACCAGCCTGGGCAACAGAGCAAGACTTCATCTCTTTAAAAAAAATAAACATATATATGTATGTAACGGCGAGGGGCCAGAGTGGTGGTGGGGAGGCATGAGAAAAAGACCAGAAGAAAGTAGGCTCAGCTGGCCGCAGTGGCTCATGCCTATAATCCCAACACTTCAGGAGGCCGAGGTGGGCGGATCACCCAAAATTAGGAGTTGGAGACCAACCTGGCCAATATGGTGAAACCCCCATCTCTACTAAAAATACAAAAAAATTAGCTGGGCCTGGTGGCACCTGTCTGTAGCCACAGCTACTCAGGAGGTTGAGGCAGGAAAATCGCTTGAACCTGGGAGGTGGAGATTACAGTCAGCCAATATCACACCACTGCACTACAGCCTGGGCAAAAAGAGCAAAACTGTCTCAAAAAAAAAAAAAAAAAAAAAAAAAAAAAAAAAAAAAAAAGCCAGGTGCATCAGCTCATGCCTGTAATCCCAACACTTTGGAAGGCTGAGGAGGGCAGATCACATGAGGTCAGGAGTTTGAGACCAGCCTGGCCAACATGGCAAAACCCCATCTCTACTACAAATACAAAAATTACCAGGGCATGGTGGTGGATGCCTGTAATCCCAGCTACTCGGGAGGCTGAGGCAGGAGAATTGCTTGAACCCAGGAGGCAAAGGTTCCAGTGAGCCAAGATCGTGCCATTGCACTCCAGCCTGGGCGACACAGCAAGACTCCATCTCAAAAAAAGAAAAGAAAGAAAGAGAGAAAGTAGGCTAAGGTATTAACAGTAGGTATGTTTGGATAGTCAGATTATAGATGACTTGTTTTATTTTTTCCAGATTTCCATACTTTATAAATGCTTCACATATTACTTTTATAATCATAAAGAAGTTAAAAAATAAAACTTACTGAGTGTCAACTAAGTGCCAGGTCTTCAGAAGCATAGATGAAGAGCATGAAGAATGCAGATTCATGCATCAGGCTGGGCATGGTGGCTCACGCCAGTAATCTCGCCCTTTGGGAGGCCAAGGCAGGTGGATCACTTGAGGTCAGGAGCTCAAGACCAGCCTGGCCAACACAGTGAAACCCCATCTCTACTAAAAAAAATACACAATTTAGCCGGGCATGGTAGTGGGTGCCTGTAATCCCAGCTACTTGAGAGGCCGAGGCAGGAGAATCACTTGAACCAGGGAGGCAGAGGTTGCACTGAGCCAAGATCACACCACTGCACTCTAGCCTGGGTGACAGAGTGAAACTCTGTCTCAAAAAAAAGAAAAAAACTTATTGCATCAGTGGGCTTAGTCTAGCCTGGTTATAAACTCCTGCTTGTGGCCTCAGCAACTTGCCTAGTGCTCCCCGGGGCCTAAGCCCTGTGGAGGCTGAAACCCAGGTCAAAGTCATGTTCTCCAATCTAGAGCTGGGTGTCTCGCTCACTTCCGTTGAGCAGCAATCACCTTTACCCTGATTTAGACCAAGCTAAGCTTGCTATGCTGAGGTAACTTAGCTTATCACTAAGGTTATATTTAACAGACTGCTGAAAGGATTATAAAAAATTATGAGGATTTGAACTATCACCCAATGCCTCTGTCTGTTGGCACAGACAAGTCTAAAGCTTGATTTTGTGAACCTTGAGATGATCTTCCTCCAGCACTGCAAATTTAAAACTCTCATCTAAAACTCCCATTCTAATCTAAAACTCCCTTCTCATCTAAAACTCCCATTCTAATGCCCCGTTGTGCTCCTGCCCCTGCAGAGCCCTCCAGTTCACCCTCCTGCAGTTGTCTTCCCTGCAACTGAGTCCTCTGCAACACATATTCCATTGCAGACAAGCAACTCTCCTCTTTCAAGTACATCCCTGGTTGTTCTCTCCATCTCCTTTCCTTGACAGAGATCTGGCATCCTTCTGAGCACTCCACTTGCCTCATGGCTCTGTCTCTCAAATGAAGGCTACTCATTTTGCACTATCCATGATTTTGAAAGCCAAGAGCTGAGCAGGCTCTCAGCATTCTTCTTGCTTCCCACTGCCATTTCTAAATCATAACTCCTTCACCTTCACATGCGTAAAAGACCTGCTCAGGTTTGTGCTGTGCCCTCCTGGTTGCTGTTACCAACATCTGGCTGGTTGGTGATCCACATTCTGTGAGCTCTCCGACACCCAGCCCAAGGTGCTGGTGACTTTTGTGCTCAGGAAGATGAGTAGTGCTATACCTTAGCCTTGCAGTACTTGACCTTCACCTATACTTCACACTGTTGCTGCTGAGGACACACCCTGGGCCACTCATCAGTCACAACAGCTCCATCTCATTCTAGGACCTTTTGTTTTTCTCCCAACCCTTCAGCTCTCATCTGATATCATTTCCTTTCCCTTCCAGTTTATACCTTGTGATCCCTCCAGCCCATTCACACTCTTGCCACTACCCCAGTCCTTTCGTTTACTAGTCTTGCAAAGTCTAAGCTCACAATAAGTCAAACCATTTTACTCTTCACTCTCAATCCAGGATGCTGACTTTAGATACAAGAGAGAAGGGGGGCTGTTGATGGGTGCGAGGAAATGTGGGTTGAGAGAGTAACAAGTGGGCTGAGGGTCCAATTGTGATTGGAAATGTAAATGTGTCGAGACACCAACTCACCTGGTTGTGTGATTTCCTCCACTGACCCAGGGTAGGAGTACAGTGACCAAATGGTAGGATTTGGGGCCTTGCAGTAGAGGTGAACGGAATGACAAGACAATGAAGGAACTGAGATAGACTGAAGCAAAGGACCATAGTAGTATCTAAATTGAAGAGGAAAGGGAGTAAAAGCATAACTTCTGTTGGGGCTAGTATGTATATTGTATCCATCTACTTTCTTTTTCTTTATTTGGGGTGTATGGGAACCTGGCACAGTGTTAATAAGACCCAGAGTGTTCAGAAGAGAATGCAAGCCAGGCTAACGAAGGTGGCAGGAATAGCACCATCTCTCCCACACACAAATGTGACTGTGGTGACATGGAGATCTAAAATGATCTAATGCAGCCAGTTGATAAGGGCTCAGGGCTAGATTTCATCTTTCAGGGTAATGAGTTGTAGCATCAGTAATTGAGAGTGCAGGCTCGAAGGCAGGGGGCTACTTTCCAAGAACCCCGGGGGATTCCTGAAACCTCAGATAGTATTGAACACTATATATACTAGGTTTTTTCCTATACATACATACCTAAGATAAAATTTAAGTTATATATTATGCAGAGTAAAAGATTAATAACAATAGCTAATAAAATAGAATGATTGTAACAATTGCTGTAATAAAAGTCATGCAAATGTGCATCTCTCTCTCTCAGAATATTTTATTGTACTGTACTCACCTATTTGGTTTACCCAGTTGGCCGCAGGTAAATGAAACTACAGAAAACAAAACTGTGGATAAAGGGGTATTAGGGTTTTCCAAAGAAACCCAACTAATAGGATTACAGATACATGTATATATCAATAGGAGGAGATTTACTATGTGAACTGGCTTATGTGATTACAGAGGCTAAGAAGTCCCATGACATGCTATCTGCAAACTGGAGAACCAGGAAAGGTGATGGTGTAATTCAGTCCAAGTCTGAAGGACTGAGGGGAAAAGGGTAAGGTGTAAGTCCCAGAGTTGGAAGATTCAAGAACGAGGAGCTCTGATTTCCTGAAAGCAGGAGAAAATGGATGTCCCAGTTCAAGAAGAGAGAGAATGAGAGAATTTGCCCTTCCTGTGCCTTAAAAAAATTTTTTTTTAAAGAGAAAGGTCTTGCTATGTTGCCCTGGCTGGCCTCAAACTCCTAGGCTCGAGCATCTTCCTGCCACAGCCTTCCAAGTAGCTGGAACTATAGGCACATCCTCTGCCTTTTTGTTCTGTGTATGCAGGAGCCTTCAGTGGATTGGATAATGCCTGACCACATTGGTGAGGGCGGGCCTTATTTGCTCCGTCTACTGATTCAAATGCTTGTGAACCTCTCTGGACACATCCTCACAGACACAACCACAAATAATGTTTTACTAGCTATCTCATAAAATTAACCATCATGCAGACAGACCAGGGCTCTAATATGGACCTACCACATGCTAACTATAGCAACTGGGTAAATTACTTTACTTCTCTCTTTGGTTTCTTTGTCTGTAAAGTGAAGACAAGAATATCAGTCACATAGAGCTATTGTGAGGATGAAATGAGGTCATGTGCTATTGTTAGTATTATTCTTGCAATAATACAATAGCAGAGCAAATTGATACTTGCCCAGAACCTCCTAATTTCCACCTTAACCTGGCACCTAGCTTAGAAAAACACATTAACATAGTTAATAACTTGTATTATCCAAATTTAACTCAGCCAAGACCTCCTGATCTCCTTCAATGGAATTTTACTCTAAGATGACTGTATTCCCTAGGGAAACCTATGTGTTCCTATGTGACTTCTCTCCTGGGTGATTCTGTCCAGACCCATGGCCTTAAATACCATCTATATGTGGATGATTCCTTAATTTATATCTCATTCTGATCTCTTTTATGACCTTCAGATTCATATATCCAGCTGTGTATTTGACATTTTGACTCGGATGTCTAATAGATATCCCAAAATTGCATTTAAAATAAAACTCTTGCACAGACAACAAAAGAAACAATATAGGCCGGGCGCAGTGGCTCACGCTTGTAATCCCAGCACTTTGGGAGGCCGAGACGGGCGGATCACGAGGTCAGGAGATCGAGACCATCCTGGCTAACACGGTGAAACCCCGTCTCTACTAAAAAATACAAAAAACTAGCCGGGCGAGGTGGCGGGCGCCTGTAGTCCCAGCAACTCGGGAGGCTGAGGCAGGAGAATGGCGTAAACCCGGAAGGGGGAGCTTGCAGTGAGCTGAGATCCGGCCACTGCACTCCAGCCTGGGCGACAGAGCAAGACTCCGTCTCAAAAAAAAAAAAAAAAAAAAAAAAAAAAAGAAACAATATAAAAATTGGACTACATCAAAAATGTAAAACTTCTGTGTATAAAAGGATATAATCAATAGTGAAAAGGCATGGAATGGGAGAAAATATTTGCAAATCATACATCTGATAAGTGGTTCAGATCCCAAATATATAAAGAACTCCTGCAATTCAACAACAACAACAACAAACCTGATTTTAAAATGGGCAAAAGACTTGAGTAGACATTTCTCCAAAGAAAATACATAAATTGCCAATAAGCACATGAAAAGATACTCAACATAATTAATCATTAGGGAAATCCAAATCAAATCACAATGAAATACCACTTTATACCCATTAGGGTAGTTTCTGTAAAAAAAAACAAAAACAAACAAAACAACAACAACAAAACCACAGAAAATAACAAGTATTGGTGAGGATGTGGAGAAACTGCAACTCTTGTGCACTGTTGGTGGGAATGTGAAATGGTACAGCTACCGGGGAAAACAGTATGGCGATTCCTTAAAAAAATTAAACATAGAATTACCACATTATCCAGTAATTCCACTTCTGGGTATATACCCAAAGAATTAAAAGCAAGTACTCAAATAGATACTTGTACATACACGTTCACAGCAGCATTAGTCACAACAGTCTAAAGATGGAAGCAACCCAACTGTCCATCAATGGATGAACGGGTAAACAAAATGTAGTATACGCATATAATGGCATATTATTCAGTCTTAAAAAGGAAGGAATTTCTGACATATGCTACAACATGGATGACCCTTGCAGACATTATGCTAAGTGACAATAAAAGCGAATCACAAAAGGACAAATACTATGTGATTCCACTCTATGAGAGTAGTCAAATTCATAGAGACTTCTGTATTATAGAATGGTTTTCAGGGGCTAGGGTAAGGAGGGGAGTGGGGAGTTATTGTTTAGCAGGTACAGTGTTTCAATTTTGCAAGACGAAAAGAGCTCTCTACAGATGGATGATGGTGACGGTTGCACAATGTGAATGTACTTAATGCACTTAAGAGTGGTTAAAATAGTAAATTTTATGTTATGTGTATTTCACCACAGTTTTTAAAAAGCAAAAAATAAATATAAAAAGCTCTTAATTTCCCAAACCCCCACCCCACCAAATCTCCCCATTTCAAAAACAGACATGAAAAGCCACAAAATTGCTCAGGCTAAAAATTCAGAAATCATCCTTAATTTCCTTCCCTCATGCCCATATCCAATAGCAAATCATGTCACCTTTTTCTCCCAAAAATATTCTGGATTTATCCATTTATCTCTTCCACAGTTACCACTCTACTTCAGGCCATCATAAGCTCTTGCCTATAATGCTGCAATGCTTTCTAATCAGTCAACCTGCTTTCATTCTTGTCCTCTACAGTCCATTCTCTATACAGCAGCCAGAATGTTCCTTTTTTGCTAGAAATAAGACCTGATGCTTTTCTCTGCTTGAAAATACTCTGATAGGCCAGGCACGGTGGCCCATGCCTATAATCCCAGCACTTTGGGAGGCCAAAGTGGGCAGAGTTCAAGACCAGCCTGGGCAACATGGCAAAATCCCATCTCTACAAAAAATACAAAAATTAGCCAGATGTGGTGCGTGTAGTCCCAGCTACTGGGGAGGCTGAGGTGTGAGGATCACTTGAGCCCAGGAGGCAGAGGTTGCAGAGAGTCGAGATCATGCCACTGCACTCCATCCTGGATGACAGTGAGACCCTGTCTCAAAAAAAAAAAAAAAAAAAAAGAAAAAGAAAAAGAAGAAAATAAACTATTTTGGTAACGATGCACCTAGAATAAAATCCAAACTCCTTGCCACTATCTACAAGGCACTAGACAATCTGGCTTCCATAAAAACTGGCCTCCTGCCAATGTCGCTGACTTATGTTCTAACACCACTCACTTTGATCACTATGTTCTAGTCACACTGGCCTTCCCTCTGTTACTTAGTAACCCTGAGCACATCTCTTACCTCACAGTCTTTGTACTTGCTGCTCTTCTGCTTAGCACAACTGCTTCCCAGATCTTCACATGACAGATTCCTTCTCACCCTTTGCCTCTCAGCTCAGACATCACCTTCTCAGAAACATGTTCACTTACCATTCATCTAAAGCAGCTACCCAATGACTGTCATTCTATACCATTACTCTCTTTTCTTTCTCCTTGGCACTTACCACTACTTGACATTTGTATTTATTTGTACAAGTTTATTGTCAGCCTCTCCATCCTCCAAGTAAAATGTGAGCGCCATGAGAACAGATAGCTTGTTTCTTTCCTCAATTCCCAGAACTCAGAACAGTGTTTGGCACACGTCAGTCTATTCATATGTTTGCCAAATGAACGAAGAAGTGAAAACCACTAGTGACCCAATTGTTCTCCCATGTCATATATATACACAAAAGTCTTTTGGGAAAACTCATATTTCTATGTTGGCCCTCACTAATGTCTTTCCATCTATTCTAGAATGCAATAACCAGTCTTTAAAATGTAAGCAGCATATTTCACATTTCATTTTTACAGGTATCTCTGAAGGGAATGAATTTACATTTCTACTATTGCAAATAGGATGGTCAAGTTTGTTGCAATGCACAACTTTTTCTGCGAAATTCAAAAGCTGTCCTGTACCTCTTGAAGCCAAATGGTGAGGTTTCACATTGGAAATTACACTCATCTAAATAAACAGTCTGGACATTTAAGTCCCTAAACAGTTGTTCCAAGTATTTTATTACATACTTTTTCTAGTCTTCAGAATGTTTCAAGGTCCATTGTCCTCATGGCTAGTTACCTATCTGTCCAGGCCAAACAAACTGGAGTTAAAATGCAGAATCACATAACAGCAGAAATGTGATTTCTCATTCTATTGTACAACCCAACAGAATTGTACCAAGTCTTGCTAGGCTGCCGCTGCTCTACTCTGCCCAAATGCCAATATGCATTGGGGTGATGACGTCCCACTTGGGATGTTGTCTGATGACATAGACAGACCTCTGTTTCTCCACTCTTGGGTCATAATTCAATTGCCTGAGGCCGAGGCAATTAATGTCTTACAGGGATTTTGACAAGAAAAAAAAATAGCTATTTCAGACTTTGTTCAAGTTCCCCTTGTATGTCAGACCCCATTGACTTCAGTAGGGATGGCACCATGTTCAAGAGGCTGAAGAGACCTAGAATCAGAAACTGAGACATAAGGTTTATTGAGGGGACTTACAGTACAGGGAAGTCCAGTGGCAGTGGGCTGGACAGGAGAACCAAAACTCCTTGTAAAAAGCATGCAGTTGGCCAGGCATGGTGGCTCATACCTGTAATCCCAGCACTTTAGGAGGCTGAGGTGGGTGGATCACCTGAGGTCAGGAGTTTGAGACCAGACTGACCAACATGGTGAAACACTGTCTCTAGTAAATACAAACAAATTAGCCGGGCCTGGTGGTGGGCACCTGTAATCCCAGCCACTTGGGAGGCTAAGGCAGGAGAATCACTTGAACCCGGGAGGCAGAGGTTGCAGTGAGCCAAGATTGTACCATTGCATTCCAGCCTGGGCAACAACAGCAAAAACTCTGTCTCAAAAAAACAAAAACAAACAAAGAGACATGCAGTTTATATAACACTTTTACTTAACACCTTTCCCCTAGCAACCTCTACCAGGCAACCTTCATTCTACCTAAAACAAAGGGCTTTGGTCGCCTAGTAGGGCCTGCATTCTACAGGATGGGCTGGGGGTGGGAGCAGCTCAGAAGTTTGTCATAGATAAGAAATGAAATCTCTGGGTTGGCCACTCCCAGATTCCTTATCTCGGAGCTCTGAACACACATTCTTCTTAGACCATAGGGTCATTCTTCAGGTATGCATAAGTTATTGCTGCCAAGTGCATCTGCCATATGCTCCTTACTAGAAGCATCCAAACACAGATTTGCGGGATCTACAGCAGACACCAGACAGACCCTCTGAATCATTTTCTACTCTGATGCTGAAGCTATAATATTGGACTAAGCTTGTGCCTTCTACTTTTTTTTTTTTTTAGACGGAGTCTTACTCTGTTGCCCAGGTTGGAGTGCAGTGCAGATCTTGGCTCACTGTAACCCCCACCTCCCAGGCTCAGGTGATCCTCTCACCTCAGCCTCCCAAGTAGCTGTGACTACAGGAGTGTGCCACCACACCTGGCTAATTTTTGTATTTTTAGTAGAGACAGGGTTTCACCATGTTGCCTAGGCTGGTCTCAAACTCCAGACCTCAGGTGATCCGCCCTCCTCAGCCTGCCAAAATGCTGGGATTACAAGTATGAGCCACCGCACCCAGCCTACTCTTTTCTTGAAGGAGGAGTTTGTTCTTTGAAGGCTTTCCCTTCCTCAGACAAGTAATTGCTGACTATTCCAGCTTACATAACGTCCAGACATATCCAAATCTGTGGAGAACATATAGTTCTTAAGGTATTTATTTAGAGTCAATAATCAAAGTAAAACTAATAATTATAGCTAATATTTAGTTTGTAGTTAATATATGCTAGGAGCTTGAGCTAAGCACTACCATCCCAGGACACTGAGGCTTAAAACACTTTTAAAATTTGCTCAAGCTCACAAGCTTGAAACTGAAGAAGAAAGCAATTGAATATTGGTCTTTCTACTACCATACATCCAGAGCTATGCACTTAACCAATACAACATACTGTCTCTTATTGCACAAGTAATTACAAGGTTCATCTGTAAAATTCTATTCTGTAGAATAGAGGGGAAAACAAATTAAGGAATTACGGATGTTTATTCTTCTGAGCTTTAATTTAACATATTGTTTGATTAAAATAATTTATATATTAGTTATCTATTGCCACATAATATAATACCTCAAAATTTAACATTTTAAAACAACAAATATTCATTATTTATCAGAGTTTCTGAGGATCAGGAATCTGGGAGTCACTTAACTGAGTGGTTCTGGTCCAGAAGACTCTCATGAAGTTGCAGTTAACCTTCCAGTAGTCATCTCAACACCCAGCTGATGCTGAAGGAGCTACTTCCAAGTTCACTCAAGATTGTTAATGGGCCTCAGTTTCTCATTAAATGCTGGCTGGAGACTTCATTCCTTGACATCACATGGACTCCTCAAAGGGCTGCTTATAACATGACAGCTTGCTTGTCTCTGAGCAAGAGAAAGAGAAAAAGAACACCCATGATGGACATCTTTTATAATGTAATTACCCAAGTGATATAAGTATCATCACTAATGCTATATGCTTTTGGTCACATAGACCAATCCTGGTACAGGGATCATTCATTGGGTGCCATCTTGGAGGCAAGCTACCACATCTGCTAGGGTATGAATGCATTTAATCTAAAGTTCTAGCCCTGAACTGTAGGGTTATCTACCATATAAACCAGTTTTGCATTTTTTAACATGTAAAATAGGAAGATCCTAATTCAGATTCTTGCAGGATAAAGGGCCTCGGGTAACTGATTCAGATTCTAAGCTCTCTTTCTCTTTTAAAAGACGAAATTTAAGGCTGGGCATGGTGGCTCATACCTATAATCCCAGTACTTTGGGAGGCCAAGGCGTGGGGATCACTTGAGGTCAGGAGTTTGGGACCAGCTTGGCCAAAATGGCGAAACCCCATCTCTACCAACAATACAAAAAAAATTAGCTGGGTGTAGCGGGGCGTGGCTGTAGTCCCAGCCACTTGGAAGGCTGAGGTGGGAGGATTGCTTGAGCCTGGGAGGTGGAGATTGCAGTGAGCCAAGATTGCCCCACTGCACTCCAGCCTGAGTGACAGAAGGAGACCCTGTCTCAAAAAAAAAAAAAAAAAAAAAAAAGCAATTTAAATAGTAATGGCATTCAGATAGGAATCACAGTGCACCTGGAACTGGACAGCGCCATCTTAGGTTGCTCTCTGCTTTGTGCATGTGGACAAGCCGTCCATGACAAATGGTTTCTTTTCTTCCTAAGGATGTGCAGCTTCTTTTGTAGTCTACTGCATTGTTTTCAATTCCTTTCAGGAATGTTATCTGATGCCCAACTGATATTTCTCAAATGTTAAAATAAGACTTCTTCACCTTGTTTGGTCTGGACACAGGTCAACATTCTTCTCATAGAAGCTTTCGTTTCTTTTGAAGTATTAAAACAATATTTTAGCACACAAAAAAGGAGTTTATTTTCAAGAAGCTTTGCTTTCTTTTTCAGTTAGTTCTAGATAAGAACTATAACTTCACATAAGATGTTAGAAGGATTTAAGTACATTGCTGAAGGTATAACCATCCATCTTCAGGAAGCAAGAATAGTGAATAGTAAGTATAAAGAAACAAACAAGTCCTGTGATAACATCTTTATCATAATTTTTTAAGTCTATTATTCTTTATGCAAATGTTTAGATTTCCTTGTTAAAAATCTGCAGGCAAGGTTAGGTTCCTTTTCTGTAGCTTTGTTTTCAACTTACAATATAGTGACTATTAAATATTCTTTACCCAACACATTATATTGTAAAAATATACACTTAGTTCTGTTTATATCACTAAGCCACTACTATTTTAAAAAGGAATATCTTGCATTGTTAAGTTTAGCAGCCCAAATTCTTGAAGGCCTGAGGAATGGTGCTGTCCAATAAGATAACCAATAGCAACATGTGGCTACTGAACACTTAAAAAATGAGTCTGGCCAGGCATAGTGGCACACGTCTGTAATCCAGCATTTTGGGAGGCTGAGGTGGGAGGATTGCTTGAACCCAGGAGTCTGAGACCAGCCTGGGCAACACAGGGATGACTTGTCTCTGAGAAATACAAACAAATAAAAAATTAGCTGGGCATGGTGGCATGTGCCTGTAGTCCTAGCTACTCGGCAGGCTGAGGCAGGAGGCCCACTTAAGCTTAGGAGTTCAGGGCTGCGGTGAGCTATGATTATGCAACTGCACTCTAGCCTGGGTGACAGAGTGGGACCATGTCTCCAATAAATAAATGAATAAATAAATATTAAAAAGCAAAAAGTGTGGCTAGTCCAAATTGAAATGTGCTGTAAAATACACACTGGATTCCTTTTTTTTTTTTTTCCAAATCCCGAGAACCTGTGAAATACACTGAATTCTTAAGATTTAGTATGAGGACGGAAAAAAAGATCAACGATTTATATACAACAATGTAAAATATCAATAATTTCTATATTGATTATATGATGAAATGATCATGTTCTGGATATACTTCATTAAATATACTATTAAAGTTAATTTCATCTTTTATTTTTACTTTACAAATATGAGCATTGCCAGATAAAATACAGGACAACTAGTTACATTTTTATTTTATATATTCCTGCATGGGACATATTTAAAAATTATTCATTCTAGGCCGGGCGCGGTGGCTCAAGCCTGTAATCCCAGCACTTTGGGAGGCCGAGACGGGCGGATCACGAGGTCAGGAGATCGAGACCATCCTGGCTAACACGGTGAAACCCCGTCTCTACTAAAAATACAAAAACTAGCCGGGCGAAGTGGCGGGCGCCTGTAGTCCCAGCTACTCGGGAGGCTGAGGCAAGAGAATGGCGTAAACCCGGGAGGCGGAGCTTGCAGTGAGCTGAGATCCGGCCACTGCACTCCAGCCTGGGCGACAGAGCCAGACTCTGCCTCAAAAAAAAAAAAAAAAAAAAAAAAAAAAAAAAAAAATTATTCATTCTATATCTGAAATTCAAATTTAACTAGAAGTCCTATATTTTTATTTGCTAAATCTGGCAATTTTATTAATATGGCTACCAGAAAAGTTAACATAACAAATGTAGCTCCTTATCCTATTGAACATTGCTGCTTTAGAATCACCTCACTGCTTTTTTTTTTTTTTTTTCCAGTTAGCTTCCGAAGAAACTCTGCAAGGAAATAACTAATCTGTGGGGAATATTTAATCCTAGGCTAGGATCGTTAATCGTGAAGTTAAATTTTTACATCTGCATGAACAAAATGGCTTGTTACAGAAGAAAATGTGGAAAGGGCATCAGGACTAGAATGAAGTCATAGCTCCCAGCCTCTTTACTAGGGTAGTTAACAGTCCCAGGTTCAAAATAATCCCCGTTCCTCTTATAAGGATAGGCGGTGTCAAGAGCAACTATCTGTGAGACCCTAGCCCCGTTACTTTCTCCTCACCCCCGCCCCCAAGTAGGCCTCGCAAAAAGTTGGGAGCGGCGCGTTTTCAACACTGTAGCTTCGCGGTCCCTCTCCCACTCGCTCCCAGTCCCCCGATGGAGAAGCGAGTTCGGACTCGGACCCCAAGGCCGCTAGTCCCCCTGCCTTCCTAAGCCGAGCCCGGGCTACCTCGGTCGTCCCCAGCAGGCTTGGCTGGCGGAGGCCAGGCCCCCAGGACAGGCCCGGCCAGTGCCTCAGGTGCACTCGGCTGCCGGCCCGCCCCGCGCCCTCGCGGCCCTCCCCAGCTCCGCCCTAGCAGCCCGCCCCAGCTCCGCCCTCGCCGGCCCGGCTCTGTCTGCCGGCGGGGCGCGCCTTGTGGCCCAGGCCCCGGAACCCTCCCCGGCCGCGTGCCCTATGTAAGGCCGGCCGCGGCGGGACCAAGGCGACCAAGGCGACCAAGGCGGCGGTGTCATCTCGCGAGCCTACCCTCGGCGGACAGTCTTGGGTAGCTCGCTGCCAGGCTCGGCCGGTAGGTTGCGGGTGCCCCGCGCGCACGCGCAAAGTCCTCCGCGTCCCGCGACCCCAGGCCGCGCTCTGTGGGCCTCTGAGGGCGGCATGCGGGACTACGACGAGGTGACCGCCTTCCTGGGCGAGTGGGGGCCCTTCCAGCGCCTCATCTTCTTCCTGCTCAGCGCCAGCATCATCCCCAATGGCTTCAACGGCCTGTCCTCCGTGTTCCTGATAGCGACCCCGGAGCACCGCTGCCGGGTGCCGGACGCCGCGAACCTAAGCAGCGCCTGGCGCAACCACAGTGTCCCACTGCGGCTGCAGGACGGCCGCGAGGTGCCCCACAGCTGCCGACGCTACCGGCTCGCCACCATCGCCAACTTCTCGGCGCTCGGGCTGGAGCCGGGGCGCGATGTGGACCTGGGGCAACTGGAGCTGGAGAGCTGCCTGGATGGCTGGGAGTTCAGCCGGGACATCTATCTGTCCACCATTGTGACCGAGGTGGGTGCCGGCCTCTGCTGGGGCTGAGACTGGGGCGCGGAGGAGACTGTCGCGGTCCTTGAACCCGAGCTCCTGTCTCCCAGATGCGCGCTGGACGCTGTCACTCCCCCTCCCCCAACAGTCAACACCCTAGCGATGGAGACCCTCCAGCCAGGTGGCTTGGGAACGTTTCACAAGGTGACCTCCAGTCAGAGTGTGCTCCTCCCTGCAAGAGGTTGTCAGGGTGGTCTCCCATCCTGATGGCCACTTTGCGAGGGTACCAGGAAGGTCCTGGCGGTCCTTGGGCGATACTCTGTGGTCCTGAGTGTCCAAGACGTCGTCTAATTGGGGTTGCGGGTGGTGAGTGAGTAGTAGAGCCAGGGCTTGGGCCAGGGGCTATCCCGTTTTTCCTCTAGTCTCTTGGCTTCTTTTTAGAAGAGAGGAAATACTTATCTTTCCTGAACTTTAAAAGTTCAATAAAGCATGTGTGTACAACTGCCTCTTCCCTTTTTCCCCTAGTTACTCCTTCCCCTACCGTCCACAACCCAGAATGACAATCTGGTCATGCCCTGTAAGTAATCCTTTGCCTTTTCCCATGGTCAGTTGTCAGTCTTTTTTTTTTTTTTTTTTTTTTTTTTTTGAGACAGAGTCTCCCTCTGTCGTCAGGCTGGAGTGCAGTCGTGCATTCTCGGCTTACTGCAACCTTCGCCTCCCCGGTTCAAGTGATTCTCCTGCCTTAGCCTCCGAGTAGCTGTGAGCCACCACGCCCAGCTAATTTTTGTGTTTTTAGTAGAGATGGGGTTTCACCATGTTGGCCAGAATGGTCTCAATCTCTTGACCTCGTGATCCACCTGCTTCTGCCTCCCAAAGTGCTGGGATTACAGGTGTGAGCCACCACACCAGGCTGTCAGTTGTCAGTCTTTAAGATCCATTCATCTGAAGATCTGTTCAGGGTGACTTGTTGACCTGGAATGTTTTCTAAGGTATTATGAGGCAAGGCTGTTGGCCAGATTTAGTTAAAGCATACAACCTTAGGTCATAGGGTGTGGGGGAACCTTTCTCATTTCTCAGCTCCTTGAATTTTCCCTCTGGGTGGTTTTGTCTGTCCCCTCAGAACCTGTTGGAGCAGTTGTTGGAGCTGGATGTAGGAACATGATGTTAATGATGGATATGTTTTGTGTCTTTTTCAGACACTGGCACTCTAGCTCCCTGAAGTTTCAGCAGCATTGAGTAAGTAGCCAGTGAATAGCCCTCATTGATAGACAGGCTCACTGAAATGTGCTAATGACAAATTTGCAGGTTAGAGAAGGCTTCCCGGAGGAGGAGGCCTCTCAGTGAGCCTAGGGTGTTCAGCTCCGCATAATAGTGAGCTGAAGGCCCCAGTGCAACAGCAAGAAACCACCCAGCAGGAGGGCAGAGTTCACAGAGAGGGAGAGTGCCACAGGCCCTGGCATGGCTTCAAGCCCTGCTGGATGTTGGTGCTGAGCCTCCCTCCTGGAGCCTGGGAGGGGCTTACAGGGGCTCTGGAGGTCCCAACTGTGTTGCTTCTTGGCATCATCACTCTTCAAGGGAGTCTGAGAGCTACCCCTAAAGACTCAAGTGTGTGTGCACGTGCATGTTTTTTCTATGTTTGGAAATTTGATGTCCCCAGCACCTGGACCTGCTTTCTCCACATGTATGTAGTGGGAGTGTGACCTGAGCCCACTGGGATTTCTTAGCTAGTGACATAGCTGCAGTGTCCAGAGGCATCATGACTTGACAAAAGAGGCACTCCCTGGAGGTAGCCAACTATGCTTTCTGGCCTATGAATCCACAGGGAATTGGAACCTTCAGTTGCCACAAATCCTGGGTCCTCGCCTCACAGGTGGGTCTGTTACCTTCCTGGAAGCCAGTGAGTACTATGAAAGCAGAGGCTGTCCCTGAGGTTGCAGGCAGAGGCCACAGAGGGGAACATGATGCAGGAATCCCTACAAATTCTACTTGGGCTGCCTAAAGAAGAGGGAGGTGGTGAAGTGAGAAGAAGCTCATGGCGTCTCTTGGGGTTTTACACTGACCCCTGAGGGACCCCGGCTTACTCGAGTCATTTGTTCCTGCTTTGCTGCCCTCATCCCACATTGGACTGAGTGGTGGTGGCATTGATGAACTCCCGAAGGCCAGCCGTGCCAGGGAGTCTGACCTTATCTTGCTGCCAATGTCAGCCTTTTGTTTTTTAATATTTAGACTGTTTATTTAGCCGGTTTAGCAGTTTCAAAGCAGTTGTGTGCCCTTTCACCTACTTATATGTTGTCAGTCTTTGTAGGGAGGCCAGATTAATGCTTAGATCTTTGTTTTGGGCTACTGGAATGCTTGACTTGAAGTTCAGAGCTACTTGTTCTCAGGTGAATGGCTACTGCTGGAAGTTGCTGCATCAACATTCTAATGGCTTTTTCTATGGCCTGTTGTCTTTCAACTCAAACCTGCCCTGCTGACCACTGCATCTAGTCCCGTGCCTGCTAAATGTCTCTAAGCCTGCCCTCTGCCCCAAATCATACATTTGTAAGTACACTGGTATTGCATTACTAGTCATATTTTTTCCACTGAAGACTGCAACCTCAGGTGTCTTGTTTGGATTTTTTTTCTTTGTTCAAGTTAAAGTACATACATGTAGTACCAAACTTTGTGGTGCATTTAGATCTTTGAATCTTCCTCAATTTCTGCCACAATTCTGGATGCAGAGGGAGGTTCTCAGGAAAATTTTTATTGAATGGGTTAATGAATGATTTAAGAAATCATCTCTAAAATTTCAGAACTCAAGAAAAATAGTTCAGTTCTTAGAAGGGAAACTTGAGGGTGGCTGAAAAGGATTGACTGGAATTTTTTAAAGGAAAGGTGACTCCCCCTGTCCACTGACTGGGGCTTTGACGCCACATGGATGTGGAATGAGGTGTTGGAATTGGCAGAGGGACTCTGCCAGTAATTAACGAATAAATAAATGTTGGCAGGGTGTGGTGGCTCACGCCTGTAATCCCAGCACTTTGGGAAGCCAAGGCAGCAGATCACTTGAGATCAAGAGTTCAAGACCAGCCTGGCCAACATGGTGAAACTCCATCTCTACTAAAAATACAAAAATTAGCTGGGTGTGGTGGCACGCACCTGTAATCACAGCTACTTGGGAGGCTGAAGCAGGAGAATCGCTTGAACCCAGGAGACGGATGATGCAGTGAACCGAGATCGAGCCACGGCACTCCAGCCTGGGTGACAGAGCGAGACTCCATCTCAAAAGAATAATAATAATATTAATAAATAAAAATGATTTTATGAGGTGAAAGAGTTTTATGCCCCCATGTTTCAGGAATCGTTTGGTGATCCACGTGGTTCTAGGCTGGCCTCTCCTATGGCCCCTTAGTCATCCCTGGGGTACTGGGGAATTAGCTAACCCATCATGCAGTGCTTCTTGGCCATGGACTGCCACATCTGCTGGGAACCTGGGTGGTTTCTGAGATTGCGTGGGCTGCCTGCTCTTTGGTTTCGCCATAGCTCTGTCCAGCCTGTGGACAGACAGGTTCCTTGAGAAACTTCTGGCCGGGTGTGGTGGCTCATGCCTTTAAACCCAGCACTTTGGGAGGCTGAGGCAGGCGGATCACAAGGTCAGGAGTTAGAGACCAGCCTGGCCAACATGGTGAAACCCCGTCTCTACTAAAAATACAAAAATTAGCCCCACATGGTGGCGGGTGCCTGTAATCCCAGCTACTTGGGAGGGAGACTAAGGCAGGAGAATTGCTTGAACCTGGGAAGCGGAGGTTGCAGTGAGCCAAGATCGCGCCATTGCATACCAGCCTGGGCGACAAGAGCAAGACCCCGTCTCAAAAAAGAAAAGAAACTTCCAAGCTGCTCTGCATCGCCTTGCTCTTCACCTGTCTGCTTCTGAGAAGCCCTCGGCCCAGTCCTGGGTGGGACTCCCACTCTCTCCCTATTGTCCTTGACTAGCTTTTCTATCAGCCTTGTGTCGTGTAGAGATAAATCGTCTTAGAAGATGGGAGAGCCCTCACTGTTATTCCCAAAGCTGCCTGGAGGAAAAGCCAGAGCAACCTGGGCACTGGGGCTGGGGCTGGCTCTAGGCAGCAGAGACCCGAGAGACCTGGAGCTTGAGCCTCACTGCTACACCTTTGCTGATTTCTCTCACACACAGACCCTCATCCAGGCTTTTACAGCTATACAGCAAGGCAGAGAAGCCACCTGTGGGGTCCCGTGGCCCACTATGCACACACATAGTAGACACTTCTGGCTATGATTGGTCAGATTGAGCCACTCTCTAGCTAGCTGAGACCTGTCATCCTGGGTAAAGTTCTGACAGTTGACACAAAGCAGGGGGTCAGGGAGCCAGAAAAAAAAAAAAAAAAAAAGTGTCAGGCGTGGTGGCTCTTGCCTTTAATCCTAGTACTTTGGGAGGCCAAGGTGGGCGGATAACCTGAGGTCAGCGTTCAAGACCAGCCTGATCAACATGGCAAAACCTCATCTCTACTAAAAATACAAAGCTTAGCCAGGCTGGTGGTGTATGCCTGTAGTCCCAGCCACTCAGGAGGCTGAGGCATGAGAATCACTTGAACCCGGGAGGTGGAGGTTGCAGTAAGCCGAGATTGTGCCACTGCACTCCAGCCTGGGCAACAGAGCAAGACTCTGTTTCAAAAGAAAAAAAGGTATTCTGGAGATTGAAGTTCAGGAGTTCAGGGTTCATCTCGACTTTGGGCAGCCAAGCAAGAACTAAAGTATACCAAGACGTTGAAGGTTGATACCTTTTTATTTATCCATTCATTCACTCACCTATGTACCAAAGAGCTCCTGAGCCTCTCTATAAAGGGGGCACTGCCAGGAGTTGTAGAGGATGTGATAGCAAAGATAGCAAATACCTTTTCTCTTTGCTCTGACAACGCTGGGGCAAGGATTATTTGCATCATTAATTGCAGCAGGAGGCAGGACAAAATGTGTGTAGGAATATAGGAATACATGGCAGTCAGTAACGCGGTGCCTAGCCGCCATGTCTGACTGTTGATACGGTCAGGCTAGGTACATCCCCTCAGGGAAGAACTTCTGCCTTAGGGGCACAAACCCTATCTTTTTTTTCCCTTCCTGCCAATTCACAGGTGAGAACATTCAGTCCCAGGGAACTATGTCATCTCTCTACTTCTCATAACTGAAAAGCAGTGCCAATTATGTATGAGGCACAGGAGACACAATTCTCCCTCTTTTTAAAAATGTTTAACAGCTTTATTAAGTTGTAAATGACATAAAAACTGCATGTAGCTAAAGCATGCAATTTGACATACATGTATCTCTACACCCTTGAAACCATCACCACTAGAAAGGTGCATTTCTCCTCAGGAAGAGGGGCAAGTCTAGGCCCTTTGCCAGGGTTGCTCCCAGATTGTTTTCAGGTTAGGCCTGCTTTCACAGCTCAGCCAGCTGAAGGGTGACAGCGTTAGGCTCATGACCCAAATCTTAAACCCACACGTTCCATTTTAACATTGATACCTGTGATAATCAGCCAGTACAGCCCATCCCATGTGCCAGGTGGAGGCATCAATAAGCTGGTCTATAGCGGCTTTAATCACAGCTGGGGAACCAGGAGCTAAGGAATGCTAGACTCCTTTGTAAACACTTTAAGCAGGGGGTACTTAGCCTGGACTCTATTTGCTTCTCACCCACCTCTTCTAAGGGGGATTCTGGCCAAGTCCTGGAACCCACTGCAGTCCATCTGGTGGTTGACAGGTATGTGGACGGATTGGCAGGCTGGGACCCAATCTGTGTTTGCCCTTGTGTTCAGTTTTGAGACCTAGTGCCTTTCCTGATCCTGCTAACAGACCCCCAGTGGCCACTAGGAAAGAAGTGTTAATGCATATTTGCTTTTGGAGGGCCCAAAGCCAGGCCCAGAGAGTTGTCAAGGGCTGTCGTTGGGTGGATGGCAGAGATAACCAAGGAGTTACACACCTGCCCAGGCTAAGGACAGGCTGGACCAAGTGGAGAGGGTGGGGCTAAGGGAGCCTGAGAGATGCTCTGGGGCCTATCTCAAAATGAGCCGTACAGTCACCCTGTCCCCTGCAGAGATTGACCTGGTTTTAGGTCGCACCCAACCTTGCCAGCCCAGGAGTCCTTAGAAGCCTGATATTGGGAGACCTGTCCTGGGGTCTGCAACTCCAGAACTCACTACAGAAGCCCATGTGGGTTGCTAGTCTAGCTCAGCCATATGGGTCCCCAACCCTCACCTAATGAGAGTCCTGTTGAGAAACCACTGCTGACCCTTTGTTTGTGTTTTCATCTTTTCTACTATAAAAGACATGCTAGCTGGGAAATAGAGCCCATCATACTCAAGAGTGGCAGGAGCCAGGACCTGGCCCCTGAAGCTTGGCCTCACACACAGAGGCTGGCACCCTGTCATCAAATCCCTCAACTTTGTCTCTCCCTCCACTCCCAGTCCTAGATTTAGCAGCCATGTGTGAGTGGGGGCCACTGCAGGGATACTCACCCACCTACCAGAAAGATGGCCTATGGGTGCTGGCCTGTGGAGGTTGGAGGCTGTGGCAGCCTGGGCACTCAGGCTGTGGTGCTCCCATGTTCTTGACTCCTGCTAGTCTGGGCTGCCTCCTGATTAAGGGTTGGATGCTCCAATTCTTCCCTGGGTTGGGGATTGCCACCCTACTCCCAGCCCATCCAGGTCCGTGCTTGTTCCAAAGCGGAGAGCCAGCAGCGTGCCTGCTGCGGGAGTTCTCCGTGTCCAGCCTGAGTCTTGCCTGCCAACCCCTCTGAGAGGTGTCCGGAGGCATGGAGAAGCAGGCTTGTTTTTCCTGTCACTGGCCCGGAAGAGATGCTTTGTTCTAGGGAGCCGCATGTCCCCTTGCCTGCGTTGTTGGTGAGGAGCCAGCAGGCTCCGTGGAGGGCAGGCCAGCAGCCTGGCGCCAGGGAGGCAAGGGTCTGAGTTCCTAGGAGGGTGGCTGCTCATGTGAGAAGTCTGCAAAGGTTACTGCTGAGCACCATCTCTCTGTCTGAAAAACATTTTTCGTTTTTCTGTGAACCACCAAGTATCCTGTTTGAGCTTTCTTCCTGGTTAGGCAGGCGCAGCCTGATCCGAGTGTCTGACTGCTTCCCCATGTCTTCAGACCTCTTTTTCTGTTCATGGTAACTGTAGATGGAACCACACATTGGATGCTGGAAACTCAAGAGGTGCAGCCTGTTCCTTACCCCAATCCCTGTTTTACAAATGGGGAAATCAAGGCACAGCATGGGGTGATGCTTATCTGAGGCTGGAAGAGTTAATAGTAGAGTGGGAGCTAAAACCCAGTTTCTTACCTCCAAGCTCAGAGCTTTCAGCTGTAATTGAGCCTAGTATAGTTGGTGTGCAGCGTCAGGGATTCCAGCTCTAAAGGTCACAAGAAGGACCCAGGGGTCGTTGACCCAGGGTGGGAACCTGAGCAGAACAGGTCCAGATGGCACACTCTGTGCCCTGGCCTTAGTTTCTTGCTGGATGCTTTGGCCTGTAGAGCCCCAGAGCCCTGCTTCCAGAACCACTCCAGTGACGTTCATGCCAATGGCCTGAACCCCACTGAGTGAGGGTGCCCTGCCTCTTCCACAGCCCTGGGGTCTTCTCAGATTTTTAGGAGCAAGCGTAAGAGGCCTTGTCTTCTTCAGGGTCAGCATGTTGATAGAACACTTACTCTTTGCCTGTCTCTCCTCAAAATGGAAGCAAGACAGTGGGGCCCACAATGCTATGAAAAACAGGATGGGGAGGAAGCCTGCTCTCTGCCTTCCTGTCCAGGTGAGCCATCACCTGACTAAATGAGTTCACACTCAGAGCATGCAGGGATGCAGGATGTTCTGACTTCATTTTCCAGGATGCCTTTGCTTTAAAAACCTTTTAAAAAGAAGGGAATGATACACCCCTTTGTTCATCTTGCAGTGGAACCTGGTGTGTGAGGACGACTGGAAGGCCCCACTCACGATCTCCTTGTTCTTCGTGGGTGTGCTGTTGGGCTCCTTCATTTCAGGGCAGCTGTCAGACAGGTAAGGTGTCTGTCTCCTACAGCAGCAGGGGACCTCAGCACTGAGCGAGAAGTGTGTGCCTGGCCCTTGGTTTCGGCTGTAGTATTCTTTCAGCCCAGGGCCCTGTATTTTAAAGAAGAGGAAGCTATGTCTATGGTATAGACTCTATGCCTAGTAAAAAGAGCCAACAAATCTGACTCCATAATTCTTGCTAAGTAAAGAAATCTGAGCTATGTAAGCCGAGTGTATCTGATCCGGTTGACTAGGTAATATGCCATGATTCACTTCTGCAGTAACCTGGCTTGCTTCCCCTGGGTCACTGTGACTCTGTCATGCCCCTGAGCATGGGAGAAGTTGACTTCATGCACACATGCACATGTGCTGGACTGTAGATCTCTAGTGGTGCCACGGTGTCTGCCTCTGTTGTCCTAAGAAGACCAGCATTCTGTCTGCAAAGTGAGAGGGGCTCTTACCAGCCACTAGTGGTATGACAAGCAGAACTCTTATGTCCACAAGGCTGATGCCCCTTAGCTAAGTGGCCTGTGATTTTGGCATTTACATTATGACAGGAGGGAGAATACTGTTTTGATCCGTTTCTCATAAGCAGGTTATTTGTGTAATTCTAAAGCTTTTAACTCAAGGAAACATTAATGGCTTAGAGAATCCCAAACCCCTCAAAATTATATGCACAATGTTAGAGACTACATGTGAGCATTTTTTTGGAGAGAGGTCCATAGCTTTCATGAAGTTCTCACAGGGGTCCATTATGTTGTGACTTCTTTCCCTGGAGCTTTAGGGTCTGTCACAGAAGACTGTGAAGAGAGTAGCAGCCTTCAGCAAATCCTTGGCCACATGGCACATGTGAGAACACCCCACAGATTGGTGGGTTACCCGGTGGAAAGGAGTCCCAGCATCTTCCCAGGTTTTTAATTCCTGGCCTCAAGCAATCCTCCCTCCATAACCTCCCAAAGTGCTGGGATTACAGGTGTGAGACACCATGCCCGGCCAGATATTTTGTTGTTGTTGTTGTTGTTGTTGTTGTTGTTGTTGTTTGAAACAGAGTTTCACTCTTGTTGCCCAGGCTGGAGTGCAATGGTACGATCTCGGCTCACCGCAACCTCTGCCTCTTGGGTTCAAGAGATTCTCCTGCCTCAGCCTCCCGAGTTGCTGGGATTACAGGCATGTACCACCACGCCCAGCTAATTTTGTATTTTTAATGGAGGCGGGGTTTCTCCGTTTTGGTCAGGCTGGTCTCGAATTCTCGACCTCAAGTGATCCGCCCGCTTTGGCCTCCCAAAGTGCTGGGATTACAGGCGTGAGCCACTGCACCTGCCCAGCCAGATATTTTTTTTAAAAACAGGCTAACCTGTTTATTATTCCTAGTTTACAGATGGAGAAAGTGAAACAGAGGGATTAAATAACTTGCCCAAGATTTCACAGCTGGTAAGTGGCAGAGTTAGGATTTGGACCCAGATAGTCTTGCTCTTCTATTTTGTATGGACTACTGTTCTAGGTCCCTCCTGTCCTAGAACTTGCTTTCTAGCAAGGTGGAATGTATTAAACAACCAAGTGAGGAAGTTGTTGTTGTCCCTGGTCATGGTAAGTGATAAAGAGAAGTAAGTGCAGGGTGCCACAGGAGTGTCTAACAGAGGAGGTCAGGGGAGGCATCCCTGAGAAGGTGAAGCATGAGCTGAGAGTTGAAAGATGAGTCGAAAGTAGCCAGCTGAGGGGTAGAGAGGAGAAAGAACATCCGGGCAGGGAGAACAGCACGTACTAAAGCAGGGGCTCAGGAAGAGGCATGGCAGCAGGACAAAGTCCGTATGATAGAGGTGCAGAGAGTGGTGTCAAGATGAAGGGGAGAGGCATGCAGAGCCCTGAGCAGACGAGCAACCAGGGCTTAGTGGATCACAGTTAGGACTTTGGGCTTCAGCCATAGAGCAGGAGTGGGCTACTGAGATTTTTTAAAGCAATAGCGTGGCAATCAGATTTGTACTTTTTTTTTTTTTAAAGATGCTTTGACAACCTTGTGGAGAAAGAATTGAAGGGAAGCAAAAGGTGTTGCAGAGAGACCAATTAAAAGTTGTCACAGTAGTTCATGCCAGAGATGATGGTGGCATGGGCTAGTATGATGGTGGTAGAAATGGAGGGAAGTGGTAAGAGGTTAAATCAACAGGACTTGCCAATGGGCTGGATGTCGTAATTGAGGGAAGAAAGCTTTCTGGCCTGGGTAACTGGATGAATGAAGGTACACTTCTCTAAGACAGAGAATGCTGGAAAAGAACCACGTTCATAGATGTTGAGTTCAATTTGTGTGCACTAAATTTGGGGTGACTATGAGGCCCCTAAGTGGAGAAGTAGAGTGTGCAGCTGGCTGTGTGGATATGTTACTGCATGAGAGGTTTTGGCTGCAGAAACACATGTAGGAATTGTCAGCGTATAGAACCCCTCAGCAGAGCCCCAGATGGGGATGAGGTTGCCTGGGGAGAGGGGAGCGGGGAGGGTAGAGGGGAACTGGGGGAGGATTGTGCTGTGCTTAGAGGCCTCCCGAGTGGACATGGGAGATTCCTTCTTACGGAGCTAAGTGACAGCTGAGGCTCAGAGGAATGCCCTTGATGTGAAAAAGAGAGTGCCCAAGTTCAGGGTAGAAATGCAGTGTATTTTTCTGGGTCAACTGTGTCATGGGTCAGCTTAAGAACCTGCTCACCATGTGACACAATGATTACCTGAGGAAAGCATTTAAGTTCCAAAAGGTCTATTCCCAGGGAAACTGGAAACAAAATTCGTGAGTATGTTTAGGACCACTTTAGTCTACAGAAGGGCTAATATAGTGTTTTTCAAACCTTTCTAAATATTCTGGCAACAGAACTTTCATTAAAGTAGGATCATTTAAGTCTAGTAAATGAAATACACCCTAAGTGGCTAAAAGTATGACTGCTCTGCCTGCAGCCCCTGCCTTCAACTCCCAATGCCCTGCCTCAAGCCTGTCTGTGCCCCCTTGGAAGGCCCAGTGCCCTGCGGGATGGACAGCTTCTGAGTGCATTATTTCTGAGTAAACCAGTTCTAAAACCTAAGCTAAATAGATTACCTGAAAGCAATCAATTCATGCCCTAACTCGTCTAGGACGTCAATGTAACTTTTTATATAGTATAAAGGTTTCACCATCTTTCTGGCATATGAATACGTCTGAAATTCAAGAGCAATTAAAGTACTCCTGGGTTGTCAGAGCCCTTTATGTGACACTACTGAGTCATCTTTATGCGTGTGACTTGTAAGAGATGCGCAACTCTGGGAAGAAGTAGACTGCTGTGTCCTGTTTCCAGGTATGTGTGTGTTTGCCGTTTTGTTGACAGACTTTAAAAGCAAACATTTCTGATCCCAACCCTGAACTGCCAAGGACTGGTGCTATGTAAAAGGTTCTCTGGATCTGTCTCTTCCCTACCATCCCAGGGAGTTCTTAGGAAGGGAAAGGGCATAGAGATTATACCAGCCTGCCTTGTGGTTAGGAACCACCCCTTGGTTGGCATATAGAACACTCTTATTAAAAAAAACAATGCAGGGGAAAGTGGAGTCTACTTCCAGGCGAGGGTTTCTCGACCCTATTAACATTTTGAGCCAAATAATTTTGTTGTAGGGTATTTTCCTGGGCATTTTAGAATATTTAACAACATACCTGGCCTTTACTCATTAGATGCCAGTAGTACCCCAAAGTGATGGGAAAAAAAACAACAGAAAAAAAACTCTTACATTGAGGAAAAACACCAAACTCTTCCACATAGTTGCAAGACCTTGTGCAATTTGCCTCCTAGCCACCACTGTAGTCTTGAATTGCACGCCTGATGCCAACCACACTGGCTCCTCATGTTCACCGTGCCCCCTCCAGCCACAGGAGTGTGTGGTCTTCTCAGAGTCTGAAGCATTCCCCACACACCCCAACCCACCCCCTGTGGCCTTCTTTAACCATGCCAGCTAATTTAGCATCCCTAGTTCCTTGAAACTTTCGTTTATAACGTCTACCAGAAATTGGGGGGAAAAAAGTGTTACTATAGGATTAATGTTGGTCTTCCCCACTATACTGTGAATATCATTGAGAGCTTGGTCCCTACACCTTAAATCCCCCATTGTCAACTACTTTTTCCCATCTCAGTGCCCCATGATCAAGGAGACCCTCCCTGAATGTCCAGTTCCCCAACCCTTACCCCCAGTCCAGGGTAACTTCCTTCCTTGTGCCTCTCATGAACCTCCATGCCAGTCCTTCAGTGCACTTGACTCGGTGTATAATTGTATATTCAGTAGGGTGGTGTTAGATTAAAATGTGGTTAATGTATGTTTCACCAGTTATACTATGACACTCCTTAAGGGCAGAAACAGCATCTTTTTTATTTATTGATATCCAAAGTGCCCTCTATAATGGATGCTCAATAAACATTGAATGAAAGTCGGTGTCAGCCAGTACTGGCCAGACTCAAACTGAATCCAGTGCTTCCCACTAGCTTGACTTTTTCCTTCTTTGTGGCACTCTCTTTAAAATAAACCAAAATAAACCCAACTTTAAAAACTTTTAAAAATGAGCACAGATACAGAAAACCACACAGAAAAAATATGCAGCTTAATGAATTTTTTCAGAGAAATAACCTTATGACCACTTCCAAGTCAAGCAGTTGAACTTTGCTGTCCACTAAGAAGCCCTGTCCATGTGCCCCATCCCAATTACAGCATCCTCTCTCTCTCCCCATTAAGTAACTGCTAGCCTGACTCCTGTAATCACTTCCTTGTGAGTTTTTTTTAGTTTTATTATCGAAATATGCATCTTGACACAAGTTTAGTGTTGCCCACTTAACATATTTGATGTCTTTTAGTCTACTTAATCCATGGATTCTCCTTCTATCTCCTTCTGTGCCTTACTGATTATCTATTATCTATGAGCTGTTCCACCTATAGAATTTCACAGTCTGGATTTTGTTGATTGTACACTCAGGATACAGTTCAGCACATTCCTCTATGCTCTGCATTTCCTCAGAATTGCCAGTTGGATCCAGAGACTTGAGATTCAGGTTCTGATTCAGGTTCAGTCCTTTTGACAAGACCATAGGAAGCATGCAATGCCTGACTGTCTCTTCATGACGTTAACAGTCATTAGTAGGCCGGGCACAGTGGCTCAAGCCTGTAATCCCAGCACTTTGGGAGGCCGAGACGGGCGGATCACGAGGTCAGAAGATCGAGACCATCCTGGCTAACATGGTGAAACCCCGTCTCTACTAAAAAATACAAAAAACTAGCCGGGCGAGGTGGCGGGCGCCTGTAGTCCCAGCTAATCAGGAGGCTGAGGCAGGAGATTGGCCTAAACCCAGGAGGCGGAGCTTGCAGTGAGCTGAGATCGCGCCACTGTACTCCAGCCTGGGCGACAGAGCGAGACTCTGTCTCAAAAAAAAAAAAAAAACAGTCATTAGTATATAATGCATATATCTATTAATCCATTGGGAGCTATACATGGTATTATTCTGATTTTATTACCTTTTCATTTAAAAGTTAGAATACTTTTATACATAATACTACCTCTTATCTATTATTGGTTGCTGTTCACATAGTTTACAAAGGAAAATCAGGACAAATGCCTCTTTCTCCTTATTTGCCAGTTTTCATTTATAATGAATTGTTTCTCTGTCATTCTCCAAAGTTGGCAGATTCTTTTTTTAAAAAAAAAAATCATTATGAATGTATGGATTAAATAATTGATGTGTTTCAGTCTCTTGCAATCATTATCATAATTGTAGCATTGCTTTTTAGGCAACCCTGGTGCCCAGGCTATACATTTGTCCTGGGGAGTGGGGAGGGAGAGAAACAGCATGAGCACCATGAGACCGAGACTGTCCCTGGCAGCCGGTATCCTGGCAACACTGTTCACACCTGCTCCCTGGATGGATCTTGGGAAAGCCCCACTTGGTGGAGCCCATTCCTGCTGCCCTTTTCCAGCTGGTTCTCTGTCACTCTCCTTTTCTTCCCAGGTTTGGCCGGAAGAATGTGCTGTTCGTGACCATGGGCATGCAGACAGGCTTCAGCTTCCTGCAGGTCTTCTCAAAAAACTTTGAGATGTTTGTCGTGCTGTTTGTCCTTGTAGGCATGGGCCAGATCTCCAACTACGTGGCAGCATTTGTCCTGGGTATGGTCATCAGGTTGGAGTTGAGTACTTGATCCTGTATTTCACCAACATCCCATCACCCACCTTTCTGGAGACAGCTGTGATGTCCTTCAAGGGGGACAGGGTCTTTAACAAAACCAGCCAGAGCTTCCTGGTGAACCGTACTTACAGGCAGGGAAACTGAGCCAGACATGTGACCAGCCTGGGGTCCCCAGTAGCACAATGGCCTGACTTCTGATTTCCAGTTCTTTTCTGGCCTCTGGGCTGTGGCTCCATGGTCTTAGTACTTGACGGCCAATTTACTACTTGACGGCCAATTTACTAGGACTCACCAGAGATCCTCCATTTACAAAAAAGGCATGCCACTGCACAGGGCTGAGCCAGCCCAGGAAAGAGGGCAGCATGGCTGGAGGAGGAGGGGCTGTGACTGGCAAGCTCGCCAAGGTAGAGAACCCCTTGTCTGCAGAGCACTGTGGCTGGTGATATCTATGGACAAGAATAAATTGATAGGAATGGGCTTTCGTCACCTTCAGGGTTTTAATTCAGAGTGCACACTGCAGGGCTTTGTCTCAAATGTGCCAGCCTGTTGTCACTGAGAAGCTGCGGGCCAGCCTGTGTTTGGAGGAACCTGACTCTAGCTGATAAGGCCTTTGAGTTCCTTGGGTTGTATTGTTGAAAGGATTGTTTTTTCTTTTCATATTTAATATTCTCTTTCCTTGAGGCTTAAGTCAGCATGTGCTGACTTAGTAATGACTTCACTTTTCATAAATTCTTCCTCATGTGAGGATTAAAGGGGGCCTACCATGGCATCTTTAGCATGTGGCTTCAGAACATGGTGAAATTTTCAAGAGAGAACTGTTGCTAGGGGCCTGAGAGGCTACAGGGATGCAGCCCCAGGAGATGGTCAGATAGGAGGGGTTCAGAATGCCATCCGCTCCCTAGCGCCAAGAACTTAGAGACAGTTCTGGCTGTTTACTTATCTGCGTATTCACACAGATACCATAAAAAATTAATAAAGAAGTAATCCAAATTAAACTGCTAACTCGACCTCCCTTGTTTTGAACAGGGACAGAAATTCTTGGCAAGTCAGTTCGTATAATATTCTCTACGTTAGGAGTGTGCATATTTTATGCATTTGGCTACATGGTGCTGCCACTGTTTGCTTACTTCATCCGAGACTGGCGAATACTGCTGGTGGCACTGACGATGCCGGGGGTGCTGTGCGTGGCACTCTGGTGGTGAGTGTGACCCTGTGCCCTGTGTGCCCACTGGCAGGATGATTTCTGTCTGGCCTTCACTAGAGGGCAGCAACAACCCATGAATCCCTATTTTGTCTCCTAGAGACAGGAAGCATAGATGATTTATAAATTATTTCAGAATGTTTTCTCCACACTCAAAGAGCCAAAACAAAACAGAATCCCATGACGGCAACAGACTTGCTCTCAGCCCTGTGCTGGGTTGCCCCAAGTGCAGGGAGAAGTAGCAGTAGCTATGAGAAGATGGGGTCCAGCATGACCTGGAGGAAGTTTCCAAGCCTCAGGGCAGGACAGTGTAGGCCCTAGTTCTGGCTGTGTGCTGCTGAAGCCTCATGCCACAGGCACTGTCACCAAAAGCAAGAGTCCTCAGGGTAGCCACGTGGAGGAAGCCAGGCTCCTTCTGTACCACCAAGGTAGAGGAGTTGAACAGGCAGAGAAGAGGCCATTCCCGACCAAAAGGGGAACACAGCAGAGGAGCTAAGGTGGGAATCACCCCTTGCAGGTGGAGAAGGTGAGATCACCAGCCCACGTGGAGCAGAGAGCATTTCAGGGCATAGTGGGAGAGTAAGCCACACATCATGGGGCCCAGTCATGACCAAGGGCAGGGGGCGGCTACCTGGTCCCAGCAAGATGGAAAATAATATCCACAGAGCACCTTGATAAGCATGCTAATTTTTTTTTCTTTTTTCTTTTCTTTTCTTTCTTCTTTTTCGAGACAAAGTCTCTGTCTGCCTCCCAGGCTGGAGTGCAGTGGCGTGATTTCCACTTACTGCAACCTCTGCCTCCCCAGTTCAAGCGATTCTCATGTCTCAGCCTCCCGAGTAGCTGGGACTACAGGTGCCTGCCACCACACCTGGATCATTTTTTTGTATTTTTTTGTAGAGACAGGTTTCACCATGTTGGCCAGGCTGGTCTCAAACTCCTAGCCTCAAATGATCCACCCGCCTCTAAAATGCTTGGATTATAGGAGTGAACCACTGCACCTGGCCAAACATGCTATTTTAGGTGGAGTATCTGACAAGTCTGTTGGATAAATCAAGGGTAGGGTGAGGAGAGAAGAGAAGCTAAGAGGCTAGGGCAGAAGCTTCTGCTGGTGTCAGGGACAGGGAGGAGAGTGTAGCAGGGCCTGGGCTGGCCTAGACATGCACAGAAGCCCGGCTTCCGGAGCCCATCTTGCACGCATCTCCTCAGCCCAGCAGGTGGCACCACTGCTCTTCAGAAATGGAGGTGGCCAGCCAGCATTGGGATGCTGTCAGGGGGTGTAAGGCTCTCACATTTTTGTGCAGTGTGATGTACACAAAAGTTCATCCACCCCAGGTTATTGCTGCCTGTGGGTCAGCTCTTTGCTTCTGGCTTGTGAACGCCAAACATTCCACAAGCTCTGGTTCTGCAACCTCATTCCCTCCTATGGCTGTGCTCTGCCTGGTCTGTGGGTCTTCTGTTGGCAGGGAGGCCTCACTGAGATCACACTTTGTACTGCCAGGTTCATCCCTGAGTCCCCCCGATGGCTCATCTCTCAGGGACGATTTGAAGAGGCAGAGGTGATCATCCGCAAGGCTGCCAAAGCCAATGGAATTGTTGTGCCTTCCACCATCTTTGACCCAAGTGAGGTAAGCACCACGTGGGTGCGGGTGAGAGGGACAGACTGACTGTGATTTGAGGGCAGCAGCACCCAGCCCTGAAATCCTCCCTGCTCACAGCAACCCAGCCCTCTCTCTGCCCAAGCCCCAGCTGCCCACTCCCCAAGCCCCTCCATCCCCCCAACCCCCAAGCGGGCCCTGTTAACATTCAGAAGTTGAGGAATAGGTTACAGCTGCCTCACCCTTTTCACCACGGGTTTTAGATTTTCATTCTTTACTTCCTTCCTTTCTAGGCAATCATATATTTTAACCATTACTTCTAATAATAAACACTCTTTTTTTGTAATAGGCCTTTCATAAAGTCAGCATTTGGGGAAATCATTGTTTCTTATACCTCAGGTGGCTTGTCATCCTACAAAGATAACCCTGAATGTAAAATGTAAAGCACAGATAGATTTGGAGTTAGAAGTATTTCATCTCTTGAGTATTAGCAATTATTCATTAAAAATAATATTTTTAAAAAAGTGTTTAGTCTCTTTCTGCCATCCAATGGTTAATTATTGCATATCGTCTTGGAGTCAGGTCCTTTATGATGTCCACCTCTTCCCCCTACCCCACCCTCCCTGCAACCCTGTTCTCACACACCATGAGTCATTTCTTGGCTCTGCCTGGTTCCTGGTTCTTGCTTCCTGGTTCTTGCTTTTCCTTCCCGTTCCCTCCACTACCATCTCTGTAGTAGGCAGTTTTCCTCGGTCTCGTGACTATGAGGAGAGGTTAGAAGCTGTAAATGCTCCCTGGTGTGGTTCTGGAATGTGTCTGTGGTCTAACTGGAAGATGAGGGGTTGGCTGTGGGAACAGCCACAAGCAGCCATGCTGAAGTGTGAGAGGCAGGCATGGTTGGCCTTGGGAAAGAGGGAACAGTTATTGTAGACAGCGGAAGCCAATGGCCACTGCCAGCCCTGCAGACTTCCCAGTGAGTGGTGGCCCAGCAGCCACTGTCAGCATGCACCAGAAAGGGGTCCTGTGCGCAAAGGTCAGGGAGGAGTGTGGCAGAGGGCTTTTTTGGGGGTTTTTAAGTGAGGGGTCAATCTGGGTGAATGCATAAGCCTCCCTGGCATCTTTGAGGAAATGAGGCTATTTCAGGGGATCCTTTCAATACAAAGTTGACCTTTGGTTGAACTTCTAACTGGAAAAACAAGCTCCAAACCTGGGTTTGCTTAAGAAAGCAACATCAGTGTGTTTAGACGTGTGGTTTATTAATGGCCTTGGCTGTGCTGAATTTCGTAGGAAGTCACTCTGGGTGAAGCTCAGGTCAATTTTCCTGTTTTTCTATTTGAATTCTTTTTCCCTGGAAGCAGACCAGTAACTACATGGTATAAGGACTCGAAACATTAACTTTTTAAAAATATCAGACCAATAAACCACACAGCCAGGTTCTCTCTCTGACCCAGAGGGCAGGGAGCCAGGCTTGGGGAGGAATACTTAGAGGCCTCCTTGGAATGTGGCCACCGACGGGAAGGTGTGGGGGTGCAGTGAGGAAGTGGTCAGCCTGGGCCTCTGTCTTCCTGTACCCTTGAGGGACTGGTCACCTACTTTTCCTCATTTTCATTCACTGATTTGTTACTGACAAAGCCTAGGGAAGTTTTCACAGCCTAAAACACAGTCAGTATCCTTACTGTTCTTAGAAACATAACACTCCCCAACTCTGAGATGCAGACAGCTAAGACGCCAGGGATTCAAGTATGTTACTGTGTGCTCTGAGTCGCTGACCACCTCTTCTTCCCATACCCTTATCATGTTGTTCCTGCAGTTACAAGACCTAAGTTCCAAGAAGCAGCAGTCCCACAACATTCTGGATCTGCTCCGAACCTGGAATATCCGGATGGTCACCATCATGTCCATAATGCTGTGGTATGTAAAAGAGACCTGGCTGAGGCTTCCAAAGCTTCTTGAAGTGGCCATTGGGCCTATTGTTTACAGACATACCTCGGACCAAAATTGAAGGCCTGTGTCATCAGAGAATTAAAAGGATATGTCTTGTGTTAGATTGAAGAACTGGGCATGTCACAATTCTTAATGGGATGGAACCTCAGAGAAGGAGAATGAAAACAATTGTGGAGGCTGTTTTGGGAAATATGGACTCTTTTTTGGGGAATCTCTCCAGATCTTAAATGAATCCTTGCCCAATTTGGGTCATTTAGTTTCTGTCTCCTACCCAGTCACAGACAGTGGCTGAGGAGGTCAGGTAGGGCTTTTAAGAAGGATCTGAGTGAAGACACCATGTCCTGTAGGCTGCAGAGGCTGCCAATTACTTTCTGGAAATGTGGAAGTGGGACGTGCTCCTCCTGGGATGTCCATAAACGGTCCTGGAGTCAGGGCTATAGCCTAGATGTCCTTACCAGGTTCCCACTCGAGGCATTTCACAAAGTGTGTCAGAAAAGGATTTGTGAATTACCAGGGAGAGGAAACATGTCCAAGTGCACCTGGCTAGCTTTTGCTCAGTGGCCGAACCCTGGAATTCTAGGCGACTTCTGGAGCCTGGTGGGTGAACGTTGAGAAGATGGGCGAGGAGAGCGGACTTCATCTCAGAGTCCTTATTACTAGTCTCATCCAGCTTTGAGGTAGTCAGCCACTGCACCTACTGAGGGGGTGCTATGAGTCATCCGCTTCCAAGGAATGGCCCAGGATCCCTCCAGGCATTTCACCATTCCCTGAGTTGGCCTCAAGACAGGAGCAGCATGTGGCCTGCACCACATGCCAGCCTGTGATGAGTCACCTACTTTTGTGTTCACCCAGGCTGTCCTCCCTGCTCTGGATTTCCTGGGGACTCATGCCCATACTCTTTTTATTGTACCAGCTGTGTGTTCCACCTGCAGATGAGTCAAAGCAGTCTAATCCATAAAGTGTGGGTCATAGACAGAGAGAATGCCTACTGGGGATGCCCAGGTCAGGGGCACTGCGGGGCATAGAGATGAGAGGCAGTGTGGCCCCTCCATTGGGAGCCACCTCTCTGCTCCACAAGTACCATGGGGCTGGTGTTAGCTGCCTCTGACCAGCCTCTTCCTGACTGGTCACCACAGGTAGTGTGTGGGGGTCTCTCTCCAAGTGTTTGACCTAATGTTGTTCCTTTTGTTATCTTATCCCTGCAATCCTATCACATCTCACTTAATGTCTGCCTCCTGACTCATTCTCTAGCTCCTTCTGCAGTTGCTGGATTTGAGGAGGTTCAGCTTAGGATTTTTAAAGCTGAAAGGCAGGTTGGAATTTTTCTTTTCAATGAAGTAAATCTATCTGAATTTTACAAGCTTTTTTGCTGGGACACTGTCTGTATGAAAGGCTCTGAGAGTGCACTGGTGCAGGGTTTACACTGTACCACTTGGGCTGGGGAAAGTTATCTTTTGATCTATGAAGACACAGGGTTACAGTTACTGCTGCCTTACTAGTCTCTGCTTAAAGATGGTTTGGAATTTACTGAAATAATTGCATTGTAAAAGTTGTACAGGTTGGGAGAGATGTAGATACTGCTTTTCCAGCTTTCTTCTGCACTCTGTTTCAGGATGACCATATCAGTGGGCTATTTCGGGCTTTCCCTTGATACTCCTAACTTGCATGGGGACATCTATGTGAACTGCTTCCTTTCAGCGGTGGTTGAAGTCCCAGCATACGTGTTGGCCTGGCTGCTGCTGCAATATTTGCCCCGGCGCTATTCCATGGCCACTGCCCTCTTCCTGGGTGGCAGTGTCCTTCTCTTCGTGCAACTGGTACCCCCAGGTAGGGACCATGTGCATCTATGGTTTGGGGTCTTCTCTGAGTGTCTTATTTCTACCAGGCTGTCTCAATTACTAAAGAGAATAAAATCAAGCCCATCACAGCTCCCTTGCATGTGTACATTCTTGGCCTAAAAATCAATAGAAAGTGTCTTCTGAGACTAGAACACTTATGGCCTGGGCTTTGAAGGAGTGGGAAAAAGCAGCCACTGGGGCTGTTGGTTAATTTTATACTCTGTACCCAAGTTAATGTGCTCATACTGTTTTCCACTCCAGAAGAAGGGGGAAGAAAGAGCTATCCCGTTACTTTTTTTCCTGGCCCTGTCTTCTTTATTTATTCAACAAATAGCTCTGGCATGCCTACCACGGGCTGGGCACTGTTCTCGGTGATAACGATACAAAAGAAAGCAAGCCAGGCCGATCCCCAGGCCCTCATGGAAATACATCCTAGTTGAGAAGACAGACAACAAACAATTAAATAAAATGCTTAATACAGTTCAGACTGCGTTACCTTCTAGGAATACAAATGAAGGACAATGCTGAGTTCGTTTACATAGTCACTGATAGTGTCCCTGAACAGGGGGCAGTTCATCTGAAATGTATATAAAGTGACAGAAAGCCCTGAAAAAGTCTAGGAGAACATTTTAGGAAGAAGAAATGGCAAAGGCAGTGACCCTGAGCAGGGGATGAGCCTGGCATGTTTGAGGAGGAGGGAGAAGGGGAGGGGCCAGACCACTGAGAGGGCCTCACAGGCCCTTAGCAGGAGTTTATTTCTGAAACTATCTTGGCATCCCACAGATGGGTGGGAGGTAGCCATTTACAATAATTTATAGAGTCTTCAGTGTACCTGTAGATTTGGGAGCCTCTGATGGTCACTTTTGGGCCCATCAGGCTGGGAACACTGCACAGGAACAGCTCCCCATGGGATGTGGCAGGAGGAGCCCAGAACCAACGTAGAGGCTCACAGCTGAGCGCAGAGTGACCTTCAGGTCACATATAGCTCTCCCATCAGCACAGCACGGAGAGATTAGAAGATCAACTTGAGATTCTGATGGCCTATGGGTTTTTTGAGGTCTGAATGGGAGGAAAGCATGAAATGAGTTAGAACTGAATTCTCCATTCATCTAAACATCATGAGTTAATTCCATAGTGCCTGCAGTGTGAGGTCCTGGGGTGACAGCTAATCCCTGACAGACATGTCTTTAATGACTTCTGGACTGGGAAGCAGGTTGATTGGACTATTGAGGAGCTTACTCTGGTGGTCTCCAGGCTGAGGAAAGCGCATGTCCTTATAGCTGCAGTCCCCAGCCTCCTTTCAGCAATCAACTTGGAGGGAAGTCTTGGCTATAGCTCCTTCCCCCACAATAGGAAGTGATAGAAACTGACTCCCCAAAAAATTTGGGGAGCAAGTATGTTTGTTTTGCTCTCAATAGCTATGTGCCATGGGTTGGTACCTACTCCTACCCTCTATCCTTTGCTCCTCCAGACTTGTATTATTTGGCTACAGTCCTGGTGATGGTGGGCAAGTTTGGAGTCACGGCTGCCTTTTCCATGGTCTATGTGTACACAGCTGAGCTGTATCCCACAGTGGTGAGAAACATGGGTGTGGGAGTCAGCTCCACAGCGTCCCGCCTGGGCAGCATCCTGTCTCCCTACTTCGTTTACCTTGGTAAGTCCCATGGGCCGAGGGCACACTAGAGCAGCGGGATGGAAGTACTAACTGGCTTGAATGTGAGCTGGAGGTCGCATGTTAACAGGAAAACAAGCTCATACAGCACATGGACTCCATCCAGTACTGGATCTTTGGCCAGGGAGGGTTCTTGTCCCAGTGCACTGGCCCTCACTTTCAAATGAATAACAACCTATAGACTACCTAGAAATTGATGAGAAAATTAAAGGGTTTGTTTCTGTTTTAGCCATCCCAGGCCTTCCATCAGAGACTACAATTCCTTTATCCTAAGAACCTACAGAGTGGTTTAGGGAGCCAGTGTACTTAGCTGGAGAAATTTCTTGGAATCAGAGTTTAAAAGGAGCATGAGGGAAAAGATGTCCATGCAAGAGGTCTGATGAACTGAAAATTATAACCTAGAGCACTATAGAGTGATTTTATCCTGTGTGAAGATCCACCCCATGCCATTTTATGTTGCAGGTCTCCAGTTTTCTCTTCTCAGAATTATGTCTTCATAGCACCTGTAGTTTCCCTGCACATCCCTAGCCAGTACCTCTTTAGGGAGGGTGACACCCACCTGAGAGTACCCAGAGTGCTTTGTGAACATGGTATGTAGATCTCAAAGCAAGCAAAGCAGCCTGCCTAACCTGAAGGCAGATCACATGGGCTAGGATGCATCTGCAGAGGTGGAAGAGTTATTTCCGTCCCTGGACAAGTATCTCGGGTTCCTTGGAAACCCAACCTTGGGAAATAATAATTAGCATGGCCCAGAAATAGAAATAATCAGCATGGCCCAGTCTTCTCCTGCAACCATCCCTTTTTACTCCTCCCCTGCATGGTGGAACACTGCTGGGCTCTGGGCATGCCTGTGCCAGCTCTGGGTTCTGAAACCTGTCTAGGTGCCAGATTCTAATATGACTGCTCAGACTGTGGGAGATGTGAGACCAAGAAGGAAGGTGATCCCCTTCCAGAGTCCTGGGAGCATAAAGGGGTAGAGAGACACCAAGTCTAACTGCAGCCCTGGGCCTGAGGCTCTGTCTGCTTTGCCATAGGTGCTTATGACCGCTTCCTGCCTTACATTCTCATGGGAAGTCTGACCATCCTGACAGCCATCCTCACCTTGTTTCTCCCAGAGAGCTTCGGTACCCCACTCCCAGACACCATTGACCAGATGCTAAGAGTCAAAGGGTAAGAAGACCTCCTCCCTCAGTGCTGATGCACTGGGTCTGGGTCTGGCCAGGTCTCAGGCGCCCCTCACAATAGAGCCACTCGCAAACTCCCTCTCACAGACACCATGGACTAGTTTAGCCATTAAAGGGTTGTAAATGGCAAGGTGCTTACTTATAGTCCATCCTCTCTGGTCTCTTCCTGTGTGGACATGTCACTATGTACATCTCCATGGCAGTAGCCGCGCTGGATAGTGCAGAGGCTAGAAGACACCTTTCAGAATCTGCTGCAGGATTCTCTTCCTGGGGAAGATATCCTCAGTTCTTGTTTGTTTGGAGACTAGGAGGCATCTTTTTAAAATGTGTTACTGACATATTTTTGCTTGTTTTTATAGAATGAAACACAGAAAAACTCCAAGTCACACAAGGATTTTAAAAGATGGTCAAGAAAGGCCCACAATCCTTAAAAGCACAGCCTTCTAACATAGCTTCCAATAAGGGAGAAACTGAAAAGGAAAGACCGTCTTGCCAGAAATGGCCAGCTTGTGCAGACTCCGAGTCCTTCAGTGACAAAGGCCTTTGCTGTTTATCCTCTTGATCTGTGTCTGACTTGCTCATGGATGGGCACCCACACTCAGAGGCTACATATGGTCCTAGAGCACCACCTTCCTCTAGGGACACTGTGGCTATCTATAGACAACTTCATCTAAGTCCTATTACAATGATGGACTCAGCACCTCCGAAGAAGTTAATTTTTCACTAGAACCAGTGAGATCTGGAGGAATGTAGGAAGCATATGCTAAATTTACATTTTAATTTTAGACTACTTGAAAAGGCCCCTAATAAGGCTAGAGGTCTAAGTCCCCTGCCCCTTTTCCCACTCCCCTCTAATGGTGAACTTTAGAGGAAAAGGAAGTAATTGTACAAGGAGTTTGATTCTTACCTTTTCTCAGTTACAGAGGACATTAACTGGATCATTGCTTCCCCAGGGCAGGAGAGCGCAGGGCTAGGGAAAGCGAAAGGTAATGAAGATGGAGCAGAATGAGCAGATGCAGATCACCGGCAAGTGCATTGATGTGTGAGCTCTTAGACCACTCAGCATGATGACTGAGTAGACTTGTTTACATCTGATCAAAGCACTGGGCTTGTCCAGGCTCATAATAAATGCACCACTGAATCTACTATTCTTGTTTTCCACTGCTGTGGAAACTTCCTTGCTACTATAGCGTCTTATGTATGGTTTAAAGGAAGTTTATCAGGAGAGAGAGATGAGCAACCTTGTCTTTTCTCTCAAAGCTGTAACGTGGGTTTTATTGTTTATTTGTTTGTTGTTATATCCTTTTCTCCTTAAGTTATTTGCCCTTCAGAATACACTTGGGAAAGGCTGGTTCCTTAGCCTGCTGGTTTGTGTCTTTTTTTTTTAAACACAGAATCACTCTGGCAATTGTCTGCAGCTGCCACTGGTGCACCGCCTTACCAGCCCTAGCCTCTAGCACTTCTCTAAGTGCCAAAACAGTGTCATTGTGTGTGTTCCTTTTTTGATACTTAATCATGGGAGGATATTACAAAAAAGAAATTTAAATTGTGTTCACGGTCTTTCAGAGTAGCTCACTTTAGTCCTGTAACTTTATTGGGAGATATTTTGTGTTCAGTGTAATTGTCTTCTCTTTGCTGATTATGTTACCATGGTACTCCTAAAGCATATGCTTCACCTGGTTAAAAAAGAACAAACATGTTTTTGTGAAAGCTACTGAAGTGCCTTAGGAAATGAGAAAGTTTTAATAAATAAAATGATTTTTTAAATAACAGCAGCTGCCTAGAATCTTTATTTCTAGAATTTAGTGAGCCTGTGCCACACTGTCACCTGCCTTTTCTCTGTATCAGCTTGGGTTAATTCTAGCAATGGTTGGGATTAATCTCTAAGACTAAGATTTGATTCTTGTGAACTAGAATTCTTCACTTTATTAATTGACTATGGGCTGAGCCAGCCTTCTTGCACAAAGGTTGTAGTTTGGGTTCCGTTGAAAGTAGAGCCTGAGGCAAGTGCTTCTGTGCAGTTAAGCAGTTTATGCTTTGGGGACAGGATTCCAGGGAGCAGGAATAAAGGACAAAAGGAGGAGAACAGAGAAGGAGGGAGGCTGAATAGAAGGATGCATTTTCAGGTTGACTAGCACCAAGGGCAGGGATGTTCCATCCAGCAAGGACTTCAGAAGAAGCTTATGAAATGCATCTCAATACCATCTGTACCATGAGTAAAAGGGGGAAGCATTTCTTTGTTGGCACCCATTTGTCAAAGGCAGCCCACACGTGTCAGCTCCTCACGTTTCCAGGCTGCACATGCACGAGTCCCAAATAAGTTCTGTCCTACGGGTAGAAAGCAAGAGAGAACACATTGCAGGACCGAAGTAGGGGTTGCCAGAGCCCATGAGAACTGGTCACTGCAACAGTGGCTGGAGTAAGTGGTGGGCTGAGAGGATTGGGGGTTGAGTGTGGTGCAAGAGAGGTGTCTACATCCATATACAATTTGCACAGGGCACTTCGGGCTAGAAGGTGTGGATGGACCTGGGTAAAAAGCTCCAGTGTTGGATGGAAACTCAAGGGCATGTTGCATAACAAAACAAGGAGCATCGAACTTGGGGGAGAAGGCAGGCAGCACATCTTCTGGAACACTGTTGGCTTCTCCACTCTCCTCAAACATGGTTCTGTGCTGGGTTACTGATTAACTGTCTTCCCAGAGGCTCTAGAATCTGAATTGCAGTTCTGTCTACCCATTATTGTATAGCACGAATGAATAGTTTCCGCATTTTCTCTCTTATTCTCAATGCCACTGATTCCAGTCATTTGTGGCCTTCTGAGGGCAAAAACTATAATTACCTGAATGCTTAGAGGTTTTCATGTGGTGGGGCAATAGCCCAAGTCACTTCCAGGGTTGAGCCAAGCATGTAGAAATCCAAGTCCTCTGTCTAAGCCTGTTGGATTCGTGTGTGGTTTGTTTCCTTTAGAGCCATGACTTTGGGAAGACTGACTGTGTTATCAGACCAAGGATCTCCTCCCCTCCAGGAGAGAGGTATACACAAACTGTAGCCACAGGGGCAGAGTTGGTGAGTGATGAGGTGTTCGGTTAATGTGTATAACAACTAGAAACCAGCATACTCACAGAAATATGAAGGACAAAGAAAAGGAGGTGGAGGAACAACCCAGATTTTCTTAAAAACCAGTTTCCTGCCACAGATCTAAGTAAAGGCAAAGATTTGCCATATCATCTTTTCCTATTCTTGGAAACTAGTTCTTATCTCTGTCAGGGTTCCCTGAACATTCTCATGGATTCCAGAAGGCTGTTGTTTGTCAAAGAGAATTATTCTGCTTAATACCTGGTCTAAGTGATGGTCAGTGAGGTGGGCACAAGATCCTATTCCCTGCCAGGTAGTAAATAGTACAATAGAACTTTCTTCTGAGTGTTTGTCTTTTGATTCTTTTCCTAAAGGGCTTTTAGGCTGATAGAGCCTTGATGCAACACACTGGCAACACCTTATGTTATATGCCATTGCTTTAAAAGCCCTTTGGAAAATAAAATCCCATGAGATTGACAGAGGATGCCCCGGATGACAGACACAGGTTTCTCAGCAGAAATCATGTTTTGGAGCTCTCAGGCAGACCCACTCCTGAAGGTGTCACCTCATGAAGAAGTACCCGGTCCCTAACCTCAGGGACAGGGTACTGCAAGAAGCCGCCAGAGACTCTGGGATATCATCTCTCTGTTGGGCCAGCCAGAGGACAGCAGCCAGGTCCCCGACTGGCTGTTTACCTGGGAATACATCTCATAAAAGACTTCTCATAGAGGAAGTGTGAGGATATACTCCACATTAAGGATAAGACTGCTAAATATTAATACACAGTGTTGTTGGTATTTCACATGGCTTGTCTACTGAAGAGATTTGAAACCTAATGCTCATGCAACCTTTGATTATGAGCAAAATAGTTCTGAAAATTCTAAATGTCCTCATAGAATTGGCCCCCCCATGCCAAACAATTGAGCACTAAAAAAGTAAAAGCCCCAGGAACAGCTATGGTCTGGAGCTCCCAGCGAGATCAACGCAGAAGGTGGGTGATTTCTGCATATCCAACTGAGGTACCCGGCTCATCTCACTGGACTACTTAGACAGTGGGTGCAGCCCACAGATGGCAAGCCGAAGCAGGGTGGGGCGTCGCCTCACCCAGGAAGTGCAAGAGGTCGGGGAACTCCCTCCCCTAGCCAAGAGAAGCCATGAGGGACTATGCCATGTGAAATGGTGCACTCTGGCCCAGATACTACGCTTTTGCCACGGTCTTTACAACCTGCAGACCAGGAGATTCCTTCTGGTGCCTATACCTCCAGGCCCTGGATTTCAAGCACAAAACAGGGTGGCCATTTGGGCAGACACCAAGCTAGCTGCAGGGTTTTTTTTTCATACCCCAGTGGTGCCTGGAATGCCAGTGAGGCAGAACCGTTCACTCCCCCAGAAAGGAGGGCTGAAGCCAGGGAGCCAGGTGGTCTTGCTCAGCGGATCCCACCCCCATGGAGTCCAGCAAGCTAAGATCCACTGACTTGAAATTCTCACTGCCAGCACAGCAGTCTGAAGTCAACCTGGGACGCCTGAGCTTGGTTGGGGGAGGGGCGTCTGCCATTACTGAGGCTTGAATAGGCAGTTTTTCCCTCACAGTGTAAACAAAGCTCCTGGGACTGCAGTCCAGCAAAGCTACTGTAACCAGACTGCCTCTCTAGATTCCTCCTCTCTGGGCAGGGCATCTCAGAAAGAAAGGCAGCAGCCCTAGTCAGGGACTTATAGATAAAATTCCCATCTCCTTGGGACAGAGCACCTGGGGGAAGGGGCAGCAGTGGGTGCAGCTTCAGCAGACTTAAATGTTGTGCCTGCCAGTGCTGAAGAGAGCAGCAGATCTCCCAGCACAGTGCTTGAGCTCTGCTAAGGGACAGACAGCCTCCTCAAGTGGGTCCCTGACCCCCGGGCCTCCTAAATGTGAGACACCTCCCAACAGGGGTCGACAGACACCTCATACAGGAGAGCTCTGGCTGGCATCTGGAGGGTGCCCCTCTGGGATGAAGGTTCCAGAGGTAGGAACAGGCAACAATACTTGCTGTTCTACAGCCTCTGCTGGTGATACCCAGGCAAACAAAGTCTGGAGTGGACCTCCAGCAAACTCTAGCAGTCCTGCAGCAGAGGGGCCTGACCATTAGAAGGAAAACTAGCAAACAGAAAGGAACAGCATCAACATCAACATCAAGAAAAAGGACGCCCACACAAAAACCCCATCCGAAGGTCACCAACATCAAAACCAAAGACAGATAAATGCACTAAGACGAGGAAAAACCAGCACAAAAAGGCTGAAAATTCCAAAAACCAGAACGCCTCTTCTCCTCCAAAGGACCACAACTCCTCCCCAGCAAGGGAACAAAACTAGACAGAGAATGAGTTTGACAACATGACAGAAGTAGGCTTCAGAAGGTGGATAATAACAAACTCCCGCGAGCTAAAGGAGTATATTCTAACCCAGTGCAAGGAAGCTAAGAACCTTGAAAAAAGGTTAGAGGAATTACTAACTAGAATAATAACTTTAGAGAAGAACATAAATGACCTGATGGAGCTGAAAAACACACACAATAACTTTGTGAAGCATACACAAGTATCAATAGCCAAATTGATCTAGCGGGAGAAAGGATATCAGAGACTGACGATCAGCTTAATGAAATAAAGCATGAAGACAAGATTAGAGAAAGAAGAATGAAAAGGAACGAACAAAGCCTCCAAGAAATATGGGACCATGTGAAAAGACCAAATCTACATCTGATTGGTGTACCTGAAAGTGACAGGGAGAATGGAACCAAGTTGGAAAACTCTTCAGGATACTATCCAGGAGCCTAGCAAGACAGGCCAACATTCAAATTCAGGAAATACAGAGAACACCACAAAGATACTCCTCAAGAAGAGCAACCCTAAGACACATTCGCCAAGGTTGAAATGAAGGAAAAAAATGTTAAGGGCAGCCAGAGAGAAAGGTTGGGTTACCCACAAAGGCAAGCCTATCAGACTAACAGCAGATCTCTCAGCAGAAACCTTACAAGCCAGAAGAGAATGGGGGCCAATATTCAACATTCTTAAAGAAAAGAATTTTCAAACCAGAATTTCATATCCAACCAAACTAAGCTTCATTAGTGAAGGAGAAATAAAATCCTTTCCAGACAAGCAAATGCTGAGAGATTTTGTCACCACCAGCCTGCCTTACAAGAGCTCCTGAAGGAAGCACTAAATATGGAAAGGAAAAACCTGTACCAACCACTGCAAAAATACACCAAATTGTAAAGACCATTGACACTATGAAGAAACTGCATGATTTAATGGACAAAATAACCAGCTAGCATCATAATGACAGGATCAAATTCACACATAACAATATTAACCTTAAATGTAAACGGGCTAAATGCCCCCAATTAAAAGACACAGACAATTAAAAGCAAATTGGATAGAGTCAAGACCCATCAGTTTGCTATATTCAGGAGACTCATCTCAGTGCAAAGACACACATAGGCTCAAAATGAAGGGATGGAGGAATATTTACCAAACAAATGGAAAGCAAAAAAGCAGGGATTGCATTCCTAATCTCTAATAAAACAGACACTAAGCCAACAAAGATCAAAAAAGACAAAGAAGGGCATTACATAATGGTAAAGGGATCAATGCAACAAGAAGAGCTAACTGTCCTAAATATATATGCAACCAATACAGGAGCACCCAGATTCATAAAGCAAGCTCTCAGAGACATACAAAGAGGCTTAGATTCCCACACAATAGTAGTGGGAGACTTTAACACCACATCGTCAATATTAGATTGAGACAGAAAATTAATAAGGATATTCAGGACTTGAACTCAGCTCTGGACCAAGCAGACCTAAAAGACATCTACAGAACTCTCCACCCCAAATCAACAGAATATACATTCTTATCAGCACCACATCACACTTATTCTAAAATTGACCACATAATTGGAAGTAAAACACACCTCAGCAAATGCAAAAGAACAGAAATAATAACAAACAGCTTCTCAGACCACAGCACAATCAAATTAGAACTCAAATTAGAAACCAAATTTGCCCCTCCGGGGCGAAGCTTCCAGAGGAAGGATCAGGCAGCAATATTTGCTGTTCAGTAATATTTGCTCTTCTGCAATATTTGCTGTTCTGCAGCCTCTGCTGCTGATACCCAGGCAAACAGGGTCTGGAGTGGACCTCCAGCAAACTTCAACAGACCTGCGGCTGAGGCACCTGACTGTTAGAAGGAAAACTAATAAACAGAAAGGAATAGCATCAACATCAATAAAAAGGACATCCACACCAAAACCCCATCTGTAGGGCATCAACATCAAAGACCAAAGGTAGATAAAATCACAAAGATTGGGAGAAACCAGAGCAGAAAAGCTGAAAATTCTAAAAACTGGAGCGCCTCTCCTCCTCCAAAGGATCACAGCTCCTTGCCAGCAATGGAACAAAGCTAGAAAGAGAATGACTTTGACGAGTTGACAGAAGTAGGCTTCAGAAGGTCGATAATAACAAACTTCTCCAAGCTAAAGGAGCATATTCTAACCTATCTCAAGGAAGCTAAAAACCTTGAAAAAGATTAGACGAATGGCTAACTAGAATAAACAGCATAGAGAAGACCTTAAATGACCCAATGGAGCTGAAAACCATGGCACAAGAACTTCGTGATGCATGTACAAGCTTCAGTAGCCGATTTGATCAAGTGGAAGAAAGGGTATCAGTGATTGAAGATCAAATTAATGAAATGAAGCAAGAAGAGAAGTTTAGAGAAAAAAGAGTAAAAGGAAACTAACAAAGCTTCCAAGAAATATGGGACTATGTGAAAAGACCAAATCTACATTTGATTGGTGTACCTGAAAGTGACAGGGAGAATGGAACCAAGTTGGAAAACACTCTTCAGGATATTATCCAGGAGAACTTCCCCAACCTAGCAAGGCAGGCCAACATTCAAATTCAGGAAATACAGAGAACACCACAAAGATACTCCTCTAGAAGAGCAACCCCAAGACACATAATTGTCAGATTCACCAAGGTTGAAATGAAGGAAAAAATGTTAAGGGCAGCCAGAGAGAAAGGTCGGGTTACCCACAAAGGGAAGCCCATCAGACTAACAGTGGATCTCTCAGCAGAAACCCTACAAGCCAGAAGAGAGTAGGGGTCAATATTCAACGTTCTTAAAGAAAAGAATTTTCAACCCAGAATTTTATATCAAGCCAAAGTAAGCTTCATACGTGAAGGAGAAATAAAATCCTTTCCAGACAAGCAAATGCTGAGAGATTTTGTCACCACCAGCCTGCCTTACAAGAGCTCCTGAAGGAAGCACTAAACATGGAAAGGAACAACCAGTACCAGCCACTGCAAAAACATGCCAAATTGTAAAGACCATCAATGCTAGGAAGAAACTGCGTCAGCTAACGAGCAAAATAACCAGCTAGCATCATAATGACAGGATCAAATTCACACATAACAATATTAATCTTTAATGTAAATAGGCTAAATGCCCCAATTAAAAAACACAGACTGGCAAATTGGATAAACAGTCAAGACCCATCAGTGTGCTATATTCAGAAGACCCATCTCATGAGCAAAGACACACATAGGCTCAAAATAAAGGGATGGAGGAAGATCTACCAAGCAAATGGAAAGCAAAAAAAACCTGTAATCCTAGTTTCTGATGAAAACAGACTTTAAAACAATGCTCAAAAGAAACAAAGAAGGGCATTACATAATGGTAAAGGGATCAATGCAACAAGAAGAGCTAACTATCCTAAATATATATGCACCCAATACAGGAGCACCCAGATTCATAAAGCAAGTCCTTAGAGACCTACAAAGAGAGTTAGACTCCCACACAATAATAATGGGAGACTTTAACACCCCACTGTCAATATTAGACAGATCAACGAGACAGAAGGTTAACAAGGATATCCAGGACTAGAACTCAGCTCTGCACCAAGCGGACCTAATAGACATCTACAGAACTCTCCACCCCAAATCAACAGAATATACATTCTTCTCAGCACCACATTGCACTTATTCTAAAATTGAACACATAACTGGAAGTAAAGCACTCCTTAGCAAATGTAAAAGAACAGAAATCACACAAACGGTCTCTCAGACCACAGTGCAACCAAATTAGAACTCAGGATTAAGAAACTCACTCAAAACCATACAACTACATGGAAACTGAACAACCTGCTCCTGAATGACTACTGGGTACATAAAGAAATGAAGGCAGAAATAAAAATGTTCTTTGAAACCAATGAGAACAAAGACACAGTGTACCAGAATCTCTGGAACACATTTAATGCAGTGTATAGAAGGAAATTTATAGCACTAAATGCCCACAAGAGAAAGCAGGAAAGATCTAAAATCGACACCCTAACATCACAATTAAAAGAACTAGAGAAGCAAGAGCAAACACATTCAAAAGCTAGCAGAAAGCAAGAAATAACTAAGATCAGAGCAAAACTGAAGGAGATAGAGACAGAAAAAACCTTCAAAAAAATCAATGAATCCAGGAGCTGGTTTTTTGAAAAGATCAACAAAATTGATAGACCGCCAGCAAGACTAATAAATAATAGAAGAGAGAAGAATCAAATAGACACAATAAAAAATGATAAAGGGGATATCACCACCAATCCCACAGAAATACAAACTACCATCAGAGAATACTTTAAACACCTCTATGCATATAAACTAGAAAATTTAGAAGAAATGGATAAATTCCTGGACACATACACTTTCCCTAGACTAAACCAAGAAGAAGTTGAATCTCTGAATAGACCAATAACAGGCTCTGAAATTGAGGCAATAATTAATAGCCTACCAACCAAAAAAAGGCCAGGACCAGACAGATTCACAGCCAAATTCTACCAGAGGTACAAAGAGGAGCTGGTACCATTCCTTCTGAAACTATTCCAATCAATAGAAAAAGAGGAAATCCTCCCTAACTCATTTTATGAGGCCAGCATCATCCTGATACCAAAGCCTGATAGAGACACAACAAAAAAGGAGAATTTTACACCAATATCCCTGATGAATGTCGATGTGAAAATCTTCAGTAAAATACTGGCAAACCAAATCCAGCAGCACATCAAAAAGCTCATCCACCACGATCAAGTCAGCTTCATCCCTAGGATGCAAGGCTGGTTCAACATACACAAATCGATAAACGTAATCTATCACATAAACAGAACCAACGACAAAAAACACATGATTATCTCAATAGATGCAGAAAAGGCCTTCGACAAAATTCAAAAGCCTTCATGCTAAAAACTGTCAATAAACTAGGTATTGATGGAACGTATCTCAAAATAATAAGAGCTATTTATGACAGACCCACAGCAAATATCATACTGAATGGGCAAAAACTGGAAACATTCCCTTTGAAAACCGGGACAAGACAAGGATGCCCTCTGTCACCACTCCTATTCAACATAGTGTTGGAAGTTCTGGCCAGGGCAATCAGGCAAGGGAAAGAAATAAAGCGTATTCAATTAGGAAAAGAGGAAGTCAAGTTGTCCCTGTCTGCAGATTACATGATTGTATATTTAGAAAACCCCATCATCTCAGCCTAAAATCTCCTTAAGATGATAAACAACTTCAGCAAAGTCTCGGGATAGAAAATCAATGCGGAAAAATCACAAGCATTCCTATACACCAATAACAGACAAACAGAGAGCCAAATCATGATTGAACTCCCATTCACAATTGGTACAAAGAGAATAAAATACTAGGAATCCAACTTACAAGGGATGTGAAGGACCTCTTCAAGGAGAACTACAAACCACTGCTCAATGAAATAAAAGAGGACACAAAAAAATGGAAGAACATTCCATGCTCATGGATAGGAAGACTCAATATCGTGAAAATGACCATACTGCCCAAGGTAATGTGTAGATTTAATGCCATCCCCATCACGCTACCAGTGACTTTCTTCACAGAATTGGAAAAAAACTACTTTAAAGTTCATACGGAACCAAGAAAAGAGCCCGCATAGCCAAGACAATCCTAAGCAAAAAGAACAAAGCTGGAGGCATCATGCTGCCTGACTTCAAGCTATACCACAAGACTACAGTAACCAAAATAGCATGATACTGGTACCAAAACAGATATATAGATCCATGGAACAGAATAGAGGCCTCAGAAATAACACCACACATCTACAACCATCTGATCTTTGACAAACCTGACAAAAACAAGAAATGGGGAAAGGAATCCCTATTTAATAAACGGTGCTGGGAAAACTGGCTAGCCATATGTAGAAATCTGAAACTGGATCCCTCTCTTATGCCTTATACAAAAATTAATTCAAGACGGATTGAAGACTTAAATGTTAGACCTAAAACCATAAAAAACCTAGAAGAAAACCTAGGCATTCAGGACATAGGCATGGGCATAGGCATGGGCAAGGACTTCATGAATAAAACACCAAAAGCAATGGCAACAAAAGCCAAAATTGACAAATGGGATCTAATTAAACTACAGAGCTTCCACATGGCAAAATAAACTACCATCAGAGTGAACAGGCAACCTACAGAATGGGAGAAAATTTTTGCAATATACCCATCTGAAAAAGGGCTAATATCCAGAATCTACAAAGAACTTAAACAAATTTACAAGAAAAAAACAAAGTACATGAACAGACACTTCTCAAAAGAAGACATTTATGCAGCCAATAGACACATGAAAAAACGCTCATCATCACTGGTCATCAGAAAAATGCAAATCAAAACCACGATGAGATACCATCTCACGCCAGTTAGAAGGGCGATTATTAAAAAGTCAGGAAACAACAGATGCTACAGAGGATGTGGAGACATAGGAACGCTTTTACACTGTTGGTGGGACGGCAAATTAGTTCAACCATTGTGGAAGACAGTATGGCGATTCCTCAAGGATCTAGAACCAGAAATACCATTTGACCCAGCAATCCTATTACTGGGTATATACCCAAAGGATTATAAATCATGCTACTATAAAGACACATGCACACGTATGTCTATTGTGGCACTATTCACAATAGCAAAGACTTGGAACCAACCCAGTTGCTCATCAATGATAGACTGGATTAAGAAAATGTGGCGGGACCGGGCGCGGTGGCTCAAGCCTGTAATCCCAGCATTTTGGGAGGCCGAGACGGGCGGATCACGAGGTCAGGAGATCGAGACCATCCTGGCGAACACGGTGAAACCCCGTCTCTACTAAAAAAATACAAAAAACTAGCCGGGCGAGGTGGCGGGTGCCTGTAGTCCCAGCTACTCGGGAGGCTGAGGCAGGAGAATGGCGTAAACCCGGGAGGCGGAGCTTGCAGTGAGCTGAGATCGGGCCACTGCACTCCAGCCCGGGCGACAGAGCAAGACTCCGTCTCCAAAAAAAAAAAAAAAGAAAGAAAATGTGGCACATATACACCATGGAATACGATGCAGCCATAAAAAAGAATGAGTTCATGTCCTTTGCAGGAACATGGATGAAGCTGGAAACCATCATTCTCAGCAAACTATCACAAGGACAGAAAACCAAATACCACATGGTCTCACTCATAGGTGGAAGCTGAACAACGAGAACACATGGACACAGGGTGGGGAACATTACACACCGGGGCCTGTCGGTGGGTGGCGGCTGAGGGAGGGATAGCATTAGAAGAAATACCTAATGTAAATGAGTTGATGGGTGCAGCAAACCAACATGGCACATGTATACCTATGTAACAAACCTGCACATTGTACGCGTGTACCCTAGAACTTAAAGTATTTTTTAAAAAGAATGCTAAAGGGCCAGGCACAGTGGCTCATGCCTATAATCCCAGCACTTTGGGAGGCCAAGGCAAGTAGATCACCTGAGGTTAGGAGTTCGAGACCAGGTTGGTCAACATGGTGAAACTCTGCCTCTACTGAAAATACAAAAATTAGCCAGGCTGGTGGCACATGTCTGTAATCCCAGCTACTTGGGAGTCTGAGGCACGAGAATTGCTTGAACTAGGGAGGCAGAGGTTGCAGTGAGCTGAGATTGAGCCACTGTACTCCAGCCTGGACAACAGAGCAAGGAGACTCCATCTCAAAAAAAAAAAAAAAAAAAAAAAGCTAAAGGGAATCTTTCAGGCTAAAATGAAAGGACACTAGCCAGTAACTTGAATACTTGAATCTGCATGAAGGAATAATGAACATGGGGAGAGGTAGCTACCTAAGTAAATATAAAGGGCAGTATTAATTTTTTTCCTAACCTTTCTTTTTTTAAAAGACAACTGCATAAAGCAATAATTAAAATTTAGGTTGATGAGCATACAATGTGTAAAGACGTTATTTGTGGAAATACAATATAAAGGGGGTAGAGCTGAATAAGAACAAAGTGTTTGTATAATATTGAAATTAATCTAAACTAAGTTGTTACAAATTAATATATGAATTGTAATCTCCAGGGCAATTATTAAGAAAACAAATAATATATACTTTAAAAGATACAGATTTAGAATTATCCTAGAAAATACGGATTTAACAGAAAAGAAAGCAGTAATGAAGGAACTGAGGAGGAAAAAAGACAAAAGGCATAGAAAACAAATAGCAAAATTGCAGGAGTAAGTCCTTTTCAGTAATGATATTAAATGTAACTCTTCAATTAAAAGGCAGAGATTTGCCAAATAGATTTTAAAATCATGATACAACTATTATGATATCTACAACAGTTTCAATTTAGATTCAAAGACACAAATAGGTTGAAAATTAAAAGGTGCGAAAGATCTTCCATACAAATAACCAAAAGAGAGTTTGAATGGCTATATTAATATCAGACAAATAGACTTTAACACGAAACTTAGACAAAGAAGGTCATTATATTACGATAAAAGGGTCTAACTTTCACATATTTTTAATGCATTTCAACTCCTGATATGACACACTTTTAGCTTTCTATTTCTCCTTGACACTCCTGCCTCCATCCATACGTTGTCCTCCTTCATCTCTGACTACCCCAATTCTATTCATGTTCAAGGTTTACCCCATGACATCCTCTTTCTTGGAGGCACTATGGCTTTGGCTAAGTGCGCAGACCCAGAGCAGATAAGCATGTGGTCCAAAAGTAGATGTCTTCACTTACTAGCTCTATAACTTTGGGGAAGTCACTTAACTTTTCTGAGACTGTTTCCTTAACTGTAAAATTCCTTACCTATATCAGGTTTCTATAAAGATTAAATTAGATCTTGCATGTAAATTATAATGTAATTATTGGCCTACAAATAATTAGTCCTTATCATATTATGCTTGGTTCCATGAGGGAAACAGTAACTACCTTTGGGGGAAAAGACAGGCTTATCCCTAAGGTGCTTAAGTAGTACACTCACTGTACATTTGGTAGTTTAAAAAAAAAAAATTTAACAAATACTTTCACTCATTCATCCTTGAATGAGAGAGAGAGCCCTCAGGAAAACATCATTCATGAAGCCCACACCTACTTCTTTCTCTTTTTAGACCAAGCAGACTAATAGTATCTGGGCTTCCTGACAGCTTGGGAACAAAGCATGTAAACTTGCCTACTGTCAGCCTCCACACCAACATGAGATGGATATGGGCTGCCTGGGGTGTGCAGTTGGTGAAGGAAATGCCATACTTGACTATGATAGAGTGCCATGTTCAAATATTCATGTAGTACTCATGATTTGTGTTCAAGCCTCCTTCCATGGAAAGAACCAGCGGTAGACCTGAAGAGCTCTGCCTTCAGACAGATGATTCATTCAGAACAGGTTGCTGGTGACTGAACTTCAGTGACAGGGTCATCCTTTGTCACCCAGCTTTCCAAGGGCATCTTGCTCACAGAGGCTAAGCTCAGAGTGAAAGTGCCTTTTGGAGTGCTAGCTTCTTTCTACCAACAATGATAGATTTCCATCTGTGCTGCCAAACGGGTAAGTTATTTCCTTAAGGAGCACTTATAAAAGATGACTTCCAGGCCGGGTGCAGTGACTCACGCCCGTAATTCCAGCACTTTGGGAGGCCGAGGTGGGTGGATCACCTGAGGTCTGGAGTTCACAACCAGCCTGGCCAACATGATGAAACCCCGTCTCTACTAAAAAAAATACAAAAATTAGCTGGGTGTAGTGGTGCACACCTGTAATCCCAGCTACTTGGGAGGCTGAGGCAGGAGAATCACTTGAACCTGGAAGGCAGAGATTGCAGCTACCTGAGACCGCACCATCACACTCCAGCCTGGGGAACAAGAGCGAAACTCCATCTCAAAAAAAATGAAAAAGAAAGACTTCCTTTTGCCAGAAAACTAAGGCCCCCCCAAAGTAAAATTATTTCCCTTTGGCTGTTCAGGAACAATTGCTCATCCCCTTTCAATTTTTTGACATTTAATTCCTCCTCAAGGAAGTTAAAGGATGTTTTTTGCTATTGGTAGGTTGTGCTTTTCTAGAGGGAAATAGTTCTAATATTGAGATCTAAACTGAGAATTGCTGATTATCCATGAAACAAGCATTTTAAAAACAAGACCAGACCCTAGCTCCCACAGAGGACATGGTTGATAGCTTAGTACCAAAGCACAAGCATTATCTTCTGAGTGGGAAAGCAGATATGGAGCTTCCTTGCCCACCTGACACCTGAGCCAACATGTGCAGAATTGGAGCCTTCCAAAACTTGGGCCTTTTCCAACGTTCTCCAAGTCAAGGAAGGGCATCATTGTGTCAGCTTGGGTCCTCCTAGAGCAGACACCAAAGTGGAATTAAACCTGGAAGAGTTTATTGGGGAAAATGCGTATGAAGAATAAAGAGGATCAGAAGAAAGAGTAAGCAGAATGAGCCTTACACCGTAATGCAGGTCTGACCCCCGTGAAAGAGGAGAGGGAAGGTGGGAGGAGTAGATAGGAAGAGCCTCTGACTGCAGAGCCATTCTGAGAAAGTGCTGGCCAGGCTGACAGGAAGCCCCAGAGTACAAGTGGCCTATTAGAGGAGTTTCGCCTCTGGCGTTCTCTCTTATAGCGTCAAATGCATCCTGTAGCATTTAGGATGGCATTCTATATTTGACCAATTATTTGATTGTTTTATTACCCCACTCAAGAGTGTTTCCCGAGGGCAGAGACCACATTTATTTTTGCTCATCACTGAATCCCCAGCATTAGCAGGGTGGCTGCATTTTGAGGTTGCCACAGAATATTTGTTGAATGAAGGATCTAAAAGGGTTATTTTTTTCATTTTTATCTGAATCACACAGCAGATATTTTTTTTCCTAACCAGTGACTCCTAAGTTAGATGCTGCTTGCACCACGCTTTCATTCCATTTATATTATTCTTCAGCTGTGTTGTGTGATCTCAGCTGTGCCCCGCCCCCCAACCCTCCATTGCCCGCTTCTGTAGTAAAGTCTTTTGGGACTGGCCTTGGACTTGGACTTTTGCTTCTTTTGTGTCTTCATTGACTATCAGTGCAGGCCTGGATAAAGTGCTTGTTGCAGAACTTGCTACTGCACAAACTTTTGTTCCAGGGTTAGATCAGGAAGGGTAGTAAGGAAAACAGAGCTGTCTCCAAAAGGTGGTTTAGAACGCTGTCCTTTAGAAGTTAAATTATAAATCAAGCCAATCAGAGCAAAGACACAAAATGTCTCCATAAAGAAAAATAAGGGCTGCAAGACCTTACTGGGTAATATTACTCAGTAATGCCTTGCTCTATCTAAAAATGTATCCATCTGAGGAGGGGCGGCCTGGGTACACTGATAAAGAGAGCCTTATCGACACAAACAGATGGTGTCCACCAGGCCCCATCTAGGGAGAATGGCAGGCCAGGCCAGCAGGGATGAGTGAACAGTCCTCCCTACAGGTTTTGACTTGTGTTGTGGAAAAAGACATCCCACATTGCCCAAGCCTGATATCATTAACTGTTTAAGTCAGACAATTCACTCTTCTGATTCTGATTTTAGGCTCACTAAGCCACCTTCTGACTACTGGGCTCCAAACTGCATGGCTATAAGAAGAGAATATACTCATCAGGTGGCCTCAAGTCCTGTGTTCCTGACAGTCTTGCTTCTAACAGGAATGGCTAAGCTGCAGATTTTGGGGTCAGATGGCCTTGATTCAAACCCTGCCACTAACATACATAGTAACTATGTGACCTTGGGATTTCCTTCATCTTTTTTTCTCCCAAATGAAAAATAAATAGGTTATAATACACCACATGATAGTAGGGAGAATTAAATGAGGTAATGCATGTAATGCATTTAGCATAGCACTTCTGTAGCAAATAGTGAATGAAATCTATAAATTGGTATTCTGACTTTATGCAACAGTGCTAATCAACTATGGAACACTGGAAGTCAGATGAGATTTTTGGTCCCACAAAGTCAAGGACAAAACCTTGGGAAGTCGCCAAGATGAAAGACTTCAGGCCGGCCTTCAACTCCTGATGCTCTCTGTTCACATGTGTGATGTCTATAAAAGGTAACCAGGATTTGGCTTATCTTCTTATATCTCTTCCATCTTTTCCTGATCTTCATCTTCCCAAACATAGTTTTTATGCAGAAGCAGATTTAACTCTACTTTGCTATCTTGGAGTCAAGAATTGTCCTATAAGGAGGAAGAGGCTCCAAGATTTGCCTTTTTTGTTTTGTTTTTCTTTTTCCTTCATACTACAGACTAAAAGTATCATCTTCTGGACAGAGAAACAGGCTGTTGTTTTTCTAAGGTCATCGTTTGGCCTGCCCCACTTTCCCACCTGCTCTTGAGGGAACTATTGCAAGGACACATATAAGCCCCTACATCAGTCACAGACCAGGGCCTCCATCTTGCAGGGAATGTGCCCAAATTACAAACAGGTAAACCAAAGTGACTCTGGGCAGATTTAATAGTTTATTTGGGTTTCTTGTTCCAGTTATAACAGACTGCTCTATGTTTGCTCTGTGGCAAAAACTTTTATGTTTGCTCTGCAACAAACGTACACACAGGGCAAATTGTGTTTGGAGTATGGTGTCTTGCCAATGTTTTGTAAAAGCAAGTGAATAGAAATGCTTGCAAAAGTATCTTCAGACTTCAGTGGCCAGCGCTGAACACTGCTGTAGGAATGTCCATTAAACGTTGTGGCCGTGCTCTGCTCTAACAAAAACCTGGTTCCATGGCATAATTGTAGGGGCTGTCAGGCTAAGTTTGAGACACCTTCCAAAAAAAAATTTCAGGGCTTCCTCAGTCTTTAAACTCCAGAAAATATTGTCCAAACCTTGACAACTAACCTGTTATCATGGAGATAGCTCCAAGTTGATGCACTGGCCATTGGAGAATGTCTATCAAGCATCCAGGTAAATAATGACTTGGTTGCTGCCCTCAAGGAACCTACCTAGAGGCTGACAGAAAATTTTAAGTATTTTTTCCTTCTATTGTTCATTCCTAAAATTCTGGCGGTAGGTATGATTATTATTCCTATCCCACAGGGGAAGTAACTGAGTCTAACTACTTGAATATTTTGTCCCAAATCACTAACAACAAGAGATGGCCAGACACTGAACCCTGGAATCTCTAAATGTTTAGATATTGATGGGTACCGCTTAGACCAGGGAGTCCAAACCATAGGCTTGCTGTTCCGGTTTCTCTTATCGGATGGAGGGACCCCCATTTCACCGAGATCATTGACTTTTGGGTTCTCCGCTGACCCCAGATGAGATGCCTGGTACCTCGTGGTCAAGTCCCCTCCAACGAGGACTCCTCAGAGGCTTGGTCCCAGCTGCTCAGGCTGGCACCCGCCTCCTCAGGCCAGAGCCCGAAGCGCCGCCAGCGGTCAGGTCCCGGGCCGGCTGCCAGCCACAGGCTCAAGTAAACGCTGAATGAAGGGCAGATGGAGGAACCTGTCCCGGTCCGGCGAGAGAGCTGCGGGCGCCTTTCCGCTTACCGCGGGCCTGCCCAGCCTCCCGTCCAGTCCGGGCCGGGGTCCCGCCGAGGCAGGTGTGCGCGGCGGAATCGCTCTCGGGCACTCGGCGAGACCGAGCTCCACCCCGAACGCCACCGGGCAGGCCACGCGCAGACCCGAGCCCGGGGCCCCCGCCTCTGGCTGCCGGCCCGCGCTCGGCCCCGGTCCCGCCTCCCGGAGGTTTTCGCTTTCGCTTTCCTGCCGATGTCGTTGAGGAAAATGAAAGTGGTTGTGTCCAGGACTGGCGCAGCTGCCGTTCCCGACGAGAGGCGCAGAATGCGGCGGCGGCCAGCCTGGAGTGCGGGCCCTGGGGCGCCCGCGCCGGGCGAGGTAAGCGCAGCCCCTTCGCGGCCGCCTCGCGGGCTCCTCCTTGCGGACCCGGCGGGCCCGACGCCAGGCGTTTGACCGGGGCAGGGTCTGGGGTTCTGCCGTGGGGGCGGGGAGGGCCTGAGACGCGGCACCCCTGGGTTTCGTGGCCTTGAGCCTCCAGGGCGGGCTGGAACACCTGGGAGGCCTCAGACAAGCGTGCCAAGGGGCTAGCAGCCCGGGGTCGAGCTGGGACCGTGGCAAGTCGGGCCACCTGAGCACACCTTTCCTTTTTGTAGAGCACCGACCTCCCTGGGTGTTGGTAAAAATCAAAAGTTGGAGGGTGTACGTAAAATACCGAGCAGAATGCCTAACCTGAGCTCATAGTCTACTCCCTCTGACCTGTCAGACTCATTTTTCCCACTGGGCCCCACCCCATCCCTCGTGTAGTTTGCGTAAGTTTCCTAGATCTGGTGCACCTGGGGACCCTTGGGGTGCCTTCCAAGTGTTCCCTGACCAAGCAAGCTGGCAGCTCATCTCCCTTGATCACAGGCATGGAGAGCAACTAGGCCAGGATGTGAAGTCAGGGCCTCACTCTGCTGGGGCCCCCATCCCCGGGCTAGCATAGATGGTCAGGGATAGGTGCACTCACAGACGGAGTCCTTCCCAGACCAGGAAATTTCCAGTCCACTGCATCTGCCAGCAGAAGCATGAAAGATGCGTGCCACCTTGTCTTTGTCCTTTATCAAGTATAGACAACTCATTCTTGGTGTGTAGGAAGGGGTTCCCCTCACCCCACCCCCTCCCCCCCAGCGCTGTGGAAAAAGCCCCTGCCCTTAAGGCGTTCCCCATCCACTGAGGAGAGAAAATAATGTATTCAAGTTACCCATAAGGCAGGTTGTGCAGAACAAGGACAGATGAGTGAAAGAGCTAAGAGCTAAGAGTAAAGTGACTAAATCGTCAGGCACTTAACTTACATTTAAGTAATGTCAGCTTTTGCAGGCCAATACCAAGAATCCCCTTTAACTCAATTTTTGTCTCAATAATAATGAATTCAACCTAATCACACAGATCTGATCATAAGACCCATTACTGAAACAAAACTTGAATGATCTTAACTTTGATAAAACCATCTGAATTTGACAAGGATGGTCTAAGGTCCTAAGTTTTAAAACATGGGGTCCCCCGCTGCTCTACCCCAGGATGGTGTTGAGTTCTGATTGCTTTTAGAAAATGTTGCTGTTGCTGGGCACGGTGGCTCACACCTGTAATCCCAGCACTTCAGGAGGCTGAGGCGGGCAGATTACTTGAGATTGGGAGTTTGAGACCAGCCTGACCAACATGGAGAAACCCCATCTTTACTAAAAATACAAAATTATTTGTATTTTTAGTATGTGCCGGGCGTCATGGAACATGCCTGTAATCCCAGCTACTCGGGAGGCTGAGGCAGGAGAATCGCTTTCACCTGGGAGGTAGAGGTTGCAGTGAGCCAAGATCACGTCACTGCACTCCAGCCTGAGCTAAACGAGAGCTAAACTCCATCTAAAAAAAAAAAGAAAAAGAAAGAAAATGCTCCTGTTTTCATGAGCCAGAAAATTAGATGCACTTCCGTTCACATTCCATTGGCATGAACTAGTCTCATGGGTCTCACCTAATTGTAAGGTGGCTGGGAAATGTAGCCTGGTGGTGTTCCCAGGAGGAAGAGAACAGAGAGACTGGTGAGTACTGGTAACCTCTTCCACAATCGACTAATGCAGTGAATTACTTTATCATGATGTATTTGTAATATACTTTTGCATTTGATTAGGTAATATTTAGGAGTTTAACATCCATGTTTTTAAGTGAAACTATCCTGTATTTTTCTTTATTTGTACGTAATTTCAAAATTACGTAACCTTAAGTTGGGCAATGTTTTCTCTTTTTTTCTATCTTCTAAAGCAACTCCATTAAGATAGAGATTTTCTGCTCCTTGGAAGTTAGTAGAAGGCACTTGTAAAATGTTCTGGGTCTGAAACTCTATGGGGAAGAGGTTTCAAAATTATTTGAGTCTCTTAAGTAGTTATACACATTTTTTGTGCCAAATTTGGTAATTTTTATTTTCTAGAAATGTATTCATTTCATCTGTATTTTCAAATGTGTTATCATGTATTTATATTATTCTTTATACATTTTAAAATGTCTTTTATTTGTCATTTCTTCCTTTTTCTGTAATCTCATTATTTAAAAATCTTGTGTCAGTTATTCTTGATCAGTCTCACTAGAGGTTTGTCTACTTTCAAGTAAATACTTCGGGTTTTGTTAACCACCTTTTTTTTGGTCCTCTATGTCCTCTGTTTCACTGATCCTGCCCTTACGTTTATTGCTCCGTTTTATTACGTTTATTATTACATTTGTTTTTTCATGTTCCTTTGGTCTTATGCTTTTGTAATAGATTCAAACAGTGTAGACATTTGTAACGTGAGACAGGAAAGTCCATTTCAGCCTCTATAGACAACCACAGATATCATATTGGTGTGTTTTTCTGGACCCTTTCCTATGCTTATGGAAATATTTTCCTACAACTTTCTAAACTGAAACTCATAGGTAAACCGCTCTCTATAGGCAACCACAGATATCATATTGGTGTGTTTTTCTGGACCCTTTCCTATGCTTATACAAATATTTTTCTACAACTTTCTAAGCTGAAACTCATGGGCCTCTTTCTATGGTGTATACACACACATATGCATACATACACACACATACACATCCATTAAAGTGGAATATGTACCATAATTTATCCATTTTCCATTCATAGGCATTTAGGGTGAAAGTATTGATCTTTTAATAATGGAATTTAATTCATTCTTACTTACTTTGATCACTGATAAATGTGGTCTTATTTTTGCCATCTTGTTTTGCCGTGTATTTATCATGCATTTTTTTTCCTTGTGACTCTATGGATTCATCAGAGTGTATTTGTCCTCTGTTTCTTCTTTCCTTCTTTTTATTCAGTGAGTTGGAAGTTCTATATCTTACAATAGGCCATCATTTAGTTCTTAAGCTTAGATAAACTTGTATTTTTGTCTCTCACAAAAATCAGAACCAATAACCTCCTTCCAAACATAATAATTTTTTTTTTTTTTTTGAGACAGAATCTCGCTCTGTCACCCAGGCTGGAGTGCAGTGATGCAATCTTGGCTCACTGCAACCTCCACCTCCTGGGTTCAAGCACTTCACCTGTCTCAGCCTCCTGAGTAGCTGGGACTACAGGTGTGCACCACCATGCCCAGCAAATTTTTGTATTTTTAGTAGAGACGGGGTTTCACCATGTTGGCCAGGATGGTCTCGAGCTCTCGACCTCGTCATCTGCCTGCCTTGGCCTCCCAAAATGCTGGGATTACATAAGGATGTTTTTCATGTCCCTTTTTCCTCACCTTTTCCCCACAGGCACATGTACACATAGGTCTCTGCCCGGGAATAACCTGAACAATTCCAATTGTTATTAATTCTTCTTGCTTCAAAATACACTTTCCTTTTTCTATGTTAGAAATATTAACAATTGCATTAGTCTACAATCTAACCTATTTGTGCAATTGCATATTATACCAGGATAGGAAAGTTTAAACATGTATTTCTTTTAGACTTTTCATTGACTTGCTGAAAATTTGTAGTGAATTGTATCTTGAGTAATGCTTCTCTGGGTCTCTTATTTCCCAAAAGTATACTTTGGAATCCATGCAATTCTGATCCTTGTTTGACCTTTGCTGGCACAAAGGCATTCTGAAATATTTGCAAATGCTAAAGTCACTTCCTCATGTTTTACAGAGTTTACTTTAGCTTGGCGAAACCAAGTGCAGTATCAGTTTGTTGTAAGCTTACCACTAACTAAAGATTCATAAAATAGCCCTGCCCTAGGGTCAGGGACTAGCTAGAGGAGCATGAAAATAGTCTTTGAAGATTCAGCTGCTGGATATTTTACACCAAAAAGCTGAAACGTTTTAACTATTTCAATATTTTGTTTATAGTACTTAATATTTGTGAACATGAAGGAAAATGGGCACTCTTATAGTAAAACTGTGGTAAAACTAACTTGGATGGTGTTTGAGCTCTGGTTATCAGAAGCTCCTTAAAGTGTCCATACCTTTTATCCCAGTTCTACTTTCAAGAATATGTCCTAAGGCATGTTTTCGTAGGAGGTTATTTCAGGTGGCGCAGGGTAATTCTAGTTGGGACACATTTGCCACATTGTCTAACGCTGACTCACAGTGAGAAAGTTATTCCCATGCTCAATTCCTTTTCAGTCTTCTGATCAAGGGAAGGAGAAAAACTTTAGCTTGGTGCTAGCATGCCTTCAACACCTCTCTCACTAAGCCTCTCTAATCTCCCATTTTATATAAAAGAATGAGCAAAGGGAGAGCAGTATTTTGACTCTATTTTAACCACAGTGTTTTTTTATTCCAATAAAACATATTATGATTGCCTTCATTTATGGCATATGATGTTGGTTTTCCACTTAAATAGGTTTGCTTTTTTTTTTTTTTTTTGATACTGAGTCTTGCCCTGTTGTCCAGGCTAGAGTGCAGTGGCACAATCTTGGCTCACTGCAACTTCTGCTTCATAGGTTCAAGCGATTCTCATGCCTCAGCCTCCTGAGTAGCTGGGACTACAGGCACGCACCACCACGCCTGGCTGATTTTTTGTATTTTTAGTAGAGACGGGGTTTCGCCATGTTGCCCAGGCTAGTCTCGAACTCCTGAGCTCAGGCAATCCGCCTGCCTTGGTCTCCCAAAGTGCTAGAATTACAGGTGTGAGCCACCACACCCAGTCAGATTTGCTTTTAAAATACATTTGTTTAAGGACAGAAATGAGTTGATTTAAAGAGAAATATTAAGTACATTACAGATGGTAATTAATTATAACAAAATAGTAATGACAATGCATGGATGTAGGAAATAGGACCCTAAGGAAATAATCAGAGCTATAGACACAGATTTATATCTAGGGATATTCCCGTAGATGAAGAGGTTCCTACCAATGGCTTATGTTACCATAAAGTTTGAAACTGGCCAGGCGCGGTGGCTCAAGCCTGTAATCCCAGCACTTTGGGAGGCCGAGACGGGCGGATCACAAGGTCAGTAGATCGAGACCATCCTGGCAAACACGGTGAAACCCCGTCTCTACTAAAAAAAAATACAAAAAACTAGCTGGGCGAGGTGGCAGGCGCCTGTAGTCCCAGCTACTCGGGAGGCCGAGGCAGGAGAATGGCTTAAACCCGGGAGGCGGAGCTTGCAGTGAGCCGAGATCCGGCCACTGCACTCCAGCCTGGGCGACAGAGCCAGACTCCGTCTCAAAAAAAAAAAAAAAAAGAAAACAAACTACTCAGTTGTTCAGCAATTAGGGATTGGTTAAGTGATGTTTTCATACTTTTTTTTTTTTTTTTTTTTTGAAACGGAGTCTCGCTCTGTCGCCCAGGCTGGAGTGCAGTGGCCGGATCTCAGCTCACTGCAAGCTCCACCTCCCGGGTTTACGCCATTCTCCTGCCTCGGCCTCCAGAGTAGCTGGGACTACAGGCGCCTGCCACCTCGCCCAGCTAGTTTTTTGTATTTTTTTTAGTAGAGACGGGGTTTCACCGTGTTAGCCAGGATGGTCTCGATCTCGTGACCTCGTGATCCGCCCGTCTCGGCTTCCCAAAGTGCTGGGATTACAGGCTTGAGCCACCGCGCCCGGCCTTCATACTTTCATATGATGGATACTACCATTATGAAAAACTATATTTAATACATGGAGGATTATATACTGTTACATAAAACTGATTATAAAAGTATATACAGTATTGTAATTTTGTTAAAAATTAAGTGAGTGTGAGTGTGTGTGTGTGTGTGCCTGTGCCAAAATCAATGGAGAAAAAAGACTAGAAGAAAATATTTCCAAATGTGTTATCTATAGATCACTGGACTACAGGAGTTGTTTGTGTTTTCCTATAATAGACATATGTCACTTTTGTCACCAGAAAAAAAATATCTATTTTTAAATTAACATGCTCCTAGGCTGACAGGACTACCTGGTGTTTTGTCATCTGCAGGCATTCCTGGGTCCTTTCCTGCTCTTACAATTCAGTGAGGTCTCTGTGGCCTGCTGCAACATCATGGGGAAATAGTACCGTTAAGACGTCATTGTCATCTCTCAGTACAATCCAAGGTACTTGGTTTTGGAGTGTGCATATTTATATTTTTGGAGTAGAATAGGAGAATGTTTCTAAAATTCTCTCAAATAATTTTTATTGCTTTTTCTTCTTGACAGCTCCATTAAACAGGACCAAATTAGGATCCCATTTTTTAAGTAGGTCTGGATTATTAAGCAAGAATAGAGTAGAGGCTGAGTCTCCTAGTTTCTTGTTTAGTCTTTCTTTAATTTCTACATTTTCTACTGACTACGAAGTTTTTAGATGTTGGATTTAATCATGGTTCTCCATCACCTAGGTTAGAGATATGTATATTTAAATCTGGACCCCTCTCTTCCAGAATTACAAAATCTCTGTTCACAGAAAAAAAAAAAAAAAAAGTTTGCTGCAAGACTTAATGCTTAGCAGAAATAATTGCTACCTTTTGTCTAGTAAAAATTCCCCGGGTATTCTTTCTTAAGGCTTGTTCCTGGAGACTCATGAACTTTTTTGTAGGAATGGGGTTGGCAGGTTAAGCAAGTAAATGGTGTGTCTGTCTGGGAGTGCTCTATAGCCCTGGTGTGAGCTTCCTCCTTCTGTAAAAGTTCTGGGCTCCAGCCAGGGTGAGCCAGCCAGGGCCTGAGCCTGAAAGAGACCTGCTGTAGCATTCCAGTACCATCTGCCAGATTGCAGCGAGACCTTTGACTGGCCGGCTCTTCCCCTGCTTGGGTCCTTCAACTCCACTCCTCTCCATCCCCACGGCCATCACTGTGGTGCAAGCTCTCACACCTCTTGACTGAACCACAGCAGTGACCTCTAGCTGGTCCCTGCCTCCCCTTGCCCTTACGTCCAATCTGGTTTTTCGCAGGAGCTAGTATGTCCTATTCTCCTATTGCTGCTGTAACAAATTACCACAAAGTCAGTGCCTTAAAACAACACAAATTTACTATTTTAGAAGTCCTGAAATTAAGGCTTTGGCAGGGCTGCATTCCTTCTGGAGGCTCTAGAGGAGAATCGTTTTGTTGCTTTTCCAGCTTCTAGAGGCCAGTGCATTCCCTGGCTCAGGGTTTCTTCCTCCTCTTCGAAGCCAAGTCTTTCTCGTGCCACATCACTCTGAGGCTTCTCATCTGAAGTCAGATCTCCCCCTACCTCCCTCTTATAAGGACACTGGTGATTACATTGGCCCCACCTGGTTAATCTCCAATTCTCAGGACCCTGAATCACATCTGCAATGTCCCTTTTGCCATGTAGGGGAACATATGTACAGCCTCCAGGGATTCACACATAGACATCTTTGGCAGGGCCATTACTCAGCCTACATAGATAATCTTTTAAAAGTATACATCTAAATGCATTACTCCTCTGCCTAAGACCCTTGTGTGGTGCTCCAGTTCTCCAGGGTTAAGGCTCGATCTCCTCTTGTGGCTTGCAGTGTCATGCAAGGGTTGCCTACACTGCTTCTCCAGCCTCACCCTGCCTCCTATCCCTGCTGACTGCCCATGATCCAGCCTGTGCACAGGGTGTGCTTTTGACAGGGACACTGCTTGATATGGTTTGGATGTATGTCTCCTCCAAATCTCTTGTTGAAATGTGATCGCCAGCATTGGAGGTGGGGCCTGGTGGGAGGTGTTTGGGTCATGGGGCTGGATCCCTCATAAATGGTTTGGTACCCTCCCAGAGGTAATGAGTGAGTTCTTACTCTGTACAGGTGAGAGCTGGTTGTTTAAAGGAGCCTTGGCATCTCCTCCCCTTTCTTGCTCTTTCTTGTGCCATGTGACACGCCAGCTCCCCCTCTACCTTTCACCATGATTGTAAGTATCCTGAGGCCTGACCAGAAGCCAAGCAGATGCTGGTGCCAAGCTTGTACAGTCTACAGAACTGTGAGCCAAACCTCTTTTCTTTTTTTTTTTTTTTTTTTTTTGGGATGGAGTCTCGCTCTGACACCCAGACTGGAGTGCAGTGGCATGATCTTGGCTCACTGCAACCTCTGCCTCCCCAGTTCAAACAATTCTCCTGCCTCAGCCTCCCAACTAGCTGGGATTACAGGCATGCACCACCACACCCAGCTAATGTTTGTGTTTTTAGTAGAGACAGGGTTTCACCATGTTGGCCAGGTTGGTCCTGAACTCCTGACCTCAGATTATCCACCCGCCTCAGCCTCCCAAAGTGCTGGGATTACAGGTGTGAGCCACTGCACCCAGCCTTAAACCTCTTTTCTTTATAAATTACCCAGTCTCGGATATTCCTTTATAGCAATGCAAAATGGACTAACACATTGCTCCTCCCCACACTCCATCTCAGGCCTCCCCCTAGACGAGGTCAGGCCTCGTGGAGATGCTCTCACAAGGACTACATGCAATTCTGCTACCACACCTATCACAGATTAACATCTGTGCATTTATTTAGGTGATTATTTGACTAATAATAAATGTTCCTCTTATGTAAGTACTCCAAACAGGCAGAGACCATGTCTATTTCTTACCCATAATTGCATCCTTGGCACAGTGCCTGACATGCAGCTGTGGGCAATAAATGACATGGTTAGTAAGTCCTTGGAAATAAGTGGATAAACGAATGGATATTAACAGCATTGTCATCGTGCTGTATCTCTTTTTCCCTGCTTTTTCTTCTGCTTGGCATTTGTCTCCTTTTCTATTGTTGCCTCCCTCCACTACAACAGAAGCTTCGTGAGAGCAGGGACTTTGTCTTGTGTGTTCACTCCTCTCTTCCCAGGTCCTAGAGCAGTGTCTGGTCCATAACACTCAATGGATATTTTGGGAATGAATGTCTGCAAGATGCTGAGAATCTCTCACAAGAGTTTTCATATGTGACCCCTCTTTGAAATTGAGTATTATCAAGTTATTCATTTTAATGATTCAACCTAATTCAGTAATCAGGCAAATTGGCAGAGACCTAAAATATTTACCCGTCATTGTGAGGATGAAATAAGTAAACAAGTGTAAGTTATTTAGAGCAGTGTCTGGTAACCACAGCCCTGTGTAAGAGTTTGCTGCTGTTGTTAAGAAATGCTTGACTTCTTGATATCTTAGAGTTTTTGCTGACTCTGCTGCCTGTGTTGGGATCCCAAGCAGAAACTGTTTGTGACCCAGCAGGTGTTGGCACTCGGTGAGTGCTCCTGGCTCTCGTGCCACCGTGGGGACTCAGGTCTTCCAGCTGCCTGAGGATATAGGAGGGGCTTCAGGCGCATGATTGGGGCCATTGCTTATGTTTTTCCCTTGTTTGGCCTGCAGGTGGCAGCACACCCAGGCCCCCCAGGCAGTCCTGAGGATGGCCAGCAGAGAAGAAAATGGACTCCCTGGCTGCTGGAGAGTTGAATGCCAGCCACCAGCCATGGGTGAGTGGAAAGCCTGACCGGAATTTTTCTCTTATTTGTTCTGCATTATTTGTGTTTTGGTATAGGAATTGCTGTAAATCACGTGTTCAATTTTGAGGCCATTTGTTGATTTTTGCGGTTTATTTACAAAAACAACAAACAATAGCAGTGAAACCAGAATTATTCCTGGAATGTTTCAGAGAGTATGAGGGACAAGGGCGCATCCTCTGCATTGTAAGTGTGACTTCCCTTCCCTTCTGCATCTTGGGCCTGTCCCCTTTGCCATCCAGGAAGGAGGTATCCACCCAGAATAGTTCAACAAGTATGTGGCAAGCTGGGAGTGTGAGGTGTTCTTTGCGGGGACCCTGCAGTCCTTCTTCCAGTCACTCCCAGGGTGGACTATTCTGCACTGCCATGCCTGGCCCCTCAGAACCCATGGTTTCCATCTGCCTTCCCAGGCCTTGCAGCCCCTTGGTGTACTTCTCCTACTGACCCTCCCCTCTTCTTACCCCTATTAATTTCACAGCTCTGTCTTATTTATCCCAAGATCCTATTTGTGCTGCATTCTGAGCACTTGAATGAGGATTGTTTATTTTCTATTTTGATCACATTTGTTAGCTTTGTGCTTAGAAGAAAATAATTTCAGTTTCATAAATGGGAATAAGCCCTTATGTCAAGGGCCACTACATCACTTCTTGGCATTCCAGTGAGGGGTCTAGTGAAGAGCTTCCCCGAATTTCAGTACCTTTCAAGGCCTCTTGAAAGAATGTGGAATTAATTTGGGCGGAGGCTTGTGCAAGGACTTTTTTTCTGAGTATATTTGGCCAGTGGGCCAGTGGGGAAGCAGAGGCATGGACTAGAGAGAGGAACAAGGCAGAAGGAGAAGCTGGGGCTGCAGGATGCCATCTGCTGTTTGTACGGCTTCCCATGGCCCACTGTAGTGGCCACAGGGCACTGCTAGGAATCCTTCATGTGGCTGTTGCTTGCTGTTGGGTGACATGATTCAGAGCTGTGTAGCTCCATGAACAGTTCCACTCTGCATCTCACTCACAAAGCTCTAGCGTTGGGCTGTTGGGTTTTGGTGAAAGCAGGTGCTATGAAGAATGTATTGAAGGACAAATCAGTCCCTAAGGGACTTCGATAGACGCAGTCCTAAAAACATTTCCGGGCTGGTTTCTTTTTTTTAAACACCAGTTAACCGTTTTCAGTTTAACTGTGTTTTCCTTCCTGAAACCTTTAAGTGAGACTAATTGGTATTTTTTTTTTTTTTTTTTTTTTTTTTTTTTTTTTTTTTTTTTTTTTTGGTATGCATTGTTTTTAGGGAGTTTTTCTATTTGTCAAGTCTGGGTTGGAGATAGAGATGAAATGATTTTTTTTTTTTTTTCCCACACAGACCAAGCATGCAGAAATAGGAATGATTTAAGTTTGTCTTTAATTTAATTTCTATATATTTATGTTCCTTTCCTTGGGAAATAGAGGAAATATTTGGGGGCATTTTCACCAAATTGTAACTTGTAACTTCACATGAGCCTGTCAGCAGGAATTTCTGTGCATGTTTTAATGCCTGGTTGGGGGAGACGTGAAAAGACAACAGACAGTTGCCCTCAAGGATCCTTTGTTCTGGCTGGGGAGTCACAACTTTGTTCCTCCCTTTAAATAACACCAAATACTAGAGCCCCAGGGGCAGGTCTCATCATGAATGCCCAGTAGTCAGTGCCTAGAAAAACCTAAGTCCAGGAAGACTATGAGACCTGCCCCTGGGGCTCTAGTAAATTCAGATGAGAGAAAAGAAGGTGGGTGGTGTTTCCAGGCACATAGGTGTGAGAAGGACTAGGGAGCACCTAGGTCCAACTTGAACATCATTTGGAGGAGTGCAGAGAGATTGTATTGGACAGGTTGGTTAATCAGATTTCAGTGGTGATGGGAGTTTGACTATCAAGCCAAGGAGTTTGAATTTGATACCATAAAGAATAGGAAGCGGCCGGGCCCAGTGGCTCACGCCTGTAATCCCAGCACTTTGGGAGGCCAAGGTGGGCAGATCACGAGGTCAGGAGATCGAGACCATCCTGGCTAACATGGTGAAACCCCTTCTCTACTAAAAATACAAAAACTTAACTGGGCGTGGTGGCACATGCCTGTAGTCCCAGCTACTCGGGAGGCTGAGGCAGGAGAATGGCATGAACTCGGGAGGTGGAGCTTGCAGTGAGCCGAGATCACGAGACTGCACTCCAGCCTGGGTGACAGAGGAGACTCCGTCTCAAAAAAAAAAAGAATAGGAAGCACAGTTGGTCTTCCAGCCCTCCATACCAGCAGGTTCTGTGTGTGGACCTGTGGATATGGAGGGCTGACTATGCTACACCATTTTTTGTTTGTTTGTTTTTTGTTTTTGAGATGAAGTCTCACTCTGTCACCCAGGCTGGAGTGCAGTGGTGCAATCTTGGCTCATTGCAACTTCTGCCTCCCGGGTTCAGGCAATTCTCATGCCTCAGCCTCCCGAGTAGCTGGGACTACAAGTATGAGCCAGGAAGCCTGGCTATTTTTTGTATTTTTAGAGGAGACAGGATTTTACCATGTTGGCGAGGCTGGTCTCGAACTCCTGAACTCATGTGATCCACCCACCTCAGTCTCCCAAAGTGCTCCCAAATTACCGGCACGAGCCATTGTACCCAGCCCTACACCATTTTTTATGAAGAATTTGAGCATCATAGCTTTTGGTATCTGAGGGGCTGTCCTGGAACCAATCCCTTGAAGATGCTGAGGGACAACTGTGATAGGCTTCTTTATTTATTTATTTATTTATTTATTTATTTATTTATTTATTTATTTTTTTGAGATGGAGTCTTGCTCTGTCGCGGGGGCTGGAGTGCAGTGGCCGGATCTCAGCTCACTGCAAGCTCCGCCTCCCGGGTTTACGCCATTCTCCTGCCTCAGCCTCCCTCCCGTGTAGCTGGGACTACAGGCGCCGGCCACCTCGCCCAGCTAGTTTTTTGTATTTTTTAGTAGAGATGGGGTTTCACCATGTTAGCCAGGATGGTCTCGATCTCCTGACCTCGTGATCCACCCGTCTCGGCCTCCCAAAGTGTTAGGATTACAGGCTTGAGCCACTGTGCCCGGCCTTGTAATAGGCTTCTGAATGGGGGACAACTGACTGTTTGAAATAGGAACTTTTATTTCCATTTTACATCTGCTTTTCATATACTATCTTTTCAAATAATTCTCCAAGGTCACACAGTTGGTGGGCGGGGGTTGGATCTGCCAGACTGCAGAGTACATGTACACGCTCACCTCTGCACTGGCTTGCATTATCTCCAGACACAGGTTGGCCTGCATGTGACCAAGGCTCCACCCAGCCCTGACGTTGGATGACTCTGAGTCTATACATAGCTGCATTTGCGTGTCAGCCTTGCTCCCTAGGCTGAACTGTTTATAGGGTGAAAGGGGACTTTGGGTAAGTCACTTCCCTGTCTTCATGAGGCTCTAGGAAAGCAGGGGCAGGAACTGAGCTAGGCCTCCATGGTCTGCACAGCAGCAGCCCAGATACGTTCCAAGAGCTGCAGAGGCTGTCAGAGAAGCTTCAGAGCAGGTCCCTGGGCAAGTCTCCTCCAAAGTGGGAGCTGCAGGGCTGATGCGGATCCAGGCAAGGTGACAGCACAGCTGCAGTCACAGCACAAGTCGATTCCTGTTACTGCCCTAATCCTCCAGCATAGGCAGGAGGAGTTGGGGGTTTGAAGTTTGAAGTTGGAGGAGTTGAACTTTGAAGTTCTCCATGCATTCCTTTGTCATTCCTTCATAGAGTATTCAGCAAATAACTAAGCACCCTAATTGTTCCAGGTCTGGCCCTGGGCTTACAGTAAGGAACAAAACAACCCAAGTCCCTGCCCTCGTGCCGCTTACATTCCAGTGGGTAACACAATGTTAAGAAGTGAAGTAGAAGAGGAAAGTAGGGAGAGGGGATAGAGTACTAGGGCCAGAGACCTAGAGGTCCAGGAAGGCCTCTCTAAGGAGGAGCATTTGTGCAGAAACCTGGCATTTGAGCTAGCCAGGGAGCTAGCAGTGTGAATGTCTAGGTTGCAGGCAGAGGAAATGGCAAGTTCATAGAACTTAGGGAACATAGGGAAGCAGTGAGTAGGGTGATGCATTAGGGAGAGAGGAGAGTGGGAAGAGCCGAGGCTGCATGGGGCCAGACCTTGCCACCTTGCCAGCTATTAAGAAAGGTAGGGTTTCTTTCTTTCTTTCTCCAGCTCTAAGGTATGTTTCAGGCATTGTTCCTGGCTGACTGGCTCTAAATCTGCAGCCCTCCCAGACCCAATATCCTCCTATATCATCCCTTTTCTGGCTGAACTAACCACTGTTCGTACAGCTATGAACCCTGCCTAATACAGAGCTTTGGAGGAGGAGGAGCGTGCCAATCAGCTTTATAGGGAAATTAAATATGTTTTTAAGGTTGGAAAAGATGCACTTGGATATTCTATTAAAACGTTTAACCTTTGGTAGAAAGGGCTCCACCTTGGCCATGGAAAGGGCCTTTGTCATCACTGTTTCCTCCCCTAGGAGCTAGGAGGCTGGGTCAGTCTCCTCCTCACCTGCCAGCCAAGGGCCTAAGCTGGTCACCCCTTGCTTGACCTTCCTGGTCTCACCTGTACAATTCAGTTAGTAATATTATTCCTGCCTGAAGGGAAAGAGGAAGAAAGAAATGATTTATTGAGGGTTATTTCTATGTTGGAGGTCTCCGATGCTGCGAACAATTTCCACAGAAGGTTCCTGGGGGTTGGAACTGTTCCCTGAGTTATGTCCAGGCAGGGGAGGGGGGTGATTTATGTTTATTTTATACATCCTCCCCTCTTTTTTTTTTTTTTTTTTTTTGCTTTTAAAACACTTTTACCTGTGTCCTTGATCTCTGTAAAAGGGCTCTGTATGTTATAGTGGTTAAGAGCATGGAAAAACAGATGTGGTGCCGAGTGCCAGGTCTACCTTTGCTAACTTTGTCACTTTGGGCTTGTCCCCTAACCAGCCTGCTCCACAGTTTCCTGTTCCCACTGGTCTTAGATACAGAGTGGTGACCCTTGCTCCTGTCAGAGTAGGTTTAAAGTCTACACGGGTGGATTTTTCCCAGAAACAATACCACTCAGAATTTTCCTTCAGGCAGCATAGCACAGGGGAGATGTCCACACATAGTCACACTTGTGTTTGAATCCCGGCTCTGCCTTTTTGCTTGTGGGTGGGTGAGTTGGGAGTGTGCTTGAGAAATTATTCAGCCTCTTCAACTCTCAGTTTCTACCTCTATAAAATGGGAACAAGAATACTTATTTCAAAGATTTGTGGTATGAATTAAACAAAATACCTTGTTTGAACTGCTTAACATGTGTGTGCACATGGTAGCCCGTGGTAGCTATTTTTGTCATCATCATCATCATCATCATCATCATTGTTAGGCATGTCAGTGGCCTCTAGCAGTCTGTGGGTGGAAGCAGCTTTCAAATGTGGCTCAGCCTCATGGAGGCTGTGCATTTGCTGTGACTCAGGATTCTAGAATGACTGAGCCAAAGATCTCAAACTTCTCTTTGCTATATTGTTGTTTGCAGTCACACTCACACACTCAGTTATCCAGGGTGAATAACTAGGTTTCTGTTGATGTAGGTTGCCGTGCTGTCTATTTCCCTGTTTCTCTTCTATTTAGTTCAGCATCCTTCAAAGAAGACAATAGTTAAGTAACTAAGCTATATTGAGGGCTTCCTATACTAAAAGTGTTACATACATTAGCCCCTTTCATTCATGTAACCAAATTTAGAAACAGTTTCAATAATGCCTAAGACTACACGGCTACCGTGCAGCAGACCCATGCTTCACATGTCCCATTCCAGAGCCAACACTGGCCTCTGTACTACCTGCCTTTAAACAGGACAGTGGTTGAATTTGGTGACCTTGAGAGATCAGGTAGTCTGGTCTTTCTTACCTCCTTTCCAGGGTGAGCTGAGCATCACAGAGGGGGAAAATCTATGATTTTCTTGAGAAACTTTACAGTGAAAACTGTTGGCTTTGCCCTGGTAGCCATTTTTATGGTCTGGAGGGACAGTGGCTTCTTCCTAGAGCCCCTTTGCAGTGTCCCCTTGAGGCCAGCTGTCCATCCTTGAGAGCAGTTAGGAGAGCCATGTTGAGAGTGTGCTCAGTCCTCAGTTGGAAACCTGGAAACGCAGATCATGAGGGTGGTGTCCCACTGGCACATGGTGGGTGGGGCCTTCTGCCACCCTGGCTGTGTGTGGCGTCCAGTGCGAGTGGTAGCCAGACATCATGCCCACCTGCCCTCGAGCTGCGTGCCTGCAGCTGGCTCCTTCCTCACAGATCTGCATCCCTTCAGCGCTGGGGAGCAGAGGAAGTGGACTGTGGGCCAGCTGAATTGCCCAGGGAGCTGAGTCACTGGCTGATTTCGGCCTGCCCTGCAGTCCCTGGGGTGACTATGGTGATAGGGGAGAGAAATCTGCTTGTCTAGGGGCCTTGAAGCCTGAGAACTCACACACTCCAGGAGGTTCCTTCATGCCACAAGCATTTACTGAGCACCTACTTTGTGCCCAGAGAGGCCATGCGAGAGACCTCAGCATGGGAATGTGTGTTGGGCTGCCTGGAGCCCAGGTGACTGGTGGCCACCAGGGAGCTCCACTGCTCTTAGAAGGATCTGAGGCTGGCAGAGGGGCCAGATTGGTGTGCTACTGTTTATCTGAGCAGATTCCATAACAACCAGGAGATAAATGCCTGAGGTCAAGCAACCCCTGGAACAAGATTAGGTATCTGGGTAGGGTGGGACCTATACTGTGATTTGGAGACCCTTAAGTGATGAGTATCTTCTGGGTGACTATTCAGTACACTTAATTAATTTGTTAATTAACTAATGCCTCATCCTACTCCAGAAAGGATTGAAAGTGATTCAATTCAGCAAGTGTTTTAGAGGGAGGAAAGCATCCTGAGCTTGCTCTGAGTGAAAAGCTAGGGTTTATTTAGTCCCCGAGAGGGTCATTTACCAGCTGCCAGCCCAGCTCCACACTCCTAGGGCTGGCTCCCATGAAAGCACAGCCTTTGCTGCCATGGCTGGTTTGCAGCGTTTCTGTGGTCGCCTCCTGGTCTCTTTGCAACAAGTGGCCCCGACACCTTCCTGCCTTGACGCAAATCATGTGACTTAAGAGGAGCAACCTGACCTCAATTACCAGGTGCAAACATCAGTCACTGTGAGTAAGCAGGAGGCCTCCAGTGTCTCTGGTTGTTTTAGCCTCCAGCATTAAATATTAAGAGTGAACTGTTCAGGGTGTGATAAAAGCTGTGTCTCACAGTTTATGATTTCCAGTAAACCAGAGGGCTTAAAGGAAGGGCCAGGGACAGGTGAGAGATTCCAGACCCGGCCCTCTGCTGAGCTGGTAGAGCAATTTCTGCAGGAATGGGAGGGGCAGGGAGTGAGGTCACAGCTAGTAAAGATTTGCCTTCTTCTATGCCACAGCTAGAGAGCCACATTGTCTGCTCAGCAGGCCCCAGGAAGTGAGGCCAGTTTCTGCTCCCAACCAGGCAGCTGCATGCACTCTCAGCGTAGGGTTATGGGAAAAGGAAGAAGTGTGATGTGTCCTCACTGTGCTGGCTATTGTGCCTGCCTCCTGCTGGGTATCAGGCCAGCCAGGAGCCCTGGGCACATTCCTCTATCAATGTAGGCAATGGGCGGCTCCAGCTGCTCTCACAGAAAGCTAGAGGAACATTTCAGTATTAGGAGCCTGCAGACACATGGGCTGGGATTGCTCAGCATCTGGCCTTCATGGGGAAGTCCAGGCCACAGGGAAGCTGCAAGCAGGCAGCATATCCCACCTTGGCCTAGGAAGGGAACTGAGGTCTTCCTCCCAACCTGCAATGTCATGAGGAGACTCAGCCCTTTCTGAGTTTCTCTAGAGCACCTAATCTGACAGCAGTGATAGAAGCCATACATCAAATTAACTCAGCATGCAGTAACAGTGGCATGCATTCATTTAACAAGTATTTAATGAACACTTCACTCTCTGCCACACACTGTGCTAGGTGCTGGGCATACAATAGTGAGCAGACAAGGTCCCTGCTCAAATGGAGCTACAGCGTAATGGTGGAGATAGAAAGAAAACACAGAAGTAAAACATTGGTGCTAGCAGTAAGTGCTCTCTAACAAATTAAAATAGACTGAAGTGTAATCAAGAGACTGACTGCTTTGGATTGGGTAGTCAGGGATAGCCTCTGAGGAAGTGGCATTTCAGGGGATACCTGAAAGAAAAGACTAGAAAAGAGTAGGTGAAAGAGCAGACTCTGTCCTGTCTGCTGTAGGCGCAGGAGAGCTAGAGTGACAGGAGGAGAAGAAGAATGTTCTAGAACATATAGCTTGGTTAACTTGGTGCTTTGGTGTTTGTGGCACTTTTTTGCTTATTTTCTGAATTACGCTCTAAACATTCATTCACTAAAGCTTTATTGCATGCCCTCTGAGTGCCAGGAATTTTGCTGGATGACATTAAAATCAAGATGAATATGTCAAGTCTCTTCTCAAGGGGTGTCCAGTGTGTTGGGAGAGATGAGCCAGGAAACCAAGACAGTGTGGAAGTACTGTGAGTGAGAGAATCAAAGAGGGCTAACAGGAGCATGTGGAAGGGCTTCCCAACTCCCCGTGGGCAGTGCAGCAAGGCTCTCAGAGGAGAGGACACTTGAAAGGTCCTGGAGGCTGAGGAAGGTTAGCCAGGAGGAGAGTGTATGTCCCAGACACAGAGAGTGGCCTGTGCCAAGGCCTGGAGGATAGGGTAAGCAAATGAGAGAAGGATGCTGGAGGGTCTTGGAGATGGAACAGGTGGCCAGGACCAATCACAGAAAGCCTGGAATGCTCTGCTCTGGTGCCTGAACCAGACACTGGAGAATAGCTTGTAGAATGAAGACAGATTCCTAAGGGGCCAAGTCAGCAGCTGGTAAAGGCTGGAGGAAAGGACACTGAGTTTATGAGCCACTCTTCAGACTACTCTCTGGGGCTCCCTTCCTACCTGGGAGCTATCCCATGTGAGGACCAACACACTGTAGCCATTTCCCAAATCAGAATAGAACTTTCACCTGACCCAGGCACCTAGGCAGGAACATGCGGGTATTTAAACATCCAGATTAACACATTTGACTACTTGGTTTTGGGGAGCAGGCATGATGGGTTAAGACCTATTAATCTAGAAGTAAGCACTAGGTTTGGCTTTTAGGGCAGAAAGACCTTCCTTGCAAAATCCCTTTCTGGCAAGTCTCACTGGGCTGTAAAATTGCAAATGCACTGTTATCACATCCCAGTAACTGCATTATTTGATTTTAAAGTAAGATAATTTTGCATTCATTCCAGCCTCATAGGGAACATACAGTTTTCTCCATCCTTTTCTCTTACGTACTCTCCTTCTTCTGTTTCCCTCTGTCATCTCTTATCCCCAGAGTCCCTGGTTATCTTTTTTATACACTCATTACTACTTCATAACACTGCAATATAGATAATAATACTTGATTATTTGGAAGTTATCTCAACTATACGTGAGCTGATGAAAACCAGGAAGTAAGCAATAAGCAAAACAGGCAGACAGAGAGTGCAAAGTCCAACATAAATTAACATTTGTTGAGGGCTTGTGGACTTACTATGTTCCAGGCATGATGCTAACCTCATCACGGTCTCTATTTTGTTTAATCTTCTATTTACTCCTGCAGATCCATTCTCCGTCCTCTCTACCTGCTCTGGGCTGGGAGGCTGACCTGAATGGGCCACATGGCTCATCTATCTTGCCTCTGGATTCTGGTTAGATTTGGTCCATGGGGAGCATTAGCGAGAGATGGAAGGACACAGGAAGATGAGGTCAGGAGTTCCCCGAGGAGGGCAAGTAGTTAAGTTATTCCCCCAGGTCCCCATCGGGTCACGTTAGGCCAACTGCATCCTCCACTGGAGCCCACAGCTCCAGCCAGACACCATTCCAATTAGCTGCCTCCTTTGGGTCCCCTTACCTATTTATTCCCTTCTATCATAACTTTAGGTTCGGAGTGGTAACAGCTCCCCATTGTTGCTAGCCCCAAATGCTTCACTGTCTCATCTTCATTTCCCTAAGCCCTCCCCACATCTTTGTAAACAGTCCCAGTTCAAGTTCACCATCTGTTTCCTGCCCAACTTGATGATACAATGAGGTAAGCACTGTATTAGCCCATCTTAAGACAAGGAAGCTGAGCCCCAGAGAAGTGTAATAACTTGTCCCAGAACACACAGCTGGTAAACCACAGAGCTAGGTCTCAGATCCAGGTGTTTCTGATTCCAAAGCATGGGCGCGTTTCGTCATTATATCATATTGCTTCCCATGCCCTAAAGATTGTCTCCCCCAGACACGTGGTGGTATGTGCCATGAAACATCAGTTTATTCTGGTATTTTTCCCAGTCAGCAACCATTTAAAAAGAGCAAACACTAGAAGTAAGTGCTTTCAAATAAATCGTGAGAGGTAACTGGTGGTGGTCTGGATGGAGAAAGGCACACTAACTATTCAAAATAGGCCTGTGAACTTCAGAAGCCTGTGGAGTCCACACTTGCCGTGTGCTCTGTACCTTCCTTCTCTGGGCCTTCTGAAGGGTGGTGGCATTGCCATCACCATCTGTGGGAGCTCACGTAAAGTCCTGAATTTGCCAGAAGACATAATTTGAGGTTGCCTAACATCACCACCGTGTAGTATCCAAACACTGGTCCTTATTTTAGTGGCTGGTTTTCTTGTTTAATTTGTGATACCCCAAGAACACGACAGAGGTTCTTTTTTTTTTTTTAAGTTCTGAAACTGCTGATTCAGTTTGCATGAGGATATTACTTTTTTTAAGGAACTTTCAAAAACACCTAAAATTTAATTTTAGCCATAGTTTAGTTAGAGAATCCCTGGGTACAGAATTTTCTCTACTTCCCAGCATTTACAGAATCTGATGTCACTTGGGAGTTGGAGGGAGACTTTGGGGAAACAGCCAGGAAGTTGCCCTTGGGTCCCTGAGCCACCTAGTTGGGGAGAAACGGCCATTTTTACCTTGAAACTCTGTTCTGTTCATGTGCACTGTCCCAAGGTTCTTATGAAGACAGTCAGCTCTTGACTGTCTTCACGACTTGTCTGGCAAGCTCTTCAATACCTTAGCCAGACAAGACCATAAAAAGCCTGCTTCACTTATGTTTGACTGTTGGTAAGGTTGACCCTGAAATCTTTTACTTTTTGTATTTTTTTTTTTTGATAATTTTGTTCACGTGTATGTTAGAAACTGCTCATTGCTCTACAGTATCCATTCCCTCTTTGTTAGTAACAAAACCAATTTTTTGCTGATCCCTTTTCCACCCAGCTAAAAACTATGTTCCCCTGGCAACTTTGCAGCTAAGTATGATCATGTGGCTGAGTTCTGGACAATGGATGCGAGTGAGTGTCATATGGGACTTCGAAGCCAGCTCCTTAACAGGAGGGGGTGTGCCCTCTATTCACCCTCTTTTCTCCGTCTTACTTTCTTAAATGAGGATGCAGTGACTATTACTCTAGCAACCACCACAAGACATGAGGATGACAGCTGCACTTTAGGAATAGGGGCAGGATGAGCCAGAAGAAGCGTAGGTCCCTGGTGACACCTGGAGCCACCAAACCAGCCCTGAACTGACCATTTCTGGACTTTTTTTTTTAATGCGAGAAAGAAATAAACTCCCATATTGTTTAAGCCACTGTTGTTTTCTGTTTTGTGTAACTGAACAAAATTCTAACCAACACAAAATAATGTTTATAATACAAAATACCATAATCAATGCGTTTTTCTTTTTCTTTCTTTTTTTAAGAGACAGGGCCTTGCTTTGTCAACCAGACTGGAGTGCAGTGACACAATCATAGCTCATTGCAGCCTCCAACTCCTGGGCTCAAGCAGTCCTTTTACCTCAGCCTCCAGAGTAGCTGGAACTACAGCTGTGCACCACCATACCTGGCTAACTTATTTGTTATAGAGATGGGATCTTGCTATGTTGCCCAAGCTGGTCTTGAACTCCTGGGCTCAACCAATCCTCCCACCTGGGCCCCCTGAGTAGCTGGGATTACAGGCACATACCACCATGCCCAGCTCCAGTGCTGGTTTTCTTTGGAGCGTGTATTTTTATTACTGATTAAAAATTCATCTGTGTTTTTTGGGTTTTGTTGTTGTTGTTGTTGTTTTGTTTTTCACTTTTTTTTTTATGAAGTCTCACTCTGTCTCCTGGGTTGGAGTGCAGTGGTGCAATCTCAGCTCATTGCAATCTCTGCCTCCTCAGTTCCAGCGATTCTCCTTCCTCAGCCTCCTGAGTAGCTGGCCTTACAGGTGCAAGCCTCCATGCCCAGCTAAATTTTTGTATTTTAGTAGAGACAGGGTTTCACCATGTTGCCCAGGCTGGTCTCAAACTCCTGACCTCAAGTGATCCGCCCATCTCGGCCTCTCAAAGTGCTGGGATTACAGGTGTGAGCCACACCCAGCCATATGTTTTTTATATATGAAGGACATGTCCTTTCTGTCACTGTTGCTGTAAATATAATCCCTTGTTTTTGCTTGCCTTGTGATTTTGTTTATGAGTTCTGTTTTTAAAGTCTTGGTGTTTGTTTTTAATATAGCTAAAATTTCTAGTCCTTTAAAATGCTGTTTGCTCTTTTATCCAAAATTCTTCTCCCCTTAGATAAGTATTCACCAATATTTTTCTGGTTTTTCAATGACTTCACTGTTTACAATTAGCATTTTAGTCCATTGGTGAGTACTGTTAGTAAGTTTTTAATCTTTTGTAGGTCATGAGTGTTTAGACCTAAATACTCTCCTGAGTTCTAAAGCAGGAGCCAGCGTCACCTCCTGTTTGTACACCCTGTCTTGGCCTGAGCCTCCTGAAGGCTGGCACATTCAGCATAGACCCCTCTCACTCCTACTTCCTACCCACTGCCCTTCTGTGGGTCACCTGCCCACTGCTCAAGATAGCACTCTTGGCTTCTTCTGGAACCTCTGTCTTCACCACCCTGTGTTCGGTTCTATTCCAGCTCATCTCTCCCAACTATTCTAGGAGCTTTTTGTTATTTCTTCTCTGGAAATACAATATAAATAATTTTTATATGGTTTTCCAAGTAGATATGAAACTTTTTAAATTAAAAATTTGTGTTCTGATAAGAGAAATGAACCATATTCATCATTTTAAGAAGTGGAAAATATAGAAAAGCACCAAGCAAAATAAAAACAACATAGAAAGTAAAAAGTGAAAGCCCTACCACCTTCAAGAGGTGACCTCTGTCAACAGTTGATATATCTCTTTCCAGACTTATTTATACAAACAAGTGTGGATCTTTATAAATATACATATGCACAGCTTTGTTCATGAAAATGTGAGCATGCTATATACTTTGTACAGCAACTGGCTTTTTTTTTTTTTTTTTTTGAGACGGAGTCTCACTCTATGGCCCAGGCTGGAATGCAGTGGCAAAACCTCGGCTCACTGCAACCTCCACCTCCCGGATTCAAGTGTTTCTCTGGCCTCAGCCTCCCAAGTAGCTGGGATTACAGGCATCCGCCACCACGCCCAATTAATTTTTGTATTTTTAGTAGAGACGAGGTTGCACCATGTTGGCCAGGCTGGTCTCGAACTCTTGACATCGGATGATCCACCCACCTCAGCCTCCCAAAGTGCTGGGATTACAGGCGTGAGCCACCGCTCCCGGCTAGCAACTGGCTTTTTACAAATAGCAGTCTATTGTGTGTATTTCTCTATGACAGTACATAGAGACCTGCTGTCTTCTTTTTAAAGACTACTTGGTATGTATTCTACCACATAGATGTACAGCTATTTCATCTCCTCCCCTACAGATGACCACGAAGTTTTCCAATGTCCTGATAACATTTATAGGCCACTACATCCTCATTTTTATACTTTTATGCATTTGTTCTAGTGTTTCTATAAAATAGATTTCTAAAATTGAGACTGTTGAGTTAAAGGGTATATACATAGTAAGTTGTATATACTTCCAGTTGTCCCTTGTTGAAACCTTGTACCAATCAGTGCAGCATCCTTTTAAATGGTCTTTTCATTGCCCATTGCTTCCCTGTCTCCCCCACCCCCCAGCTCTTCACCCTGGTGCTAGAATTGCTTTTATGAAACTCAGATCTGACCATGGCTTACCCTGTTTAAAATACCTCAATGGCTCCTCACTGCCAGCGAAACCCAAACATTCATCCAAGGCCCTTCCCAGTTGGAGTCCTCTAGGAAGCAGACACCAAAACATAATTAAAAGTGCAGAAGATTTATTGAGGGGAAAAAGAGCTAATGCCTATGAATGATAAAGGAGAATGGAGCAGAAGTACGGAGAGAAAAGACAGCTTTCAGACTGCAGTCCAGATCTAACTCCTGGGACGCAAGAGAGGGAAGGATAATTCTGTTGAAAGAGCATCAGACTGTGATTCTTACTGTGTAAGAATGTCTCAACCAGCCCAGCGGGGAGTTCCAGCCAAAGATTGCCCAGGGGAAGAGTCCCACTTCGGGCAGAAATGGACAGGCCGGAGCAATCATGCCATGTTCTGCCACTGGCTGGGGGCCACCCAGGAGGCAACATGGTCTGACTTGAAGGGTGTGGTGGATCCGAGGCTGCAGCCTGTCAGCTGTCTGCACTCCATGCAGCAGGTCCTCTGAATGGCATGTGTTCATGGCTGTCATAAACTGTAGCCTGCCTTTTAGCCTTACCTCCTTTGTTCTTGCTCTCCGACCCTGTGTTCTGGCAACACTGACCTGACTACACGCCGTATCACACACGACCAACTGCCCATCCCACCCCCAACCCTGACCTTTGCTCACTCAGTTCTTTCTGCCTGGAATACCACTCCTTCCCAGTTATACCCAGCAAACTCCGTCAAGGCCCAACTTAAACAAACACCTTCTCTGGTTGACCTCACCATGTAGAATTAATTGTTCCTTGCTCCTATGGTGCTATGTGTAGATTAGTACTTCCCAGGTTGGAGTATTCTTAGCTGTTTTTTTCTCAGATTTTTGTCTCCTCTAAACCTAGCAAAATGTCAGCACACAGTTCATGTTGACTGAGCTGTTTCCCTGCTCCTCCCAAAGCACCTTGAGGTTGCAGAATTCCAACTCCTGGAATGGTTGGAAGCGCACGGTACATGGTCGATAAGTGTTTGTTGAGTTGTCTGGGACCTCGTATTGGTGGGGTGAGGTGGGCAGAAGGCTGCTGAGGATGGGGATTGACTGTTGTTGGGGTTCACCAGTCTGGGGCCGCATTGGAGTTCTAAGACTAGAGCACATCTTTCCCTGTTTTTATTTTCCTCCATTATTTGGAAAGACCCCAGAGCTGGGTTTTTGGTTTTTTTTTTTTAAGTAATCATTTTATTGTCTCTGGTCAACAAATGAGAACTTTTATGGGTCTTCCCTTTTTCAACCACATTTTCATGAGTTGGGATTTTGCATTTCTTCATTACCCATTTTCCTTATGGGTATAAAAAGAGCCATTATTATACCCAGGATGAGAGCTCCAGGTCAGATGGGTAATCATTTTAATACTGGAGGCTCATGGGATACAAGGAGTTGGGAAGGTAGAAATGATATTTTTCCTCTTCCTCTTTCCCACACCCACCAGTTAAAGAACTTCCCTGGGAGTGGACCTGTGGGAAGTGGTCAAGGGTTTCCGGGGTGGACACAGCAGGGAGTGACATCAGGGCTTGGTGGGGATGAGGTGGGTAGAGAGGACAGAGAGGGACTCTCCACCTTCCTTTGGATCTACCAGGATGTTCCTTGGCTACTGTCCCTCAGCAGAAGGAGGCTAGAGCTGAGGTGACCACACCCTCCACTCATCTTCAACCCCTTCAATCTGTCAGGCCCTCAGAGGAAACCCTTCCAAGGTGTAAGGGCTGTGTGCCTCTGCCTTCCCTCTTAGGGAGCTTGGCACAGGTGGAAGCAGAGAGGTTCTGGGCTGAGGCTTCAGTTGTCAGTGCTAGCTTGACAGCAGTTAAGAATTTTTTGTTGTTGTTTTTTAAAATTTATTTTTCTTTAATTTTTAATGTAGTTAAAATTTATACATAATTGAAACCACTTCAATTTATACAATATTGAAACATCACTATGTACCCCATAAATGTATAATTATTATGTATTATCATTGTCTGGGACCTCATAATTATTATGTGTTATAATGATTATACATATTTATGAGGTACAGAGTGATGTTTCAGTACGTATTATGTACAGTGATCAGATCAGGGTAATTAGCATATCCACCATCTCAAATGTTTGTCATCTCTTTGTGTTGGGAACAGTCACTATCCTCCTTCTAGCTATTAGCAGTGGTTAGGGATTTTTGGAGGTTGTGCAGTGTGAAGAAGCCTGTGGGCCAGAGGTTCTTATCACAGACTCTTCTTCAGGAGTTATGAACCAGCCTTCCCCAAAGTGTTATCAAACTGTGCCTTTGGTGGAGGCATAGCTCTCATCAGATTCTTTTTTGCCAGAAAGATCTGTGAATGAAGCTGCTACTATGTTAACTCAAAGAACAGCCTCACTAATAAAGAAGAGGATGTGTTCCTACAAGAGCCAGGTTTTAGTTGGATTATTGGTGTGAGTGATGAAGACCTCAGAATGGCTCTAGAAAGAAGCCCAGATCTCAGCTTTGCACTGTGATTGTCCCCCAGCAACTTTGCATTCCCCCTGTATGGGAACAGGGACCTGTGGATTCTGTTGCCATAGATCCAGAGATTGGACCCAGGAAAGTGAGACCAGGTGGTCTGACACCTGCCTCCAGAGCGGACAACCCAGAGACAGAGCAGGCACCTGCAGGTGTAGGGGCTGGGGGGAGAAGACAGCTATGTTTATCTTCACAGATGTCAGGCCTCTGAGCCAAAGCTAAGCCATCATATCCCCTGTGACCTGCACATACACATCCAGTTGGCCAGTTCCTGCCTTAACTGATGACATTACCTTGTGAAATTCCTTTTCCTTTACCTACCCAAATCGTATAAAACAGCCCCACCCCATCTCCCTTTGCCGACTCTCTTTTCGGACTCAGCCCGCCTGCGCCCAGGTGATTAAAAAGCTTTATTGCTCACACAAAGCCTGTTTGGTGGTCTCTTCACATGGATGGATGCGCATGACAATAGACTAGGAATATCAGTACGAATAGAATAGTCCTAGGCTTTGAAATGAATTTTAGCGTTCATTATTATTGGGTCATTCTAAAAACCCCTATTTTGAACCTCCACTTCAGAGAAATAGTTCTGATGTTCTGGGAAAATGTCGGGAGTGTGTGGTGCACAGCAGTGGACAACAAAGGAAGAGAAAGCCAGAAAAGGAGAAAAGTGAATAAAAAGAAACTTCTCAAATGAGAGCAAAATACGAACTCAGTTATGCAAGCCTACAACTGTAACGTGACAACCTCTCCGATTTTGACAGTCCCCCTCCACTTGTATTTTTTAAGTCCCGGCCACAGTTATAAATAGGGAACCATATCTGTTGAGACTTCCCAAGGGTTACATAAACAGTTTGGATGGTTATATCTTTTTAAACAACAGTTTCTACAAACACTGAAAAAATCCCACTTATTTAACAATCTGGTGCCTTGAGCCAATCCTGGGAGTCCCTGGGAGGCCTTGCAGAATCATTTCCTTCTGACTGTGAGTGGGGGCAGGGGCCTGCTTCTTGAGAGAGAGCAGGGGAGGAAGAACCCAGTGTGTATGTGGGGGGTGAAGGAGGGAGGAGTGGGGTAGTGCAGAGGGAGGAAGGAGGAGGCCCCAGACTGCCACTCATACAGGCAGCTGTATCTTGTCACCAGGAGAGAGCAGGGACCCAGGATGGAGCAGACATAGGTCTTCTGGGGATTCAGCCCTTTCGGGAGGGAGTGTGGGCTCTAGGAACACCCTTCCCATATGACAATCTGATATGATGGTGGAAACAGGGTCCCTGGGCCCCTAAATCATGTTGGGAATGTTTCCTTCTCTCAAGCTGGAAGAGCTGAGGTTTATCTGAGAAATACCTGTGTCTCTTTTGACGCATCGTAGTCACTAACCCCTTGTTCCTGCTCCAGGAGTCTCCAAAAAGTCATCTAGACCAGAAAAATTGGTCTTGTGCAGTGGTGAGAGTAGCTTAATGTCATTCTCCTCTATTTAGGTATGAGCTGTACCTCAGTTTTGTCATTAGAAATATAATTTTAGGTCAGGCACAGTGGCTCATGCCTGTAATCCCAGCACTTTGGGAGGCCAAGGTGGGTAGATTACTTGAGGTCAGGAGTTAAAGACCAGCCTGGGCAACATGGTGAAACCGTATCTCCACTAAAAATACAAAAATTAGCTGGGCACAGTGGTGGGCACCTCTAATTCCAGCTACCCAGGAGGCTGAGGCACAAGAATCACGTGAACCAGGGAGGCAGAGGTTGCAGTGAGCTGAGATCATGCCACTGCACTCCAGCCTGGGGGTGACAAGAGCAATACTCCATCTGAAAAAAGAAAAGAAATATAATTTTAGTTAAGCGTTCTCCCTTCCTGGGTGTCTTTTTGGAAGTGCAGTTAGCTAAAGATACATAGCTCATTACTGTAAATTAATTTTATCAAACTAATCCACGCACTTCCATTTAAAGAGGACTCGGTCCAGGGGGTCATACCTTTTTTTGAGGTCACACACCCCTTCCAGAATCTAATGGCACACATGGACCCTTTCCCCAGGAAAATTCACAAACATCCAGAATTTCATATGCCACTAGGGGATTTAAAAGACCCCTTTGACTCCACCCTGGGCTTCTGAGTTGTTATGAGAAGGTGGCACATGGAAAAAGTGGTGGTAAGGGGCGAGGAACAGGGACAAACAAGGAACCTGGGTCCTTAAGAGATCGCGTGGTTGTTTTACCCAAGACGTGGCATAAAAAATATCAGAAATGAGTGTCTGCCGCCAACTGGGGTCACTGCGCGTCCTGGAAAAAAGGTATGCCTTCATCTGCAGTGACACACAGCCATGGTGTTGGGACTGGCACACTGCATCTCTAAGCTGCCAAGAGCTTGACCCTGGATGGGAAGAAAACTGCCCCAGAGGTGCTGAAGCTGGCTTTATGCTGGGGAGGTGGATGGCAGCTTGCGTCCATCTGGTAGATTGAGGTCCTCTTGGCAAGCCTACTACCAACACCTCCCAGCAGAAGAGGTGGGGTAGGACCCCACACTGCAAACTCATAACCTTGAGTCCAAGATCTCTCTCTCTCTCTTTTTTTTTTCTTTTAGGGAAGTCAGTTGTATGATGTAGCTTGTGACTCCCAGGGTATTGTTCTACTCAAACTGGGGAAAACATGGGGAAAGTTTCTGGATCTAGACTTCATCCACAAGCATCACAGGGGATTTTGAAAGTGATGCAGCATAGTGAAATGAGCATAAGGATCGTTTGGAGTCCAGCGCTTGTTATTTGAAGCTCCTCCTGTCTATGTGGTGACTCAAGGAGGGGAGAATTTCCCCTTTGTGAGCCAATTGGACAAGTGTCAGCACTGCTGTCTTTGCAGGCTCTGGCACAGAGGAACAGGGCCTGGACTAAAGGGAATCTCCAGGGTTTGGGGGTCAGACCCAGCTTAACACACATGAAAAGGAGTGATCTTTCTCTTAAGCCAGTGAGCCAGGATCCCCTTACACCCCACAGAGCTCTTTCCACCACCTGGCATAGCATCTGATCCAAACAGGGCACATGTTTGTTGCACTGCCTGGAGGTTCGGCTCCCATCCATACCACAACACAGGACAAGGCCCGGGCTTTGCACAGCACAGTCAAGTGAACACACTCTCAAGATCTGATGCAGTCCTTCTCCCACACCCACCATCCAATTTTTTCCTTCACTTCTTTATCTTTTTTAATATTAGTAATTTTTGTTATTTCTGTTAACTGGACTTCTTGGAATTAAGATTAATTAAGCAGGATACACTAGCCATAGATGGAAAGATGGGTAAATTGAACATTTATGAACTTTTGTTCATCAAAAATACCATTAAAGGGTGGAAAGGCGGTCAGGTGCAGTGGCTCACACCTGTATTCCCAGCACTTTGGGAGGCTGAGACAGGCGGATCACAAGGTCAGGAGTTTGAGACCAGCCTGGCCAATATGGTGAAATCCCGTCTCTACTAAAAATACAAAGATTAGCCGGGCATGGTGGTGGGTACCTGTAGTCTCAGTTACCTGGGAGGCTGAGGCAGGAGAATTGCTTGAATTCAGGATGTAGAGGTTGTAGTGAGCCGAGATCATGCCACTGCACTCCACCCTGGGTGATAGAGCGAGACTCCATCTCAACAAAAAGGAAGAGTAAAAAAGCAAGCCAGAGACTGGGAGAAGAGAGGATATTCTCAGTAACATACCCGACAGAGGACTGGGGCTTGTATCCAGAAGGTCCAAAGAACTCCTGCAAGTCAATGAGAAAAAAGCAAATAGGCAAAAGTCTTAAACAGGAATGTCTTAAAAGTGGATATATAAATAGCCAATAAGCAAATTAAAACGTGTAAGATGCCACTCTATACCCACAGAAAGGACTAAAACTGAAGATTGATAATACCAAATGTTGACAAACTCTTTTATATGCTGGTAGGAGTGTACATTGATACAATCGCTTTGGAAAACTATTTGGTAGTATCTACTAAAGCTAAGACTCTACCCATTCCATAAACTATGAGTTCCACCTCTAGGTACATACTCAAGAGGAATGAGTACAAATGTCCACCAGCGGACATAAACTAAAATGTTTCTGTCTTATGTCTAATAGTACCTTTTTTCATAAGAGCCCCAAACTAGAAACAACACAAATGGTCATCAACAGCAGAATGGTTAAATTGTGTCATATCCACACAATGGGATACAACACAACAATCTTAAAAAAGAACAAACTGTGTCTACACGTAACAGCATACATGGATCATACAGATAATGTTGAGAGGGAAGAAGCCAGACACCCAGAAGGTACATTGTATGATTCTATTTATATGAAGTTTAAAAACAGATAAAATTGGCCAGGTGTGGTGGCTTATACCTGTAATCCCAGCACTTTGGGAGGTCAAGACAAGAGGAATGCTTGAGATCAGGAGTTTGAGACCAGCCTGAGCAACATAGCAAGACTCTGTCTCTTAAAAAAAAAAATAGTTGGGCATGGTGGCACATGCCTGTAGTCCTAGCTACTCAAGAGGCTGAGGTGGGAGGATTGCTTGAGTCTGGGCATTCGAGGCTGCAGTGGGCTATGATTGTATCACTGCACTCCATCCTGGGCGACAAGGCAAGACCCTGTCTCAAACAAAAAGCAAAAACAGGTAAAATTAATCTCTGGTGGCCATGCGCGGTGGCTCACACCTATAATCCCAGCACTTTGGGAGGCCGAGGCAGGCAGATCACGAGGTCAGGAGATGGAGACCATCCTGGCTAACATGGTGAAACCCCATCTCTACTAAAAATACAAAAAAAAAAAAATTAGCCAGGCATGGTGGCAGGCACCTGTAGTCCCCGCTACTTAGGATTCTGAGGCAGGAGAATGGCGTGAACCTGGGAGGCGGAGCTTGCAGTGAGCCGAGATGGCACCACTCACTCCAGACTGGGCAACAGAGTGAGACTCCGTCTCAAAAAAAAAAAAAAATTAGTCTCTGGTGATGGAAGTTAGAACAGAGGTCCCGACAGGGAGGGGCCTGAGGAGGCCCCCTGTGGTCAGAAGTATTCTATCTCAGTGCAACTCAAAGTATTGCAATTGCCAGCCACCTTGCCATTCTCCCCCATTGACTCCTGGATGATAAGGATAAGGGTGCACCTTTGTCTGAACCACAGTGCCTAGCACAGCCCCCGCCATGCAGAGCAGACCCTCAGCGGATGTTTATTCAAAGAATGAGCAAATTGCGCCAGGCACGGTGGCTCACTCCTGTAATCCCAGTACTTTGGGAGGTCAAGGTGGGCAGATCACTTGAGGCCAGGAGTTCAAGACCGAGACCAGCCTGGCCAACATCTCTACTAAAAATACAAAAATTAGCCAGGCATAGTGGCATGGGCCTGTAATCCCAGCTACTTGGGAGGCTAAGGTGGGAGGATGGCATGAGCCCAGGAGTCAGAGGTTGCAGTGAGCCAAGATCATGCCACTGCACTCCAGGCTGGGCGACAGAGCAAGACCTTGTTTCAAAAATACAAAATAAAAAAGAATGAGTGAAGTACGACATGGCCTTTACAGAGTAACATTTGTGTGTTAGAGGGGAATCGGTGTGGGAAGGCAGTTAACAACTGCTCAAAGTTTACTATAAAACAAAGCAGAAAATACATGCTGCAAAGGAGAAGCAGAAATGAAGGTCTTTCACTAGAATGGGGGATGGGGTGACAAAGGTGCTGTCAGTTCGAGGAAGAGGCCTTCACAAGTAATTGGGGGACAATGGGGGCTTCCCGAAAGAAATGGTATTGAGCTGAACTTCGAAAGGTGGTTGAGATTACAATAGGCAGAAAATGGCTGAGAAGGGCAACCTTCTGTACTTACTATCAGCTCTCTGTAAAGTAGTCTACTGGTTGTGGTAGAGACACAAGGATGGATCAGCCATGGACCCATCCTCCAGAAACATACAACATAATAAGAGGTGGGCGACATTAAAACCCTCCTACCTGGTGCCTGTTCCCTCCCTCTGCATCCCTGGCTTGAGTGTAGCTGCTGCTTCTCCCTAACGCCCTGATGCTGGAGGCTGGGAGCTCTCACTCATTCAGCCTTCACCTCAGCAGGTATCGCAGGGGTCCTGGGCTCACAGGGGTGAGTATATCAAGATGCGTGTGGTCTGGTAGGGAGATAGGCCAGCTCCTGAGCAGGTGCTCTACAGCCATTATCCTGCTGCTGGGGCCACAATAGTCAACTCTGGGCTGCAGATCCCCAGTCCCCTTGCTGACTGGACTCCATACCGGTAGAGGGAACCTGGGGGCCCCCTTTGCCTCAGCCTATGCCAAACTAGAGGCCTCTGGGGGTCACAGCTGCTGCATGCACGATGATCCACGGGGAGACAGGATGGGCTGAGGTGAGTGCAGTGCCCTGCTGCCTCCCCAGGCACCTCCTTCCTCTCGAAGCTCTGCCTGCCTTCTTCCTCAGGGACATGAGAATTGGCTCACTTCCTTCTCACCACCAACTCCCTTTTGCAAGAGAATCATCTAGAATAGAGCTGTTGGTCAAACTGTAAAATATTTGAAGACATTTATTCTGAGCCAAATATGAGTAACCAATGGCCTGTGAGGCAGCCCTTAGGAGATCCTGAGAGCATGTGCCCAAAGTGGTCAGGCCACAGTTTGGTTTTATTCATTTTAGGGAGATATAGCCATCAATCAATGCATGTAAGATGTACATTGGTTCTGTCCAAAAAGGCAGGATAACTAGGTTGGGGGGTGGGGGTGGTTTCAAGTAACAGATGGATTCAAAGATTTTTCTGATTGACAATTGGTTGAAAGAGTTATTATCAATAGAAAGCAACAGAAAGGAATGTCTGGGTTATTATAAGGGGCCATGGGGACCAAGGTTTTTGTTTTTTGTTTTTCGTTTTTTGTTTTTTTGAGGCAGTGTCTTGCTCTGTTGCCCAGGTTGGAGTGCAGTGGTGCAATCTCGGCTCACTGCAAGCTTCACCTCCCAGGTTCACGCCATTCTCCTGCCTCAGCTTCCTGAGTAACTGGGACTACAGGCGCCCGCCACCACACCCAGCTAATTTTTTGTATTTTTAGCAGAGACGAGGTTTCACCATGTTAGCCAGGATGGTCTTGATCTCCTGACCTTGTGATCCACCAGCCTCTGTCTCCCAAAGTGCTGGGATTACAGGTGTGAGCCACCACCCAACTGGGGACCAAGGTTTTATTATGCAAATGAAGCCTCCGGGTAGCAGGCTTCAGAGAGAATGGATTGTCAATATCTCTTATCAGTCTTAAAGAGTCAGTAATTCCAAAAGGGAAGAGGGTATAATCAGGCATGTCTGGCTTCCCCTTCCCATCATGGCCTGAACTAGTTTTTCAGGTTAACTTTGGAATGCCCTTGGCTGAGAGGAGGGGTCTATTCAGACGGTTGGGGGTGCCTTGGAATTTTATTTTTGGTTTACACAGCACAGGCCCAGAAATGAGAACCAGGTTTAGGTCTTGCTCTCCTACTCTCCACTGTGTGACTTGGGCAAGTCATCTAATCTTTCTAAGCCTCAGTTTTCTCATTTGTAGAATGGAAATAATGCCCTTGCTTACTTCATAGTGTCACTCAGAGGCACAGACGATGGAGAGGCAAAATTCTTGTCTTTAACTGGCCTGAAGCTTCAGGGAGTAGTTAGACAAGTACACACACAATGTGTTGCATACTACACCAGAGGTATGTCTGGGGTGTGATGGTAGCAGAGTGGAGGTAAACCAGTTCTGCCCAACAAGAGGAGACTGCAAAGCATGGGGCATGGTGGAAGTAGCCCTCCAGGGCTTTGGACTCTAATATTCCTTAAACAGTGGAGTGTTAACTGTATTAAGTTTCATTTAGTCCCCACAACAAACCTGTGAGATAGGTGTCATCCATTTTACATATGAGCAGCTGAGGCTCAGAAAGGATCATGCATTGGCTTGGCCTGGTATTTACAGAGCCCCTATTGAATGCTAAGGGGCGCAAATCTAAGTTCCTTCCTCGTGGAGCTCACATTCCACACGTGAAGTCACTTGCCCAAGACGAGGCTGGAATGTCGGAGTCAGGATTCAAACCCTCATCTGGTGGCTTCTTACTTTACCCTAGAACTCACTAGCCCTCAGAACATCCTCTTACAGGGAGCATAGACTGTCTCTGCCAGCCCCTGTGGGGAATTTGAGGATTTAAGGGCAAGGCTGGGTCAGGGATAGGAGAGGCCCTGCTATTCCTATGGAACCTTCTGTTTCCCGAGCATTCCCCAGCAGCCCCTCCCCAAAGAGAGACTGAAGGCCTGACGGAGCCAATGTTTTCCCCAGGGAGGCAGGGCAGGAGAAGCTTCCCCAGGGGATTTCAAGGGAGGATGGAGGTGGTCTCTGTTTTGGGGTCAGAGAGTGACACCCTCTTCCTGCTGAGGTGGGGAATCCCCTTGGATTTCTCTGGGTTTATGGGAGAGGCCTATTGTTTTCCTACTGATCAGGGCCTCAGGGGAGGAAAACTCAAGACCTGGCACGTCACAGGACTAAATCAGCCTCTGGCATCTGAGTGGCTCCTTAGGCTTGCGGCTCATTCCTGCCCTCTCATGCCCTCAGCCCCAGGCTGCCATGAGACCCGTGGCACTGCCACTGGGCAGTGATATTTTGTTTTAACCCAAGGAAATAAGAGATTGGCAAACCCCCTTCTCCAAGGAAAAAAATACAGGATTGTTCATTAGAGCATTTGCTCATAGTGAAAATCATAGGAAGCAATGTAAATGGCCAATGTTTAGGAATTAAATAAAATATGGTAAAAATCTACATGTAATGAAATACTTTTAATGCAGCCATTAAAACTCATTATGTAGAAGAAAATTAATTTCATGAGAAGAGTGCTTTATAACAGATTTAGTCAAAATTCAGATCGTAAAACACAATGTACATGATCTCATTTTTAACCCAAGGAAATAAGAAAAAAAATGCCTATATGTGTGCATAGAAGAATGTCTAGAAGGATGCATCCAAAGTTAATTGTAGTTATTTCTGGGTAGTAGAATTATACGTTTTCTCCTGTTTTCAATATTTCCAAGTTTTCTTCAGTGAAAATGCATGTATTTTGTAATCATGGATAAAAAGTTCCCACAGTGTGTATTGGCGAGAGAAGGATTGTTTCCTTTTGGCTTTGCACTTAGATGGCCCAAGGCCTTGGCCTTGTTCCAGGAGTGCAGATATTGTAGAAGCCACCGGGAAGACTGGGAGCAGCAGAGGAGAGGCCAGCTTGAGAAGAATAAACTGGGCATCACTGTCCAGGTGTCATCCTAAATGTCACCTCCCAGAAAGGCACCTGACCACACAACCTGGCCAAAGGAGGTCACTCCCACACTTACTCTCTACATTTCACCCCAGCTTGCTGTCTTCATAGCACCCGTCCGCATCTGAAGTTATCTGCCTGCATATCCATTTCCTTGGTGATTATTTATCTCCTCCACAGAAGGCAAGCTCTCCAAGAGCAGAGTCCCTGTCTGTCTTGCTCACTTACTTCTCATCTAGAGAAAGGACCCAAGCCAGATCTTGGTCAACAAGCAACTGAGGACTTGCTCAGCAGCCCCAAGCTATGGGCATTTATCCTAAGGCTACACACAGCAGTGAGAAAAAGGAAATAATTTCTTTTTTTTTTTTTTTTTTTTTTTTTTGAGACGGAGTCTCACTCTGTCACCCGGACTGGAGTGCAGTGGCCGGATCTCAGCTCACTGCAAGCTCCGCCTCCCAGGTTTACGCCATTCTCCTGCCTCAGCCTCCCGAGTAGCTGGGACTACAGGCGCCAGCCACCTCGCCTGGCTAGCTTTTTGTATTTTTTAGTAGAGACGGGGTTTCACCGTGTTAGCCAGGATGGTCTTGAACTCCTGACCTCGTGATCCGCCCGTCTCGGCCTCCCAAAGTGCTGGGATTACAGGCTTGAGCCACCGCGCCCGGCCGGAAATAATTTCTTAGGAATCTAGAAACAGGTGGAGAGCTGGCTTATAGGACCAGACCTGGGTGGTGCTTAGCAACCTGGAGGACCTGGCCCAGTGTTAGTAACAACAGTGGCCACATACAGGTGTTGAGGAAGTACCAGCTTTGTGTTTTCTCTTAAGGTAGAACCAACATAGGTTAGATCCCTCTCCCTCTGCTTCCAGCCCTCCTGCTGCCACCAGCCAACTCCATCCCTCAGCTGCCAACTTCAGCTCTTCTCTTTAGAACCTTCTGTAGTCAGGTTCTCACTCCAACCATTCCACTGAATCATCCCTGACCAGGACCACCTGTGACTCCAAGAAGCTATATCTCTGTCTTCATATTATTAAATAGTTGACCTCTTATAGTGGACTATGCCATCCTCCTCAGAAGTCTTTCTGCAGGTTTCCCTCCTACTGTACTTGCTAGTCCTTTTCAGTCTCCTTTGCTGAGCTACTGAATGGGACTCGGCCCTTGCACAGCTTCCCTATTTTTTTTCTTTTTTCTTTCTTTCTTTCTTTTTTTTTTTTTTTTTTTTTTTTTTTTTTTTTTTGAGACAGAGTCTTGCTCTGTCACCCAGGCTGGAGTGTAGTGGCATAATCTCTGCTCACTGCAACTGCCGCCTCCCAGGTTTAAGTGGTTCTCCTGCCTCAGCCTCCAGAGTAGCTGGGTTACAGACACCCACTACCACACCCAGCTAATTTTTGTATTTTTAGTGGGGACGGAGTTTCACCACGTTGGTCATGCTGGTCTCAAACTCCTGACCTCAGGTGATCCACCCGCCTTGGCCTCCCGAAGTGCTGGGATTACAGGTGTGGGCCACTGCACCCAGCTGACAGCTTCCCTATTGACATCCACCCTCTTGGTGATCTCATCCTGTGTCACAGCTTTAAAGAACTATGTGCTGAGCACTCACAAGTACTCATTTCCAGCCTGAACCTCTCCCCAGACTCACAGTTCCACCTACCTACAGTCTTCTCCACTTAAGTGCCTAAAAGGCATCTCACACTTATGTCCAAAACCACATTCCTTATCTTCCCACAAAACATGCTCCATCTATAGGCTTCCATTCAGAAAATGGCAATTCCATCCTCCCAGTTGCTCAGGCCAAAACTGGGAATCTTCCTGCTGCTCCCAGCCAACTCTGTCCCGTAGTTCACAGCTTCAACTCCTTTCTTTTTAACCTGCCCCAGTCAGGTTTCTAATCCCATTCTTTTTAATCTCTCACTTCCAATCCATCAGCAAATCCTCCATGCTACTGCTCTGGTCCAAGCCACCATTGTCTCTTGCTGAGATTTCTGCCACAGCCTCCTAACTGGTTATACTCTCTCTCAGTTTATTCTCAACACAGCGTCCAGAGTGATCCTGTTAAAATGTGAGTCACATCATGTCACTTCTCTGTCAAAAACCCTCTAGTGGCTCCTGTCTCAGAATCAGAGCCCAAGTTCACACAAGGACCTCCCTTGAATGCCGTGAATACTGTGGAGCCTCTCGCTACCTCTCTGATCCCTCTCCTACTTCTCCCTTATTCGTTCTACTCTGGCTGCACCACCCTCCTGACTGATCTGTTAACACGTCAGACAGGCCCTCACTGCCAGGCTGTCGCACTTGCCATTCCCTCCACCTGGCAAGCTTCTTCCCCATTAATTCTCAGGGCTTATGTCCTCACTCTTTTCAGGTAACTTTGTTCATAATTTCCATTCTCAGATGTCTAGACTTCTCTGGACACACATTTTAGAATTTTGATACCCCTTCTCACCTTCTGCCCCAATATTCCCTACCCCTCTCTCCTGCCTTATTTTTTCTCCCTAGGACTTACCACTTCTGATTCCTATATTTTTAATTTATGTATTTAGTTAGTTTTTGGTCTCTTCACTACAACCACCCCCCACCCCCCCCATCCGGTAGACTGCAGGCTCCATGAGGGCAGGGTGTTAACATTTTTTATCCAATGCTGTATTCCCAGAGCCCTAGGACAGTGCCTGGCATATAGTAGGTGCTCTGTAAATAGCTGATGAATATCCATGAAAATGAATGAAGGGACAACTTATTTTTATACAAGGCCTTGAGACAAAAGGGAAAGGGCACTGAGGTTTCTGCCAGTATAGAAGCATTAACAGACCACATGAGAAAGAAACCCTCTGAGTGGAGAATGCACCTGGGTGGAAGCTTGTGCCTGTGTCTGCCCTGGGCCAGCATGCTGCCAACTCACACCTCAGTGGCTTTCAAAGAACTCGCCACAGATGGGCTCTCATCTTTCAACTTCCATCCAGGCTTACTTTGTTCAAAGGCCCACCTTCAGTGCCCTGCTTCAATCATGTACTTTCCTTGTTTTTGCAGGTACCAGAGTTTGTAGCGCATTGGAGGAAAACACATCAAGGTAAGAAAACAATAAGACCACGTCTTGTTTGGGACTTCCCAACCCAGCCTTGGAAACTGTCCAAGGAAGACCAGGGTGCTAAGTGTTGGCAGCTGGATAAAGGGAAGGCCCAAGAGACTTTGTGTTGACTTCCTGGATAGAGTGAGAGTCCTGGGGACAGGGAGGCAGCTCAGTATAGTCAGTGATGGCTGTGAGGTCTTTAGACTCAGGAAGACAGTGTTTCACTTGGGAAAATGTGGCAGCCTCCCCCAAGCCAGTTGGTTGTGGGCCCATAGCATGGCTCTCCTGCCCTGCCTTCCCTACCTCCCTCTGGGTCTCCCCTTCCTCACTTGCCCAGAAGTGCTGCCTGGCCCACTGAAGGCATAGCAGGCTTCTGCAGAGGGTCTAGGGCTTTCTTTTTTTCTGAGATGGAGTCTCGCTCTGTCGCCAGACTAAAGCACAGTGGTGCAATCTCGGCTCACTGCAACCTCCGCCTCCCGGGTTCAAGTGATTCTACTGCCTCAGCCTCCCAAATAGCTGGGACTACAGGCACACGCCACCATGCCCAGCCAATTTTTGTATTTTTAGTAGAGACGGGGTTTCACCATGTTGGCCAGGATGGTCTCGATCTCTTGACCTCATGATCTGCCCACCTCAGCCTCCCAAAGTGCTGGGATTACAGGCATGAGCCACCACGCCTGGTCTTTTTTTTTTTTTTTTTTTTTTTTTTTAAAGCAAGACTGGTTTAGTTCAAAAGGTGTATACTAAGATCTTCCTAGTATAGGGCTTCTCTGATTCTGTGTTTAATCTCAGTCCAAACTTTGTTAAGATCCTCAGCAAATAAATGGATTTGGGAAATGTGTGATTGGGAGAGAGGCAGCTTTTAAAAATGTGTCTGGCTTTTGACCACGCAATTTCACTTTCCAGAATTTATTCTAGGAAAATACTCATACTTGTGCAAAGTTTATGTACAAAGATAGTTATAACTGCATTGTTTATCATTTACAAAAAGGAAACATCTGAAAGCCCAACAGAAAGGAATTGGTTATTCCACGTTGGCACATTCATACAAAGGAATGTCATTAGGCAGAATGATGAAAATATATATTGATGAGAAAGATATTTGAATGTACCATTTTTTAAAAAAAGAAATGGAAAATCTTACAAACCATTCAAGGAAAGTGACTTTGGACTCAGCCTGAAGGGTTGAAATTGAGCTTAGTCTCTTAATCAACTTGGGAACTCAGGCGAGTAATGTGATCTCCCTGAACTTGTTTCCTGCCTGTAAATGGGGCACAATAACACCTAGCTTGTGAAGTTGGAAGGATTAAGAGAGATTAACACATCTAGAGGCCTCAGCACAGCCCAGTAGGTGATGATTGCTCAGTAGCTGGGTGCTTAGATGAGACATGGACTGTGATAGTATTTTTACCTATTTATAAGCCTGGAAACATTCTGGAAATTCATACACCAGCAGTGGAGTTTTCTGACTAATCAAATCATGGATGATTTTTAATATTTTCTTATTTTTCTACAAAGAATATCTCCTGCTTATCTAAGGATGGTACAGTTTTTAAAAAGTGACAATTTAAAAGGTTAAAAAAAGTAACAATTTAAAAGGTTTTAAAAAACAAAGTGCATTTCAGCAGGTAAGTTTATTAAGTAATCCCTGCACAGAGCTCTGGAGAACTGAGGGAGAGGTGAGAAAGAAAGGGAATAGGAAGAACAGTGGGTAGAGGAAAAGAAAGAAGGGGAGGTCAGACCCCAGGGCTAGTGGCCGAGGAGATGTACCTCAGCGGTAACGCTGGAGCCCCAGCAAGCGTGTGTGTGTCCTCCCATCCCCTATGATTGGCACCTCCCAGGGGAGCTCCAGGTAGGAGATAGTAACCCAAGGCTCATCTGTCCCAGCTTCTGCTGACAATAAATGTGTACAGTCTCTTTTAGCTGCTGAGACAGTCTGACTATGGCACATCCAGGGAGAGGCCCTGTGGCTCTAGTCCTGGGCCTGGCTCATCCACCTTTGGTAAACCCAGCATTTTTTTCCACGTCCTCAGTAGGAGAGGCAGGACATCCTAGTGAATTCCCAGAAGTCATTCTAAAAGGATTAGCACCTCTCTTCTTTAATAGCCCAGTAGGATCTATACCCAAGAGACAGGTCTCCCAAGCAAATACAGGCTGCCAGGAAAGGGAAATAGTGACCACCTAAGGGCTGCCATTCCTGGCTCTCATCCCCACCCACACCCCACCAACTGCCTTAGTGGCCTGTGACATCAGGAGGAACCCTTCCATGCTGATGGTGCTTATGCCCACCTATGCCAGTTCATTGAGTATTCTTAGAGAGACATGACTCTTCTATATAAGTGAATTTTCCAAATTATTAAATTTGATCCCATCACATTGCAGTTTTAAAATTGTACCCATTTTAAATTAATTTCTATTTCATCAAATTTATCAAAATAATGCACAAATTCAAAATGGCTGGAAGAGTTGATTTTGAATGTTGTCACCACAAAGAAATGACAAGTGTTTAAGGTGATAGATATGCTAATTACCCTGATTTGATCATGACACGCTATATGTATGTCTAGAAACATCACACTGCACTGCAATTATTATGTGTCCATTAAAAATAAGATAAAAAATAATGCATATGTATGGTTTAAATATCAATTGTATTGAGAAGCCCATAATAAAAATCGCTTCCCCACCTTTCGCAGTTTCCCTCTCTATAGGCTACCTCTTTCAACCATTTACTGATTTCCATTTATGTTTATACTATTTTTTGATCTACCAATTTTAGGCATTTGTTGACTTCTTGTGGTAGATGAGGATTGAACTTTCCTACAGAACCATCCCCACTTTTCCTCCCTCCATCCTTCCAATAAGAACATAACACAATCTGTGGTTAACTCAATAGTGAGTGTGGACATATTTGTCACTGCTGTGTTATGTAGCATCTTTGAGTTCTGGAAGATTTTCTTATATTATTTCTTTAATAACTTTCTTCCTTCTATTTTATCTGTTGGATCATCTGGATTAATGTTTTAGTTTCCTTATATTTTCTCTCCTGCTTTTCGTCTCTTTGCCTTTTTGGTCTATTTTCTTGGGAAACCTTCATTGACTTCATACTCCAACCCTTCTGTTGATTTTTTTTTTTTTTAATTTTGGCTTTCTTTTTCTAATATCCTAGTACTCATTCTTGTTCTGCCTGTTCTTTTTCAAAAATATCACATTCTTTTTTATGCATATACTGTCTCTATCTTATTCTTCTTGAGGCACTATTTATTTTTCATTTGTCCATTTGTCTTAATAGTCTTCTAGTCTCTATTTTGTTTGTGTTTCCAACTGGAGGTGGCAGCAGTGGCGGGGCTGGTGGTGGTTGTTGTTGTTCTTCTTCTTCCTTCTTCTTGTTCTTCCTTCTTCTTCCTCCTCCTCCTCCTCCTTCTTCCTTCTCCTCCTTCTTCCTCCTTCTTCCTCCCTCCTCCTCCTCCTCCTCCTCCTTCTTCTTCTTCTCCTCCTCCTTCTTCTTCCTCCTTCTTCTTTCTTCTTCTTCTCCCTCTCTCTGTCTCTCCATCTCTCCTTGTTGGAGGCTTTCCTTAAATGCCAAATATCTCAGCTATCTGCTGGTATTTATTAATGGAGCAATAAGAGGCTGAACTAAACTCTGCTTAGGCAGAATTTATCAACTGGGGTTTCACTACAGGAAACAAGCCAGTCTTTTAGTTAACAAGCCTCCAATGAGCACCTTTTACTTTTTTTGAGATGGAGTCTCGCTCTGTCACCTGGGCTGGAGTGCAGTGGTGCGATGTTTGGCTCACTGCAAGCTCTGCCTCCCAGGTTCACACCATTCTCCTGCCTTAGCCTTCCGAGTAGCTGGGACTACAGGTGCCCGCCACCACACCCGGCTAAGTTTTTGTATTTTTAGTAGAGACGGGGTTTCACCATGTTAGCCAGGATGGTCTCAATCTCCTGACCTCATGATCCGCCCACCTTGGCCTCCCAAAGTGCTGGGATTACAGACATGAGCCACTGCACCTGGCCATGAGCACCTTTTCTCTAGAGCTAGGTTTCTCGGCCTTGGTACTAGTGACGTGTTGGACCAAAGAATTCCTTGTTGTCAGAGGCTGTCTCGTGCACTATAGAATGTTTAGCAGCACCAGTGACTTCTATCTACTAAATGCCAGTAGTAACCCCCCTCCCAGAGATGTGATAACCAAAATGTCTGTAAGCATTGCCAAATGTCCCCTGGGGGACAAAGTCACCCTGTTGAGAACCACCACCCTGAAGCCATTCTGCTTTCAAGAGAAGCATTCTAACTCCTAGTTCTAGTTATTGATCACTACATAACAAACCACCCCAAAACTTAGTAGCATAAAACAACAACCATTTTTAAGCCCACTGTCAAGGATTCAGAAGGGCACGGCTCTTCTCTGTTCTACAATGGCTGGGATGACTGGAATAACTGGAGGTGACTGGAATGACTGGGAGTTGGAACAGCTGGGGCTGAAGGGTCCACTTGTAAGATGGTTGTTCACTTGGCAAAGAGAGCTGGAAGGCTGGGCTCAGCTGTTGAGAGACTACACATGGTGTCTCCAGCACCATGGCCTGGTCACTGGGCCTCTTATGAGGCAGCTCAAGTCTCTGGTGTGAGTGTTCTGGCCAGCAAAACAGAAGCTGCATGGCTGTGGATGTCCCAACCTTGGAAGTCACATAGCTCATTTCAACTGTAGTCAGAAATCCACACAGGTTCAGGGAAGGAGACACAGACTCATCTCTCCATTGGAGAAAAGTCAAAGAATTTGCAACCATCTTTTAAATTCACCATACCCTCATCAGAGTGATATATACCTGGGGTGGGGCGGGGCAAGGTAAGTGGGTGGGACATTGAGTCCCACACTTCGTTCTTCAGACTTTTCCCTCACCTCCATTTTCATCTCTGTATTCATCTGCCTTCCCTCCTGCCTGTCTCTCTCCTGTTTAGTGTCTTTGTCTCCAGCTGTGTGGGGCAGGGTGCGGAGGTGAGACCTGGGGAGGATTTCAACCAGTTTCCTGCATTCATTACCCTCACTAGCTGCTGTACCTCAGCCCCACCATCCACAACACCTGGTCTCCCCAAGTCTGAGCTCCTCCTGCAGGGTTCCAGGGGTAAAGTGGCTTGCCTCCTGTCAGTGTGCCCCATCTGCAAGCCCTTCAGAGCCTAGCTTCCTCTATGTCAGTCATTATTCCTCTACCTGCCTCCCAGCTTCCTGGAGTTTGGGGAACTCTTTCAGCCACTCATATCTCCTTTACCATTCCCTTTGCCTTTGAGAGTTAATACCATTTGGTTTTTTGTTTGTGTGTCTGTTTGTTTGTTTGAGATAGAGTCTCGCTTTGTTGCCCAAGCTGGAGTGCAGTGGCACGATCTTGGCTCATTGCAACCTCTGCCTCCCGGGTTCAAGTGATTCTCATACCTCAGCCTCCCGAGTACCTGGGACTACAGGCATGTGCCACCATGCCCGACTACTTTTCATATTTTTAGTAGAGATGGGGTTTCACCATGTTGGCCAAGCTGGTCTCGAACTTCTGATCTCAAGTAATCCATCCTCCTCGTCCTCCTAAAGTGCTGGGATTACAGGTGTAAACCACCACGCCTGGCCCCATTTGATTTTTTTAAGAGATAGGGTATCACTTTGTTGCCCAGACTGGAGTACAGTGGTGTGACCATAGCTCACTGCAGCCTCAAACTCATGGGCTCCAGTGATCCTCCCACCTCAGCCTCCTGAGTAGCTGAGACTCCAGGTATACACCACCACACCCAGCCAATTTTTTTTTTTTTTTTTTTTTTAAAGACAAAGTCTTGCTATGTTGCCCAGGCTGGTCTAGAACTCCTGGACTCAAATGATCCTCCTGCCTTGGCCTACCAAAGTGCTGTAAGTATAGGCGTTAGCCGCTGCACCTGGCCGCATTTGATTTCTAGACTAGCATTTTAGTGGTGCTTCAGGATAGAAAGGAAACTGGGAGTGTAAATAACTGACGTGTTGAACTGGAAACCCTGTTGTACCTCTCTTGTATGGATCTGTCTCTACATTGTGTTATAGTCTTCCCTGACCTGTAACAGCTCTGTGAAGCAGTACAGTGACATTTAACCTTTTGTTGATCATTCAGAGTCCTCTTTGTGAAAATACTTGTTTACCTTGGAATTATTAAGCTATTAAGCTATTACCTTGGAATTACTAAGTAGAGCTATTTGTTCCTCCATAATGAGGACCCCAATCATTTTGCTTGGATTCTTCAAACCTTTCTTCATGGCCGCCTCTGTCCCTGGCTGCCTCTCATCCTATATATTTGTGGTAAGAGTGCCACATTACAGCATGTTAGCTTCTGATGTATCTTTTCAAATGCCCTGATGACTCTGCTGGGCATTCTTTGTTTGCCATCCCCCGACACATCCCTGCTCCTGTTGATTTTCTGCCCTTTCCCACACCTCCCAGGGTTTGACCTTTGCAGATTCCATCAGCCAGGCTCCAGGTCCCCATGCTTCCAGTTGGGTTTGGCCAATTGAAGACCCCTCCCCTGACCAGAGGTTGAAGCCTGGGAGGGGAAATGGGAGGTGCTTTATCTCCCCAGCTCCCTCCGTTGCCAGGTCTCAGGGCAATAGTGCCTGTGTTTTTTACCCTAAAACCACAGCTTCTGCTGGCAACCCCCTCCTACAGGTCTCTCTGGGTTCCGGGAGCCCTCCCGCCTCCTTCCTGGGGATTGGTGGTCACAGCTCCTACTGTTGCTGGCTGCAGGGTGCTTCACCTTTCCTTGAGGGTTTTTCATCTTGCTCATCCTTGGAAACAGTCCCTTCCTCAGTCTCTCCTGTTACCAGTGGAGTGTGCATCTGCTTCCTGCTGGGACTGTGATCAATACAGGAACCTTTTCTGATTTGCATCTAAAACAAGAATACTCAAGCAGAGAGGGTATGAGCTTTAAAAAAAAAAATAAAACAATAATGAATAGTCCCTGAGTGAGCCCTGAGAGACTCTCTTCATTGAGAGTCTGGGTATGGGCTTTGTGACTTATCTAGGCTACTCAAGGGCTTTTGTTTGTTTGTTTATTCATGTCGATGTTTTTAACCATAATGCAGATAATAGAGGGCAATAAATTAGTGACTTACATACTTACTGGAGTGATTTGAGAAGGAAAATAAGCATGTAAATAAAAGGAAGCCAGGAGAGAGAATTTATGATGACTCAGAAGTTATAGGACAGGGCCAGGTGCAGTGGCTGATGCCTGTAATCCCAGCGTTTTGGGAGGCTGAAGCAGTGGATCACTTGAGGTCAGGGGTTCGAGACCACCCTGGCCAACATGGCAAAAACCCGTCTCTACTAAAAATACAAAACTTAGCCAGGCATGGTGGCGGGTGCCTGTAATCTCAGCTACTCAGGAGGCTGAGGCAGGAGAATCACTTGAACCTGGGAGGCATCGAGTCACTGCACTCCAGCCTGGGCGCCAAGAGCAAAACTCAGTCTAAACAAAAAAAAAAAAAAAAGGTTACATGACAGGCTTAAAATATCAGCAGTGGTTTTGGGAAATGACTAAATAGCTTCCTGGATAGCAGATCTTTGCTAGAAGGGTCAGATCTGGGTCTGGAAGGTGAAGTTGGATGTTTATATTCTACCAGGCCTGATATTAGGAGTCCCTCAGGTGGGACCCACCTGACTTATGTGTTTCCAGGTCAGTTTTGCTTCATGATGCAAAAGTGCCATGTGCTTGTCTGTCCATGGGGATGAGGACACACCAGAGCCCAGAGGCCTAGGCCTTGCCCACAGTCACACTTCACACCCCCAGATGCCCCCGAGGAAAATCAGGAGCCCAGTTCCCTGCATCACTCTCTTGCAAGGATATTTCCTGGATTTGCCTGCCTCCCTTACTCTCCTGGTCCCAGTCAGCCCTGGCTTTTGTTTAATTTGTGTATTTCGAAGCACATATGTCTCTAGGGGAAAAAAATGAAATCTAGAACTCCTCCTGGCCACCCGTTTCCTGAAGCATGAAAAGAAAACATTTCATAAATGCTTTGTAAAGAAGACAACAGGAAGGGGTAGTGTCACTGGCTGGCAAGAGCTGCTGTTGCGGTATTTCACAGACAAGGGAGGTGACGTGGCACATGGGGGCTGAGGTCCCAGCCAGGGGCCGAACAGGTAGACTCCTCAGGACCTAGGCCTCCCTCTGGCCTGTGGACCTTCAGCCCTACTGGACAGGAGGAAAAGGCCTAGGGGACATTGCCCCCATTTCCCAGGGAGGAGGCTGAAGCCAGTGAAGTGGAGAGTTGCAGCTTCAGTGGGGAGACACCGTTATGCCCCGCCTGTCTTATTCATGCTTCTTTTCCTGTAGGGATTTTTTTTTTACATGGCTACCCTTGAGTGATAGAGCCTTCATCAGCTTAGCTTGTCCTCTTGCAGCCTACGCCACTCTGTGCCCTTTAGCCAAGCAAGCCCAGCTGAGGCCCCGCAGCGTCCCTGCCCAGCAGAGCTACAGGAGGCTCCAGGCCCCTTCCTGTTCACTCTTGCTCCATAGACGCCACGCTGCAAAGCAGATGTGCAGGGACACCACCTGAAGACCTAGCCTGCAGCTCAGCCCCACACCCCGTGGATGGTGGAGATCCCAGAGGGCCAAGGGAAGCTTGTTGAGACCTCTCTGCACTGCCCCTCCCACAGCAGGAGGTTCATGGCCCATGCATTTCTGGGAGGGTTGACAGGGCCCAGGTGGGTGGAATACCTGTCTGTGAGCCCCATGTCCTGTCTTGTCCCAGCTGCCTGTAGTTTGACCCGAGTATGCTAGAGGTCAGCCATTGCTAGGGAGGCTGCCACTAACCACACAAAAAGGAAGGAAAATTCTCAGCCACAGCACTTAGAGCTGAGCCTGACGTGGTCCTCAGCAAGATGTTGCAAGTTCCTAATCTGAACACAGAGGCCAGGGAGTAAGCATCATCTGGAGCCCAGAACTGACTGTCATTACCCACAAACATAAACACCCTGAGTCAGGCCTTTTCCCCACCCTGCTGAGGTTGTCCGAGCCCCAGCACTGGCTCTGCCCTGGGTGGCAGCCCCTGGGAAGCCCAGCTGCCACTTCTCTACAAATGGCCCTGTAGAAGCTGCGCTCAGTGATCCACTTCCTGGGGTGGGGCTGGGCCCACCTTGTTGCCATTACACCCTGTTACAAACTGACGCAACCAGCTTTCAACAGACACTGCCAAGGAAGATACACATTACAACAGCATGCTGCAATACCTCTGCCCATGCAAGACAACAGCCCACATCCAAAAAATGGACATCTTCCCACCCCACTGTCTCACTCCACTGAGCTGGAAGTGGCCTTTGTCAGGACCCTTTGAGGTCTTGAGTGGATCTACTTTTCCCAAGATATTAAACCAGTGACTTTCAATCCTGGCTGCACATTACTGTCATCTGGATATTAAAAAAATATTGATGCCTGGATCTTGCTCCCACCCAAAAGAATCTGACTGGATTGATGTGGGTTTCAAAAATTTTTTAAGTGTTTGTTAAAGGATGACATATATGCCAAAAAAAAAAAAAAAGCACAAACCATAAGTGTAAAGCTCAGTGAATTTTCACAAATGAATTTACCCCGCATAACCAGCATCCAAATCATGAAACACAACGTCGCCAGCAACCCCTGGCACCCCTTCTGCTTACTACTTGACTCCAAAGGCTGACGTCCATTCTGTCTTCTAATGGTATGGAATCGTTTCTCCTGTTTTCAAACTTTATATGATGTAAATGGAATCATGCAGTATAGATCCTCTTGTTATGTTCGTGAGATGATTCATCCAAGTTGTTACTTAGAGCTGCAGTTTATTCACTCTTCTTGCTATAGGGTATTCCACTCTATGGATACTCCTCAATTTCTCTATCCACTCTACTGTGATGGATTTTTGGATATTCGAGTTGTTATTTACAGTTTGGAACTATTATGACTATTGCAATGACATGCTAGTGTGTATTTTTGGAGCACATTTATATCCATTGCTGGGCAAGTATGGATATGAGTATGTTCAGCTTTAGTACCTGTGCCAAATAATGTTCCCAGGTGGCTGTACCCATTTACATTCCCTCCAGCAATGTATGAGAGTTCTGGTTGCTTCACATTTTTGCCAGCCATTGATATTTTCTATCTTTTTCATGTTAGCCATTCTGGCAGGTATGTAGTGATATCACAATGTGGTTTGAATTTGCATTTCTCTGATGACTAATACAGCTGAGCAACTTTTCATGTTTGTTAGCCATTTAGATCTTTCTTTGCAAAGTGCTTGTTGGAATATTTGGACATGAGTATTTTTTAAAAGCTCCCTAGGTAACTCTACTGTGTAGCCAGGGTGGAAAACCACTGAACTAAAACCACAAATTAGTATCTGTGGCTCCCTTTCTTCATGCTTTGCCCTTGAACTTAGAGCATTTTGGATCTGAGAGGACCTCATGGAACTGGGAAAAGATTATCTTCACTCCTTACTAAGATGAGACTATCAGGAAGAAGCAAGAGATTGGAGCTGGCAGTTAAGAATCTTTAGGAATGTGACCTCTGCTTCAGAAGGGTCCGGGGAGGGCCTGTGGTGTCCACAGCTGCCACAGACATTTCCTAGCCACAAAAATGGCCTCTTGGTGGTCTCCCCAGAGCTCCAGGCAGTCATGGGGAGGAAGCGGAGGACCCCATGCCAGGTACTTCCCAGTTTCTAGGCCAACATGAATGGGACACAGTTCATATGGGGTTGTGGTTAGACTGAGGACAGTGGAGCATGTGTTCTGGGGACCTGGGTGTGGCCAAGGGAGGCCTGCTGTCTGTGGCCTTTGTCCCAGATAGGAAATCAGCCAGTGGGGCTCTCCTACATGGGTCCAGGCCTGGCTAGCTCTTGAATTCTGTGGGTTTGCATGTGGGTCTTTACACATGCGTCCTAGAGCAGGGTCCCAGGGGGCCACCCCACCCCTCCTTGACCCCTCATTCCTCTGAGCTGGGAAACACATGGCATGAGAGAACATACTGTGGCTTCTAACGACATCGTGTCTTGATTGCATCCCCATTGCATCGTCTGGGCTCATCTCATCCCCACCTCTGGACTGTAACATCATCCCAGGGACTGCCAGACACTCCTCTGTGCTCCCCCACAGAGAGTAGAATGCCATTTGGTAATTCAGTACAGCCTCTTCCAACTTGAGAAGGAATATGCAATAAAAAAAAAACAGACCACACATGGAGTCAGCATGTCCTTCCCTCAGTCTTGAGCTGTGCAGGTGTCAGGCTGAGCTGCCCCGTGTGGGCTCCATGTTGGCACACATCAGTTGCAAGGGGCTCTGTGCAGTGAGTCTGGAGTTGGACCACTGGCCGGGGGCTGGGATGCTAGTACCTGGACTGAGTGTGCACAGAGGCCCCTCAGGCAGAGCCACAGTGGGCACTGAACCTCCTGGTGGAGTTCACCGCAGTAACCAGAGCTCAGTGGGAGGGGCTGGCCTATCAACACCTGTCCTGTGTGCTTTTTGAAAAAAGCAGGGTCTACCTTCTGTCAACTGAAGTCCTGCCAGCTGCATGGCATGAGATGAAGGACAAGGTGGCACATGAGCAAAATTGACATTTTGGAGGCTGTTAGGCTCAGAGCCAACCCTGGGCTCCGTGTAGTGCCATGACTCATGGATTCAGGCCTATCTTGGAAATTGCTCAGGGCATAGAGCACTCATTTCTGATAGTCCAAGTACAGATATTAGGATTCCCCTAATTGGCCCAAATGGTGGCCTGCACCAACCAGCGACCAGAGTGCTGTCTGAATCTGGAATAACAGGAAGAACATGCCTCCAGCAATGTAGGAGAGTTCCCCATGCAGTGTACTTCCCATTCTTACCAGCAGTTGGTATCGTCTGTCTTTTTCACATTGGCCATCTGAGTCTCATAAAGAGTCTCCTCTCCTTCCACTGAGCCCGCATCCCAGCCTTTCCCCTTTCTTCAGGGGCCTCTCCCCAGCAATTACGGCCTTCCATTCTCTCAACCAGGGAATCTTCAAACTCTTCTTCTCCACTGGCTCCTGCCGTGCTCCTGTCTCCATCACCTGTGTAATGCTTCCTGCCATCCTGCCTTTCCCATGGAGTACAGCCATGCTGTCTGCTTCTCACAGCCAAGATTCTGGAAAGAAATGTCTCCTTTTTCCTCATCATCAACCACTCATTTATTCAGCAAGTGTTTCTTTTACACTTGCCTGTGCTGGGCATGGCAGCAATGCAGCAGTGAACAAAACCACCAGCTCTGGTCTCATGCAGCTTATAATCAAGTAGGGACAACAGACATAAATGATTAATAGATGCTCCTGTAATGGTGGTTGTGAGGTGTGCTGCCACAGCCCGGCTACACATGCCTGTTCCCTTCTCTGCACATGTACATGTCTGCTCGTCCTTCCCACCTGAACTCACGTGCCACCTCACTTATGCCCCTTCCCAATGCCACACCCACACAACAGGGTGCCTCTCTGTGCCCATAGCAGCCCTTGGGTGTAACTGCTCTCCACAGAGGCTGAACCCCGAGGGCAGAGTCCAAGCCACACGCATCTCGGAGCCCCCTGCCTGGCACAGAGCCCAGCCCAGCAGAGGTGCTCAGAAGATGAATGAAAATCTCTGCTGAGATTGATCCAATCTGTCTGTGAACATCTCCAGGGTCCAAGAATTCACGGCTTTCTTTTTCTTCAGATAGCCTTTTATTTCTTTTTGCCGTTATACACTATATTTGGGTTAGGACATAACAATGCGAATATACTTAATACTGAACTCTATCTACACTTGAAAATGGTTAAGATGGTGAAGTTTTAAGTTGTATGTATTTTGCCATAATTTTTTAAAATGCAGAGAATAGGTATAAAGAAGGGAAAAAAGGGGGCAAGATCCATTTTAGTGAGAAAGAACAAAGGGCTTGATTCAGATGGATTTTAAAACGTAATTTAGATTAGGGAAATGCAAATGAGAACCATAAGTAAGATACCACTTCATATCTTTTAGGATGGCTATTTTAAAACAACAACGACCTGAAAATAAGTGTTGGCAAGGAGCTGAAGAAATAGTACCTTTGTGCATTGCTGGTGGGAACATAAAATCATGAAGCCTCTGTTGAAAACAGTGTGGTGGTTCCTCAAAAACTTAGTTATCATATGATCCAGCAGTTCCACTTCTAGGAATATACCCAAAAGAATTGAAAGCAGGGACTCGAAGTGATATTTGTACACCAATGTTTGTAGCAGTATTATTCACAATAGCCAAAAGGTGGAAACAACCCAGATGTCCATGACAAGAGGAGTGGATAAACAAAATATGGTGGATACATAAAATGGAACACAATTCAGATTTAAAAAGGAATGAAATTCTGTTACATGTTATAACATAGATGAACATTAAAAACATTATGCTAAGTGAAATAAGCCAGACACAGAAGGACAAATACCAGATGATCCCACTTATATGAGGTACCTAGAATAGTGAAATTCATAGAGACAGAAAGTAGAAGGATGGTTGCCAGTGGCTGGAAGGAGGAGGAACAGGGAGATATTGCTTAGCGGATGCAGAGTTTCTGTTGAGGGTGATGAAAAAGTTCTGGAGATAGGTGGTGGTGATGGCTGCACAACAATGAGAATGTACTTCATACTAAGGAACTCTGCACTTAAAAATGGTTAAAATGGACATAGACATTTTATGCCTATTTTGCTATAACAAGAAAGTAACTTGGGTGTATTTTAGAGATTTTAGAAAATATTGTAAGCACAAGAGGAAAAAATTAAAATCATTCGCAATCACCAGGTAGAGACAGCAACTGTTAAAAGTTCAGTGTGTATCTTTTCATTCTCCTTCTCTCTCAAAAAAGTGTGTGTGTGTGTGTGTGTGTGTGTGTGTGTGTGTGTGTGTCTTCAGAGGCCACACTGGACTTTCAGGAAAGGTTCCCCTCTCTGCTGCTTCCCCGCGTGGAGCCATCGAGAGCAAGTCTATCCCTGTTCCAGAGGTCAATCCTTTGAATGATTTCTCATGGCTGAGTTCACTCCCCTGCACCTCCAGGGTTGCACTTCTCTGAAAATACCCATTTCTTTTATGTGTCTAAAAACATGGCACCCATGACCCAATAATATGTTGGAAGGGTTGGAGAGAAAAGCGAGTGCCTCTCACACCTTCTCACACACTACACATCTTAGCAATGGCCGAGTGAGCATGTTGGCTCTCTGGACTCCTCAGTCTGTTGGTCTGGGCTGCGCCAGGCTAAGGCTCCCCGCCTCCCCTGCAACCTTGATCCCCTTGCTTCTTGAACCTGATGCTGGGCCTCACATTCTCCCTGTCGATACTAGCTCTTAAATCCTGCTTTTCCAGCTTGTCAGGAAATTGGGCCCTCATGCCCCAAAAAGCAGATCCACCCTCTCCACTGAGAGGGAAGGAGTGAGGGTCCCATAGCCTCTGACCCCTGCTGGGCCCAGGAGAGGAACAACTGCTTGCTTTGTTTCTCATGGGAGAAGTGTGTCTCCTCTTTGTCTTGGGCACCCCTCTTCCCTGTACAGCAGCAAGTCAGCAGGAAGGAGCTGAGCCACCCAAGTAGTGGCTCCCTCCACTACCGGGGCTCTGTGGTCCTGGGGGCTGTCCTGCCTCCACTGCCATAGGCCTGGCCCCAGAGCATGCTGCAGCAGTCACAACCTATGGAGGTGCCCCCAGACCCTCATATTTGGGCCCAACTACGGCCTCCTTCCCCAGCTTTGCCACCTGGCTTGGAAGCCAGGGCACCACCAGCTTTGCTGGCAGGGAGAGGTGAAGAAAGAGGCCATGGCCACTCAGGTGACTGAAGTTCATGTTCATGCACATCAGTCAGAGAGGGACAGTGCATTCATTTACCTCCAAATCCAGCCACAGACACATGGCCCTTTTCTCTTGGCTCTGAGGCCTCCACAGAAGGGTTTTTTAAGGTTGCAGCCAGGACCTTTACAGCCCAGTCCTGAGAAGATTATCTTTTTATTGCAACTTTGATTAATGATTGATCAAAACCTGATACTAGAAACACTGAAGAACAAACTTGCTGTAGACATTAGAAAAGGTCTACATCTGGCAGGCCTGGAGACCTGCCCACCCTCTCCCCCAATGGTCAAACCAGGGCAAAGGTACATTGGAAGACCCAACCCCCACACACTCTTACACATGCACTCATACACAGACACACTGAGGGGAAAGAAAGATTTAATTGTCCTTAAATCCTCTTGGATTAGGCTATAAATTGCAAATAAATGGAGCAACAGACAGAGCAAAGCTCATAAGGGCCCTTAATAGAATTTCTCTATCTTGTTCTGTTTCTATGAATGCCTGTTACAGATTAGCAGCTTAAAGGGAAATCTGGAGTGTGGGAAAAAGAGACCCTTGTGTGAAGAACACAGCCTGGGCTTCCTACAGACCTCAGGTCCCAGAGAACATATAAGATGCCTCCAACACCAGATGGAAGAGGGCAGGAGATGCTGCACAGTGAAGCAGCTCTTCCTGAGCATTTGTGGCAGGAAGTGACTTGGAGAGGATGAGGCCGTGCCTCAGGTGTGCTCTGGCTGTTCTGATGGTCTCTGGGGCCACGACTGCCATAGTGAGGTCCATAGGCACATCAGAATCACCAAAGGGTCCAAACCTATGGCCTCAGAGCCTGGAGAGCCAGGAATCTGCATTGCAACAACTCCCCACTCAGGGGTTCTACCAGTCCAGTGCCCGCCCTCTAAGGGCGCCCAGGGAGCAGGGTGCTTGCTGGCTGGAACACTTTTTCCTGCCCCTCAGCTCCTCTGTGCTGCCCTGAGGCACAGGCAGTGGAAAGCTGGCAGAGCTGCTTCTAAATTGAAACTGGAAAATGAAACTGGAAATCACAGTTTCATTTTCCAGTTTCACTTGCACCCCCTAGCGTTGGGGTTTCTTTTCCACAAGGAGAGTCCCCCAGGGAAAAAGAAGCGGGAGTGGGAGCGGGGGAGCCTTCTGGGGGAAGGCAGTGAGGGGGTCCGGTCTGCAGCCAGGCATGGAGGGGCCCTAGCGTTGCACTTGCTTCCTCTGAGCCTGGCCGGCTTGCTGTCAGCCCTGGGGGTGGTTTCCTTTCTAGGAAAAGCTAATGTCATGCTTATGCTGAAAAACTCCTTTCAGAGGTACTTTAGGAGGGCCCTGACTCTCGGTTAATCTGGGCCATTTCATACCGGCTGTGCTTACCCAGGCACAAACACTGAAAGCAAGAGCTGGCAAAGGCATCGACTTGTAGCAGCTTGGAAGACACCAGCAAAGACGCTCTCATGGAAGCAGCAGATTTCCTGAAGTGACTGGAATGCGGGGAAGGAGGGCAGTCAGGGAGAGCCGAGAACCAGCCCCCCTGCCAACTCTACCCCATTCCTCTCCTCACCTGAAATGTCTCTTCCTTGGGAACAGCTGCCCAACCCCATAATCCCACACACTTCTTTGTAGGTTAAGACCCCTGAAGTTGCACCCTCTCATAGCAGCCATGTTTTTCAGAAATCCGTGTGATTATTTGCCTGACATCTGCCTCCCTCAGGGACGCAAAGTCTATTACACGTGGACCTGGTCTATGTTGTTCACTGTCCGTCCACGGTGCCTGGGTAGTGCCTGGAATGCAGGAAGTACACACAAAAAATATGTGTTCATGAGTGAGGGCAGGCCTGAAGAGCCCAAGAGAAGGACAATGTTCCAGGGAGGGGTCTGCATCGGGCTCCTCAGTGTCTGGGCTGCATCCCAGCCCCCCCAAGCAACTCAGGGGAGGATTCTGTGGACAGATGCCCCAGCTCTTCCACCCATAGCTCCTACCCCCATAGCTCCTTCCTCCTATCCTGAGGAATGATTTGACTGTCCCCAGTGTGTGCAGGCAATGGGGAGGTGATAGGAGGCGGTGTCCCTTGTGGCACACTCTCCCTAGCTCTGGCTTTGCCCCCCTTACCTACATAGATGGGCTTCACGGCCTCTTCCAGATAGGCAGGGCACTGAGCTCCGTGGGCCACACTTAAAAAGAAAGGCTACTTTTAGCCTGGAAATCACGAGGAGACAAGCTGGCGGTGGGGGCATGACAGTGTTTTTGTTTGCTTGTTTGTTTGTTTTTTGAGACAGAGTTTCACACTTGTTGCCCAGGCTGGAGTGCAATGGTGCGATCTCGGCTCATCACAACCTCTGCCTCCCGGGTTCAAGCGATTCTCCTGCCTCACCCTCCCAAGTAGCTGGGATTGCAGGCATGCACTACCACACCCAGCTAATTTTTGTGTTTTTAGTAGAGACGGGGTCTCTCCATGTTGGTCAGGCTGGTCTCAAACTCCTGACCTCAGGTGATCCACCTGCCTCAGCCTCCCAAAGTGCTGGAATTACAGGTGTGAGCAACCGTGCCCGGCCAACAGTGTTTTTTAAAGGGGGAGAGCATATGAAGGACCTTGGTGGACCATCCTCTGGGAGGAGATGTGGACTGAAGAATCAACCCTGACCTCAGGCCCCACACCACCCTTTCACCTCAGCCTCACTTTCTCATCGGTAAATGGAACTCGTTCTTGTGTATGTACCACGGAGGCAATGTAGCAGAAGAGAATAGGGCAGACTTTGGAACTTAGCCATCTGGGAGAAAATTCCAGTTCTGTGATGACCTTGAGCCAATGACTGAATTTCTCTTTGTCTCATTTTCTGTTCTGTAAAATGGGAACAATTACAGTGAATTCTGTAAATTCATTCATGTCCCTGACACATGGTGTGAGCTCAGTCATTACCTTTGCCAGAGTTACGAGGATCTAATGAGATGTCAGATGTGAACACAGCTCCCAGACCCGAAGGTGCTGTATGAATGGGAGGGAGCAGTGAGTGTTATTTGGGAAATATTGAAGACACAACTTCCCTCCCACATTTGTCTGGGGTGGAGCAACAGTTTTACTTATTTAATGTTAAGCTGGAAGATGTACCAAAGGGAGGTGAAAAACTGAAACCACCAACCGTTTGAGCTCCAGGCTGCACCGAAGCGATGTGGCTGGTGCAGATGGTGAGAGCCCCAGTGCAGGCCCACTTCCTCCATGAGTGCCACGCACCTTCCTCACGCTAGCCGGCTTCCCAAGGCTGCAGGAAGTGGGGCCAGGAACAGGCCCTCCGGGACTGTGTTGGGGGAGGCCTGGGCAGGGGTTAGCAGCTGCTGGGTGTGAACGGAAGCCTTGGAGGTCCTTGCTAGGTCCTAGGGCCGCCTGCGTGGCAGCCCCTGCCCTCTCCCTGTCCAGGCCTGCCCAGGACTAGTTTGTAGCAGACTCTTCTTGTAGCCTAGGCTCTTGCCTCTTGCAGTAGTGAGTCCCTGTACAAAAGGCATCCAGCGGAGGGAGGCAGGCTGGAGAGGAGGAGAGCCGAATCTTTTCTCAAAGGAAATGCAGTTGTGGTTTTGAGATGTTCATATTTCACATCTGTGGTTGGCGTTTCCCAGGGTTCTCAGAGGTGAATGCAGGGTCAGCCCCATGTCGCCAAATAAGGCTCACAGTGACCTTAGCAACAAGCTTTGCTGCCCATTGGCTGCCACTGCTGCCGCCTGCCAGTGCGGCCTCCTGAAGGCCAGCACTGATGCTGAGCTGAAACGTCTGCATGTGCAGCTGCCTCTGTCAGAAATCACCACCCTTGGAAGCAGCCACAGATAGGTAGAGAGCTCTGGACAAAGGTGGACAAGGTCGGTGGGAGAACTGCCCGGGTGCTCACGTTTCAGAGTCCACCTGGCCAGTGTTCCATTCTCACACAGCACCAAACCAGCACCTTCGGCTTGGTGGCCTGGTCCCAGCTTGCCAGGACAACTCCTGATTCCATCCTGTCAACCTTGGACTCTATAATGGTCTTCATTTCAGAGCTCTGCTCATTTTAGTTCCACTGGGTTCTCCCTTGTGCTTGGCACTTGACTAAGCTCCTTCTACACATTACGTCTTTTACCTTTCTCAACAACCCGGTTAGCCAATTAGCCCCATTTTACAGGTGCAGAAACTGACGCCAAAGGAAGTCAGTAATGGCTCAGGTGACTGAACCACTAATAAGTGGGGAAGTCAGAATTTAAACCCAATTTAAACAGGCCTAGGTCCCATGCTATTAACTGTTGCACTGTATTGCCAGATACTCAATGTCCGTGCAGCTCAGTGGCTTCATTCTGTGACATGGGGATGACAGTACCGTACCTCACAGGGTTGGGGTGAGCATTGTGTGGAGTGACTTATGTCCAGAAGCACACCTTTGCACCAGTGGCCTTGGCACCCTCAAGGTATGCTCCACAAACAGCTTGCACATTGTTTTCTCACAGCATGTGCTGCTGAAACATTGAGGTTTGTGGACCGGACTTCTCTGTAGTCCTTGTATTTGGTTTTCACTTCCTCTTTCTTGACCTCCTCCCACCCCCACCCAACTGCAAGGTAGGGAGGCTACTGAGGGCCCAGGCTGTGGGTTCCAGAGGGCACAGGGCTATCTGGGATGGAGGGGACAGGGTTCTCAAGACAGAAATGGGAAGGTCACACTGTAAGGGCAGATATACCCCATTTCTTCTACCCAGACAACTGGGTGTGATACCACTGTTTCCCTGAGAAACGCTTTCAGGATTAAAAAGTATATAAGTAAAGAAAAAAAAGCATATAAGTGATCTGGTAAAGATGAAAACACGGCTGATTGGAAGGTAGTGAATTATGTCAATTGACTTCACAATCAGTTACAGATCGAACTCCTTGTTCTACTCTTTTCCCCCTTGTCACTACTGTACTTGACTAGTCTTTTTTTTTTTTTTTTTTTTTTTTTGAGACAGAGTCTTGCTCTGTCACCCAGGCTGGAGTGCAGTGGCGAGGTCTGGGCTCACTGCAACCTCCACCTCCCAGGTTCACGCCATTCTCCTGCCTCAGCCTCCTGAGTAACTGGTACTACAGGCACCCGCCACCACGCCTGGCTAATTTTTTGTATTTTTTTTTTAGTAGAGATGGGGTTTTACCATGTTAGCCAGGATGGTCTCAATCTCCTGACCTCGTGATCCGCCTGCTTCGGCCTCCCAAAGTGCTGGGATTACAGGCGTGAGCCACCGTGCCCAACAACTAGTCTTTAAAAAAATGAATAATATAAAAATGTTTAAAAGATGAAACCATATATATACTGTATAACCCAAGAGTCCCACTCATCAGAATCTTCTCTAACCCCACACTCTTATCCATGTGCACCAGAATATCCACATAGCACCAGAAAATGTCCAAATGACGATCAACAGTGGAGAGTACAAATAAATTGTGCAGTGTTCCTGGGTGAAATGAACTTCAGCGACTTGCAATAACTGTAATATTGTCATATTGGATAATAATACTGTAATAACAAATGACTCATCAATGAATAAAACCTACAAAAGAATGCATATAGTATAATTCCTTTTAGCAAAAATCTAACAGCTGGCAAAACTGAACTGTATTGTTAAGGATACATGCAGAAGAGGTCAAACTACAAAAAGCACAGAAGTATTACAAATGTCTATTTACTCATGCACAAGGGAGGGTTGGGGTTGTGATTAGTAGATAACATGGAGGTGCTTTGGGGATGCTAGTATTGTTTTACCTCTTTAACTTTGGGAGATTACCCTGGATTATTGGGTAGAAACTGGGGTGGGTGGGCCCAATGTAATCGCAAGCATTCTTAAATGGAGAAGAGAGAGGCAGAAGGGTGAGAAGCAGAAGCAGAGAGATTGCAATATATGAAAGACCTGGCCAGCCAGTGCTAGCTTTGAAGGTGGAGGAAGGGGCCGCAGGCCAAGGAATGTAGGCAGCTTCTAAAACCTCGAAAGGGGAAGAAAGGAGATTCTGTACTAGAGCCCCCAGGAAGGAATGCAGCCCTGCTGACACCTTCAGTTTAGCCCAGTGAGACCTGTTTTAGACTTCTGACCTACGGAACTATAAGAAAAGAAATTTGTGTTGTTTTAAGCCCCTAAGTTTATGTTAATTTATTAGAGCAGCAACAGGAAGCTGATCCACTGGGAAACCATCTGGGATATGCAGCCACCCAAAATCCCTGCTCTTGGTTAGATTCAGCCTTACAAGGCTCCACAGCCCCTCTGCGAAAGACTCCATTCCCTCTTGGAGAAGCTCAGACTCTAGAGCCCTGGGCAGGGAACGGGCCTCCATGGCATGGGGGTGATCAAGAAGGATGGCCCCCAGGACAGTGCCTCTGCTGGACATCTCTACAGAAAACAGTATATCCCTCAGTGGCATGAGAAGATCCAATAGGGTCACCACACTCCACAACTGCAGGGGAAGCTGTTCACATTTTAGTCTATGCAGCCTCTGGTGGCCAAAGATTAAGCGAGAACACTTTTGCTGGGTGACCTGAAGTTCATGGTCAGTAAGTTGTAGTTATTATTATGCACGACTTAGGGGGAAGCAGGGTCACTGCAGAGGAGCAGTGGCTTTATAGAGATTTGCTTTATGATTATTTGTTAAACTGAACATATGTTCTGTGTATTTTTCTGCATAATTATTGTTTCACAATTTTTAAAAAGTGTACACGCACATGAATCTTCTCTAGCCCTGAACAGCACAGTGAACAGACAGGGCAGCAGATGAGCTCTGCCCCACGCCGGCCCTGTTTCAGAACAGCACTCCAGAGTGCCACACTGCTTGCTGAACCACAGCTGTTACTGCAGATTGAGGAGCCTCAGAGGGAACAGAAGATAAAGATCATTATGGAATTTAGGATTGCAGGACATTCTTTGACATTTCATAACAGCCAGGGAAGATCAACTGTGGTTAGGGGAACAGGGCAGGAAGAAACCATGGCCAAGACCTGTCTGGCAGGACTTGAAGGGGCAGAGGGACCCCTGCAAATGACCCTGCCTGGGACCCAGCCCCACTTGGCCCCTGTATAGCACTGATTCAGCTGGGGCTTTTATCTCAGGATCCCCTCTTCAGGGATGCCTGCATTTGTTGATTACCTGCCATATGCCTGGTCCCTGCAGAATATAAGGAAGAAAATAGCCTTCAGCAGAGGCTGAGACAGGAGCCTACAGGATGCACAGTAAGGGGTCCAAGGCTCAGGATGAGGCTTTCCTGACTTTCTCCCCTAGGGGACTGACGTTCTCTACTGGTACAGGCCTTGTTTTATTCATCCTTATGTCGCTCACCTGGAATGGGCCCAGGGTGACAGTTGTTATAATAAGTGTTTGTCAAGTGAGCAAGCGTGTGGCACGTGCACTGTAGAGAGTAAGGTCTCTATAGGATCCTGCTGGACAGGCAGCCCACTGGGCTCACCACTTCTCCAGAGGAGGGACTGGTCCCTTGCCAGACAGCCCTGACAGCTGGAGCAGGCTTCCTCAGGGGTGCCTGGAACTGTTGACCACGGCTGTTGCCCACTGGCCCCTCTTGGGAAGAGCAACCTATCAGGTGTTAAAGATGGTCTTCCTTTCTCTTCTCCAAGCTAAACATGACTAGTTTCCATCTCACCATCTTCTGGCCCTCAGCAGACTGGTTATCCAGCCTGGAGAGGCAACAGTAGTATCCAGATGTGATCTGAACAGGCAGAACCATGGATGCAGATGGAAAATTCAGGTTTGTGTGCTTCGGCGGTCACTATATGCAAATTGTAATGGGGACAGTGGCTGGCATGGCCTCCAGCACTGTGGGAAGGATTAGGGTGTCTGCCCATCATTTTTCTCTCTTTGATAGACACTATTTACATAGACACTGTTTTGGTGTAAAACCCTACGTTGTAGCCCTTGTCAATAGTGTTATGTTTCTCCTCAACTGTCCTGGAAACTCCCTAAGGTGACTGGCTTGTAGGCACTCCATACCTGTTAGCTAGTATTATTTATTTATTGTTTTCTTATTTGAATGGGCAATCATTCATGTCATTTAATGAGCATGGGCTATGTGCCAGAAATCACCAGGTGCCAGAATGTAACGCTGAACTACAGTAGACCTGTCCCTGGCCCCCAGAGCTCCCAGACACACTAGGAAGACTTGTTGATTGAATGATAAACCTTGATGGAACTCATGATTAACATCTTCACCACCAGACATCATTGAGTGCTCTCTGTGTGTTCAACTCAGAACACACCCTTCCTGCACTCAGAGACTAGAATGTGAGAGTCACTAAGGGAGTCACCATTGTGGGAGTGAGAAAATCCTGGACTTGGAACTGGCTAGGGATCACCTCCCAACTCTGCCATGAACCCACTGTGTGACCATGGGCGAGTTACTTGACCTCTCTGAGCCTCAAGTTATCTTATCAGTGAAATTGGGTTAATAATATATCTCTCAGTGGCATAAGAGGATCAAATAGGGTCACCACACTCCACAACTCCAGGAGATGCTGTTAACATTTTAGTCTATGGATCCTCTGGTGGCCTAAGATTTAAATGAGAGCACTTTTGCTATGTGACCTGAAGTTAATGTCAATAAGTTGTAGCTATTGTTATATATGACGTAAGCAGGGGTCACTGCAGGCCAGCAGGCTGACACAATTTGTTCTTCAAGGAAGGGCAGGGCTCTGAGAAGTGCAGACTATGATGCAGGTGAAGGCCAGGAGGCAGGGACTCCCAGGGCAGGTCTGGAAGGAGTGAGGCTGGTGAGGGAAGTGGTCAGCATCCTCAAGGCATGAGTAAGGCGCTTGCCCTTTTCTCCAGCCACAGAGGAGCTGTTTGAAGCTGGGCACAGAGCTGGGATGGATGAGACCAAGGCAAATACTTTACTTATTAAGCTGCAAAGGACCCTAGGGAGCATCTTGTGCAGCATCTTGTCTTACCAGGCAAACAAAAGCCAGGGAGGGAAAGTAGTGAGTCTCCAGGGTCACACAGCAAGGCCAGGGCCCAGGCCAAGACTCCCACCCCTGCAGAGCCCAGCTCAAATTATTCCTTGAGCCCAGTTTGTGGCTCCACAAAAGAAAGTTCCTGGCACTTTTTATATTTATTTATAATTTTTTTCTGATTATAAAAGTAATTATAGGCCAGTCAAGGTGACTCACACCTATAATCCCTACTTTGGGAGGCCGAGGAAGGAGGATTACCTGAGCTCAGGAGTTTGAGACCAGCATGGACAACATGGCAAAATCCTGTGTCTACAAAAAATTAGCTGGGCATGGTGGTACACACCTGTAGTCCCAGCTTCTTGGGAGGCTGAAGTGGGAGGATCACTTGAGCCTGTGAGGTTGAGACTACAGTAAGCCGAGATTGCACCACTGCACTCCAGCCTGGTCAACAGAGTGAGATTTTGTCTCAAAAAATAAATAAGTAAAAATAATTATAGGTCATCATGGAACATTTTTAAACTATAGAAATATAAAAAAATATTTTTTATATTATATCACCTGTAATCCCACTATCCAAAGGTAATCACCTTTAGTATTGTGATGTATTCACCCATCTGTGTTCCATAAAAAATTATATATTAATTAGATTTGAATTGTGTTGTATATAGTTTCATGTCCCCCTTTTCCCCTGTAAAATTGTGCTTTATGAGAAGGAGGGATTGTTTTTAATGTGGAAGAAACCCTAGAAAACCTTTTTTTTTTTTTTTTCTAAAAAAAAAAAGCAAAGCCCCACAGTCTGCAGTGGTTGGAGGACATCCTGTGGGGCTGCACGGTGGCTCTGTCACACATCCGGTGTGAGCTGCAGGGTGGTGGCAGTGGCTGGGTCCTTTTCTCCCCTGGCCAGGCTACACCCTTCTGCCTATGGGTGAGACAGAGTTTTGAAGCGTCTGCGCTTACCCCTTCCTTCCTAACACAGGATGCTGTGATCATTCACCCTATCAAAAGGCATGTGGGGTTGTGATCATTACTGTTTGCATCTCAAGCTGTGCAGCACAATGTTTTCTCGTGTGTTGTCTCACCTGAGACTCACACATCCTGTGAGGCAGATAAGACAAATGATGTTGTACCCATTTTACAGATGAAGAAACTGAGGCTACAAAAGGTCTAGTGGCTTATTTGAGGCCACATAGCTAGTAAGTGGCAGAGCAGGGACTTTATGCAGTTCTAGCTGGCATCCAGTAAGTTTTTTTTTTCCTCTAAACTTTTTTTTCTGGTAGTCCTAGCTCTTCCAGAGCTAAACTGAGTCCCCTTAGTATCCCCTTAGTAAGGCCAAGGACTGAAAGTGTTATGAGTATTATGGATGTATGGAGGGGCCATGCAACTCCTTCCTGGGAGTCTTAAGCCAAGCCCTGTGGCCTCTGACTAGTTGTCCTAGGTGGACTGACCTCAGCTCACTGAGGTTTGGGGAGGGGGCTCAAAGAGGCAGCTGCTTCCTGTAGAGAGGTCTAGCAGAGGCACTCTCCTGGGGGGCATCCTTCTTGACCCCCTCCATGCCATGGAGACCCATTCCCTGCCCAGGGCTCTAGAGTCTGAGCTTCTGCCAGAGGGAATGGAGTCTTTCACAGAGAGGCTGTAGAGCCTTCCAAGAATGAGTCTAATCCATGTGCAGGGATTTTGGGTAGCTGCATCCCCCAAATCGTTTCCCAGTGGATCCGTTTCCTATTGCTGCTCTAACAAACTATCATAAACATGGGCTTGAAACAACGCAATTGTTTTCTTTTTTCTTCTTTTTTTTTTTTTTTTTTTTTTTTTTTTTTTTTTTTTTTTTTTTTTTTTTTTGATACAGAGTCTTGCTCTGTCAGTCAGGCTGGAGTGCAGTGATGCAATCTTAACTCACTGCAACCTCTCCCTCCTGGGCTTAGGCCATCCTCCCACCTCAGCCTCCCAAGTAGCTGGGACTAAAGGCATGTGCTACCACACCCGGCTAATTTTTTGTATATTTTATAGAGACAGGGTCTCACTATGTTGCCCTGGCTGGTCTCAAACTCCTGGGCTCAAGCAATCTGCCTGCCTCAGCCTCCCAAAGTGCTAGGATTACAGGTGTGAGCCACTGCACCTGGCCCATTTCTTTTCTTATAGTTCTGTAGTCAGAAGTCCAAAACAGGTCTCACTGGGCTAAACTCAAGGTGTCAACAGAGCTGCATTTCTTCCTGGGGGCTCTAGTGGAGAATCCCTTTTCTTCCTTTCCCTTTTCAGCTTTTAGAGGCTGCCTGCATTCCTTGACCTGCAGCCCCTTCCTCCACTTTCAAAGCCAGCGCTGGCTGGTCAGGTCTTTCACAATGTGATCTCTCTGGTTCTGACCCTTCTGCCTCCTTCTTCTTCATTTAAGAACCCTTGTGATTACACTGGGCCCACACCAATAATCCAGGGTAGTCTCTGTATTTGCAAGTGAGCTGGTTAGCAACCTTAATTCCATCTGCAGTTTTAATTCCTCTTTGCCATGTAGCAACGTATTCATAGGCTCATGCATTAGAACGTGGACCTCTTTATTCCACTGTGGACCAATATTCTGCCTTCCACACCCAGCCTCTCTTCTGAGTTTTCCAAGGGCCCCCCATCCTCAGGCATCCTCAGGCATCATCAGGCATAGACAGCGGGCTGGGCTAGACCACAGCCAGGATGTTCCTGCCACTATCAGAGAGCTCCTTTCTGCCCAGGTCCCCTCCCACCTGCCTACTCCTCTTTCAGCTCGTTCTGTCCAGGATTCCTCTTCCTTCATCCTCTGCTCCCAGTCTTAGGTAGAGAGGAGCTGGGCAGGAAGTGCCAAGGGGTGTGGAGATGGAGGAGGGGGAAGGTAAGGCCTGAGGCACCAGGGCTGTGGGAGCCCAGGGAGCTGAGGCCTTTCAATCCAGACACCCTGCACTTCTTAGGGTCTGGGGCCTCTGGGGACCACACACTGAGCTCCAGGGCTGGAGGGGTGGCCAGCCAAGTATTAGACCCTTCCACCTGTATGTCCCTAGCTGCCCTTAACAGCCATAGTTCACCTGGCCCTTTTCTTGGGTGATAACAGACTGTCTGCCTTCATTTATTCCCTTTCCCCTGTCCCTCCCTAGGCCTCAGGCTGGAACCCTGTAGTCCCACCTTCTCGGGAGGCAAGGCCCCAGCCATGCCTCTGTCCCTGAGCTGCTTGGTGTGGACATGGGGGATCCAGAACCCCAGCAGGAGGGCATGATGGCGAGCACAGGGCAGGAGGGGCTGGACAAAGCCTTTGGCCCTCAGGGAGGGTGACCAACTGGCCCTGGTTTGCCTGGGACTTTCCCAGTTTTAGCACTGAAAGTCCCAAATCCTGGGAAACTCCTTGGTCCTAAGCAAACTGGAACAGTTGGTCAGCCTATCTCCAAGTCCTTTCGCACCTCCTAATCTATTCTAGATCACCTCTGCAGCCTGCACAGCTGGGCCTTTTGACTCCTGGATCCTAGAGAGACCTGGGCACTGAGGAAGGGTCCCAAGCCAGTACCAGGAAAGGATAGACTCCTGCTTGCAGCATTCCCAGCAGAGATATCACCTGTGGACACCGCGTCTGTGTCTGCATATGGTAGAGCTCCCAGATATATGTACAAGGGAGTGAAAAAATGTGTTTACACCCCAGTCTCTAAAAATTCAACACCCTGGTTGCTTCTGGGTGGTATATTGCAGGTGACTTTAATATGTGTTATTTGCAGGCCGGGTACGGTGGCTCAAGCCTGTAATCCCAGCACTTTGGGAGGCCGAGACGGGTGGATGACGAGGTCAGGAGATGGAGACCATCCTGGCGAACACGGTGAAACCCCGTCTCTACTAAAAAATACAAAAAAAAAAAAAAATTAGCCGGCCGTAGTGGTGGGCGCCTGTAGTCCCAGCTACTCGGGAGGCTGAGCCAGGAGAATGGCGTGAACCTGGGAGGCGGAGCTTGCAGTGAGCTGAGATCCGGCCACTGCACTCCAGCCCGGGTGACAGAGCGAGACTCCATCTCAAAAAAAAAAATTAGACGAGGTACTTTGATGCCATCTCTAAGACCTACAGCTACCTGACCCCTGACCTGTGGAAGGAGACTGTGTTTACCAAGTCTCCCTATCAGGAATTCACTGACCACCTTGTCAAGACCCACACCAGAGTCTCCGTGCAGCGGACCCAGGCTCCAGCTGTGGCTACAACATAGGCTTTTTATACAAGAAAAATAAAGTGAATTAAGCCTGTTACTAAAAAAAAAAAAAAAAAAAAAAAAAAAAAAAAAATTAATTAAAAAAAAAAAAAGAATATGTGTTATTTGCTCATCTGTACTTCTTACTCTTTGACAATTAAACCATGCTCCTTTTACTTATGTACATTTTTAATAAAAGAAAGTTGTTAATGACTCAGCCTTCTATCTCCAGTCCTGCCGAAGGAGACAAGCGGTCATGCTGCATGTTGTACACACACTGGCCCTTGTTCTGGGGCCTTTGACCTTGGCTGCTGGTTGGTCATGGCCTGTTCTGCCCAGGGTTCTACTGCAGGGGCAGGGTTGGTTATTTCTCTGTGCCCTTTTTGCCTCTCAGCCTGCTTGCTCCTCTGGACCCCAGAGTCTAGCCTGGTTCCCCCAGGGGAGGGACTCAGAAAGTGCTACTATAGAGACATGCTAACTACATCTCTACTGAGCAGCAGGAGATGCTCTGAAGTGCCAGTCCTGGCAGAACACTGTGAAAATATGGAAGAGATCAGCTGCTTGCCCCTGGGGAGCTTCCAGTCTGGTTGGCGAGATTGGGTACCCTGCAGCCCTTGTGGGGTGGGGACTGGCAGTCAGGAAGGGACAGGCCCTAGAGGGTGAGGCTTTGCCTGTGAGGGCTGTCACCAGTCAGAGAAGGGAGGGCCCCAGGGCTCCATTGCACACATCTTAGGATGGCGAGAGACCAAAAATGGGGTCCTCCTCAGTGACCTGAGGCAGGCCCCACAAGCTTGGGGGTAGATGGTCTCCTGGGCCCAGAACTCTGGCCACTTGCCACCTATGACAGAAGAATGGTGATGAACACTCCCCAGGCTGTTCCAAGTCTTTGAAAAGCACCCCAGGTCCTTCTCCCTGCCCCACCCCACTCCCACCCCATATGGGAATGCCAGGCTGTAGCCTTCGCTGTGACCTATCCCAACTCCAGCTCCTCTCCATATCCCAACAAGCCAAGCAGGAGCACTTGGAGGGGAGTCCTGGGTCCCCAGCAGAAACAGCCCTCCACTGCCTCCACAGTCAGGTCATCAGCCCCCACCCCAGCCCCCACACCGGTCCACCGTTGCCCTGGTGTGGCCAACATGACAGGACTTCTTGTAATTCTGGCCTAATGGTTCCCACATCCCCAAACACCAACTCCATGTCCATATGCCTCCCTTGTTCCACAAAGTCAGCTTTCTCCAAGAAATCAGAGAAGCACATGATCCCTGCTACACCTCTCCTGGGGCCTCCCTCCTGATCTGAGATCCTGGGTATATCCCGTGGCCTCTCTGAGCGAAGGTATAGCTGAGTTGTGTGGGGTTTTTTGTTTTTTTAACCACTGTGTAAGAACTCACTACTTGGGCCCCAATTCTGGACAAATTCCAGATTGACAGTGTGAGGGAGAGGTGGTAGCAGAACTGGACATCCCCACAACATTGTTGCTTTGAAGGAAAGAAGGAGGGCAGAAACAGGAGGGGACCCAGCATTTGGCCTGAAATGGACGCAAAGGCCTCACCCAGGCTGCCCCTCTGGGCTGGCACAGGAGGGCAGGGGAGAGCCTTCCCTAAACAAAGCCTGCAGGTAAATTCCAGTGCCTGCCTGATGTAGGGTAGCAACTGGCCAGCTGCCAGAGGTGCCAGGTGTTCTCAGGGATCAAGAAACCAGGAATTAGGCCCACCAAAGCCATAGGGTCTGACCCGAGCCTGGTGGCTGGGAATGAGGATGTATCTGTGCGTGGTCCTGAGTCTCACAGTCAGCCACCCAGGGTCCAGATCTCTAAGGAACCCCAGGACCCAACAGCAGTTCTGGTTTAAAGCAGGAGAACAGGAGACTATGTTGTCTTGCTGAGACAGAAACATGGCTGAAAAGTCCAATTTGATCCTGGGAGCTGAGATAAGGCCTAGCAGGCCAGAGTCCCCTGTTTGCTCCAAACAGGCCTGCTGTGGCTGAGCTGCCCCCTGCACTGAGGCCAAGTTACAAGCCTGTCTGTGTCCCGGCCCCTGGGGGCCCCACCCTTCAAAACTGCAGGTGGCCTCCAGGGCATAGGTGGGGCATGGCTTCCCTTGAGGACCAAGCCAAACCCTACCCTGTTGGGGCCCTGGGGCCTGTAGCAGCAGAGCCATGTTGCCAGGGGTGTCGGAAGCTGTGTGTGCTGGGGGAAGGGAGGAGAGCTGAAGGCAGGACAGCACAGCAGCTGCAGCTTTTGCTGCCTTCCCTCAGCATCCACAAGTGCTTGCTTGGCATAAGGCACTCGGGCCCTGCCCCTTACTAGTTCTCCCCAGCTTCTTATGTAGGCCTCCGTGTTCTTCTCTCAGGCAGCCTGATATGGAACCAACCTGGATTCTGGGCACAGACAGATGTGAGTTGGAACCAAGATTCCATACTGATTAGGTGGTGAGAGTTGGTTTCCTGGTCTGTGAACAAGGGCCGTGGTGGGGTGCCAGTGCCGTGGTGCACACGGGGTGCTTGGCACAGCACCCAGCACAAAGTGAGCACTCAAGACCTGTGTTGCCATTATCCAGCCAGACTTTGAGGTCTTTTCCAGTTCTGCTCATTTGTGAGCTTGTGGGATCATCTCCTTGGGTGAGGAATAGTGGGCTGGACGTCTGCCTCCCCTCTTTCATTCAGTCCCCATGTCCTTGCTCCATAGCCTCCAGTATCTCCCCAGCTGAAGTTTCACTCAGCACAGACTCTGCAGGCCTGTGTCTTACCACTGAGCCAGCAGACGTGGGCTTCTATAACTCCTCACCCCGAGAAAACCAGCATAAATGGGTCTCTTGAGAGCTGCTGGAGCTAGGAAAACTATGTGGCCAGCAGCTATACCCTTCTGCTGACTTAGACTTGGCCCCACAAGGGAGCTCCAGATGATAAAGCCAAGCTCCAACCTGCCAAGTACTTTCACCCCTGGAAAAGGAGGGCACCAGTTCCCCCTTCTCCCACCCCAGGCCTCCTTCCTCTGTGACAGCTGGCAGAACTGGGGAAAGGTTAGTGCTGAGTTCTGCTGAATTGGAGGATTAGTCGTGCCCAAGTTAAGGAATAGCATTACATCTGATAGAGACGAAAGCTTTCTGTAGGGTCACTGTATTAGCCCTGGGTGCTCCAACAGGACTGCCTGGAGGACATCTGTACCCCCTTTCCCCTCCACATATAAGGGCAGATTTTTGGATCTGTGCACAGTGTGAAAGACCAAGTGGTCCCAGAGAATGACAACCTGGCTGTTTCCCAGCCCCAACAACCAGGAGGCATCACTGCTAGAGAAAAAAACTCTACCTCCCAGGGCTACCCCAGGATTTCAGTTCCCACTTTGGCAGGCCCCACGGAGACTTCCAGAAAAATCAGAGAAAGTTCTTACCTTTGAAGTTGTAATGGTCACAACACCCTGCACACAGTGCACTGAGAGATGTTGAAAGCTGACTCACCAAGAAGGGGTGGTTTGCATATTAGCTTCTAGCTTTCTTCCTATTGCCAAGTGAGCTGAATGAATAAACCAGCCCAATGAAAGTGACACCTTTGGAGTTAAGGCAAGGAAGCCCATGACTAACCACAAATACCCTCAAATGTCTGTAAACTTGGCCCAACATGAGAAATCTAGCTGGTGTGGCTGAGCACCACTTTGTCAGTTTACCCCAGTGGAAAGTGGTCCTTGATGACAATGATATCAGCACAACCCCAACAAAACAGATCTTTCAACAACCTCCTAGCTCCCTCAACCTACAACTTCCACCATTAGTGCTCATACTGAAACTCTTGAGAATGACCCACAGAAGCATTGTCAGGTCCTTAGAATGGTCTAATTATTAAGCACAAACTTGGTTCAGATCTTACTAATACTGCTCTGTTTCAGGCATTGTTTGGCTAATGACTCGGTAGTGTCAGCTGCCATCACCTTTAGGTGAGCTGTCAGACCTTATTTTGTTTCTTTTCCTAGGAAAAGGGTGAGGTCTTGGTAGGATGTGATGGGACAGCTCTCCATCCTGAAAGGTCTGGCTCTATCCCACACTACTCCAGGCTTGGTCCCTAGGACCCAGCTCCGTTGTGATGGGGGCCTGGGGAGAGTTTTGAGGTCCCTCCCTGGAGATTCCGAGCAGTTGCTACCAACTGCTCCTGGTATCAGAGGGAACTCCTGGCATCAGAGGGGATGGGGAAGTTGAGGACTTCATCTTGGTTGTGGAGATTGGAAGCTGACGGACATAATTCCTCTCTTTTTGGTAATTTACAAGCAATTACCTTTGCTTTTAGAACTTGAGAGATTTCCACAGCCGCCCAAGACTTCACATACCCACTGCCTACCCTCCATCAGGGATTAGATTGAAGGGCAGGAGAAAGAGAAGTCAGAGCTGCTGCTTGTTCTGGGTGGTGTCCCTTTCCTCCCATCAGTCCACTCTACCTTGCTCCACACCACCACCTGCCATCACCCACTAGGAGACCCCAGATGGAAGCCACAGGTGGCCAGCCACCTCAATCCAAATCTTAAAAAGGGCTGGTCCCTGAAGGAGCTGAAAAAGGCCATCCTGTCTAGCCTTCTGTTCCCAGGTGAAGCTATTCTTGAGAAATCCAAGTGGAGTGAAGCTTCCAAGTGAAACCTTTTTTTTTTTTTTTTTTGAGACAGAGTCTCGCTATGTTGCCCGGGCTAGAGTGCAGTGGCATGATCTCAGCTCACTGCAACCTCCACCTCCCGGGTTCAAGTGATTCTCCTGCCTCAGCCTCCCTAGTAGCTGGAATTACAGGTGCGCACCACCACGCTTGGTTAGTTTTTTGTTTTTCAGTAGAGACAGGGTTTCACGATGTTGCCCAGCCTGGTTTCAAACTCCTGAACTCAGGCAATCCACCTGCCTCAGCCTCCCAAAGTGGCAAGATTACAGGTGTGAGCCACCACACTCAGCCCAAGGGAAGCTTCTGACTAGCAGGGCCTGGGATGGGGGCCTGTCCAGGCATCCACATATAGAATATTTACCCAGCAGGAGTCCACCCACCACTCACGCAGTATCTCCAAGATCAGGGACCAATACTTCCTGAGCTTGACAGAGGATGAATGTGTCAGACTGACCTCTGCCCATTTTATAGTTTTCTCATCATTTTCTTACTCAGTCTTCCCTTTTCAAGGGCCCATACTCTTCCAGAGGGCTGGGCCTAGTGAGTGGGGTCACAGTCCATATGGTTTCTGGGACTGAGAATGTGCAAGATGTGTCCATAGAGCTTTCGTTTCCTAAGCAACATATTACTGCCATGATTCCATTCCCTAGACGATGCTGATGGTACAAGCTGGCTTCTCTTGGCCAGCCTACCTACTGCTGGGTAGTGTTTATGCCCCACAGCCAGACACTGAAGAGGGAGACAGGAAAAGCACATATCCAGACCTTCCACCCTCAGACATTCCTGTAACTTGGGCTTACCTGAAGGGGTCATTGTCATATGTCAGGAGTTCCCAAACTATGGTCTTCAGAAACACTGTTTGCCCTCCATAGAGGTTGTGTGCATCAGCCCAGGCAGAATCCTGCTTCATGTAAGGCCAGTTTTCCTAATGCATGTGTGCATGGACGTGTCTTGTGCTACACTGCAGGGCTGGTATTCAGCACCAATAGTTATTGTTGGCTGCTGAAATAGCAAACTACTAGAAATGGCAGGTAAATAGCCCCAAGCCCCTATCCCCAGTGTCCTCCCGCTACTCAAACCCCTCTCCCTCAGATCTGCCCCCAGTCCAGTATCTACCTGCACTGTTCAATATGGTAACCACTGACCACATGTGACTATTTACATGCAGTTTATTAAATGTAATTAAAAGTTCAATTCCTCATTGCACTGGTCACATTTCAAGTGCTTAGTTGGCACATGTGGCTAGTGCCAGTGCCTACTGTATTGAACGGTACAGAGAGAGCATTTCATCACTCTAGAAACTGGATGGCAAGTGCTACCCATCACAGCAGCTATGGGGACCTTTCTTGGGCTGCTGACTGTTCTGATTGTCTGTGACTATGTCATATCAACTAACTTTTTGGAGCAGCATCTGTGTGTTAGCAGGACACATCACCTATGGCACATTCCTCAAAACCTAACACTCCTTGGGCCCCAGGAGCCCAGAATCAACTGACAGCCATGGTGATAGTCAAGGACAGGTAACTATGTTTATATGAGCACGTTCCTGTGACAGAAATGTCCCCTCCTTCTGCCATCGTCTATGTGAACATAAAAGGAATTTTTTTTTTTTTTTTTTGAGACAAAGTCTGGCTCTTGTCACCCAGGTTGGAGTAGAGTGGCAAAGTCTCGGCTCACTGCAACCTCCGCCTCCAGGTTCAAGTGATTCTTGTGCTTCAGCCTCCCGAGTAGCTGGGATTACAGGTGTCTAGCACCAGGCCCAGCTAATTTTTGTATTTTTAGTAGAGATGGGGTTTCACCATGTTGGCCAGGCTGGTCTCAAACTCCTGACCTCAGGTGATCCACCCACCTCGGCCTCCCAAAGTGCTGGGATTACAGGCATGAGCCACCGCACCCGGCCAAATGAAAGGATTTATTTATTTTTGTTGCTGTTGCCCAGGCTGGAGTGCAATGGCATGGTCTCGGCTTACTGCAAACTCCACCTCCCAGTTTCAAGCGATTCTCTTGCCTCAGCCTCCTGAGTAGCTGGGATAACAGGCGCCCACGACCATGCCCAGCTAACTTTTGCATTTTTAGTAGAAATGGAGTTTCACCATGTTGCCCAGGCTGGTCTCAAACTCCTGACCTCATGTGATCCACCCATCTCGGCCTCCCAAAGTGTTGGGATTACAGGGGTAAGCCACCACGCCTGGCAGAAAGGATTTTATAATAGATGCATGTCCCTGTTCCCCCCAAAGTCAAGTTCAGGTGAGATGCCAATAATGAGTCCATCAGTGTTTCCATAAAAAGTAAAATCATCTACAAGTAAAATTTCTCTCTAAAAAGGCCACACCCCTTATAAACAATTTACTTTTTATAAAAAGACAAATGTACATATTTACACATGTTCTTATGTGTTCACACGACTTAATAGTTAGATGACATTTCCAATTTTAAGTCATACCAAGGCGCTCACATTTCCATCCCTGGGCCTGTTGAGAGCTGCTGGGGCTTGAGGGGGTGGTGGGCGCCGAGCAAGGCACTGTATAAATAAATGCAAAGGCCAAGTGCTCGGGGAAAACGTTAGTGTACACCTCTGATCAGAAATGTGGCAAGATCCACAAGAAAAAGTGCCAAGTTTTTTTCCCAAGCCCCTCAGCCAAAGCAGGGAGCAGGGTAGAGCTCCTCTGAGGCTGAGGGAGCATCTCCCCGAAGGACCCCACTTTCCTTCACATTTCACTGGCTTTGGAACAGTCCTCAGGGCTCAGCTGAAAAGGGGGTGGTTCTTTGGGAACGAGATTCATTTAGTGCAATTGTCTGTTAGTGCAGAGCCAGCCCTGGGATTGGCGTTATGCTTTTCTGGGGTCACTAGTCTGTTCCCCTAGGGGTCAGCCAGTGACAGCGAGACCCTCTCCAGGCAGCTGGGCTCAGAGGAAAAAGCCAGACACGGACTCCAGTCCAAGTCTCTGACCTGACACACCAGTCTCAGAACCTCACGTTCCCAGGAGGCAGGACCAGCTTTACCCCACAAGAAAAACCCAGACAACTGGCCTGCCAGGCCCTGAGAGGCCCATGACCCAAGGAGGGAGGCCCCATCGCCACTTGGCAGTGGGATCACACTTGGCTGTTGAGGGGCCCACAGAAGTCCAGCTTCTCTGCACCATATCCACCAGGATGCCAGGTCCTGCTTGCCTAGAGGAGTAGGAAGGGCCTAGGGGCCCTGCTACGGTGCACAGGGAATGGCCTGGATGGAGGGCAACCGGACTGGGGTCAGCAGGCTGTCCAGCCAGGTGGCATCCATGTTCTTCAGATCTGTGAAGACACGCTGTAGACTCAGCCCAATATCACCTAGAAGATATGAAGAAGGTTGTATGAGGGTGGGGGACGGTGGTATAACGTGTGCTTCCGCCTACCCTTGAAGACCACAGACATGGCCTCCGCTCTTCACAGCACAGCAGCAAACATCCACTCAGCTTCAGGCAAACCTTAAGGCATGGCAGCAGTAGCTAATTCACAATGTGTCAGTACCCCAGATGCTTTACCGCACTGCTCCCTGGCCCTGCCCCCAAGCTTTCTCCATTCCTATGTAATTCTCCCTCCTCTAAGAAGCCATATGGATCCAGGGCCTTCTTACCCCCTGGGCTGTCAATTTCTGGCTCCTCCTTACAGCTAAAGTCTCCATAGACAGAGGTGGGCTGGACTCCAGGTTCATTGAGTAGGTACCCCTTCCCATCCACGTTTGTTGGCTGCCACTCCGACTGCTCCAAGAGCTGAGGACAGAAGAGCAAGAGGCTATCAACTCCCTTCCAGTGCAGACTCACCCTGTGGCCCTGCCCTCAATGAACCAGCTCCTCTCAGCCAGGATCACACCCTTGGCCATTTTCACAATCTCAGATAGGATGCAGAAGTGCACTGCAGTCAGGACAAGGGCCCAGGAGGGAGGAGGCAGAAATGCATGTTGGCACTGGTCCTCAACAATTCATTTCCCACCCCTCTCACACCCACTCTCTGGCACTCCACTCTCCATAACTTCCCTCTCAACTGTGTAAGGACATAGTAAGAGGGAATGAGGCTTAAAACAAAGGTTAGCAAAACAAATCAAGAAAAGATGACTAGAAAAGCTACAGATAAGGAACTATGTACATGTCTTAATTTTCTGGGCTGATGGAACAGCTGGGTTACAACTACTGCAAAAACTTTTTTGTTTTTTTTTTTTTTGGAAATGGAGTTTTGCTCTTGTTGCCTAGGCTGGAGTGCAATGACACAATCTCAGCTCACTGCAACCTCTGCCTCTCAGGTTCAAGCGATTCTCCAGCCTCAGCCTTCGGAGTAGCTGGGATTACAGGCATGTGCCACCAGGCCTGGCTAATTTTTATATTTTTAGTAGAGATGGGTTTCACCATGTTAGTCAGGCTGGTCTCGAACTCCTGACCTCAGGTGATCCACCCGCCTTGGCCTTCCAAAGTGCTGGGATTACAGGCGTGAGCCACCGCCCCCAGCTGCAAAAACTTCTTTATATTCTTTTAAAACTGAAGCAGAAAAAAAAACTGGAGGATAATTTGCTAACTTTTTCTATAAAGCCATCACATGAATGGATCCTAAAGGCTGATTATTGAAACCTGATGTGCATTTCCCAAACTAGCAGGGCTGGGGCATGTTGGGGCAGAGGGTGCAGGCCAGGGACCCATCGCTGACAGTGCCTGACTCACAGAGCTGTCTGATGCCCCCAGGCTTGCTTCAAGATGGCCTGTCGGAGGCCAGGCCTCCCACCTGCCCTCCCTACCCACAGTGGCTTTCCCACCAGTCAAGCCACGTGAATGTGGCACTTGTGGGATGATGCAAGCAGCCAGGTGACAATAGCAGCTGCCCATCCTCTGATTTGGAAGCTTCACTGGTTCTCTCTCCTCACTGAGAAACGGTCACTTCAAGAGTGCCCAGGTAGGAAGGGGCTTTACCTTCATGATGTCCTCAGGTAATTTCCCTTCCTCATCCTCATCTGTTGCAGCTGTGGATGGGGAAAGCAGAGAGGTTGGCTGGCAGTCAGCCACACTCGCCCTGCAGTTCCAGTTCCAGCCCACCAGATCCCCCTGCCCTTTCTCTGTCTCTCTCTCTCTCTGACATACACACACAGACACACACACACACACCCCTCCCAGTGGACCTGCCCGCTATGGAGATTCCAGAACAGGACACCAGCCTGGTGACTCAGCCTCTCAAACCCTGAAGCCACGCCTCTTCCCACCCCCACCCCACTTCCTTCCTCACCCTCAGATGCTGGGCTGCAGAGGAGGAAGGAGAAACAGCACCCCAAAAAACAGCCCCTGGCCCCCTTCCCTCCTCTCACCAGCCCCCACTGTGCTGCAGCCCACTCTGAACTGCCTTCCTAGTGTCCCCGTCGCTTGCCTCCCGCCATGGGGGCTAAGACTGGGCAATGCCCAGCTCAATCAGCTTAGTGCCAGGTGGAGTTCTGAGTGTCTTTTCTCTCTCAGGAAGCCCTTCACAGGACCCAGACAGTCAAGCAGGCAGGCCAGGCCCCAGGAGCACCAACCTTCAGAGGTGGAGGGCATGGGTGACACCTGGAAGTTGTACAGATCACTGGTGCTGTCCGGCACAACTTCCACTGGGATGTGCCAGTCGGGGAGAGTGCTGCTGACAGCACACGGCGACAGTGCTGGGGGACAGCAGAAGCCATGGGTTAAGGCTGTGTGCTTTCTTAGTTTGCAAGACATCAAGCGCCCCTTGACCAACCCTGCAGCCTGCACTAATGGGCCACCATCTGCCAGCACCATGCCTCCAAGAGAAAGAGCCATCCCACTGACTTGTGGAGTCCCCTGCCAGACCTGCACCAGCTCACCTGGAGTCAGGGCCCGCTCCACCTCCAAGTCCTGCATGTAGCCCGGAGCTGTGTAGCTGCTGTGGTCATCAGGCAGAGTGGAGCTGCTGAGTCCATCAGAGAAGGTATCAGGGCTGGAATCCCCACATGACTGTCGAGGGAGAAAGCAGCTTAGGCCCAGGCCCTCCTTAGCATTTCTTCCACTGCTCACCCTGGCCCACAGGTGACCAAAGGCCTGGCTGCTTAGGACCACACTCACCTTCCTCTTGGCCTTGCTCTTAGCATCTCGGCTGGACTTCGACTTTCTTTCTGTGGAGCAGACAGGCTGTCAGCCTTGGTGCAGGCTTGCCAGCCCCAGCTGACCTTCTTCTACCCTCCCTCCCTGAGGGCGCTTCCCAAGGACCCAGAGTCCTTGGATACCTTTTCTCTGGTTCTTGGTGAGAGGTGGAAGCATCCGGTACACTCGCACAGCTGAGCTGCCCTTGTTCCTGCTCTGGTCCTTCACCTCCTCAATATCTGGCAAGGAGTTCATGGCACAGCGAAAGTTGGCCTTCCACGTCTTGGGATCTGGTTCCTTTTCCCCTGCTTTGTATCGGCCTAGAGGACAGGAGAAAAAAGAGGATCATCAGGGCCAAAGGTAGGGATCCTCAGCTGCCCCTGGCCTGGTGGAGGAAGGTAAGGGTACCCCTGAGCTCTCATGCTACCAGACAGCCACGGTGGTCAAACCAGCAGGTACTCCAGTGACACTCTGCAGGTCCTAGGCCCTGGACCTTCTCAAATGCCCAGGCTTGGCTTAAACACATCTAGCGGGCCTCAGTGAAGGGTCCAGCTAGAAGCACTAGAGTCCCTATATCCCCAAAGTGTACTATCTGTGTCCCAGACCATGCCCAGTCTTCCTCCTTGGGCTATCAGCAGCCAGAAGGTAGGGGCTGGGGCTTATCTGATATTTCCAAACCTGGGAGTGGGCACAGACTGGGCTGCAGAGAACAGTAACTAATGGGTGGACTGACTGTTCTGAGATGGGCCTCGAGCTCCATCTTTCAAGGATAAAGGAGGCCACCAACCACATGAGCCTTGGACCAAGGGCCTTGGTCAACATGAAGGCAGACCTGGGTCTCTTTCAGTGCCCTGGCTTACAGCTGCTTTTCACAGATGCTTTTGCCAGGGAAAACTCTCATCTAGCCACAACCCCCCGAAGCCACACACTTTCTAAGATCTTGGCTTTAGAAATCCCTTTGAGAATTTGCTGAAATAATGGACTCTCTTCTCCAGAAACACTAGTCTGCCACCAGCCCCTCTTCCCAGTAATTCTGCATATTGTCTCAGGGAGCTCAGGGACCCCAGTGAAGAGCCTCTGTGTTAACGTTAGTGCCTCCTCTTGTCTCCACCCTGGCCTTCCTAGGCCTGAGTCCCAGGCACACACCTGTGTGAATGGCCCAGCTCCGGAACAAACAGGCATCCTTGTTGATGTCCCAGCCATGCTTGGCAGCATGCTTCCATGGGATCTGGAAGATCATCTCCTCCTGAACAACACACACATATACACGAGGCTGTGTCAGCTCAGAGACCACAGACTTTGGGGCTGAGTCTGAGACCCAGGCTTGCCCAGCCAGACAGGTCTGAGAAAAGGCTGACTTCCCCTTTTCCCCCTGCCATCTGGCTTGGACTGACCCATCTTTAGGCTGGCTTAAACAGATCACTCTGGATCTCTCAGGAGGGACTCCTAGTTCGGATGAGCTGCAGCACTATTAGCTCACAAAGACCTCCCTCTGCCTGTTACACATGTGCTAGGACCCACACAGGGCACCCTCCCCCGAAGCCCTGATTCTGAAGCTCTGGGATGTTTCTCTCTGGCTTGTAAACACCAACATGGAAGTAACAACTTCTTCCATTAGAAAGGACTCCTCAGGACACCTGGGACCATGGGCTTCTACACAAGGGGTCCTGGTCATACCACTGAGGGAGCTCTGGGCTAGACCTGGATGGTGAACACTGTGTAACCCTGGCATTGTCACTGTATCTCTTTTCCCCTCAGTGTTCTCTTCTCTGAAATGAGAAAACATATCCAACAAAATTTTGAGAATTAAACACCAGAGGATGTGTAGGGACACAGTGACAAATATGAAGTCTAAGGTCTTACTGTTATTATCACTGATGGTTAACAGTAAAGATTTCTGAGTCAGACCGTTCAAGTTCAAATCTTGGCTTCATCACTCTTTGTGTGATCTTACAATCTTCCTCTCAGTGCCTCTGTTTATTTATTTGAAAATGATGACATTAACAGGACCTACCCCACAGGACTACTGCGAGGATTAAATGACACAATGTAAATAACATACTTAGCAGGTGCCAGGCACACAGGGAGTGTTCAGTAAGCATTAGCTATTATTATGAATACTATCATTGCTACTAAGCCTATAGTGTCTATGTTGCCCCAAGTGCACCAGCTATAGGCTTCTTGGGCCACAGTGACTGGTGCAAGATTGATTCGTTTGTCCTCTGCTAAGCCAGCCACCTTTCTGCCCAGCAGCATCCACTTCTCAAGTCTTCTATTTGTTTGATTAGAGCCCTGCAAAGTGCTGTGTATGTTTGTAAGGGTCTCCCTCAGAGGAGACCAGAACTCCAGCTCTGCAGATGCTGGGAAAGTCTTGCTGCTGGAAACTGGAAGTGCCTTCAGGTGGGTGCCCTACCTCAAGAAGGGAAGAAAGCAGGAGTCGTGCAAGTGAGGCCCAGGCTGGGCCTTGCACACTCCCTGCATGCAGGACCCACTGGGAGAAACATCTGCCTGTCCCGTTATCACTTCCCTTTTTGAGCTGCATCTGAAGCTTTGGTCCCTCCAGAAGTACATGGGTTAAAACAGTGGCAGGAAAACCCAAAGAGTTACACTCACTTTATTAATCCAGATGAGCCCCGGGATTTGGTTGGAATTAATCTGCATCTCTAGCCAGGGTCTCATGCGCATCCGAGTGATGGGCATGTTGGCTGTAAAGAGAAGACAGAGGCTCTAGTCTGGAATCTGTTGAACAGTACCTGGGCACTGACCTGCCCGACCTGCCCCACCCGAGGTCACTTAGTTACCCTCCCCTCAGTCAGCTACTGGGTACTACACTCAGTGGGGAGGGGAGCTGCCCTGGAATAAAACTGCTCTCCAATTTTTTTCAGCATCTTAGGCAAAAATGCTTCTGCCCCTTCCTTCATCCCAGCCAGTCTCTGGATGAGACAGGCATGCAAGTGATGGCTTTAGGATTCATGTGCAGGAAAAGAGACAAAATGCACAGATATCCTAATTTCAGAACTTTTCGCTCAAAATTCACATCCTTTGGGAAGGGAGGGACTTCTTTTGCTTGATGCCAAGAAGAAATTCCCTTGACTTGAGTTGTCACCACTAGCAACCAAAGGGCTAGCCATCATCCTGAACAGCCCCCCCGAATCCATTCTACGCCCTCCTGACAGTCACAGAGCCCACAACGCTAAGATCAGGACGCTAACCCTTCCGGCCCGGTTTCCCCTCCTCTGGAGAAGCGGCCCAAGGAACACCTGTGGCGCCTCTTCCAGCAGTCTACGTAGGTCACGATTCCCTCCAGCCACCTGGGCAGTAAGCCAGCCCTTGTCACCAGCACAGGGAGCCCAAAACCTGGGGCCTGGGCGCGGAGCTAGGACCGCCAAAAGCCGGGAGCACTGGGCGCCCACGCGTGGGCTGACACTTGGTCCCCGGCACGGCGCGTGGATGCGCGGGACGAACGTAGCGGGCCACCTACAGGCCCCCGGCGGCTGCGCGCACGCAGATCTGCGAAAGCTGCCGGGCGCCGGCAGCCTCGACCGGGTGGGCGGTCCACGCCGCGGCCCGCCCTCCCCGCGCCGCGGCTCGCAGCTCCTCCGGCGCCCCCCAGAGCCCGCGCGGGGGCCCGGGCAACGCTGCGCGCAAGCGAGTCTCCAGTCTGGGGCTTTCGATCCCCCACTTCCTGGTGCTCCGCGCGCCTTTTATTCGACGCCGCCGGTCCCCCGCGCCGCAAAAGCGGACTCACCTCTGCTGCAGGAGCGATTCGGCGGCGGCGCGCGAGGGTCCCGGCGACGCAGGGGCTGCCGTGAGGGGAAGCGGAGCGCGACTCTGGGTGGAAGAGGGAAGAAGGCAGAGGCTATCTGGGTCTCAAGGCCGCTGGGCACGGCTGGCGTGGGCTGGGCAAGGCTCCGGGTGGCCTCGGTTCGGCGGGGCTCAGGCGCACGTCCTGCCTCGACGAAGGAGTGGCGAGCTCTGCCAGGGCAGCGGCGCCACCGAGCAATCCAAACACTTAGCGGGATTCCCCAGCCCTGGCCGGCCCCGCCTCCGGACAGCCGCGCGGGCGCCCATTGGCCGACTGCGTGCCGTCATTTCGGGGAAATCAGGCTGTTGTAGAGCTAGCGGCGAAGGGGAAGTACAGGGCGGCTGCTCCGCCCCACCCTCTCCGGCCGGGCGCCACCGCCCCGGGGCCACCGCGGGCCCGCCCCGCGCGCTCCCAATCCACCCCTGCTCCGGCTCGCCCGGAGGAGGGCTGCCCTGGACAGCCCGGCACCCCCGGTCCCAGCCTCTCCTCTCACTCCGCCTTCTCCCAGCCGGCTGGCTCCTGGGGCCATCTTTTCACCCTCCTGGCGGGGTGGGGGCGGGGGTCTATCTCCTGAACGCAGGTGAGGGGATCGCCCGGGCACTTGCCGCCCTCTCCAGGGAGAACACCGGCCGAATCTCCCGACTGGCAGCCTGGCTCCTCAAGCTTGCCAGTGGGATATCAAGAAGGGAGAGTTTCAGTCCTAGCACTACCCCTGTTTTTAGGGGTGACCCCCTCCCTCCAGGTCACTCACCTGCCCTGGGGAAGTGAAGGAGGCAGAAAGCCTACCCTGCCCCGTGTGCTGGCTGGGGCTGCTGAACCAGGGGAAATCCCAACTTGGCCGCTGCTGGCACAGCCCCTAAGGGACTCAGGACCTCCGTTTTTCAACCATAAAATAACAGTAGCCCTACCTTGATGGTTTGCTGTGATGGAAAGAGATTGTAAAGCACTATGCTCCACTCGGGCAACAGACGCTGAGTAGTTTTCAAGGTCGCCATTCCAGGGTCTAATAGTGACCAGGATGACACCTCACCCCTTTTCCGTCTGCCTCTCTGGGACTCCCCCTGGCTGGCCTTAGGGAACAGAGGAGGAGAAGGGGTTCAGAAAAGCCCAGACGGCTGAGTGAGGGTGGGGGTGGAGTAGTTCTGATCCCTCCTAACACTCCTACCTCAGGCCGCCTCCAGATCCTCCCTGTGGCCCGTGTATGGGAGTTCCTCAATGGAAGTATTGCGGTCATCTCTGAGTCCCCAGGGCTTGGCGCAGAGAGGTTCTGGGCAGCATGGAGGAATTAGCTCAGGACTGATCAACGCCATGGACCTAGCGAAAGGGTTGGGGAGCCCAGGTCCCACGTTCCTTGGTAAGGGCCCCTACTTAACTCTCGCACTAGTCCCTGCCCCACTTATAGTCCTAGAGACTAGACTGGGTGTTCCTTTTCCATTCAAAACTCTGGCCCAGGAGGCTTCTTCCTTCATTTCTCTAAAGCTCCTGACTCAGAAGTAAGTTACTCTCCCAGGCGTGTCATTTCCTTCACCCCAGCTCTCCCTGCAGGGCAGCACCCCATTTTGCGGGCTATAAATAGACACACTCATGCAACATTCGACTTGCCAGTCACTCTACTACCTCCCTCCCGTAGAGGAAATGCATGGGTTAATCCCATTCTGGTGCATTGCAATCTGAGTGCTGTGACCGATGCCAAACCTGGCATCGATACCAGCAGAAATGGGCAAAACTGTCTACCAGATAGAGGTGAGTCAGGAGCTAGGAGAGGAAAGGAGGTAGAAGAAACTGAGGAAGGAACCTAACTGAGTGTTAAGCAAAGTGGAGGGCAATGACACTCTGGAATGGAAAGATGGGGTTTGGGGTACTTTAAGTGACAAATGTGAGTGGGGACTTGCTACAGGGACCAAGACCTTCTGAGCAAGAATGAGAGAAAACAAGTGACTCCTGAGTTGTGGGATCCTTTCTTGGTACAGCAAATAGATGCTTGTCTTGCCCCTGAGAACCTGACACACCCACTGGAAAATTCAGGATGAGATTAGGGAAAGGAAGTTTGCATCCTTGTGGCCTGATAAATTGACCACAGTGACCCTGTGAAGGCAACAGGAGACTATAAAAAGTGCTTTAAAACAAAAACTTAATTTTCATTCACAGATACAGGTATCAATATATCTGTATATGTGTATGTATATTTAGCCATAATGAGCATCTTTCCATGTCATGAAATGTACTTATGCAATATCATTTGCAATAGGTATATATTATTCTTCCATAAGGATAAATAAAAATTTACCCAATTAATCCCCTATTGTAGGACAGTTAGGTTATTTCCATTTTTTCATAATACAAACAACGCTATTAGCTAAATCTTTGTGCACATCAATAATTTTTTGCTTAGGAGAAATTCCCCAGTTAGGATTTACCAATGAAACTGTCATTTACATTTACATCTTTGACCTTTTTTTTTTTAACCTTAGGGATTCTTATTTTATTTTGAAGCCTGTAAGAATCTGATGATTATGACTAGGGGTGCTATACTCCAACTCAGTGAAATAAAGCTAAGCCATGTTTAGATACCCAACATTTTTATTGTAATGGCTTTTGATGAATCACATTCTAAGATGTAGAACATTCCCTGTGATCCCCAGCAGAACACGTAGGCTCCTGTAGGCTCTTAGTAATTTGGAGCCAGCCCTTTTCTTTCCCACCTGGTCTTCTGGGTCTTCCTTCCCTGTATCTGGTTGTGATTTCATAGTCCAGGACCAAACTATTGTTGCCCCAACCTCCCCCTGGGTCTCCCTGCCTATCAGTCCTGCCCAGGTAGATGGGGAAGATGGTGCTTCTGCACTGGAATGATCTCCCTCTCAGGGCCGCCCAGGAGCCTTCTGAGCTCCCCTACATTCAGCCCCACATTCAAATCTTTGCTCAGTCTGGTCCTGGGGTCCCATTCCAACTGTCTGTCCCTGACAGCTTCCCTACCCTTGGCAGTAGGGAAGATGAAACTAAAGAGGGATGAAAAGAGAACACAGGATTTGAGTCTGAAAGCCTGAGTTCTTAATTGTGCTTTTTCCACTTGCTGTGTGATCTTAGCAAGCTGCGGTCCCTCTCTGCGGCTCAGTTCTCTTATCTGTAAAATAGAGATCATCTGTCTCCATCTCTCCTAAATATAAAATTAGACTATCAAAAAAATTATTTCCAAACTGTAAGACATAAGTCAAATGAAACGTATGAACAGGAACGCATGAACCTTTCCCTGTGTTCTGAACACACTGTGTTTGTCCCCTCATCCCTATCTCCTCAGGATACTTGGCAACACTCGCCCTCTCTCAATTTCTCTCTCCCTTGCCCACCCCACCACTTCAATCTCTGTGTCTTCTTTTAAGGCCCAGAGCATATGCCTGATCTCTTCAAAATGCCCGCAAAGCAATCAACCAGAAGTCCTTTCTTTTCCCTCCTTGGACCCCTTTGGTTCTTAACTTTCATGTGTTGCCTTCTCACCACTAGTCACTTTCTACGTGGTGGGAACAAACTCTACATTTTTTCTGTGAGAAAAATAACTCTACATGTTTTCTATGGGAAATCTTAGCAGGTTCCTCATGCCCAGCAGCTGAAGCAAGCTAGGGATTAGCTGAGGGTAGCCAGCACCCTGTACTGCGCGAGGTCTTCCTTACAGATGCCTCTCATCCATACCCTCACTCGATGAGGGTGAATTCATTGTGTGGCCTGTCTGTATTGGAGCCTGGATTTTTCTATGCTGGCAAGAGGAGGCTAACTGGCTGGCACGGCCTCATTTGAAGTGACTTCTGCAATCAGGATGCTGAAGGCAAGATCATCTCACACACACATTCACACACCCTGTGGGAGCCTCTACCCTGACAGACAATTCTTGTCCCCAGTTCCTCCCTCAGGCTCTCAAAACACTGTTCACCCCCTAACTGGGCTGCAGTTAGTCCTGAAGCCCAGAAACATGGCTCCCAATGTGTCACCGTGCACACACACATCCATACACAGGGCCACACGGACCACACTAAAGTGATGCTGCCATCCTTGCTCTCCCCGCAGAGTGGCTACCATGAGAGTTTGTGAGCGCTGAGGAGCAGGTGCCAGTGAGGTTTGAATGAGGTGTTTTATTGTTTTGTTTTGTTTGAGGCGGAGTCTTGCTCTGTCACCCAGTCTGGAGTACAGTGACATGATCTCTGCTCACTGCAACCTTTGCCTCCCGGGGTTCAGCAATTCTCCTGCCTCAGCCTCCCGAATAGCTAACCCGCCACCTCGCCTAGCTAATTTTTGTATTTTTGGCAGAGATGGGGTTTCACCACCACGTTGCCCAGGCTGGTCTCCAACTGCTGACCTCAGGTGATGCACCGCCTCAGCCTCCCAAAGTGCTGGGATTATAGGCAAGTGCTGGGATTACAGGTGTGAGCCACCGCTCCTGACCTGAACTAGGTTTTTGACTGGGAGACCTGCTACCTGTGGAGCCTGCTACCCAGAGAGGGGGCCACAGTCCCCAAAGCAGACAAGCACCCCCCAGCATGCCTTCCAGCCTTGCAGGTGCAGAAGTAGTAGGGCTCTCTGAAATGCTCAAAGCCTTCATCTCTATTTTCACAGAAACCTGGGAGGCAGGCAGTCCTAAACTGTGAATTGCAGAACACAAGCCAGAAATAAAAGCATCCAAAAGCTTGAAGGCAGAATCCAAGGGTCATCACCCTGCTTGCAAGGAGCCTAATTGGGGAGAAAGAAAGTCCCTTAATTCATTCAACATATATGAATCGCACGCAGGCCTGCTTTTCAGTGAACCCCAGGTTTGGTCCTGGAGATACACTGGGGCACCAGACCAGCCCCTCCCCTCTCAAAGGTTTGGCAAAAAATGCTGTATGACACAGCAGAATAAACATTGGATTGTTATAAAATTCCTAAATGCGGAATGGGGGGCTGAAGCTGGCTGGAAAATCACTAGGGGGTCATGATGGAATACTGAGCCAAGGAATTGCTCCAGTGCTCAGGGCTGTTCCGGAACCCCCTGAGAGCGGGGCGGGGTGACAGTGTGGGCTGCCGCTGATGGCCGCTGCGGAGCTTCATTTCTTATAAACACCGCCGTTGGGAGGAAAGAGAACTCAGCTCCCCGTCAGTCCCGTGGGGCCCGGAGGCCGGGGGAGGCTCCCGGGCCAGGCCCAGCGGCCGCGACCTGGAGCGGGTATTGATGGGATCAGCACTCTCCTCCCCCGCGCCAATGGGTGCTGCAGAACGGCCCACGCCCACTGCCGTTCGCCCGGGGCTCTCCTGGCAGGCTTCTTGGTCTTTGTGGGGGCTGCAGCACCTCCACTTCACCGTGATGTGGAGTCCTTCGCCCCCAGGTGACCCACGCTCCACAGCCCTGGCCAGAACTTGGTGGGGGGCGGGGGGTGTTTGACGGGGAGGGGGCACAGTCCTTTCGGGCCAACTTCCACATTCCTGCTCCGCCCAGGCGGGGGGTGAGTCGGGGTGAGCAGCCGGGTCCAAGCTGGCCGGCTTCCTGGAAAGGGAGGGCCAGCGGGAGAACTGCAAATCCTCCCAGCACTGGTGGCTGCCCGCCTCCTCCCTACCCATTCCTCCCCACCCCGCTTCCAACCCTACTCCCCAGCAAGCTGGCAGCCCCGCCCCTGCCAGGCGGCTCACCTGCCCGCGACCAGGGCACTTCCTCCTCCTTCCCCGCCCAGCCTCCCGCTACAAGCCATGGGTTTGCAGCCGGGTCAGCAGCTACAGGCTGTGTGACCTCAGGCAAGTTGCTAAACTTCTCTGTGCCCATTATCTCCCCCTGCGAGATGGAGCTAGCAACAATCGGGGTGCAGAGCTTTCCGCGAACGCCTCTGCACTTCCCTCTTCCCTGCTCCACCACCTTCCCCTTCCGCTCGGTTTGGCAGGGGCACAGGGGATGCACAGAAAAGGCGCCCTACTGTAAATTGCCGCAGGGGAAGGCCGCGTTGCGTCCCTCGCCGGGGCACTGCCATTCGTTGCAGCCTGAGACTTGGGTTAGACCCGCGGCTCTCCCGTTGGAGGCGCGGGTGGTGCTGAGCTGCTGGACTGACGCTGCCCGCCGGGGTTCGGCGCGCAGGCACTCAGATGGCTCCCACCTCCGCCTGGGCCTCGCAGCTGGCGGTGGGGCAGGGCGCAGGGGCCGGGTAGGGGAAGGCTTGGGTCCGGCCACCCAGTGGGGGTCAGCCCCAGCGCCGGTTTCCGCGGGGCCGCGCCGGAGGGGCGGAATCTGGGTTTCGGTTTCTTGCAAACGCGGCGGCAACAGGGAAATCGAGGAGTTTCCGGGAACCGAACCGCGCCGGGAGCGCTGAGGTCTGCGCAGCGGCGGGGGCAGGGGGACGGGCGGGCGTCCAGTGTTACCGGTCAGTGGCCAGCTGGAAGTTCCAGCGGGAGCTGGGGAAAACCGGCCCCGGAAAAGCCCCCCCAAATGCACCTGCCCCCAGCCCTCTCCGGATGGTGTTCACGCTGAGGTTGGGGGTATGAAGGATGGACTTGCCTGCAGGGGGGGCCTTTAGGGAATGAGGGAGGAAGTTCTACAAGCCGAGGGCTTTGAGGGTGTGCACGTGGGGAAAGAGGGGACTGTGAGCAGCCAGGTGGGAGCTGAGGAATTGGGATATCCCCTCAAATGGCTGAGGTCCCCAGCTGTCCCCTCACTGTCACATACCATCTTATTGTCCTTATATGATGAGGTCTCCCTACTGAGATCATCTCCGTAGTGTCCTCTTTTGCTTATTTGTTGGAGGATTTCCCTGGAGCCCTTGAGAGTGAGCCCTGACTGTCTGGTCTAGCCTCCTGGATCTAGAACCTGCTAACCTCCATCACGGGCTTGTGATTGTTTACTGAGGGAAGGAGTAGGATGAGTTCGAGGCATCTGTGGGGTCCATATGCCTTCTGACCTGCTTCCCCACAGGACCCCTAACCCACTCAGGTCCTGCCATGTCCCCAGTTGAAGGAAGCCCCACTCTGCAGGAGAGACCTTGGCTTTGTGGGAGGGACTTCCCTTGTAATTCCCTGAGAGCTGCTTTCCAGCTGGGGTGGCTGGACAGAAGGCGGACTGCAGTCATCACAGAGGAATGCTGGCCGTGGGGTCGGCCACTTCCTTTCCTCCCCAGGGCTTGGAGCTCAGGCCAGGGATTATGGTGGGTTGGCCCTGGATCTGAGACAAGAAGGCTGGGAGTTTGGGCTGCAGAGGGAGAGTCCAGTACCCTCCCTGATCTCTGAAGCCCACAGCAGTACCTGGGGTCAAGGTGGACAGTGTCACCGGCAAGCCCGTGTTTCCTAAATGCATGCCTTTGAGACCACAAGTCTATGGTAAGGATCTCTTTCCTTACGGCCCTGAGACCATGGCTCTTGGAAAGACATAAATCAGACTAAGTGGAGCTCCCTCAGTCCAGAAGAGCTGGGGCTGGGGCAGGTAACAGTGGTGGCTATTCTGGAAGCAGCCAGCTAGCCAGTGGAAGGAAAGGCAGAAAGACCTCCCTAGCATCCCTGTATGGGCCGACATTGACTTTCATCAGCCCAGGCTTAGGATCAGGGTGGCTGGCCTGGGAGAGGGCCAGGGAAAGTCCAAATACTGCAAGAGTGGAGCTTGTGCCATGAGCACCTGGCAACCCTGGTGACTCAGCCTGGGAATCCCAACTCCAGGGGCAGCCCTGGAAATGAGGCTCAGGACAGTGAAGGAGTGCCATTGAGGGGCCCAGCAACTATGGCAGCTTTTAGTGAGGCCCCAGATCAAATAGGTTCTTGTCCCTTCTTTCTCCTGTGACACAGGGTTAGAATCAGTGAGGCTGGTCCTCTGCCCAGTCCAAATAGTATTTTTGATCCATAGAACCCAACCCTCATCCTAGCCCATAAATTTGACCTGGGAGAGGACCTGGTCCTCAGAATGTCTGTGTTAGGCTCCATTTGATGTCACATCTTAGAAACGGTAGATGTAGCTCAAGCTAATAAATACCCACAGGAATGTGTCTTTGTGGTCTGGACTCAGCAAATACTGAGTTATTGGAATATTTATGGAAGGAAAGCAGGGCAGAGGCAGGAGAACAGGTGTCCCTGTGGGTGCTCGACCCTGTTCACTGCTGTAGCCTCAGGAGCCAGCCTCCCTTGAGCAGAGCAGGTGCCCCATGAACCAGTGTGACATGGATGGATGGATGGATGGATGGATGGATGGATGGATGGATGGATGGATAGACAGATGGATAGATAGGAATATGAATGGTGGATTCAGATGGTCTCAGCAGCATGCACATTTTCCCCAAGATGGTCTTTGCAACAAGACAATTTCCACAGAAACTGGTGGGTGCCCCAGAAGGAGGGAAGGAAGGATGTGGCTTCTCCAAGCAGCACTGTGGTTGTTTCTGCCAGGTTCTGTCTCTCCACGGGAACCTCTGCTCCCTTTCCTATAGCCCTGTTCACATATGTGGCCCCTCAAAGTCCGGCAGAGCCCAGGGGCCTAGTGGCAAGGGCCACCCAGACACAGAACAGGGGAAAGGGGCTGTTAACATTAGCCGGCTGTTCCCTTCCTGTCCTGGAAAGTAAGTCCACAAAGAAATTTAGATAGGACCTCAGCTAGGTGTGAGAGATTCCAGTTTCTTTCTCTGCATGAATAAGCCCTCAGGAAAGCATCTGTTGATCAACTGACTGACTGACTGGCAAGAGGAGCAAAGGGTCAGCAGAGACCCACCTGCCTGGATGGTGTGGGAGAAAGCATGCCAGCCCTCCATCTTGACAGGTGACAAACCACAGTGAATGTGTCACCACATCAGATAGCCAGCGTGAAGTGCTGCACTGGGGGTGTTTAAATGTCTGGGTGCATAATCGGGAGCAAAATGGACAAGGGTATGCTGGGGGCTGTAAGCCAGGAGGCCTCTGGTGACTAGTCACCTCCAGGAAGCAAAAGCCATTCTTTCTTCCTTGAGAACCCTCATGAATATTGGAAAGGGCTTCCCACAGCCCCATGGGCTGGGGCATGAGTGTGTTATGCTTTGCTTTGAGTGGAGGAGGTGACTCCAGAAGGCTAAAGATTTAGGGACAGCTAATGGTCCTGGAATGTTTCTCAGCCTTGGGCCTATGCTGGCCCTGTGAGGGGACTTAGAAGTAAGCACCATGGTCTCCACTACTAACCTGCATGTGAGCTCTCCAAGGGCAGAGGAAGCTCAGAGCCACCCAGGCGCCCCCACTCTGGCACCCAGCACATTGCTCTCAGGCAGTAGGCACTTAGTAAGTGTGCTCTGATTGCAGTGCCAGACCTGTGTCGTACCTCGAGTAAGAGGCAAAGAGGCAGAGATGCTGGGAGTATGGAGACTGAGCAGGTTATCTCAGTCATGTTCACAGATGGCTACTCTGAGGAGGGGACAGTTCAGCAAAGCCTCAAAGGATGAGTCAAAGGTTAATAGGCTAATAGTAGGAGAGGGCATTCCAGAATGTGAAAACAGCCCAAGGAAAGGCTTGGCAGCTCAGAAGTGCAGAACAGATCTCACTTTTGGTGTGGCCTGGAGTAGCTGCCCCAGAAGCTGAGGCTGGACCAGCCATTAGGGGCCACGCTCTGAAGAGCCTGGATGCTGTGCTCAGGAGTGGACTCTATCCTGGTAGACAGAGGCCACTCACAGCTGGACTGATGGTGCCTCCCTTTCTGGAGCCAAGGCCCAGACCAGGGTCTGTCATCAGATGTCTGTTGAATTAAATGCTAGGGTAGGTCTTGTGAGGGCCACTGGTGGCCTGACCTATGCTCTAGAAAGCTTTCTGTGGCTGCTACAGAGGATTATGCCTGTGGCACAGCAGGGCAAGACTAGGGTGAGAGTTTCCTAAAGGCACAACATTTAAGGAGGTACTCGCTCTCAGGGACCAACCCTATACTTGTGTGAGTCTGGCGGTGAGTGCCTCCTTAAAGGTTTCACCCTAAGCACCTGCCCTGCCTGCTTGCTCCACCCTATCTGCTCCCTTCTGCACACTGGAGGCTGGGAGGTAGACTAGAGGCAGCTCAAGTGATCCAGGCATATTAGGTCTGTGGCCATAGGGGGTAGAGAGAGATAGGCCTAGCTGAGAGCAGAATCAGATGACAGGATTTGCCAGGACATGAGACTGGCTGGAGGAGGACCCTTCCCAGGCCCTCCCCGAGTGCTCCATTCTGGGTGAAGTGTAGGAGACCCCTCACTCTGCCTAGGAGTCTATATGTCCACAGCCAGGGCCAAAACAAGACCTTGGGCCTTGGCTTCTGTCCTAGGTTATGAGTCTAGGGAAGCAAGGACACTGAGCTAAAGAGAGTAGGGCAGCAGGTGAAAAAGCCACAGGCTGCCCCAGGAAGGCCCAGGCCACTGGAGACCACAGCTAGAACCCAAAACCATGTCCCGAGACTACTCGGCCTTGCCCTTTGGACACTTGCCCTTTGGATGCTTGGGCACAGCAGGGAGGAGGTGATAAGGGTGCCTCCACTGCTGGATGGGGCGTGTCTGTCAGTCCATCATCCCCCTACTCTCTGCCCAGCAAGACCAGGGTCCACCCCTAGGTGCTCCCCAGGGAATTAGCAGCTTGGTTCCCCAGGCCAAAACCCTACAAGCTCTGACCCTATAGCAACAGCACCCCCTGCTGGCTAATATGGAAAACCAGCCCCTTTCCCTCCTCTTGCGGGCGGAAGTTTAGGGGTCTTGGAGAAAGAGAAGGGTGCAGGCACAATGCTGCGGGAAAGGGTGGGGGCAGGAGTTCAGGATGGACTTTGGCTCCGGCAGATAAGTAGGTGCCACCTGGTAAACAGAGCACCTATTTCCTGATCAGTAGCCTTTGAACAGATGCCAGAGAGGCCAGGACCCAAGCAAAGGAAGAAATGGGGGTTTCTAAGGTAACTGCTGAGCGAGGCTGGCTCTCGTGGGAGTCCCTTCCTTCTCCTACAGCATCATGACCAGGAAGGCCTGCATCCTCTGCTGAGCACTGTTCTCCTCAGGTGGACTCAGGAACTCTCTCAGATTCCCCCTGAGCAAGCCCCCTGGCCACACAGAGGATTTGGCCTAGGACTGAGGGCTGAGAGCTAAGCCTGAGACAGGGTAGTGCCCCAGGCACCTTAAAAGGAGGAGTTGTCCCTAGAATTCCTCCCGCAACTATCCAAGGCTAGGAATGGAGGCAGGGACACATCAGCAGTACAAAATCCCAGAGCGTCCCTGAGCAGCTGCCTGGCTCTTCAGATGCAAACCTGGTTAGACACACTCTTCTCCTGAGCTCCAGGCCCATGGCTCAGGCACAAGGAGCACCTGGGAGTGCTGGATGAGATGCCCAGTGGACAGAGGAGCGAGAGGACCCGGTGTATGCCACCTTGACCCTTCAGCTGTCAACCGGGAAGTCCAGGCAGACACAGCCACAAGCAGGGCCATGCCCTGAGCAGCCACTTCCCAGAAAAGTTTCTGCCGCAAAACAGAGAGGGTGGCCTTCCCTGCCAAGCCCTGCCCTGCATGACCCTGGCACCTGGAGTCCTCACCTCAGATAAGAAGCCAGTGCTTCTAGGAGTTCACTTACATCATGGCTCTTGATCACAGTGAAGACGGGGGCCTCACCCTACCCCAGGGAAACTTCTCTCCCGGGCCAATGGTGTGAATGGCTGCTGTTCTCCTTAGGACTCAGAGTCGACCTGGTGCTCAGGAGAGCTGCTCCTTCCCATGCCCTGGATGTGAGCTCAGCAGCCATCTTGATCCACCAGGACAATGTGAGCTCCACACACCATCCTCAGACCCTCACCTACTGGGCTCTCAGGGAGAGATGGGGCCTCCTGGAGAGTCCACAAAAAGAAAAAACTGGTTTGGCTGCCGAAACTGCCCATGCACCCCAGCTGCCATGCTCAGCTAGCAGCCCTGGTGCCACACAGCCTGAGAGCAGGTGGGAGCCATAGATGCAACAAGCTGTCATCAGGAATGGGAGGGCTGGGCTGCCATGCTGAGGCTGGTGGGGCAGGAAAATCAACTTTACAGCCACCAGGAAATACAGGAGCAGAGTAAACAACAGTTGAAGTCAAAAGGGTCCAATTTCCTTGGACAAGCAGGCCTCAGGAAGGCCTCTGAGCTGCACTGTCCACTGTATTGTGTCCTTGTGTGTGTTCTGTGTGGACCTAACAGCTCCAGCAGCCAAGGGAAGCCTAACCCTCCCTTGGGTGGCAGCCAACACTAGGACCAGAGATGTGGCAGTTGTGTCATAAAGCTCCCAAGACACTTCTGGAGGAGTCAATCTTCTCTTTCAGTCTTCTCTGCTCGTTTTTTCTTGTCGTTTTCCTGCATATATGTCTTTTCCCGCTCTCTTCTAGCCCAGAAATGTTTATTGACCAGTGGTACCCCATTGGGAGTGGATTACTTGACACATTCACATTTACTCTGTGCCCAGGTGCCAGGCACAGAAGTAGGTGCTATGGGCACAGGCATTCAACAAGAATTTATTGAGCCCATACTATGTGCCAGACATGGCTCTAGACCCTAGGGATATGGAAATGAATAAGGCAACACGCCTGCTCTTATGAAACTCATACACTGGTGGAGGCAGACAGCACACAAATAAACAAGGAAAGTGTCACACAGTGATAACAATTCTGTGAAATAAAATAGCATGATGTCTTACACAGTACAGAGGTGATCACATTAGATTTGGCACTCTAGGACTGTCTATCTGAGGAGGTGACATTTTAGCTCTCTAAGTGACAGAAGGGGTGACAATGTGCAGAACAAGGGTAAGAGCATTCCACGCAGAAGGAATAACTAGCGCCAAGGCTTTGGGAAAAGAATATGCTCAGTCTGTTTGCAGGAAAAGATTGGTGTGGCTGCAGCATGGTGGCAAGGAGGTGAATGATAGAAGATGAATGATAGAAGATGCAGCTCATAAGGTAGGAAGGGGTCAGATAAGGTGGGCATTTGGGGCCTCTGGTCAGGGGCTTGGGCCTTATGCATGGGGTGAAATGGGCCAGTGTGCATTTTACTTATTTTTAAACTTTTAAATTTTCTGTTTTTCATTTTTTGAGATGGAAAAATGTTGCCCAGGCTGGTCTCGAACTCCTGAGCTCAAGCATTTCTCCTGCCTCAGCCTCCTGAGTAGTTGGGATTACAGGTGGTCATCACTGTGCCTGGCTCAGTGTACATTTTAGAAAGCTCACTGGCTGCTGTTTGCAGACTGGGCAGCAGTGGGGCAAGTGTGGAAATAAGGAGACCACTGGGGAGATCGGAGTAGGAGGGATGAACTAGAGTGGTGGTGGTGGCGATGATGAGAATGGGGAATGAACCCAGGCAGAGTATGGAGGGGAGGACAAACAGAGATGAATAAAATGTGGTGGCTCCAAATGGGAGAAAATATTTGCAAAACATATATCTAGTAAAGGGTATGTATGTAGCATATGTAAAGAATGCTTACAACTCTATAAGACAATGCAACCTTTTTTTTTTTTTTGAGACAGAGTCTCACTCTGTAGCCCAAGCTGGAGTGCAGTGGCACGATCTCAGCTCACTGCAACCTTCGCCTCAGGGGCTCAAGCAGTTCTCGTGCCTCAGCCTCCTGAGTAGCTGGGACTATAGGCGTGTCACCACGCCCAGCTAATTTTTTGTATTTTAAGCAGAGATGGGTTTTCACCACGTTGCCCAGGATGGTCTCGAACTCCTGAGCTCAGTGATCCACCCACCTCAGCCTCCCAAAGTGCTGGGATTATAGGCGTGAGCCACTGTACCCATCTCGACAACCCAACTTTTTTAATGGCCAGAAGATTTGAATGAATTTTTTACCAAAAAAAGATATGCAAATAGTAAATACACATATGTAAAGATATTCAACATCATTAGTCATTAGGAACATGCAAGTTAAAACCACGATGAAACGCCACTACACATCTACCTGGATGACTAAAATGAAAAAGACTAACTGTGCCAAGTGTTGACAATAACATGGAACAACTGGGATGCTCCTAAGCCACTGGTGGGAATGTAAAATATTTATTTTTTTTTCTTGACTTTTTAATTCTTTTTTAATAGAGATAGGGTCTCGCTATGTTCCCCAGGCTGGTCTTGAACTCCTAAGCTCAAGTAATCCTCCCACTTTGGCCTCCAAAAATGCTGGGATAACAGGCATGAGCCACCATGCCCAGCTGGGAGTGTAAAATAATAAACTACAGTCATGTGCTGCATAATGATTTTTGGTCAAGGACAGACTGCATATAAGACAGTGATCTCATGAGATTATAATATTGTATCTTTACTGTACCCTTTCTGTGTTTAGATATGCTTAGATACACAAATATTTACCGTTGTGTGGCAGTCACCTACAGTGCTCAGCAGAGTTACTTGTTGTACAGGCTTGTACCCTAGGAGCAATAGGCTATACCATATAGCCTAGGTGTTTTTGTAGGTTATACCACTAGGTTTATGCAAGTACACTTACGATATTCACACAAGGACAAAATTACCTAATGAAGCATTTCTTAGCCTGTATCCCCGTTACTAAGCAATACATGACTATATGTTGGAAAACAATTTGGCAGTTTTTTAAATAGCTAAATATACACCTATCATACAACCTAGCCATTCAATTCCAGGTATTTATCCACAATAAAGGAAAGTGTGTTCACACAAAGATTTGGATATGAATGCTCACAGCAGCTTAATTTATAAGAGCCAAAACCTGGAAACAACAAAAATGACCATCCACAAGACAGTGGATAAATAGCTTATAGTATCTACGCAGTGAATTACCACCAAGTTCCAGGTTTAGGTAAGATAGAATAAACATCCTCCACCCTGTCTCTTCCACTAAGTGAAGCAATAGAATATGTACAGAATGCATGAAGGACTCTGAAGAGTAAATAGTAGTAGATGAATTAGGAAAGAAAAATCAGAATTTGGAGTACCACGGAATTGGAGGAGTTTCCCATTTTTCCCTCTAGTGTTCCCTGGGCTAGACTCAAAACAGCCTGAAACCTGGAAGTGAGCAGCAGACACAGACTGTGGGAATCCCAGAGCCCTCTAGTTTTGCTTTGAGGAGTGGGGAGGGAACTCCTAATGCTCATAAAGAATGAGAAAATAATCACCCTCTACGCCACCTTTTTTTCTTTTCTCCATTGTCTCATGCCTCAGACCCCTGGCATTCTTGTTGCAGTGGCATGAGAGGACTGAAGGCACCTAAAATTCTAAGGGAGAGAAACTGTCTGTTGGGCAAGTCCCAAGAGGGTCTCCCTCCTTCCCCTCTTCTCTCTCTCTCTCCCTGAATCTCTCTCTCCTTTTGCCACTTGACCCTAGCTGAGGGCACAGTCGCAAGAAGTACACAGCAGAGCAAGGTAGCTAAAACTCCAGCTTTCTGGCCAGAGGACCAAAAGGAGGAGACCCAGGGAATCAGAAAGTACCAGGGAGAGCATGGAAAGGGAGGAATGCTGGAAACTGAACCCACAAAGTTGTTTATGAATTCCTGGGCTCAACTCCAAACTGAGCTTGCATGGATCTAGCATACCAAAGACTTGAGAACTGAACCTAAGGATAAACTACCACCCTGTTCTCAAGCTGACCACTGGAGGGTGCACACACAGGAGAGATCTAAACAGCACTGTAAAGGCTTTGAAAATGGAACAAACATTGAAACTACAATCCACAGAAAGCTGGTTGGAACTTGTGACCCGAACTCAGCTGCACTGATTGCCTACTAAAATATAACCATCAACACTCTCCACAATGTTCAAATAATACCCAGAGTCTCATAAAATTTAAAAAGTCCAGAATACAAAACCAAATTATGATCTTCTTGGCCTATCATAGGAAAAATCTCATTTTGCATGGGAAAAGACAATCAAAAGAGACCAATGATGAGATGTTGGAATTAAGTAACAAAGACTTTAAAGTACTACTATGAAAATGCTCCAAGTAAACCCTCTTGGAATGAATGGAAGATTGACAGTCTCAGCAAAGAAATAGGAGATATAAATAAGAAGTAAAGTTTTGGAACTTAAAAATATAAGGGCCGGGCATAGTAGTTCACACCTATAATCCTAACACTTTGAGAGGCCAAGGCAGGAGGATAACTTGAGCCCAAGAATTCGAAGCCAGCCTAGGCCACAAAATGAGACCCCATCTCTAAAAAAAAAAAAAAAAAAAAAAAAAACTCAGGTGTGATGGCATGAACCTGTGGTCCTAGCTGCTTGGGAGGCTGAGATTGGAGGATCGCTCAAACCTGGGAGTTCAAGGCTGCAGTGAGTCGTGATTGCACCACTGCACCTACATCCTGAGTGACAAAGCAAGACCTAAATAAATAAATAAATAAATAAATAAATAAATAAAATATAAGAATCAAAATTTCAGTGCTCACTAGGTAACTCAAGAACAGAATACAAATGAGAGGAAAGAGGAAGCCAGTAACTGGAAGACAGACCAACAGAAATTATCCAACCAGAATAACAGTGAGAAAAAGATTTTTAAAAAATGAATAGAACCTCAGAGACTAGTGAGACAATACCAAAAGGTCTAATATTTATGTCATTGGAGTTCCAGAAGGAAAGAAGAAAGAGTGCAGTGAAGACAAAAATGTTTGAAGAAATATTGACTAAAAACATCCTGAATTTGGAAAAGGACATAAAACTGAAACATATATGTACATCTATATACACACACATACATATATGCATACATGTACCATTGTTAGAGAAAAATGACACATCAGGCATAGGAAAACAATTCAAATGACTTCAGCTTTCTCATGAGGAGAGAAGGAAATCTCATTGTAGAGACCAGTAGGAAGTGGAATCACATCTTTAAAATGAAGAAAAAGAACCATCAACCCACCATTTTCTTCACAATTTCAAGTATACCCAATGAAAATATGCTTCAGGAGTGAGAGTAAAATAAAGACGTTTTCAGATGAAGGAAAACTAAGAGAGTTCTTTGACGACAGACCTGTCCTAAAATGATTGCTAAAAGAAGTTTTTCAGACAGATGAGAAATGATACCAGAAGTTAACTTGGAATAACAGGAATGAAAAAAGACCAAGAGAAATGATAAAGATCTCAGTTAATGCAACATTCTGTGCTGCTCTTCAGTTCTTTAAAATATGTTTTATCTTTAAAACAAAAATTATAACCTTTTTTGATGGTGTTTTCAACATTATGTGTAGGTAGCACATAAGACAACTACAACATAAAGAGAGTAGAATAAAAGAAACTAAAGTTTTACATTACACTTAAAATGGTAAAATATTGATTGTAAGTAGACCATGAAAAAGTAAATATGTATATTGTAGTCCCTGGAGCAACCACTAAAAACAAAAACAAAAACAGAACTATACAAGCAGATAAAGTTAAAAACACAATAAATGTCCTTAAAATGGTAGACACAAATCCAACCACATCAGTAATTCCATTAAATGTAAATGATGTAGGAATGGTATCAGCAAAAATGGAATACAGAACTCCAAAACTCCTTTTTCCATAAAAACAGTGAAAAAAACTGGCAAAAACTGGCAAAATCAACTTTATTAGAACTCTGGACACTAATAAAAGGTTTAATAAATAAAATAAATTCTTTTTTTAATAAAATAAATTCTTATTTATTTATTTATTTATTTTTGAGAGAGAGTCTCATTCTATTGGCCCAACTGGAGTGCAGTGGTGTGATCTCGGCTCACTGCAACTTCCACCTCTTGGGTTCAAGCAATTCTCCTGCTTCAGCCTCCTGAGTAGCTGGGACTACAGGTTCCCTTCACCATGCCTGGCTCATTTTTGTATTTTTAGTAGAGGCAGGGTTTCACCATGTTGGCCAGGCTGGTCTTGAACTCTTGACCTCAAATGATCCACCCACCTCAGCCTCCCAAACTGTTGGGATTACAGGCATGAACCACAGCACCCAGCCAATAAATTTTAATCAAGAAGAAAAACACCTAAATCTCAGTGGGAAAGCACTATGGTGTTTTAACATACCTCCATTCTTCTCTTTCCCAGCTTGGTGGCAGCCTTGAAGACAACAGCCTGCATTCTTGGTATAGGTTCTTAGTGTTAGAGGGAGCAGAATGCAACTTTCTCTCAAAGGATTGTGGTTGCCTGTTTTGACCTCTCTGTTGGCTCCCGGAAGGATGAGCACAAAAGATTTAGTTTAATTTCACCTAACTAGAACTCTCCCAGGGCTGAAGCAGGGCATTTGGAAAAACAAACAAACAAACCACACACACACACACACACACACACACACACACAGTTAAAGATAAATGCATTCACTAATGGTAACAGTTGGGGAAATAACAGACAAAGCAAAAGCTTATGAAAAAGGCCTGGAGAAGAAAACACTTTAAGAAATAAGGGCTTTAAAAAGCTTTCTGGATATCTAAGAAGGTCACACATGTGCTCAGAAAATATCTTAGAAGGCCCTACACTCTCACCTCTGACTGACCTCCAGGCTCTGTGCAAGCGGAAAAGGAAGGTTAAGGCGGAGTTGGGAACAGCCTGGCGAGGTGTTAAAGCCACACCTCAAAACACACACAGAGCTCATCTGAAGATATTGGGAATTTTTTAAATGTTGTTTTAGGTATAAAGGAAATTTCAGTCATCACTAGCCAACCACTAGTGGAAAAGTTTAATGGAAAAGTCACTTCAGTGACCACACGTGACAAAGAATACAGACTTTAAAAAATTAATTCAGAAAGGTCACTAAGCAAACGACAACAACAAAAACCAAAAACAACCAGCAAACAATGACAACAAACCTGAAAGGGGAGTAGAAAGTGATTTCCAGCATTGTCATATTATAACAGTAAAAATGTCCAGTTTTCAACAAAAAAAATTACATGCCATGAAAAGACAGAAAAAAGTACGGTTCCTACACAACGGAAATAATTAATAGAAACTGTCCTCGAGGAAGTCCAGGAATTGAATTTAATAGACTAAGATTTTAAATCAAGTATTTTTAAATGTACTGAAATAGCTAAAAGAAACCATATGCGAAGAACTAAAGGAAAGCATGAGAACAGTGTCTCGCCTAATAGCAGATATCAATAAAAGAATAGAAATTATAAAAAAGGACTTAGAAATTTTGAGTTAAGAAGTAAAATAAGTGAAATGAACAATGCACTAGAAGGGGTCAACAGCTATGTGAGTAGGTAAAGAATGAATCAGTGAATTTGAAGACTACCCAGTCTGAGGAACAGAAAAAAGAATGAAGAAAAATAAATAGAGTGTAAGTGGCCTGTGGGATACCACTGACGGTACTAACATATGCATACCAGGAGATCCAGGGGGAGAGGAAAGAAAGAAAGGGGATGAAAGAATATTTGAAGAAATAATGGCTCAAAGCTTCTCAAATTTGGTAAAGGTAAAGGACATGAATTTACACATGCAAGAAGCTCAACAAACCCCAAGTAAGATAAACTCCGATATTCATATTGTGATACATTATAATCAAATGGTCAAAAGATAAATACAAAGAGAGAATCCTGAAAGCAGCCAGAGAGAAGTGATGAGTCATATACAAGGATACTTAATGTGATTAATGGCTAATTTCCCATCAGAAACCACAGAGGCCAGAAGGCCATATGATGACATATTCAAAGAGCTGAAAGAAAAACTGTCAACCAAGAATTCCATATGTGGCAAAACTATGCTTCAGATATGGAGGAGAAGTTAAGACATTCCCAGGTAAACAAAAACTAACAGAGTTCTTTGCTAGTATGCCTGTTGTAAAAAAGTTACTAAAGGGAGTCCTTCAGGCTGAAATGAAAGAACACTTATGATGATTAATTTTATGTGTCAACTTGACTGAGCCACAGGGTGCCTGGATGTTTGGTCAAACATTATTCTGGATGTTTCTGTGAGGATGTTTACAGGTGAAATTAACATTTAAATTGGTACACTGAGTAAAGGAGATTACCCTCCATAATCGTGTGTGTGTATATACATATTATATATATCTATAGCTTATTGGTTCTGTTTCTTTGGAGAACCCTAATACAACTAATACAACATTATGCAGTAACTTAAATCCACATGAAAAAATAAAGAACACCAGTTATGATAACTATGTAGGTAAATATAAACATTAGTATTAATGATATATTTTTTGTTTTAAACTCTTTATTTTCTGTATGATTTAAAATACAATCATAAAACAATGATCCTAAAACTATGTTGATGGGCATAGGTTGCATAAAGATGGTTTGGTGCTTTTGCTTTTGTTTTTTGTTTCTTGGGTTGTTTTTTTTTTTTTTTTTTTTTTTTTTTTTTTTTTGTAGACAGAGTCTTACTCTGTCACCCAGGCTGGAGTGTAGGGGCACAATCTTGGCTCACTGCAACCTCCACCTCCCAGGTTCAAGCAATTATTGTGCTTCAGCCTCCCAAGCAGCTGGGATTACAGGCACATACCACCATGCTCAGCTAATTTTTTGTATTTTTAGTAGACATGGGGTTTCATCATGTTGGCCAGGCTGGTCTTGAACTCCTGCACTCAAGTGATCTGCCTGCCTCAGCCTCCTAAAGTGCTGGGATTACAGGCATGAGCTACCACCCCAGCCATGTTACATAAAGATGTAATCTGTGACATTAACAACAAAAGTTAGGGATGGAATTATACAGCAGTAAAGTTTTTTGTATACCATTGAAACTAAGTTGTTATTAATTTAGAGTGTTATAAATTAAGATGTTAATTGTAATCCCCAGAACAAATGCTAAGAATATAATATGTAGTAAAATAAATGAGAAAGGAATCAAAAGAGTATACTAAAAAACATCTATCTTACACAAAAGAAGACAGTAATGGAGGAACTACGGAACATAAAAGATAAAAGACATAATGGAAGACAAATAGCAAAATGACAGAATTAAATCCTCTCTTATCAGTAATTATATTAAATGTAAATGAATTAAGATCTTCATTGAAAAGGCAGAGATTGGTAGAATGGATTTTAAAAATAACCATGATCCAACTATATGCTGTCTATAAGAGACTTATTTTAGATTCAAAGACACAAATAAGTTCCAAGTGTAAAGCTGGAAAGCATACCATGCGAACAGTAACCAAAAATGAGCTGAAGTGGCTATGCTAATATCAGACAAAATGGGCATCAACACAAAAATGTTACAAAAGACAAAGAAGGACATTAGTATGATAAAATGCTTAATGCATTAAGAAGATACTGCAATTATAAACAAATATACACTGAACAACAGGAGCCAAAAACCTATGACAAAAGACTGACAGAATTGAATGAAAAGTTAAAAAATTGTTGGAGGCAAGGTGCAGTGGCTCACGCTTATAATCCCAGCACTTTGAGAGGCCGAGGTGAGCAGATCCTTTGAAGTCAGGAGTTCAAGACCTGCCTGGTCAACATGGCAAAACCTCGTCTTTACTAAAAATACAAAAATTAGCCTGGCATGGTGGTGCACACCTGTACTTCCAGCTACTCAGGAACTGAGGCACGAGAATCACTTGAACCCAGGAGGCAGAGGTTGCAGTGAGCCAAGGTCATGTCACTGCACTCCAGCCTGCATGATGGAATGAGATTCTATCTCAAAAACAAAAAAAAAGTTGGAGACTTAATACTCATGTTCAATAATGGCTAGAATGACTAGACAAAAGGTAAACAAAGAAATAGAAGACTTGAACAACAACGAAAACCACCAAACCTAACAGACATCTACAGAACACTTCACTCAGTGACAGCAGAATACATATTCTTCTCTGCACATGGAAATATTCTATAGAAGAGACATTGTGTTGGCCACAAAACAAGTCTCAATAAATTAGACAAGATTGAAATTATACAGGGCCAGGTGCAGTGCCTCACACCTGTAATCCAAGCACTTTGGGAGGCCAAAATGGGCAGATTGCCTGAGATCAGCAGTTCAAGACCAGCCTGCCAACAAGACCAGCCTGACCAACATGGTGAAACCCCATCTCTACTAAAAATACAAAATTAGCCGGGCATGGTGGCGCATGCCTGTAATCCCAGCTACTCGGGAGGCTGAGGCAGGAGAATTGCTTGAACCCAGGAGGTGGAGGTTGCGGTGAGCCAAGATCATGCCGTTGCACTCCAGCCTGGGCAACAAGAGCAAAAGTCCATCTCAAAAAAAATAAATAAATAAGAAATCAAATAAAATATGTTCTCCTACCGAAAAGGAAAGAAATTAGAAAGCAACAACAAAAAGAAATCTGGCAAATACACAAATATGTGGAAATTAAACAATGTACTTTTAGCAACCCATAGGGCAAAGAAGAAATCAAAAAGGAAATTACAAAATATTTTAAGATGAATGACAATGAAAATACAATGTACCCAAATTGATAGAATACAGCAAAAGCAGTGTTCAGAGGAAAACTTACATATTTACAGCTACATTTTAAAAAAAGAAAGATCTCAAATTAATAACCTAACCTTCCATTTTAAGGTGCTAGAAAAAGAAGAGCAAACTAAACCTAAAGCAAGAAGAAGAAAGGAAATAATAAAAATTAGAGCAGAGATAAACAAAATAGAGAATAGAACAATAGAAAAGTTAGAAACTGATAAGCCTATAGTTTGACCGAGAGAGAGAGAGAGAGAGAGAAGACTCAAATTACTAAAATCAAAAATGAAAGTGGGGACATTACTACAGACCTTACCAACAAAAGATTATAAGAGAATACTATGAGCAATGTATGCCAAAAAATTAGATAACTTAGATAACATTGACAAATTCCTAGAAACACATAAACTACCAAAACTGACTCGAGAAAATAGAAAACTACAGACCAATATACTTTATGAACACAGATGAAAAAATCCTTAATAAAATACTAGCAAACCAAATACAGCAGCATGTTAAAAGGATTATATTCCATGACAAAGTGAGATTTCTCCCAGGATCGTAAGAGTTATTAAACATACAAAAATTAATCTGTGTAATCCCCCATACTAAATGTGTGAAGAGGAAAAATCTCTTTACCTTTGACTGATGCAGATATCAATGCAAAAAACACATTTGACAGAATCCAATTCTTGGGTATAATTTTTTTAAATACTCAATAAACTACAAATAGTGGGGAACTCTTCAACCTGATCAAATATAAGATTTATACCATTATAAAAGAGGAAGTCTGGGGCCAGGCGCGGTGGCTCACGCCTGTAATCCCAGCACTTTTGGAGGCCGAGACGGGTGGATCACAAGGTCAGGGGATCGAGACCATCCTGGCTAACACGGTGAAACCCCGTCTCTACCAAAAATACAAAAAATTAGCCGGGCATGTTGGCGAGCGCCTGTAGTCCCAGCTACTCAGGAGGCTGAGGCAGGAGAATGGCGTGAACCCAGGAGGCGGAGCTTGCAGTGATCTGAGATGGCACCACTGTACTCCAGCCTAGGGGACAGAGCGAGACTCCATCTCAAAAAAAAAAAAAAAGCAAGTTTGGGCTCCTTTTGCTTCTTTGCCCTTCCACCTTCTGTGACATGATGATGTAAGAGGTGTCTTACTGGTACCTTGATCTTCCCAGCCTCCAGAACTATGGGAAAACAAATTTCCATTCACTATAAATTACCCAGTCTCAAGTATGCTGTTATAGCAGCACAAAACAGACCAAGATATGTTCCTTATTGAATGGAAATGCAAAATCCTCAATAAGACATTAGTATCCAGGAACATATATAAAGGAGCATACCCTATGACCAAATGGGCTATCCCAGGAATTTAAGGAAATTTAATACCCCACACTAATAGAACAGAATAAAGGACAAAAACCATATGATTGGGCTGGGCACAGTGGTTCAAGCTTGTAATCCCAGCACTTTGGGAGGCTGAGGCGGGCAGATAACCTGAGGTCAGGAGTTCAAGACCAGTCTGACCAACATGGTGAAACCTCATTTCTACTAAAAATACAAAATTAGCTGGGCATGGTGGCACATGCCTATAATCCCAGCTGCTCGGGAGGCTAAGGAAGGAGAATCTCTTGAAGCCAGGAGGCAGAGGTTGCAGTGAGCCGAGATCACGCCATTGCACTCCAACCTAGGCAGCAAGAGAGAAACTCCATCTAAAAAAAAAAAAAAATCATCTTACTAGGTACAGAAAAGGCATCTGACCAAATCTAATACCCATTCATGATTTAGCAAAAACAAAATTGAAACAAAAAAATTTTTTCAACAAGCCAGAAATAGAAGGGGATTTCCTCAACCTGATAAAAGGCATTTATGAAAAGCCTATAGTTAACATTATATTTGCCGGATGTTTGAGAACAACGCAAGGAAGTCATGTCTCACTACTTTTATTCATCATTGTACAGGGGGTTCTAGCCAGTGCATCAAGACAAGAAAAAGAAATAAAAGGCTCATAGATTGGAAGAGAAGAGGTGAAACTGTTGCAGACAACAGGATCCTGTATGTAGAAAATCCTAAGGCATTCACATACAAGAAAAATTTACTACAACCATAAACAAGTTCATCGAGTTTTCAGAATAGTAAATCAATATATAAAATCAATTATATTTATATATATGCTAGCAAATCAAAAATGAAATTAAGACAGTGATTCCATTCATAATAGTATCAAAGAGACTACTTAGGAATAATACAACAAAAAGATACCAGATTTATACATTCAACTACAAAATGTTGATGAGAGAAATTAAAGAAGACATAAATAAGTGGAGAGACATTTCATGTTAAAAATTGAAAATCTTGGCCGGGCATGGTGGCTCACACTTGTAATCCCGGCACTTTGGGAGGCCGAGGTGGGCGGATCACGAGGTCAGGAGATTGAGACCATCCTGGCTAACACGGTGAAACCCCATCTCTACTAAAAAAAAAATACAAAAAATTAGCCTGTCGTGGTGGCAGGGGCCCGTAGTCCCAGCTTTACTCGGGAGGCTGAGGCAGGAGAATGGCATGAACCCGGGAGGCGGAGCTAGCAGTGAGCTGAGATCGTGCCACAGCACTCCAGCCTGGGCGACAGAGCGAGACTCTGCCTCAAAAAAAAAAAAAAAAATTGAAAATCTCAATATTATTAAGTTGGTAATTCTTCCTAAATTAATCTATGTTCAACACAATCCCTGTGAAAAATCCCAGTAGGCTTTTTATGGAAATCAACAAGTTGATCATAAAATTCCTGTGAAAGAGATCCAAAATAGCAAAAACAATATTTAAAAGGAACAAAGTTGGAGGACTCACACTCACCTATTTAAAAACCTACTATAAAGCTATCATAATCAAAACAGTGTGACAGTAACATAAAGATATATTTATATGAAACAGAACTGACAGTACCAACATAAACCTTCACATTAATAGTCAGTTCATTTTCAGTAAAGATGCTGAGGCAATTCAATTGTATTTTCAACAAATTGTGCTGGGACAATGAATATCTAAATATAAAAAGAATTTATACACTTACCTCACATCATACAAAAAAATTAATTCCAAATGAATAAAAAATGCAAAAGCAAATACTATAAGATATTTAGAAGAAAACACTAAAAGAATATTTTTGTGACCTTGGGTTAAGCACAGATTTTTTAGCTGCAGCACCAAAATCATAATTCATATGTGAACAATTGACAAATTGGAGTTCAAGATTTAAAGTGTTTTCTTATCAAAACACAACATCAAGAAAATGAGAAGTCAAGCCACAGATTGGGAAAAAATATTTGCAAATCCTATAATGGATAAAGGACTTACATAAAAAATGCTCTTTCTTTCTTTCTTTCTTTCTTTCTTTCTTTCTTTCTTTCTTTCTTTCTTTCTTTTCTTCCTTTCTCTTCCTTATTTCTTTCCTTCTCCTTTTCTTTTTTTCTCTTTCTTTCTTTTCTTTCTTTCTTTCCTTCCTTCCTTCCTTCCTTCCTTCTCCTTCCTTCTTTCCTTCCTTCTTTCCTTCCTTCCTTCCTCCCTTCCTTCCTTCCTTCCTTCCTTCCTTCCTTCCTTCCTTCCTTCCTTCCTTCTTCCTTCTTTCAGATGGAGTCTCACTCTGTCACCCAGGGTAGAGTGCAGTGACACAATATTGGCTCACTGCAACCGCCACCTCCCAGATTCCTGCCTCAGCCTCCAGAGTAGCTGGGACTATAGTCGCATGCCATCACTCCAGGCTAATTTTTGTATTTTTACTAGAGATGGGGTTTTACCATAATGGTTAGGCTGGTCTCAAACTCCTGACCTCAGGTGATCTGCCCGCCTCGGCCTCCCAAAGTGCTGGGATTACAGGCATAAACCACTGCACCCAGTCCACTTACAATTCAATAATAAGAAAAATAAACCCATTTTAAATGGGCAAAATGTTTGACTCATCATTTTACCAAAAAAGATATATGAATGACCAATGTTTAAGTAACTCATAGGAAGGCAGGAAAAAGCAATTAGAAATGAGAAAACAAAAGAAAACAAAAAATAAACTGGCAGACTTAAGCCATAATATATCAACCATTACGTTAAATGCAAATGTTTCAACATTATTAGCTGTTAGGCAAATGCAAGTTAAAACTATGATGAGATACCATTACACATCTATTAGAATGGTTAAAATAAAAAATACTGGCATGGCCAAGGCTATGGAGCAACTGGAGCGCTCATGCGTTACAGATGGAAATGCAAAATGACAGTCACTTTTTTTTTTGAGACAGAGTCTAACTCACCCAGGCTGATCTTGGCTCACTGCAACTACCACTTCCTAGGCTCAAAGGATCCTCCAGCCTTAGCGTCCTGAGTAGCTGGGACCACAGGCATGAACCACCATGCCTGGCTAATTTTTGTATTTTTTTGTGGAGACAGGGTTTCGCCATGTTGCCCAGGCTGGTCTCAAACTCTTGAGCTTAAAGTGGTGATCTGCCTGCCTGCCTTGGCCTCCCAAAGTGCTGGGATTACAGGTGTGAGCCACCGCACCAGGCTGGCAGTCATGTTGGAAAAAAATTTGGCAGTTTCTTATAAAAATACACTTACTACGTGATCCAGCAATTCTACTCCAGGTATTTATTTTAGAGAAATAAAAATATATGATCACACAAATACCTATATACAAATGTTTATAGCAGCTCTATTCCTAATCGTCAAATACTGGAAGCAACCCAAATATCATTCAACCAATGGAAAAACAAATTGTAATACATCCATGCAATGGAATACTACTCAGCAAAAAAGGAGCAAACACACAATTTGGAAGACTTCCCAAGTCATTATGATGAGTAAAAAAGTCAGTCTCATTAATATGATATTGCTGAGAAAACAAAACTATATTTGTGGAAAACAGTTCAGTGGTTGTCAGGGTACTGGGTAGAGGGAGCTAGGACTACAAAGGGATAGAATGAGATAGTTTTTTGGGTTAATGCAACTGTCTGGTATCCTGATTGTGGTGGTTACACAAATCTATACATGAGTTAACATTTGTAGAACTGTTCACCAAAGGATGTTATTTTTACTGTGTGTTAAAAATATAATAAACCAAATAAGGAATAAAGTTTTGTTATATACAACAACATGGATATGTCTCAAAATAATTATTCCAGGTCATTGAAGGCAGACTGGCCGGGCGTGGTGGCTGACACCTGTAATCCCAGCACTTTGGGAGGCTGAGGCAGGCTAATCAGGGGTTTGAGACCAGCCTAGCCAACATGGCGAAACCCTGTCTCTACTAAAAATACAAAAATTAGCCAGGCATGGTGGCATGCACCTGTAATCCTAGCTACTTGGGAGGCTGAGGCAGGAGAATCGCTTGAACCTGGGAGGCAGAAGTTGCAGTGAGCCAATATTGTGCCACTGCACACCAGCCTGGGCAACAGAATAAGAAAGAAAGAGAAAGAGAGAGAGAGAGAGAAAAGAGAGAGAGGGAGGGAGGGAGGGAAGGAAGGAAAGACAGAGAGAGAGAGAGAAAGAAAGAAAGAAGAAGAGAGGGAGAAAGATATATGAATGGAAGAACGATGATCAAAAATAAATCCTAAGAATAGACCAGGAACTCACTCCGAGGTCAAATCACTCCTCCAGAAGTCACTCCATCTCCCTGACCTGACAGTCCAACTACAGTCAACAATGACGGAATCCGTTCCTATCTTTTCTTCCTTCTAGGCGGCTTTATCCTTTCCTTATCCATGCCGTCTACTTCCTGCCCTCCTCAGCCTTTCGATTTCTTTTTCCTGCCTTACGTTTCAGTCTTTTTCCTTCCTGTCCTCCTCCCTTTCCCCCACACCCCCCTCTCTCTTCTCCCTTGCCGCCCCGTCTCCCTGCCCTCCCTCCCGTCGCCTATCCCTCCCGCCATCCCTTGCCCTCCCCCTCACTCCTCCGCTTCCCACTGCTCTCTCCCGCCTCCCTCCCCCTCCCGGCACCGCGCCTCCGCTCCCTCCGTACCACTCCCCCCTTCCCGCCCTCCCTGCCCGCCTCCCTGCCTCCCTCTTCTCCCCCTTTTCTCCCGTTACTCGCCCGTCCCTCCCCTCTCAAGAAAGAACTAGACTATGATCCCCTTTTTATAAAATTCTGAAAATGCCAGCTACTCTATAGTGATGGAACCAGGTCAGTGATTGCCTGGGAAGAGGGATTGCTAGAAGGCGTGAGGACATTTTGGAGATGATTAATATTTGGGTATCTTGATTTTTCTTACAGTTTCACAGGTGAATATATATTCTAAACTACTGAATGTGTACACTTTAACTATGCCTGGCTTTTCATATATTAATTATACCTCAGTAAAACTGAAGATAAAATACAATGGCTGCCCTCAAGGAATGCAGGATCCAGTGACAAGGAACTAACCAGAGTTACAGAAACTATGGGCCCCAAAGCAGAAATCCCTCTCCCCCACCCCTGCCCAACTCAGAAATCCTCCTGACTGGTTACAGCTGATGCTTTTTAACTTGCATCCACAGCGCGCAGTGACAGGAATCACAAAGTCAGCTCATGATAAAGCAAGCATTGGAAAACTTCACTCTTTTTCAGAATGCTCTTCATGCATTTCATCTTATGTCTTCTTGCAGTACAGCAGCCTACCATTCACAGCATGTGACCTTGGGCAATTCCTTGGGCCTCTCAGTCCTCTCTAATTCTCACTTTCCTCATATGAAACATGGTGATACGGTTTGGCTCTGTGCTCCCACCCAAATCTCATCTTGAATTGTAATTCCCATAATCCTCACCTGTGGAGGGTGGGACCTGGTGGGAGTGATTGGATCAGAGGAGGTTCCCCCATGCTGTTCTTGAGATAGTAGTGAGTTCTCACATCTGATGGCTTTATAAGGGGCTCTCCCGTTTGGCTCATTTGCGCTCTCTCTGACCTGCTGCCATGTAAGCGTGCCTTTGCTTCTCTCTGGCCTTCTTCCAGGATTTGTAAGTTTCTTGAGGCCTCCCCAGCCATGTGGAACTGTGAGTCAACTAAGCCTCTTTCCTTTATAAATTGCCCGTCTTGGGTATGTCTTTATAGCAGTGTGAGAATGAACTAATACACATGGGTAATCCACATACCCAACTGCCAGGGTTGGTTGTAAGGAGTGAAGAATCACTGTAACATAACAACAGATCCCCAACTGATAGAGATACTTCTGGGACGACTCAGTTTTATACCTTTATGAGTGTGTGTTTTTAGGATAACAGGTATGTAACACTCCTGATACTGAAAAAGAAAAGAGAGAACTGAAACTCTGGGTCAGGACACCGCAGTCTTAAGTGAGATTGGGCACTTTTCCATCCCACTTACATCCTGAGATCAAGAGAAAACCCCTTCCAGTTTATGATGGGCCATGAGACACAAAAGGGCTAACTGATGACAAATCTGGTGCTCCTGACTCCTACTCCAGTGCTCTAACAACAATGGCAGATCTGGGGGACAAAGGCCAGGGGGGACCAAAAATGACTAGAAATTGAGTAGAGGAGGTATGGGGTGAGAAAACGCTAAAAAGACCATAGCAAGCCAGGCACAGTGACTCTCGCCTGTATCCCACACTTTGGAAGGCCAAGTGGGAGGATGACTTGAAGCCAGGAGTTTTGAGACCAGCCTGGTTAATATAGTGAGACCCTCCACAAAACTAAAAAATTAGCCAGGTATAGTCATGCACACACTTTTGTTCCCAGCTACTTGGGAGGCTGAGGCAGGAGGATCACTTGAGCATGGGAGGGGGAGGATGCAGTGAGCCATGATCACACTGCTGCACTCCAGCCTGAGCAACAGAGCAAGACCTCATGAAAGGAAGAAGAAAGAGAGAGAGAGAGAGAGAGAGAGAGAGAGAGAGAGAGAAAGGGAGGAAAGAAGAGAGGGAGGGAAGGAGGGAAGGAGGGAAAGGGCCATAGCATTCTGCCCTCTAGGGGCAAGGTGAGAAGGCAGGTGGCAGTGCGGGAGCAGCATTCATTACATTCATTCCTCCCTCCATTCATTCATTCTGCCGCTGATATGCATGGATGCCTCCATAGGACAGCGGCGTGCTGGGATCTGAGGGTTGAGTAAGACAGGCCCCTTTCTCTGCAGAGCTCACACTGATGCAGGCCTGAAGGAAGAGGACATAAAAGTGGTGTTTTGACACAATTCCA